>NW_026991710.1:202598498-203198498 GCF_029215605.1 Mirounga angustirostris
CACACCATGCACACACTCATGCTTGCACTTGCACACACATCACACTTGCACACACTGGGTGCACACATCCCACTTGCATTTGCACACACCATGCACACACTCACACTTGCACACCGTGCACACATCACACTTGCACACACCGTGCACATATCACACTTGCACACACCATGCACACACATCACACTTGCACACACCGTGCACACACTCATGCTTGCACTTGCACACACATCACACTTGCACACACCGTGCACACACTCATGCTTGCACTTGCACACACATCACACTTGCACACACTGGGTGCACACATCACACTTGCACACACTCACACTTGCATTTGCACACACCATGCACACACTCACACTTGCACACACCATGCACACATCACACTTGCACACACCATGCACACACATCACACGTGCACACACTCATGCTTGCACTTGCACACACCGCGCACACACATCACATGTGCACACACTGCACACATCACACGTGCACACACCGTGCACACACTCACACTTGCATTTGCACACACCATGCACACACTCACACTTGCACATGCCGTGCCCACACTTGCACACTCTCACACACACGCACACAATCTAAACATCAGCCCAGGTCCCTCCTGTAGAAGCTGGGAGAGTGCAGAAGCACCAGTTACTATCCTGGCTGAGCAAAGAGCTCTGGATTGGAATTTAGAATCTGACCTAACCCTGCAACTAAGCACTCCATGCAGCCGCCAATTGCTTAAGGAAAGTCACTTTGCCTGGGTCTCTGTTTCCCCACCATAAAACCAGGATGTTGCGTGTGTGTATTTAGAACTTTTTGGTAAGTGCGTCTGCACTGGGCGTGGGAGCCAGGGAGGCTGCAAGGAGACACGAGGCTTCTTTGGAGACGAGGAAGGGGCCGTGCCTGGGAACCGACTCTGGACGCTGGAAGCCCACAAGGAAGCAGATTCTCCTCCCGAGGTGCCAGAAGGAGCCCCTGCCAGCACCTTAGTTTGAGGACCCTGACCTCCAGAGGTGGTGGGAGATGGTGACTCCACTCAGCCCCTTTGCTGCAACAGCAGCTGGAGACTAACGCTGGAACGGAGAGTGGCTATGGATTCTCTAAAGGGGTCAGATCCATCTTAGCTGCATTTTTAAACCTGTTGTTTCACACAAAAATCAGTGCGATAAATAAAACATTCAGGAAGGACAAGCCCACTGAGTGATGTATTCGTCTCCTATTGCTGCTGGAACAAGATTATCATAAACTTATGGCTAAAAACAACAGATTTGCTATTTGATGGTTCTGGAGCTCAGAGAATTAAAGGGGCCTTGCTGGGCTGTGTCCCTTCGAGGAGAATTATTCTCCTGCCATCTCTAGCTCCCAGAGGCCACCCACGTTCCCTCAGAGCCAGCAGTGACTGGCCATGTGTCTCCCACCTCTCCCTGGCTCCCCACTACCTTCTGCTTGTAAGGGCCCCGTGATATGCAAGGCCCACCTGGATTACCCAGGCTAACCTCCCACCTCACAGACCGCTGCTTGGCAACCCAAATATCCTGCATTTCCTTTACTGTACAACCGAACATACCTCTGTTTCTGGGGAGGAGGCCTCGGGCATCTCTGGGCCCCCCTCCGCCAACCACAGACGGGTTACTGGCCTTCGCCAGAGCCATGGTCCTGCACAGGCAGACCTGTCCTGGGTCATTTCTAGAGTCGGGGAAGAGGGCAGAAAGCATTTCTGGGACGGCCCTGACAGCCCCACGGAAGCTGCCCTGGATCCTCACACCTGCTGCCGATTCCACGCCCCCGGCTCCGCGGGGCACCCACCCTGCCCCCGCACCGTCTACTCCATATCTGCAAGCATATCGACTTTCTGTTGGTGCCATATGGCTCTCAATATAGGATTTGGGGTCCACAAGAATGCCGCAGAACCTCCCAGCCTGGAGCAGCTTCCCACAGACCCTACCCTTGTAGTGGCTCTCTTACTCATGACGTGGTCACAGTCCACGTGTCCCGGGTGGACTGCACCCTCCCTGGGGAAGGACGACTGCGTTCTGTTCCTGCTGGGCCTTCAGGTCTCAGAATGTGCACTGAGCAAGGGCTCTGCAGACATCTGCTGAACGAGTGACTGAAAGAATAGGTCACCCACTGAACGAAGGCTTGACTGGGTGGAAATTTCCAGCAGATGATGGGCAGCATCGACCCAAAGGTGTCTGACTTCCCATCAGCACACACTGCCCAGGAAGCAGTGGTGACCAGAGCAGACCTTCAGGCTACCGAGGTTCAGGTCGCAGCTCATAGGCCAGTTCCTTGACCATCTGTGCCTCGGTTTCCCCTTTCGGACTCCCTCAGCAATCGCGTGCGCTGCAGTCACTTGTCCCCGGATGTAGAGCAGGGCCTGGGGCGTGGCGAGCCCCTGAGTGTCAGGCTTCTCCTTCTCACCACCGTCCCCGGTGACATCCACACTGATGTCACGGCACAAACGTCATCCCAGGATCTCCGCCCGGGAGTCCGACAGTCTGGAGAAGGGAGGGAGGGAAACTGGTTTGAAAAGCGTGTCATTGTGGTTTCTGTAAGTGTCCTTTAATCCGTTGAAGAAGAAAATACAAACAAGGTGAGTAGAGACGGAGCGACAGATCATCCTGAGCAGGTGGGTCCAGTCCTTGTGCTGCTTCTGTCCAGATGCCCACGGTGCTCACGGCCCGGCGTGAGGTCCTCACGCCTTACGCCCAGTGACCAGTAGGTACCACCTTCAGGATTCCTGACCCTAAGTTGAGATCCATTTCAACAGTAACAACAAGTTGTCGGGCGCAATCTGTTAGTAGCTTATTAGGAGAGAAACGTGAGTAAGTTTGCTGACCCCAAAATGAAGGCATTAAATCACCCACGTCTGGGAGGAGACAGAAGCCATGGCGCCCGCACTCCCCACGCTGTCGGCGGGTCTCAGGGGTCTTCAGGACGGGAGCAAGGAGCTCTGAACACTGTCTCCACTTTCTTGGAGAGGTGTGAGGAGAGAGGATTCCGACAAGAACAAGACGTTGAAGGTCACATAGCACATAGGATCCTGGGCCTGTGGCTCCTTAGCACTTCAGAGACCCAGTCAACCGGGGAGGCAGGGGACAGGGCTTGCTCACCGCGTGCTGATCATCTCGGCTGTCACTGGAGGGCTGCCTCCGGAAGCCGAGCTTAGAGAAACAGCTTGCAGAGAGCACGAGCAGACATTGCATCCTGTGTCTTCCTATTTGAGAATCGTAACCTGCTGCGGAGTTGCCGTATAATCATTAATCTACCAGCTGAGAGAGGAAACTCGGCCTGCCCGCTGTTTCTTCTCTCTTAAAAATAGTTTTTTCTCTGATCGCTTGTTTTCTAACCGGGAAACTTACCGCTTATATGGAGGCTGATTTCTCTGCCACTGAACTATTAATTGTTTTAATTAATTGCTTAAACATCCTGAGGTGATAGCAGGGAAAAGCAGACTCCTGGGGGTTTCTCATATCACTGTACATTCAGCTGAATTTGCAATCGTGTAAATCAGAGGCTTTCTTACACCTGGAAATGTTTGATGGCAGGTGCAGGGAGGGACAGGTGTTAACGAAGCATGAGCCACCCAGGGTTTCCAAACCCCAGGGCCAGGGGCAGGGGCAGGAGCGAAGGGAAAGGGGCAGATGTCTTGGGGACCCGCAACACAGCGGAGATGAGGTTTGGGGGCAACCTAAGCATCACTCCGCCTGGGCCACCCCACCCCATCTGACATGCTCACAGTAGGCATGCCCCAGAGACAGGCTCTGTCCCAGTGGTCGGGGGCAAGTGGGTATCCACCGATGGGCCCTCGAGAAGCAGCATCGCCATCTCCAAGGTGGGAGGTAAAACAGAAGGTGAATCCCGCATTTCAGTTTTGAGAGTCTGCCCAAGGGCAGGTGGGCAGGGGGAAGGGAGGCTGCCATGGCCCGGGGGCGATTTAGGGAAGCTCAGGAGACGATGACAACAGCCGGGATGGATGAACGCGGTGGCCTTTCTGCAGCTCGCTCTGCCTCCCACTCCCTCCCACTGGTCTTAAGGACGAGGCTGGCTCAGAACTGCCTCCTTCAAAGGTGACTACTAGCCAGGAATCTGCACGTGGCTAGGTAGAGATCCTGGGAACATATCGGACAGTCAGGCAGGAAAAAGACATTAGGCGAGGGAGAGCCTACGTGACCCGTGACAGAACAAACCCAGGCTGCCGTTTATTACTACTGTCGTCTAACTGGGGTTCCAAGCCATCGCGGGAAACAAAAACTAAAAACAAGTGTTGTAAGGAAGGAAAAGGTAGAGCACAACTCTCACGTTCTTGCAGATGATGTCATCATCCCCATATAAAATCCAAGATAATCTAGGAATAAACTACCGAGATTAATAACAGTTCAGCCAGATTTGCAGAGAGTAAGAGCCACGCACAAAGTTCATAGCATTTCTTCACAACCGCAATGACCGGGGCGGGGGGGGGGGCTGGAAGTGTGTCATTCATTTGTCACGACAGCAAAATCTAATAATGAAAGGGGCAAGAACTTCATGGAGAAAACTATAACTTCTGGAAAGTTATAAAGGAAACATTAAATAAATGGTGAGAAATGCAAAATGCACAGATAGGAAGATATAGCATTTTACTTGAATTCTCCAAAACCTTATAGGTTTAATTTAATGAAAAATCAGTCAAAATTCCATTGACATACATGGGGAACCTAAGCTGGTTCTGAAGCATATATGGAAGAATATGTGTGGAGAAGCAGCTTCAGAAATGTTTGGAATGATACCGTACCTGGAATTTGCTTCAGAAGAATCTGGGACTGGGCTGGGAACCAGGAGGGAGGCTCAAAGTAATGATCCTTGAAACTGGGGAGTAAGCACACAGGAGGTCGCTGTCCCACGGGGTCTACTCCAGTATGTTTAAAATGTTCTATAAGACAAGGTTAAAAAAAGTTTGTGAATAAAGATAGCTAAAACTTTTCCTTGTGAAAAAGCCAAATTAACTTAGGAGACAGCAACCACATTACAAAGGTACAGTCACATAAAGAGTGTGAGGGCAGCACAGACCCGTGGAAGAGGACGGGGAGCACGTACTCAGGAATTTGGTGATACGATGGAGGTGGTGTCACAAGTCAGTGGGGCATCCGAGCACAGTCCATATAGAACGTGGAGAGAGTGGATTTCTGTATGGGAAAACCCTTTCAACAAGACTCCTGCTTATGTAGAAGATGAATAAATCCTAACTATGACCAACCAAACACTGGTAGGACAGAAGATAGGCAATGCAGGACTTTTTAAATCACTGACATAGCGTGAAAGAGGAAGATCAATACGTAGAGCATGGTGCCATTTATGGAAAGTAACACTTTCAAAAACAATTTTATGTCATGGATACATGGAACTGCCTCACATTTTTAAAAAAGGAATAAAAATATACAAACAAAACATGCCAAACCAGTTACCACTGGGTGAATAAGGATGAGACTGTATGTTGCTGTTGTTGCTGTTGTAAAGATTTTATCTATTTATTTGAGAGAGAGAGAGCATTTGCAAGTGGGGGGAGGAGGGGCAGAGGGAGAAGGAGAGAATCTCAAGCTGACTCTGCACTGAGCATGGAGCCTAACATGGGGTTCGATCTCATGACCCTGAGATCATGACCGGAGCTGAAATTAAGAGCCAGATACTCAACCGATGGAGCCACCCAGGTGCTCCTTGTTGTTTAAAAAAAAAAAAAATTAAGCAAACTCTACCCCCAATGTGGGCCTCGAACTCACATCTCTGAGATCAAGTCGCAGGCTTCACCAACTGTACCAGCCAGGGGCCCCTATTTTTTTTTTCTTTTAAAAAGATTAGAAACCCATCTGACAGGATATTTAGATAAATCTGGGTCGTGGGAATATGATTGTGTTTTGTAAACATTCTTCACTTTTCCTGTATCTTTAAATTTTTTTCAAAATTGCAAAAAGGCAAAGAAATGAGAAATCATTCAAAGGAACAACAACATCCCTAAACCAAATCAGAGTCAAGATAAGCTCTCGTAGGCAGTAAACGCTGAGGGCAGAGGTGCAGGTGCCAGGGGGAGGCTGCAGAACAGGGAGGTGAGAAAGCAGATGCTTCGCTCAGGGGTAAGTGGGAGAGAATCGTGGACACGTCAGCTGCGAGAGAAGCCGGGAGCCTCAGGATGATCATGGCCGGAAGCACAGTCCTCGATGCTGGGACAGATCTGCGGCATCACACCGGATACCGTGCAGAAGGGTGGAGTGCCGCAAAGATGGGGATGGGGATAGCCAGAGACCGTGGAGAAACAGCCCGTGCACAGTGGTACTCTTAGAGAGAACGGAAGAAATAAAGGGGAGGAGGAAAGATATGAGAGCATAAAGCTATCTTGCAACAATGAAAAATGTTTATCAGCCGATCTTATGTTCCAGGGAGAAAAGTGATGCAGAAGATCGACATCATCAAACATCTTAATTAAGTAACTGACCTTGAAGGATAGGGCAGGATGTATGGCGTCTAGAGAGAAAATTGTCCGTGAAGGCAGGAAGAGGTGCCCCCAAAGGGCTTTCTTTCCAGCGGCATTCTAATGGTTCATTTTTAACCCTGTTCAGCTGCAAGTCTCTGTGATGATTCTTTAGCCAAGAATCTGTATTTCTGCTGTTAAATAACAACATTCGCCCCAGCGGATTTGAAGACTCGCTGATTTTATTAAAGGGTTCATGCTCCGGGCAGCATCTCCTCCAGCAAGCAGATAGGCACGGGAGGCTGTGCATCTATTCTGCTTAGGATGACTTTTATTGCTTCGGTGTGTATTTGAGAAGCAGTATGATAAAACCAAATATATTTGTTACTAGGGATCAGGGCTGGCCATATTCTTTCTTGTCCTTCCGCTCTCCTGCCTTCCCTCTTCCCTCCCTCCCCCACTCCTCCTGTTAGAGCAGAAAAACCTGGTTTGCTTTTTAAAGATTTTATTTATTTATTTGAGAGAGAGAGCACGAGCAGGGTGGGAGGGAGTGGCAGAGGGAGAAGCAGGCTCCCCGCTGAGCACAGAGCCAAACAGGGCTTGATCCCGGGACCCTGAGATCATGACCTGAGCCGAAGCCAGATGCTTCAGCGAGCTACCCAGGCGCCCCCAGAAAAACCTGTTTGATTCGCTGTGTCTGGTCTCCGCATACACTGTGCTCTGCATATACAAACTATTCTCAGTCCGGTAGGTTGGACTTGGGGACCAGGTGCAGGAAAGCAGCAAACTGAAGCAGAGCCTGAGCTTTGGGCTCCAGGACGAAGGGCCATTCTGAAGCACCTGATTTCGGCAGACATTCCCAACCAGGGTCTGAAGTCTGCAGCAGGTGGGCAGGGAGGGTGGGGAGAACATTCTTCCAGAAGCCAGACCCAAGGAGGGTCCCAGGGATGCGGGGCAGAGGGAGGGGGTCGCTCTCAGCCTGCTGGGGGTCTTACTGCAAGAGGGCAGGTTGCTCAGGAAATCTCGGCCAGGAAGCAGGGGTGAGTCACTCAGAAGGACCAACTGAAGGTAGCGGACTCAGGCTGAGCAGAATTTGCTTCTTGAATAGCATTATCCTGGGTCTGCCTTGCTCCGCTGGGCTGTACGTGGCTAGAAAGCTCTGGAAGGACCTCCAGAGGTGGTTCCACCTAATGGTTCATTCACTGTCAAGACTGGACCGTGTAGCTTAGTGATTTTCCAGCACTTCACAGCCAGTTAGAGCGAACCGGAACTCAGCTGTAGCTCCTATTGGATTCTTAATTCACTCTTCTTTGTTGAAAAGATCAAATATCGAATATTTATGTTTTCTCCACTTAATATTTTAAAATATGTTTTAAAATATTTTATATAATGTATTTATATTTACATTTTACATATATATTATGCTACATACTACATTACTGTATAGTAACGCTGTATACTGTATACAATAGCCTTATATTTTGGTAATAATATATGTAACTATCCTACATACCATGTTTTATACCCTATTTTGTATACATACAATATATGACATATAGTACATAATATATAGACTATAATATACAGTGTATATAGCATATATTATATAGAATATATAGTGTATTTAATATCTTATAATGTCATTTATCACATATCATGGCATTTATTATATAAACATAGCAATAACTGTAATTATGTATTTTATAATCATATTATAAATTACATAGTCATAGAATTACATATTATACATAATTACATAATATATAATGATATATAATAATACATGATAATATAATATGTCATATATATGTGGGTGTGTGTATATCTCCCTCCAAAGACAATGTCCCTGGGCTCATTCAATGGTGCTCTCGTTGCCGAGCCCATCTGGAGGACACTTTGTTGGGTCTGTTTCTTCCTATGGTATAATGTCCCAGGTCATCATTCTTCCCGCATACCTGCGAGGAGACTCTTCTGCAACCCATATGTCCCGGGCTCACAGGATCTCCATCGGCGACAAGCCTGACTTTGCGTTTTCACACGTATGGCATTTCTTTCTCTTTCACACAATGTTGCAGCAAAGGACTTTTTTCTCTCTCAAGCTTCCATCATTTTTCCCGTGGACAATATCAACCCCACAGAACACAGGGGTGGTGGCATCTGCAGGGAATCTCCTCCTGCGACAGAGCCCGTGGAGAATAAACTGGCCGCACATCACGGTAGGTGAACGGCAGCTGTCACTTTTCTGTGTGGGTTCAGAATTGTGCTCCAGAGGCTGAGAAAACATCTTGTGTAGATAAACTCTGGGAGGCTGGGATGTAAAAGCAGGAAGCAGCTGGTTGGCAGCCGGAACTGCCTTTTGGACTCTCATCTGTATAAACACGCAGGAAGGGGCTTGTGAGCGCTAAAGTAAATACAAAGGCGCATCTGAGCCATATATACGAGGGACTTAAACAAACCCTGCCTAGGCCTTTTAAAGGGTGTGTCTCCCCGCCAGGAAAGAGACCACGTCAAGTAGACGAACATCCTGACAAACAAACTCTCTCGGGGCTGCACCATGAAGGGAGGGAGATGTACTCATTTAACGAGATCTGCCGGAGGGAGAAATGCCGGCTGATTTCTGAACATGTGCACAAATGAGCCAAATGAAGGCAGCACGGGAGGCAGAGATGATGCCGTGAGCGCCCCCAGGGCTCTGCAAACGGTAAGGGAAAAATGGCCTTGCACAGCTAGTACCGTGCAAGGAAACCCACTGGATCTTTTAATCTACTCAGCACAGCGGGCTTTGCGTGGCTACTGATGGGGCTGGTTTTCGATGTGGAATGCCAGCCTCGCTAGCAAGTGCCAGTGCAGGTGTTAAATTTTTCTGTGCGCCCTGCAGGCACGGGTTCTACCGCAGAGTAGCGCTGGCCATCCTGCAGGACTGCAGTCCATGCCCCCCGATTAACAAGCGACTCCCCAGTCCGACACCCACCACGCCACTCCCGTGCTGGGAATCGGACTGTTGCAGATGCAGCGTTTGTCCTTCTGTGACCACACCGTCCGCCAAGCACCCCGTCCCCCAGCCTCACCCACACTGGCACATATGGAAGAATCTCCTTCTTTCTCAGTCAGCCTCGGGTTCTGATGGGACTGCCCCTCGCCCCTTCTCCCTACTCAGCCTCGATGTCTCCTCAGTCGTATTGATCCAGAACATGTCTTTTGCTTTTGATCTAAGTGATATTCTAGAACGTGGCAAGAGAAAGTGAGGCTCTGATGGGAGAAATGCCTTGGGACTAAGAAGGAAGCAGGGATTTGACACAAGGAAACCCAGACGAGGCTGCCTTTCTCTCAGCATTAGCCACAGGGCAGAGCTTCTGGCAGGCTGATAAAGTCTAGTGGCTGAATTGCCTTTGAGATCCCAGCTTGATGATCTGCTCAAAAGCTCAAAACTGTGGAACATGCCATGCAATTAATTTTCCTAATTATGTAACTTTGTGGATACGTCAACAGAAGCATTCTGGAAATTTACTTAAAGTGAGCATATGGGTCATGATATCTCATTTATGAATTTCATCAGTGGAAAAGACATAGCTTCATTTAACGACATGGTATTCAATTAAGTTTAATCATATTAAATGATTACCACAATTAGGCATACAAAGTCACCAATAAACGCTTTGCTGAAGTCATTAGCAGATGTGAAAAGTCACTGAAGAACACTTAATCTTATAATGGTCTCAGCAAATCAGCAAAGAAAATGCCACAGAAACTTGCACATAAGTTGCTCTTGGAACTGGAAACCGTACTGGGTTCTCTACAGTAGAGGCCCCAGGTTCTCCTCATGGTTTGGGATGACATCCCCTTGTTCCAGGGGCTGAGGGCACAGTCTGGCTCAAGAGCCAGCTTCTGTGAGTCCAGGCTCTGCCGCCTGCCTGCTATGTGAGCTGAGCAGGCCACGAACCTGACTGTGCCATGGTCCCTCACCTATGAGACGGCAGTGAAAGTGGTCACGATAATGTTGTTGTGAGAAGGAAGTTAGTTAATACACGTAAAACATTCAGAATAGCATTGGGGGCATGCTAGTAATACAGGACCGGGCTGTTCCCAGCATGATTGCCTCACGGTCATTGTACAGATCTTCTCTGTAAATACTTTTGTGTGTTCGACAATGTTTTTGTTGTTGTCTTCATAGTCTTAGCAAAACATGCCAAAGGCATACACTGCAGATGTGGCAAATTTCACAAAGAAATTGGTATTAATGCTTGGCACAAGATATCAGAGTATGAGTCAAGGCTGTGGTGACAAACAACTGGGAAATCTCAGTCCCTGGAAAGAGAGATCACTATTTCGTGGTCTTGCCACATGCACATCTTGTTGGAATTGGACGGCTCCACTATGTGTGCTCACCAGAGGTGCTGGGACTCCAGGTTCTTTCCTACAAGGCAGGACCAGAGGGATATGGCACATCTCTCCTGACTTTGATGTTTCCACTTGGAAGTGATGTGCATGATTTCTGTTTCCATCTCGTTGGTTAAAGGAGGCCCCACAGACAGATATAGGGCAGGGAAGAGAGGAGACCTGGAAACATTTGGGGAGCAGTTACTCCCTACCATTCCAAGCCGAGGTTTGGCTCTCACCTATCACACGCAGAAAAAAATAGACCACATGGCTCAACAACAGGGCTAAGGGTCTCCCTATCCCAGAGTGTCTCCCAGAAAACAGTAAAGATGCATCCTTTCCCCTCTCTGGGAGCCTTTAAATATGTGCTCAACATTTGGAAATTTTCAAATCTTTTCTTGTTCCTCTCCTAATTAGTAGGCTGCTATGAACTCCTGGAAACACAAAGAGAAAGGATATTTCTGTGGTGGTGACATGTGAGAAGATGGTGCCAGGAGAGAATATGATGCTGGGAGATTGCAGGGAAAGAGGATTTCTAGTTTCTAGCTCAGAAGAGCTGCGGTGTTGGTGAACATTGCTACACACATATAAAGGCCCTTTGTGCAATGTACATTACACATTTTTCCAATAAATTTTTTTTCAGTTCTGAGAAGGTACATAAAGCATAATAATATATTCTTTGGGTTGCTTGTTCCCATTCACTGGTGTAAAAAAGTAAATTATAATTACTGGAATTAAGGCCTTGATGAGTGGCTTAGGATGGCCTATGTTTTAGTTGTAAATTACAGATCATTTAGAGTCTGATGTATAAAGTAAAATCCCAATTCTGCCATCGTTATCTAGTTGACCTTGGCCACCTCAATTTCCTCATCTGAAAAATGTGGGAAATACTGCTTTTGAATCAATTCTAAGCCACAGTGTATCGTAGCTTAAACGGTAGCATTCTTTTCTGGTTGTGATACGGAAGGCCGCTGGGATGACAAATTGAGATTATATGAATGTCAAATGTTTTGTAAAGCTGAAGTACTACAAAAATGCTAGCTATTATTTTATAGCAGGAATTGCTCAAAATGTGTCTTTTTCTCAAACTTGCAAAAATATTAAAAAACAGTTTGAGAAAATAAAAATGGTTCTGGTCAGAGTGACTCATATGATAGCAATGATAGCATGCCCCAGAGATTTCATGAGTCTCTCCTGTTCACCAGGAGGAGGAAAGGAGGTGCCAAGGCCAGCAACATTACCAAAGTGTGCAGTTTCAGCGGGTAATGGAACCAGTGAACTTCCTCTGCTCCAATCACTCATACTCCAAGCCTTGATGCTTCCCATGCCTTTGTGTGCTGAAGCCAAAGCTTATCTCTTAGTCACGTATCCCTCCCAGCTATGTATCTTTGGAGGTTGAGCATGTTTAAAATTTAGAAAGTGGCGTGAGCGTGGCTTACTCTCTATATTGACATTCTAGATAGTGAGGTTCAGAATGCAAGGAGAGCTGGTAGACCCATGGACCTCAGACAATCTGATTGATCTGAACACATGATCATAGTGTTTTCTCCAGGTGAAGAAACTAAAACTCAGAAAACACAACAACGCCAAATATTCCCTCGTTCTGTATTGCTAAGATCTAGAGTCAGCTGTTCATTTCATTTTCCAAGCTACACCTTTTTTCTTTTCCACTTATTCCATGGAAGCAACGCAGTTGAGGGTAAGTACTCCCCAACCCTGAAAGAATCAATGGCCAGGAAGTGACTCAAACCCTGGGAAAGAGAACCCAATTTCTAGAGAAAAATTTACTTGTTCTAATGCAAGTAATGTCCTTGAGGCCCTAGGTACAGATGGAATAGCACAGCAAGTGGGGACCCTGTGTGTTGCTTGTGACTTGAACTTTGGCATCCACTAGATTCTGTTTAAAGCCACATAATGCTTTACTGGTTCTGGAACAGACCTTTCCCTATCTCCTGGTTCTTGAACCATCTAGACATTTGCATTCTTTCTCTTTCCTCTTTCTGCTCCCTTTCAAACCATCCCCACTCTAGCCAGCTCTTCAGTCCCAGGTCAAATTTAAACGCTTCCTTCTTGACTACCAACTTGGATTGAAACTTTCTTCCCTCTGAATCCTGTCATGGTAACAGTAGATGCCGTTCGCTTGTGTTTTCTACTTCCCCCTAATTCAGTTAGTGATCTTTGTCAGCCAAAAGACAGGCTTTGTAAGCTCTCAAACTGACTCTAATACTTTTCTGTGAATCAGGATCTGGCCGGTCTTGACTATACTTCTTGTGACTCAATGAGTGATTATAAATCACATAATTATACTTAGAAACTGGACATCATTACTTAAAATTTTCAAAACGTGGTCCCTGTGATATTCTCAGTGTCAGAAGACATGCTGGATATGTGTTATGCTTACTTTCAAGCAAAATTAACCCTCAGAATTGACCATCTACAAAGTAAACTGTTATCCTTGGAGCAGTTTTTTTTCTCTGAATGAGGAGCTTTGATTGTACATTTTTCCAATATACATTTTTTCAGTTCTGAGATCGTACATAAAGCCTATAAGTCAGTAATGTGTTAGGTTGCCAATTCCCATTTACTGGTGTACAGTAAATTACAATTACTGTAACTAAGACATTGAAAAACTGCTTAGTTCAGTCTGTTTTTTTATAAAACAAAACTGTGGTAAAAGTCTGTTGTAAAAATCTAATTTCATCAAATTTCTGTGAAGAAAAGTAACAAGGTGAATTTAGTGTGTTCTTCGAGTTTTAGTTCCTGGCATGGCTGATGGCTAATATTATATGGATCAAGTACGGCATGGTCTGTAAACGTTTTCCTTTGCAGGCCATATACCTTGTGTTCATGAATCAACGCTGTTGTTGTAGCAGGAAAACAGCCATACAATTCGTGGATAAATGGGTGTGGTTGTTTTCTATTAAAACTTTATTTACAAAAACAGATATTGGCTGAATTTGGCTGGGGCATAATTTGTTGACTCCTGGTCTAAAGATTTGAAATATTTACTTAAATCTGTTCAACAGAATAGATACTCTGCTAAGTAATAGGAGAGAATAATAAAAAAGACAGAATTTATAATTTTTTAGGAGACAATAGTTTCTTTTTTTTTTAAGATTTTATTTTTAAGTCATCTCTACACCCAACATGGGGCTTGAACTCACAGCCCTGAGATCAAGAGTCACAGGCTCTACTGACTGAGGCAGCCAGGCACCCCAGGAGACAATAGTTTTGATTATTTAAATTTTAATTAACTATTTGAAACAAAGTATTTGGCTACAAAATATGCCTTTGGAGGTTAAAAATCAGTCATACAATTAAAATATTTCCTTCACTGGTCTGGCATGGTACCAAAATTTCCAGAAATAAAGTTCCTATGCCTGGTGAGGTTGAACACACCTATAAAATCCAAGTTATGATCTGTAGGTTTGCTACATTTGCATGAACTTGCCTACAGTTAAGAGTTTGAACTATGGGCGCCTGGGTGGCTCAGTCGTTAAGCGACTGCCTTCAGCTCAGATCATGATCCCAGGGTCCTGGGATCGAGTCCCACATCGGGCTCCCTACTTGGTGGGAAGCCTGCTTCTCTCTCTCCCACTCCCCCTGCTTGTGTTTCTACTCTCGCTATCTCTCTCTCTGTCAAATAAATAAATAAAATCTTTAAAAAAAAAAAAAGAGTTTGAACTACATTTGGGTAGAAATGGGTAGCCAGTGGGCTGCAAAATTTCTGTAGACATTTTTCCCTAGCTGATTAATGTTGTAAAATTATAATATTTTTGGATTTTAGTTCAAGATGGCAACATAGGAAGATCCTGAACTCGCCTCTTTCCACAGACACAGAATCTATAGCTACATATGAAGAGTTTCCTCTGAAATAAACCTAAAAACCAGCAGATTGAGCCCTACCCATTGGGCAAATGCTCATTGAACACGCTGAAGAAGGCTGGAGAGAATGAGACAGAATCTCAGCATGAACCCAACCCTGGTGCAGTGACCCACAATCAGGAGGGAACTCAAAACCTGGAGCTTCTTCCTGAGGAGTGAAAGGTTTGAACCCCACATTGGGAACCCCAACTTTTAGGTCCTGCACCTGAGAGAGGAGCCCCCAAAACATCTAGCTTTGAAACCCAATGGGACTCATATCCATAACACCCATAAAGGTATAAAGAACTGAGAAACGACTCTTGAAAGGCTTATGTGCTTAAACCCACCCAATGCAGAGCAGCCAACTGTGCCCAGACTTTATGTGAAGCATGGTCATTTGCTTACATTAAAGTGTAAGCCTATGGGGCAGGCATCTAATTTAACACACATATGTAGGAACCTGCTGGGATACTTTCCAGGGACAGAAATTGGCGAGCACCATCTCCATGCTCTCCCTCTGTCTTGCTCCAGCTGGTGGGCGCAATCTTTTCCTCTCCCAGCGGGCACCATTTGTGTGTTCCCACTCTGCCTCCATCCAGCTGGTATTTACTCTAAACTACGGAACAGCTGTGCCACTCGCTGGGCTTCATGTCCACCTGCTCTCCTGCTAGCGCTTTCCCAATTACACACATACGGTAAGCTGTTTGCAGACGCTCAGAATAGTGAACTCCTTATAGGGATCGAGGGTACATACCTCAATATCATAAAAGCCATCTAGGAAAAACCTACAGAGAATATCATTCTCAACGGGGAAAAACTGAGAGCTTCCCCCCTAAGGTCAGGAACGCGGCAGGGATGTCCACTATCACCACTGCTATTCAACATAGTATTGGAAGTCCTAGCCACAGCAATCAGACAACAAAAAGAAATCAAAGGCATCCAAATCAGCAAAGAAGAAGTCAAACTCTCACTCTTTGCAGATGATATGATACCTTATGTGGAAAACCCCAAAGACTCCACCCCAAAACTGCTAGAACTCATACAGGAATTCAGTAAAGTGGCAGGATATAAAATCAATGCACAGAAATCAATGGCATTTCTATATACCAACAACAAGGCAGAAGAAAGAGAAATTAAGGAACAAATGATCCTAAAATTTGTATGGAACCAGAAAAGACCCCGAATAGCCAGAGGAATGTTGAAAAAGAAAAGCAAAGCTGGCGGCATCACAATTCCGGACTTCCAGCTCTATTACAAAGCTGTCATCATCAAGACAGTATGGTACTGGCATAAAAACAGACACATAGATCAATGGAACAGAATAGAGAGCCCAGAAATGGACCCTCAACTCTATGGTCAACTAATCTTTGACAAAGCAGGAAAGAATGTCCAATGGGAAAAAGACAGTCTCTTCAACAAATGGTGTTGGGAAAATGGGACAGCCACATGCAGAAGAATGAAACTGGACCATTTCCTTACACCACATACAAAAATAGACTCCAAATGGTCGAAAGACCTCAATGTGAGACAGGAGTCCATCAAAATCCTAAAGGAGAACACAGGCAGCAACCTCTTCGACCTCAGCCACAGCAACTTCTTCCTAGAAACATTGCCAAAGGCAAGGGAAGCAAGGGCAAAAATGAACTATTGGTACTTCATCAAGATAAAAAGCTTTTGCACAGCAAAAGAAACAGTCAACAAAACCAAAAGTCAACCGACAGAATGGGAGAAGATATTTGCAAATGACATATCAGATAAAGGGCTAGTATCCAAAATCTATAAAGAACTTATCAAACTCAACACCCAAAGAACAAAGAATCCAATCAAGAAATGGGCAGAAGACATGAAC
Organism: Mirounga angustirostris; assembly: GCF_029215605.1. Lineage (NCBI taxonomy): Eukaryota > Metazoa > Chordata > Mammalia > Carnivora > Phocidae > Mirounga > Mirounga angustirostris. Next base: position 202,615,037 of record NW_026991710.1, read on the forward strand.
AGACATTTTTCCAAAGAAGACATCCAAATGGCCAACAGACACATGAAAAAGTGCTCAACATTGCTCAGCATCAGGGAAATCCAAATCAAAACCTCAATGAGATACCACCTCACACCAGTCAGAATGGCTAAAATTAACAAGTCAGGAAATGTCAGATGTTGGCAGGGATGTGGAGAAAGGGGAACCCTCCTACCCTGTCGGTGGGAATGCAAGCTGGTGCAGCCACTCTGGAAAACAGTATGGAGGTTCCTCAAAAAGTTGAAAATAGAGCTACCATATGATTCAGCAATTGCACTACTGGGTATTTACCCCAAAGATACAAATGTAGGGTTTCGAAGGGGTACATGCACCCCGATGTTTATAGCAGCAATGTCCACAATAGCCAAACTGTGGAAAGAGCCAAGATGTCCCTCAACAGATGAATGGATAAAGAAGAAGTGGTATATATATACAATGGAATATTATGCAGCCATCAAAAGGAATGAGATCTTGCCATTTGCAACGACATGGATGGAACTGGAGGGTGTTATGCTGAGCGAAATAAGTCACTCAGAGAAAGACATGTATCATATGACCTCACTGATATGAGGAATTCTTAATCTCAGGAAACAAACTGAGGGTTGCTGGAGTGGGGGGTGGGGTGGGAGGGATGGGATGGTGGGTGATAGACACTGGGGAGGGTATGTGCTATTGTGAGCGCTGTGAATTGTGCAAGACTGTTGAATCACAGATCTGTACCTCTGAAACAAATAATACATTATATGTTAAGAAAAAAAAAAGAAGATAGCAGGAGGGGAAGAATGAAGGGGGGGAATCGGAGGGGGAGATGAACCATGAGAGTCTATGGACTCTGAGAAACAAACTGAGGGTTCTACAGGGGAGGGGGGTGGGGGGATGGGTTAGCCTGGTGATGGGTATTAAAGAGGGCACGTTCTGCATGGAGCACTGGGTGTTATGCACAAACAATGAATCATGGAACACTACATCAAAAACTAATGATGTAATGTATGGTGATTAACATAATAAAAAATTAAAAAAAAGAATAGTGAACTCTTTACATGTTTTCAGGAAAACTTGAAGTAGAAATGCAGAAAATTGTGCTTTGTTTGCATGTTTGAAACAGTCATGGTGGGTTCTTACAATCTGTCTGAGGATCTTTCACTCGAGATGCAAACTTACATACAACGATATTTTAAGAAAGACCGACCCATTGTGGTCCCTGCTGAAATCCAGGTACAGCAAGCACTTGGTGCTTTGGATGCTTTCCAGCTGTTACATGTTCCAGCAAAATAAGATTTTCTGATGCTATATTCATTAGTGTGGCAAGAATTTCAAAGCCCACGGAACCTGCTTAAATAGAGGACAAACCCATAGTTGGTAGGGCTGATGTGTAACCAGCCCGTGGGTGGAGAAGATGAGAGCTTTGAGTTCAGTGAGTTCCTCTTCAAATACTCACGAGATGCATAAAGCAGAGACAGAACCTGCCACTCTTGCCCCAGGAGCGCGCATGTTTTTCAACCACCAGTTGAGCGGTCCTTTATCAAGTAGCCTCTGTGTCCAAGCACCATCCTAGGTGCAGGGGATATGAACACGATGGGGACTTAGATCTGCTCAGTGAGTCAGAGCCAGCGGCGGGCGGCTCACACAAGGAGACTTAGCTGCGGCAGGGGCACAGATGACCCGACAGAGGGACGTGCATGGTGGTGGGCTGCCCAGAGGAAGGTGCCCCAACCCTCCAGTGGGGGAGTCACTTGTAACGCGTTATGGTCATCGATTAACATTTGCAAACCTTCCTTATGTTTGGGGAATTTCCCACCTTGGGAACCATGCCTCTCCAGGGTAGAAGTCTATTTTCCACCACACCCAAGAGTTCAGACCTGAGTGGATGTCATCATGACTTCTTCCCCAGCGAGCAAGGTCTATGGCTCTTCGGGGTGTGCGGTGCCTCACACACGGACCTCACCGGATGCACATGCATTTTGGTTACAAGCATAAATGTGACCGCTTCCTGAATTTCCAAGATACGGTCGATTGACTGATTAAAATGAAATGAAGCTTAATCATCCTAACTGAAAGCAGCTGTGTATATCAGAAAATGCTTTTTAAAGGAAACATTTATTGCCTATTTATTGCAACTCATGATTGCTATTTTAATTTGGGATTTTATGTTTTTACCAGGGAGATGGCATTTTAGCAGGGAGAGCCTACACAGTGTCAGGAATCCCCGCGTCTGTAAACCGCCCAGGTGTGTATTCTACTGGTGGATGTGTGGAGATTTCTTATCTATGAAAGACATTCACGGGGTGCCTGGGGGCTCAGTCGTTGGGCGTCTGCCTTCGGCTCAGGTCATGGTCCCAGGGTCCTGGGATCGAGCCCCGCATCGGGCTCCCTGCTCAGCGGGAAGTCTGCTTCTCCCTCTGCCCGCTGCTCCCCCTGCTTGTGCTCATTCTCTCTCTCTCTCCCTCTGACAAATAAATAAATAAAAATGTTAAAAAAAAAATGGATGCTGTATTTTGCCAAATGCTTTTTCTGTATCTTTTGAGAGGATCATATGGTTCTTATCCTTGCTTTTATTAATGTGCTGGATCACATTGATTGATTCATGAATATTGAAAGGGGTTATTTTTCTATGACTTCAGTTGTATGTTTTATTGAAAGTCTAATTTTTTATTTCATTCCATTTTTATTACCATTTAAATTTTATCTTTTCATATGCTCACTGATCATTTAATTTTTTTCAGTGAATTGACCATCTTGATTTGCTTTTCCTTTTCTTTGTTGATTTATAAAAAGCTCTTTGCATATTAATGTAATTGGGCATTTTTCTGCCATATGTTTTGAAAACAGTTTTTGTCAGTTTTGCATTATATTCTAGCTTTGTTTATGGTATTTTAAAAAACAATGCAGAAGTTAAAAATTTTTAAGTGGTCAAATTTGTCATATTATTCTTTATAGTTTTCATCGTTTGGATTGTTTATAAATAATTCATCTACTCCACAATTACAAAATCAATTCTGTCATGTTTTCTTAATGTACTTTTACTATTTCATTTGCTTGTTTAAATCATTTATCGGCCTGGAATTATCAATTCTGCTATAAATAGTGAAATGGAATTCAGCTTACTTTGTTTCCAGATGGCTAACCAGAGTCTACAAACTATTGAACAATCCACTTCTTCTCGGTGATCTGAAGTGATGTTTTAGGTATATCAAGTCCCATATGTACTTAGATATCTGTTAATGAAACCCCTCTAGTGGTACGTCATTTCTAAAACAACATGGAAAGGGGCACCTGGGTGGCTCAGTCGTTGGGCGTCTGCCTTCAGCTCAGGTCATGATCCCAGGGTCCTGGGATCGAGCCCCGCATCGGGTTCCCTGCTCGGCGGGAAGCCTGCTTCTCCCTCTTCCACTCCCCCTGCTTGTGTTCCTGCTCTTGTTGTGTCTCTCTCTGTCAAATAAGTAAATAAAATCTTTAAAAAAATAAAATAAATAAAATAAAATAAAATAAAACAACATGGAAAATTTTCCTGAGGGTATTTCCTTGCTCACAGGACTTAGCAGTTCCTCCCACTCTCCCACCAGCCCATCATTCCTCTTCTGTTTCCTGTAGATCATAAAACAGCCACTCATGCTAAGCTGGCATGGCCCCCTAAAAGACTGCATGCACTTTCCTTTCTCGGTGAAGGGCATGACTTAGCCCAGCTTCCCACATACCCCTCCAGGTTGCAAGGTTTGGGGCAGAAAGGGCAGAGGGCCTCCCAAGTGGGAACAGGTCGGTGGCGATGAGGACCATCTGTGCACCTAGAGCCGTCAGCTGCAAGGGGATGCTCCCTAAGTCTCCTCCACCCAGTTACAGCAAGGGGACAGCAAAAGGACACCTCAGGCCCCCAGATGCAGCTACCGTGTCCTTCTTTAGCCTCTTGCGATGACATCTATCCCAAGGATGATGTCACACAAGGGGGCCTGTGGTGCGGCAAGCACACCTCCTCCAGGGACATCATCTCTCCATACGCCCGAAGCTGCCAAGGTGGCCTTCTTCAGCTTGGCTCTGTCCTATCCTTAAGGTTGGCATCTTTGGTCCCTTGTGTGGTGCTGTCCTACCCTGGGTGAATGGACACCCGAGGGTCGCATCCTCCAGGCACCCTGACCACCCAGTTATCCTGTTCTGTGTTGAGATTGAACGGGGAGAAGGCAGGCCCTCTCAATTCCCCTCCCCAAAGATGATTTCGTCCCTCCAAGCCTACTGTGGTTCCTTATGCAAAAAGACTCTGGACAAACCCAGAAGCGTCTTAAATTCTGAGAGAGCACACTTCCTGTTCAAGCTGGAATTCCCTCTCTCAGCACTCCCAGCACGAACATATCATGAAACGCACAATTTCACAGACAATATAACATAAAGACATTTGGACGCCGCTGAATCCTTCAAAGCAGTACTGAAAGTTTCATGATAGAAACCTGGCACCACGATTGCTGGAAATGCTCAGAATGAATGCTTCATTTTCATATTGTTCCATACAGATGAGTGGAAGTGTTCCACTCAGTGCAACGGTAGGAACGAGCTAAAACAAGTAATAGTTACCATAGAACATGAACTGAAATTGAAACCATCATACACATCGAATGTGACACGTCCTAGTTCAAGAACCATGGAGATGCTGGGAACACAACACTCACAGCTCTTTTACCAAAATTATATCCAAATTACTACTGAATTTTTAAATTAATAAATTATTAAAACACTGTTTTGATTGTATTAAAATATTTTAAGTTTCTCACGGCCAGAATCTAATGTAGCTGGGGCTGTGATCTGTATTTCCCGAATGCTACCCAGTGTTTTTTTTCCTGGAACTACCTCTTGACCTTGCCTCCTGTTCCTCTAGTAATACTAATAACTGGAATTATTTCATGAAATATTAGGGTGTAGGAGTCTGTTAAATCAATGAGAACAACTCTAATAAATTTGAAATAATGATTTTGTTCCTAGGAAGCTATACTGAGAAAATGTTTACTGCTATGGCTTTTCTGCACAACACAGCCCCACGAAACACTTTGTGGGGAAAAGGCCTTCTTGGTCAGGGACACCAGGTGACGCCTACTGTTGTATCGACAGGCATCACAGTGCAAGCACAGCTGATATTTCCAGAAATTTAACGCTAGCTTGTCCAAACTCAACGGACTGTACAAGACTTTGCCTTCATACTTATTAAGAGCCCATGCATCAATATTTCACAAAAATCCTTATTTATAAACTCTGCACTAAATTAACCTGTTTGGCAAGAAAGGACTACATAGCGCTGACTTTATCTTCTAAATCTGCAACAGTGAAAGCTATCTACCAGCTCAAAGACCTAGAGGAGGAACATTAAGTTGGAATCTTCCATTCTAGGACCGGAAGGAAATGAAGAGCTCACCCAACTGTAGTAGAGATTTTGGGTAGCATCTCCTTCCTATTCCCCTTTTAAGAGCAAGTTCCAAGTGACCTTCAAGTTTATGTGACTAGTCAGTGGTAGTCCTGGGATTGGGCCCTCACTTTAATTCCTCTGAATGTCATTGACAGATACAAAGCTGACTTTTGCAGACAGGATTTTGTATGTGGGCATCGCCTTAGATGTTCAGTTGGGGTTATTAGTTTTCACATTTAAAATTTTGGCATTTCATGAGAAATTGGTGAGTTGCATTGTCATATGCCCTAAAGAACATGCCCAGAAATTTGTTCTGGTGTTCCAGGTTGTTAATCTAGGTTTCTTTCAAAATGCACTGGATTCTCAAACATGATTGATAAATACAGGAGTTAAAAGGAGTTCTTCAACTGTTGGCAAGACGGCGGAGGACTAGGCAACCTAAATTTCGCCTGATCCCAGGAATCCAGCTAGATAGGTATCAAACCACTCTGAACACCTACAAACTCAACAGGAGATCAAAGAAAAGAGTAGCAACAACTCTTTCATCAGAAAAGCGACCACTTTCTGGAAGGTAGGACGTGCGGAGAAGTGAATCCGAGGCGATATTCGGGAGGATAGACGGCGGGGGAGGGGCCTCCGTCGGACGCTTCTGGCGAGTGATAGGGCCGCGGAGCACAAAATCGGAACTTTTAAAAGTCTGCTCCGCCGAGGGACGTCACTCTGGTGGCTAAGCGGGGGGTGGAACCCTCCGGGACAGTGTGGTCTCAGGACCCTCGGAGTCACAGAAAGACTGGGAGCGCCTGAGTGTGGCAGAGCTCCCAGGTATCGGAGCAGGGAAGCCGGCTGCGGAGGCGGAGCCCAGGCGCGGGCTCTCAGCTCGGGGTCGCCATTGACCGTGATCCGCGGCCCAGTCGGGCCACGGCTCCTCCAGCAGGAACCCAACAAGCGGCAGATCCGGGGAGACTCCCCTTCCTCCCCCGGGAGGAGCCGCGCGGGAGGGCACCGCAGGGATCTGCTGGGTTTGGAGACTCCACCCGGGGTCGGGGGCCAGAGATACAAATGCGCGGTCACAGGCCGGGCGAGCACGGAGTGCGGCCGGAGACCGGGGAGACGGGAGTGACTGGCGGCTTTTCTCTGGGGCTCACTGAGGAGCGGGGCCCCGAGTTCTCGGCTCCTCCGGGGCGGAGATTGGGAGGCCGCCATTTTCACTCTCCGCCTCGAAAGCTGGACGGAAAGCTCGCAGGGAACAAAAGCCCCGGAGAGCAAACCCGAGCAGATGACTTAGGCGGGAGGGGGCAAGGGCGGGCAGTTCCGCCTCCGGCAGAGACATTTGGGAACCACGGCAACAGGCCCCTCCCCAGAAGACCAGCGAGAACAGCCGGCCAAGACCAAGTTTACCGATCAATGAGAACGGCAGAACTCCAGCCCTAGGGGACTACTGCACATAGAATTCACGGCTTTTTTACCATGATTCTTTAGTCTTTTAAAGTTAATTTTTTTTTTAACTGTCTTTTTTTCTTTTTTTTTCTTTTTGAATTTTTCTTTTTCCCTTTTTCAACCAACATCTTATCAATCCCTTTTTTTAAAAAATTTTTTTTTTAAGATTTTATTTATTTATTTGACAGAGAGAGGCACAGCGAGAGAGGGAACACAAGCAGGGGGAGTGGGAGAGGGAGAAGCAGGCTTCGCGCCGAGCAGGGAGCCTGATGCGGGGCTCGATCCCAGCACCCCGGGATCATGACCTGAGCCGAAGGCAGACGCTTAACGACTGAGCCACCCAGGCGCCCCTCAATCCCTTTTTTTAAAAAACATTTTTATTTTTCATTTTTAGAGTCATATTCTATCCCTTCATAGTAGTTACCCGTATTTTTGGCATATATATATAAGTTGTTCTCTCTTTAAAATTTTGAGATAGTTTCTTCTAACAAATTAAAATATACCCTAAATCTCTAGTATATGGTGTTTTCTATTCCCCTGCCTGATCACATTCTCTCCCTTTTTTTTTCTTTTTTCTTTTTTTAAATCCTCTCTTCTTTTTTCAAACAACTTCTTATCAATTCCTTTTATAAAATTTTTTATAATTTCCATCTTTACAGTCATATTCCATCCCTTCATCATATCAACCCTTATTTTTGTACATATATATTTTTCTTTCTTTAAAATTTTGGGAGGCACTTTCTTCTAAAAGACCAAAATACACCCCAAATCTAGTGTGTGGCACTGATCTATATACCAGCCTGATCATATTTGATCACATTCTGGTTTTTTGTTGTTGTTGTTGCTTTGTTTTGTTTGTTTTTGTTTGTTTTTATCTTTATCTTTTTCTTTTTCTTTTTTCTCTCTTTCCATTTCTTTTTCCACTGCTTCAGGTCTTTTCTGATTTGTTTAGAGTATATTTTCTGGGGACATTGTTACTCTGCTAGCATTTTGTTCTCTCATTAATCTATTCTCCTCTGGACAAAATGACAAGATGGAAAAAATCACCTCAACAAAAAGAACAAGAGGTACTACCGACTGCCAGGGACCTATTCAATACGGACATTAGTACGATGTCAGATCTAGAGTTCAGAATCATCACTTTAAAGATACTAGCTGGGCTTGAAAAAAATATTGAAGTTATTAGAGAAACCCTTTCTGGAGAAGTAAAAGAACTAAAATCTAACCAAGTAGAAATCAAAAAGGCTATTAATGAGGTGCAATCAAAAATGGGGGCACTAACTGCTAGGATAAATGAGGCAGAGAGAGAATTAGTGATATAGAAGACCAAATGATGCAGAATAAAGAAGCTGAGAAAAAGAGAGATAAACAACTACTGGATCACGAGGGCATAATTCAAGAGATAAGCGATACCATAAGGCGAAACAACATTAGAATAATTGGGATCCCAGAAGAAGAAGAAAGAGAGACAGGGGCAGAAGGTATAATGGAGCAAATTATAACAGAGAACTTCCCTAATTTGGGGAAGGAAACAGGCATCAAAATCCAGGAAGCACAGAGAACCCCTCTCAAAATCAATAAAAATAGGTCAACACCCCGACATCTAATAGTAAAACTTACGAGTCTCATAGACAAAGAGAAAATGCTGAAAGCAGCTCGGGAGAAGAGATATGTAACCTATAATGGTAGAAAACATTAGATTGGCAACAGACCTATCCACAGAGACCTGGCAGGCCAGAAAGGACTGGCAGGATATATTCAGAGCACTAAATGAGAAAAATATGCAGCCAAGAATACTATATCCAGCTAGGCTGTCATTGAAAATTGAAGGAGAGATAAAAAGCTTCCAGGACAAAGAAAAACTAAAGGAATTTGCAAACACGAAACCAGCCCTACAAGAAATCTTGAAAGGGGTCCTCTAAGCAAAGAGAGACCCTAAAAGCAACATAGACCAGAAAGGAACACAGACAATATACGGTAACAGTCACCTTACAGGCAATACAATGGCACTAAATTCCTATCTTTCAATAGTTACCCTCAATGTAAATGGGCTCAATGCCCCAATCAAAAGACACAGGCTATCAGACTGGATTAAAAAACAAGACCCATCGATATGCTGTCTGCAAGAGACTCATTTTAGAACCAAAGACACCCCCAGATTGAAAGTGAGGGGCTGGAAAACCATTTACCATGCTAATGGACACCAAAAGAAAGCTGGGGTGGCAATCCTGATATCAGACAAATTAGATTTTAAACCAAAGACTGTAATAAGAGATGAGGAAGGACATTATATCCTACTTAAAGGGTCTATCCAACAAGAAGATCTAACAATTGTAAATATCTATGCCCCTAACATGGGAGCAGCCAATTATATAAGGCAATTAATAACAAAAGCCAAGAAACACATCGACAACAATACAATAATAGTGGGGGACTTTAACACCCCCCTCACTGAAATGGACAGATCATCTAATCAAAAGATCAACAAGGAAATAAAGACTTTAAATGACACACTGGACCAAATGGACTTCACAGACATATTCAGAACATTCCACCCCAAAGCAACGGAATACACATTCTTCTCTAGTGCCCACGGAACATTCTCCAGAATAGATCACATCCCAGGTCATAAATCAGGTCTCAACCGGTACCAAAAGATTGGGATCATTCCCTGCCTATTTTCAGACCACAATGCTTTGAAACTAGAACTCAGTCACAAGAGGAAAGTTGGAAAGAACTCAAATACATGGAGGCTAAAAACATCCTACTAAAGAATGAATGGGTCAACCAGGAAATTAAAGAATTTTAAAAATTCATGGAAACAAATTAAAATGAAAACACAACTGTTCAAAATGTTTGGGATGCAGGAAAGGTGGTCCTAAGAAGAAAGTATATAACAATACAGGCCTTTCTCAAGAAACAAGAAAGGTCTCAAGTACACAACCTAACCCTACACCTAAAGGAGATGGAGAAAGAACAGCAAGTAAAGCCTAAACCGAGCAGGAGAAGAAAAATAATAAAGATCAGAGCAGAAATCAATGAAATAGAAACCAAAAGAACAGTAGAACAGATCAATAAAACTAGGAGCTGGTTCTTTGAGAGAATTAACAAGATTGATAAACCCCTGGCCAGACTTATCAAAAAGAAAAGAGAAATGACCCAAATAAACAAAATCATGAATGAAAGAGGAGAGATCACAACCAACACCAAAGAAATACAAACAATTATAAGAACATATTATGAGCAACTCTATGCCAGCAAATTAGATAACCTGGAAGAGATGGAGGCATTCCTAGAGATGTATCAACTACCAAAACTGAACCAGGAAGAAATAGAAAACCTGAACAGACCTATAACCACTAAGGAAATTGAAGCAGTCATCAAAAATCTCCCAACAAACAAGAGCCCAGGGCCAGATGGCTTCCCAGAGGAATTCTACCAAACATTTCAAGAAGAATTAATACCTATTGTTTTGAAACTGTTCCAAAAAATAGAAATGGAAGGAAAACTTCCAAACTCATTTTATGAGGCCAGCATTACCTTGATCCCAAAACCAGACAAAGACCCCATCAGAAAGGAGAATTACAAACCAATATCTCTGATGAACATGGATGCAAAAATTCTCACCAAAATACTAGCCAATAGGATCCAACAGTACATTAAAAGGATTATTCACCACGACCAAGTGGGATTTATCCCTGGGCTGCAAGGTTGGTTCAACATCCGCAAATCAATCAATGTGATACAATACATTAACAAAAGAAAGAACAAGAATCATATGATCCTCTCAATAGATGCAGAAAAAGCTTTTGACAAAGTACAGCATCCTTTCTTGATCAAAACTCTTCAGAGTATAGGCATAGGGGGTACATACCTCAATATCATAAAAGCCATCTAGGAAAAACCTACAGCGAATATCATTCTCAATGGGGAAAAACTGAGAGCTTTCCCCCTAAGGTCAGGAATGCGGCAGGGATGTCCACTATCACCACTGCTATTCAACATAGTATTGGAAGTCCTAGCCACAGCAATCAGACAACAAAAAGAAATAAAAGGCATCCAAATTGGCAAAGAAGAGGTCAAACTCTCACTCTTTGCAGATGATATGATACTTTATGTGGAAAACCCCAAAGACTCCACCCCAAAACTGCTAGAACTCATACAGGAATTCAGTCAAGTGGCAGGATATAAAATCAATGCACAGAAGTCAGTGGCATTCCTATACACCAACAACAAGGCAGAAGAAAGAGAAATTAAGGAGTCGATCCCATTTATAATTGCACCCAAAATCATAAGATACCTGGGAATAAATCTAACCAAAGAGGCAAAGTATCTGTACTCAAAAAACTATAGAATACTCATGAAAGAAATTGAGGAAGACACACAAAAATGAAAAAACATTCCATGCTCATGGATTGGAAAAATAAATATTGTGAAAATGTCTATGCTACCTAGAGCAATCTACACATTTAATGCAATCCCTATCAAAATACCATCAACTTTTTTCAAAGAAATGGAACAAATAACCCTAAAATTTGTATTGAACCAGAAAGGACTCTGAATAGCCAGAGGAATGTTGAAAAAGAAAAGCAAAGCCGGCGGCATCACAATTCCAGACTTCCAGCTCTATTACAAAGCTGTCATCATCAAGACAGTATGGTACTGGCATAAAAACAGACACATAGATCAGTGGAACAGAATAGAGAGCCCAGAAATGGACCCTCAACTCTATGGTCAACTCATCTTTGACAAAGCAGGAAAGAATGTCCAATGGAAAAAAGACAGTCTCTTCAACAAATGGTGTTGGGAAAATTGGACAGCCACATGCAGAAGAATGAAACTGGACCATTTCCTTACACACACAAAAATAGACTCCAAATGGATGAAAGACCTCAATGTGAGACAGGAATCCATCAAAATCCTTGAGGCGAACACAGGCAGCAACCTCTTCGACCTCAGCTACAGGAACTTCTTCTTAGACAGATTGCCAAAGGCTATGGAAGCAAGGGCAAAAATGAACTATTGGGACTTCATCAAGATACTTTTGCACAGCATAGCAAACAGCCAACAAAATCAAAAGACAACCGACAGAATGGGAGAAGATATTTGCAAATGACATATCAGATAAGGGGCTAGTATCCAAAATCTATAAAGAACTTATCAAACTCAACACCCAAAGAACAAAGAATCCAATCAAGAAATGGGCAGAAGACATGAACAGACATTTCTGCAAAGAAGACATCCAAATGGCCAACAGACACATGAAAAAGTGCTCAATATCGCTCAGCATCAGGGAAATCCAAATCAAAACCTCAATGAGATACTACCTCACACCAGTCAGAATGGCTAAAATTAACAAGTCAGGACACGACAGATGTTGGCGGGGATGTGAAGAAAGGGGAACCCTCCTACACTGTTGGTGGGAATGCAAACTGGTGCAGCCACTCTGGAAAACTGTATGGAGGTTCCTCAAAAAGTTGAAAATAGAGCTACCCTGTGACCCAGCAATTGCACTCCTGGGTATTTACCCCAAAGATACAAATGTAGTGATCCAAAGGGGCACATGCACCCCAATGTTTATGGCAGCAATGTCCACAATAGCCAAACTATGGGAAAAGTCCAGATGTCCATCGACAGATGAATGGATAAAGAAGAAGTGGTATATATATACAATGGAATATTATGCAGCCATCAAAAGGAATGAAATCTTGTCATTTGCAATGACGTGGATGGAACTAGACGGTATTAGGCTGAGTGAAATAAGTCAATCAGAGAAAGACAATTATCACATGATCTCACTGATATGAGGAATTTGAGAAACAAGACAGAGGATCATAGGGGAAGGTAGGGGAAAATGAAACAAGATGAAACCAGAGAGGGAGACAAACCATAAGAGACTCTTAATCTCAGGAAACAAACTGACGGTTGCTGGAGGGGAGGGGGGTCGGAGGGATGGGGTGGTTGGGTGGTGGACATTGGAGAGGGTATGTGCTATGGTGAGTGCTGTGAATTGTGTAAGACTGTTGAATCACGGACCTGTACCCCTGAAACAAATAATACATTATACGTTAATAAAAAAAAAAAAAAGGAGTTCTCTTCTAGTAGAGAATGATTTTGTTATTATTATTTTTTTACTTTCTGAAGGTGAATCTCAAAAAGATTTTTTAAATTGTAAAAATATTATAATAAAATAATTATTTTAATTTTAAAAGATGTCTGGCTATAAATACAAAGGCAAAGCATGCTTTGGCTACATAAAGAAATTCTATTTATATTTACAAGTTTGAATTTTGAAACATTTCTTTTGGAGAACTTCTACAAAACAAGGCTGCCTAAGTCAGTAGTCCTGGTGGAAAAAGAAGAAACACTTCCAAACTTATTTTAGAACTCCAGCATTACCTTGATGGCAAAGCCAGACAGGAACACCACAAGAAAATTACAGGCCGGTATCCCTGATAAACATAGATGCAAAAATCCTCAACAAAATATTAGCAAATTGTATTAAACAATACATTAAAAGGACCATATGCCATGATCAAGTGGGTTTTATTCTAGGGATGGAAAGATGGTTCAACATCCACAAATCAATCAATATGACACACCACATTAACAAAATGAAATATAAATATCTATAATCATCTCAATAGATGCAGAAAAAGCATTTGACAAAATTCCACATCCATTTATGTTAAAAACTTTCAACAAAGTAGGCAGAGAGGGAGCATACCTCAATATAAAAAAGGCCATACAGGGGCGCCTGGGTGGCTTAGCTGGTTTAGCGTCTGCCTTCGGCTCAGGTCATGATCCCAGGGTCCTGGGATCGAGCCCTGCATCGGGCTCCCTGCTCAGCGGAGAACCTGCTTCTCCCTCTCCCTCTGCCTGTCTCTCTGCCTACTTGTTCTCTCTCTCTCTCTGTCAGATAAATAAATAAAATCTTTAAAAAAAAAAAAAAGGCCATATATGACAAGCCCACAGCTAGCATCACACTCAAAAGTGAAAAGCTAAAAGCTTTTCTTTTAAGATTAGGAAGAAGACAAGGATGCCCTTTCTCACCATTTTTTTTTTTTAAGATTTTATTTATTTATTTGAGACAGAGAGAATGAGAGAGAAAGAGCACATGAGAGGGGGGAGGGTCAGAGGGAGAAGCAGACTCCCTGCCGAGCAGGGAGCCCGATGCGGGACTCGATCCAGGGACTCCAGGATTATGACCTGAGCCGAAGGCAGTTGCTTAACCAACTGAGCCACCCAGGCGCCCCCTTTCTCACCATTTTTATTCAATATAGTATTGGAAGTCCTAGCCAGAGCAATTAGGCAAGAAAAAGGAATCAAAGGAATCTAAATCAGAAAGGAAGAAGCAAAACTGTCAGTATTTTCAGATGACATGATATTATATACAGAAAATCCAAAAACTCCATCAAAAAGCTATCGGCACTAATAAATTCAGCAACGTTGCAGGATACAAAATCAATATACAAAAATCTGTTGTGTTTTGACACACTAAAAATGAACCATCAGAAAGTTGAATAAAGAAACAATCCCATTTTAAATTGCATCAAAAAGAATAAAATACATGGGAATAAAGTGACCAAGTAGGTAAACACTTGTACACTGAAAACTATAAGACATTCATAAAGGAAACCAAAGAAAATGCAAATAAATAGAAAGACATACTGTGCTCAGGGATTGGAAGACTTAATATTGTTAAAATGTCCATTCTACCCAAAAAAATCTATGGGTTCAGAGCAATCGCTATCAGAATTCCATGGCTTTTCTCACAGAAATAGGACAAACAATCCTAACATTTATATGGAACCACAAAAGACCCTGAATACCCAAAGCAATCTTAAAAAGAAGATGGCAGCATCCTGGTCCCTGATTTCAAGCTGTATTACAAATCTATAGCTATCAAAACAGTATAATATTGACACACACCAAGGAACAAGGTCGTGAGAAGAGGAGACTTGGAGGTGCTGCCATTTCTATGGTCTCAGGGCTCTGCCCCTTTTGAAGAACTTCCAACGGCGCCATGTTGGGACAGAGCATCTGGAGGCTCACACGCTCTGTGGTCCGTAGGAGCCACTATGAGGAGGGCCCAGGGAAGAATTTGCCATTTTCAGTGGACAACAACTGGCGATTACTACTTATGATGACTTTGTACTTTGGATCTGGATTTGCTGCACCTTTTTTTATAGCAAGACATCAGCTGCTTAAGAAGTAAGGATGTTTTAGGGCGCCTGGGTGGCTCAGTCGTTAAGCGTCTGCCTTCGGCTCAGGTCATGATCTCAGGGTCCTGGGATCAAGCCCCGCACCGGGCTCCCTGTTCCGCAGGAAGCCCTCTTCTCCCTCTCCCCTCCCCCTGCTTGTGTCTCTCTCTGTCAAATAAATAAATAAAATCTTAAAAAAAAAAAAAAGTAAGGATGTTTTAATTAACCCATCAAACAGATGTGAAAAGAACATTTTAAGACGTGCAGTCTCTGAAAAATGGATCAAACTCTTGATTTCAACATACTCAATATGTTTGTAAATAAACTTATGGCATGAATCCTTAATGCCTCTTCTCTGAAACATGGAATGTGATAATTGTGCTTACTTTTTTATTTGGGAAATATTCCAGGATTAGTTTGTTTGGTCAGATTAGTGTGTGATTTAGTCTGTTTCTTGTTTTTAGATTTTGAGGCTTTAATTTTTGATTACTAGGTCAAGACCTTGTTGGTAATTTATGTTATTAAAAATGCAAACTTGAAAAAAAAAGTAGGATATTGGCATAAACACAGAAACGTGGATCAATGGAACAGAGTAGAGAGCTCAGAAATAAACCCACACATATAAGGTCAAGTAATTTATAACAAAGGAGCCTAGAATATGCACTGGGGAAAGGACAGTCTCTTCAATAAAGGGTTCTGGGAGAATTGGATCTTACACCAAGTACAAAAATTACCTGAAGACAAATTACCTGAATGTAGGACCTAAAACTGTAAAACTCCTCGAAGACAACATAAGCACCAAACTACTTGACAGAGGTCTTGGTGATGATTTCTAGACTTGACACTAAAAGCTAAGGCAACAAAGGCAAAAATAAAAAAGCTTCAGCACCGCAGAGAAAACAATCACAAAATAAGAAGGAAGCTTACTGAATGGGAGAAGATATTTTTTAAATCATGTATCTGATATGGGGTAAAATCCAAAACGTATAAAGAAGTCATGCAACCCATTAGCAAAGAAACCAAACAATCTGATTTAAAAACAGGCAGAGCACAGGATATAGTCAATAATTAATAGTGCTGTATGGTGACAGATGGGAACCACGCAATTATGGTGACAGAAGGGAGCACTGCACAGTGTACAGAATCGTACAGCTGAAGCTAACAGAACATTGTATAGCAGTGATACTGTGATAAAATTTGTTAAAAGGGCAGAGGATCTAAATAGACATTTTCCAAAGAAGACATACAGATGGACAACAGGTACATAAAAAAAAAAGGTGCTCAACATCACTCATCACCAGAAAAATATAAATCAAAGCCACAACAAGATATCACTTCACACTTGGAGAATGACTAATATCAAAAAGACAAGAACTAAGTGTTGGTGAGGACGTGGAGGAAAGGGAACCTTTGCACACTGCTGGTGGGATTTTAAACTGATGCAGCCACTGTGGGAAATAGTATGGAGGTTCTTCAAAAAATTAAAATAGGGCTACCATATGACCCAGCAATTTCAACTTATGGGTATTTATCTGAAAAAAATGAAAACACCAACTCAAAAGGAGTCTCACCCCATGTTCCCTGCAGCATGATTAACAACAGCCTTGATAGGAAAACAACCTAAGTGTCCATCAGTGGATGCATGGATAAAGAGAATACTTTACACACACACAGGAATGTTATTTAGCCATAAAATGAAGGAAATTTTGCCATTTGCAACAACACTGATGGACCTTGAGAACATTATGCTAAGTGAAATAAGTCAAAGAAAGACAAATACCATATGGCCACATTTGTATGTGGAATCTAAAAAAAGAAAAAGAGAAAAAACCCCAAACTCATAGCTACAGAGAACAGATTGGTGGTTGCCAGACGTGGCGGGGGGGGGGCGGGGGGGGGTAATGGTAGGTGAAATGGGTGAAGAGGGTTTACAGGTACAAATTTCCAGGTATAAAATAAAGTCATGGGGATGCAATGTACAGCATTGGTAAAATAATACTGGATTGTATGTTTGAAATTTGCTAGGAGCATAGATCTTAAAATTCTCATTATAAGAAAAAGATTATAACTATGTATAGGGACAGATGTCCCTAGACTTAGGGACCAGACTTATTGTGGAAATCACTTTGCAATGTACAAAAATATTAAATCATTACATTATACACCTGAAACTAATATAATGTTACATGTCAATTATACCTCAATAAAAAAGTAGTTTCAAAGTTAATAAATTATTTAAAAAAAAGGTCATCTGCTTACAAGTTTTAAAAAACAGAAGAAACTCCCTTTCTCTCTCAAATAAATAAATAAAATCTTTTAAAAAATCTCTCTCCCTCTCAAATAAATAAAATCTTCCAAAAGGTCGGGGCGGGGGGGGGCGGGTGGCACCTGGGTCACTTGGTCGGTTAAACGTCTGCCTTCGGCTCAGGTCATGATCCCGGAATTCTGGGATCGAGTCCCAAATCAGGCTCCCTGCTCAGCAGGGAGTCTGCTTCTCCCTCTCCCTCTGCTCCTCCACCCTCACCCCGCTTGTGCTCGCTCTCTCTTGCTGTCTCTCTCATTTAAATAAATGAAATCTTAAAAAAAAATTATAGTCTATCATAGTCATTAATTGACACATTTCAACAAGGAAGGACATTGGATAGTACTCTGAGGGAAGCATGAAATGAGGGCTGTTTTCCAATGATGCATACTTTATATTAGTAAATATTCCTTTTAGAAATATATATCTATTAATAAAAATATTAATAAATATTTCCCTTCTGGAAAACTTCAACTTAAGAAAAAGCAAGACAAACAACCAGAATATAAGACTCTGTCTAGGGGCGCCTGGGTGGCTCAGTCGTTAAGCGTCTGCCTTCGGCTCAGGTCATGGTCCCAGTGTCCTGGGATCGAGCCCCACATCGGGCTCCCTGCTCGGCGGGGAGCCTGCCTCTCCCTCTCCCACTCCCCCTGCTTGTGTTCCCTCTCTTGCTGCCTCTCTATCTGTCAGATAAATAAATAAAATCTTTAAAAAAAAAACCACAAACTTATAAGACTCTGTCTTTCCACTTTTGAGCAGACAGCTTTTTCAGCTTAACTAGATGATGATTTGATAATACAGGTTTCAAGGCTTTTCCCTTGGACCCACTTTTTAATTGCTAATGAGCCGAGCTTCTAAGCATTTTAAAAACCTATCCTATCTCATAAACAACTATAGTTAGTTAAATAAACTGTCTTGACATTTAAAAATGGCAGTGATAATGAGCCCCCCCCCCCCAAAAAATACTACTGGCCGACAGAATTCAACAGCACATTAAAAAGATCATAGACCAGGCGCCTGGGTGGCTCAGTTGGTTAAGCGACTGCCTTCGGCTCAGGTCAGGATCCTGGAGTCCCAGGATCGAGTCCCGCATCGGGCTCCCTGCTCGGCAGGGAGTCTGCTTCTCCCTCTGACCCTCCTCCCTCTCATGCTCTCTGTCTCTCATTCTCTCTCTCTCAAATAAATAAATAAAATCTTTAAAAAAAAAAAGATCATAGACCATGATCAAGTTGGGTTTATTCCTAGGATGGTTCAACATACGTGAATCAATCAACATGATATACCACATTAGCAGGATGAAGAATAAAAATCAATGATCATAACAATAGAAGCAGAGAAAGCATCTGACAAAATTCAACATCTATTTATGACAAAAACTCTCAACAGAGTGGGTAGAGGTGAATGTACCTCAACATAACAGAGGCCGTATATGACAAGCCCACAGCCACCATCATACTCAATGATGAAAAGCTGAAAGCTTCTCGCCTGAGACCAGGAACAACACAAGGATGCCCATTCTCATCACTTTTATCCCACATTGTACTGGAAGTCCTGGCCAGAGCAATTAGGCAAAAAAGAAATAAAAGCATCCAAACTGGAAAGGAAGAAGTAAAATTACCCCTGTCTGCAGATAACATGACCTTATATGTATAAAATCCTAAAGATGCCACAAAAAAATACTTGAAACTAATAAATTGAGTAAAGTGGCAGGATACAAAGCCAACATTTTAAAAATCATATACACTAGTAACAAACTATCTGCAAAGGAATTTAAGAAAATAATCCCATTTACAAAAGCATCAAAAAGAATGAAATACTTAGGAATAAACTTAACCAAGGAGGGAAAAGACTTGTACGCTGACTACTATGAAAATATTGGTAAAAAAAAATTAAAGAAGACATAAATAAAAATACATCATATGTTCATGGCTTGGGAGACTTAATATTGTTAAGAGTCAATGCAATCCCTATCAAAATATCAATGGTATTTTTTATAGAAATGGTAAAAATATCCTTAAAACTCATGTGGAACCAAAGAAGACTCTAAAAAGCCAAAGCAACTTGAGAAAGAACAAAACTGAAGGCGTCACAGTTCCTGATTTCAAAATATATTACAAATCTACAGTCTCCAAAACAGTATGGTTTTGTCATAAAAACAGACATTTGAACCAATGGAATAGAATAGGGAACCCGGAAATAAACCCACGCATATATGGCCAACTGATCCTCAACAAGCATGCCAAAAATATCCAATGGGGAAAGGAGAGTCTCATCAGTAAGTGGTGCTGGGAAAAGTAAATATCCGCGTGCAAAAGAATGAAACTTTACCCTTACTTCACACCACACACAAAAATAAACTCAAAGTGGATTAAAGACTCAAATGTGAGGTCTGAAACTGTAAAACTCCTAGCAGAAAACATAGGGGAAATCTTCGTGATATTGGTCTGGGCAGTGATTTCTTGGATATAACATCAGAAGTTCGAGCAACAAAACCAAAAATAGACAAATGTCATTACTTCAAGCTAAAGGTTTCTGCGCAGAAAAGTAAACAATCAACAGAGTGAAAAGGCAGTCTACAGAATAGGAGAAAATGTTTGCCATCTATAAGCCTAAGAAGTCAATGTCCAGAATATGAAAGGAACTGCTACAACTCAACAGCAGAAAAGGAAATAACCCAATTTAAAAACAGGCAAAGGTCTTGAATAGACATTTCTCTGTGGAGGACATACAAATGGCCTCAAAAAATTAAAAATAGAACAGTCATATGATCCAGCAATCCCAGAAAAATTAAAAGAATTAAAATCAGGATCTCAAAGAGAGATTTACACTCCCCAAATCATTGCAGCTTTATTCACAGTAGCCAAAATATGGAAACTAAATGTCCGTCAGCAGATGACTGGATAAGAAAATGTAGCCTCTGGGTACAGTGGAATATTATTTAGCCTTAAGAAGACGAAATCCTCCCACATGTGACAACATGGATGAATCTGGAGGACCTTATGGGAAATGAAATAAGTCAGTCACAGGAGCACAAGTACCGCATGATTCCATCTACAGGAAGTACCAAGATTCGTCCATCTCCTAGAGAAAGAGAGTAGATGGGTGCCCAAGGCTAGGGGAGGGGCAGAGGGATGCCACTGCTCAGAAGCTGAAGAGTTTCGGTTATGGGAGATGCACTAGCTGGAGGGATGGGCAGTGTGGTTCACAATGCTGCGCACTGAAACATTTGTTAAGAAGGTGGATCTTGTGTTCAGTGCTCTTACCATACACACAGATGCACCAGCCCCTCAGATTTAATTGGGGGAAAATCAATCTCATACCTACCTAACTTGATTGCTTGTGTTCAATGGTCAGAGAAATCTAGTGATTTTAGGCAAAGAGTGCTGAGAACTCATCTTGTACAGTCGTGTAATTTTACATATGAAGGAAACAATGAGGCCCAGAAGACATAAGGACTCTCCAAGGTCATACGACATGTCACAGCAGAACCGACAACACTGACAGATTCTCCTCGATCTCTCTGCAGGGTGGGCAAGGGCTCCTGCCCGCGCCTGTCCTCCCTTAGGGTCCACGGGTCCAACTCATCTTACCACTGCTCCTTTGACCTGATGTGGCTGCCACTTCCCTCTCCTGTTACGTACACATCGGTTGTCCCCCAGAATCTGTCACTGGACTTCCTCCTGGGCCCTCATCCTGTCTTCTCTCTTTGGGATGGTGTTCTGTCCCATGACTCTCAGGATCCCATTATTGCTCCTGTGCCTCAGTCATGATGTTGGAACCACTGTTCAGTCTTTAGCAGGCTGCCCAGTGATGGACACATTCAGATGTTCAGTAAATACCTTCTTCACAAGAGCGGCACTCTCCAGATCCTGCACTTGGCTCAGCTCTCTCTTGACCAACTTATCTGGACTACCTAAAACCAAGACCATGATCTTTCCTCCTCCTTTATTCCCAGTTTCCACTAATTGCCTAGACTCCAACCATCGGAGTTATGTTTCTCCTGTATCACTAGATTACAGAGCTAATCAACTGCCAAGCACCATGGACCCCCTCCCCACTTCTCCTCCAGCCATCTGCTTCCTATTCACATTGCAGATGAACCTATTTCAGTCTAAGCCCAGGCTACTGCAGTAAATTCTGGAATGATTGCTTTCCAGATGCCCATCCTCACTCCAATTCACTGGGTTTTCGGGTTGGTTTCCATAAAACCCAGCTCTGGACTTACTACATCCTTAGGAGGAAGGCTTCAGTGCCTCCACTTTGCACAAAATGTGACATCAGACCCTGGTCCCAGCCCCTTCTCAGGAATGTGCCCCCTCCAAACGCCCAGGGCAGTTGAAGAGCAGCCGTCCTTAGACATACCTGCTTCCCCACCTACCCCTCCTTCTGCGTCCCTGCAAATGGGGTGGAATCCATACTGTCTCTGTAGTCTTCTTGTAGACCATGATGCTCAAACACTGGCAATTTTATGAGACTCAACCTGATACCTTCAGAGTCCATTTTAAACACGGTCTCCTCTGTAAAGCTCTGCTCTGTGCTGCCCAGCCCCCAAATTTGGATGGAGGGATCTTTTTGACCATGCACATTGTTTTTACTGTCCAGCTTGCTTTGACAAGCCTTGCATTACCATAGTGTCTGGGCTGACCTGTAAGGTTCCCTCAGAAGGGACTGGGACTCACTCATCATTTACATTTCACAGAGATTGTGTTTAAAAGTCTGGGGAATTGGATTGCATTTCACTGCGTGGCAGGCTTCCTAACTCAAGCCCAGGGCATTCCCCGCACGAACGCTCCTGAAAATGCTGCAACATGAAACTCATTGTTTTTCATATTCAATGCATCACTTTTTATCACACTGCTCAGATTTCCAATCTGCAACATATAAGGGGAAACAGGATTATTTTCTTACATTCAGAAAGGTAACTAGTTTCTTTTTCAGTTGCTCTAGTTGAAGGTAACACCATGAAAAGCTGACATATTAACGTATAATGAAGCTATTTCCTCGTTATTTGACATGTTCTCCTGAGACAGCTTTAACATAGACAGAGCACATTTTTACATTTGCCTGTGTAAACTGTATTTCCTGAGTGAGCGAGTGCCCGCATGGGTTTGAGCCTGCTGCGTTACAGTAACCAGGTAACCTGTAGGACCATTTGGTTTGTTTGTTTAATACATGCAGTGGACGAAAACTTTAAAACTTCAGGCCGTGATCCTTTTACATCTAAAAATAACAGAGATCCCACCTGCTTCACGACTGACTGACCGCTATGAATCTCTCCAGGAAGACCAGCTATGCTGGGGAAGATACCGAGTTAAGAATTTCCTGTCACCGTTTTTAGGACTTGGATAGGGAACAATGTCTCCAATTTCAAAAGGTAAAACTACCTTTCAAGTTAGAATGATCAAAATGTCAAAACAATTTCAAGTAGTCATTTTTTGAAATTGCTTAAAACAAAACCAAAACCATATAGAACTAACAGCAGCTACCTTTCTATTATGACCAATACATTTCTAGAGAGATAAAGAAAAGATACCTAAAACTAATTTGAATATGTCTGAGTGGAAGTATCTGTTCCCAAATACCCAGCACTATTTCTTACTCCACATACGCACACGTCCTAGCGTCTAGGAGGGCTGGAACACTGCATCCTGGAGTCCCAGAAGCCCGTGTGCTCTGAGCGTTGGGACAGGACAGCAGAACCTGCCAGTTGTTGCTGGTGTGAGAACAGCTGAGGTTCTGCCTTCTCATCCGCAAAGATAAACCAACGACTCCCCCAGAAATACTGCGGAGGAGAGGGAAGACCCTGCAGACGCCACTGTCCTCACTGCTGTTTCTTACTACATGTGACTTCAGTGATCCAATTACGTTTTCGTCCCCTCTCGTCCCTCCCCCGTCTGTCGCTCTTGGTACGCCTGACACACAATACACTGAGCATTTGTGTGCACATCAGGGTGATGGGTCCTGACATGCGCGTTCACTTGTGCAATTATTGCCAGGATGACGATAACGAACACGCCTATCGCCCTGCAGTCTCTCCGTGCTCCTTAGCAATCCCTCCCTCCCCGCCTGCTTTGACAAGCCTTGCATTACCATAGTCTCTGGGCTGACCTGTAAGGTTCCCTCAGAAGGGACTGGGACTCACCCATCAGACAACCACTGATTTGCTTTCTGTCACAACATACTGTGTGGCATTTTCCAGAACTTTTGAGAATCTGAAATCATAAAGCCTTCAGGCTCCTTCATCAGCACAATTCTTTCGAGGCTCGTCCACGTTGTTGAGCATGGCAATCATTCATTGCAAGTGTCCACCATGGTCCCAACACGGTGATACGAAACAAAACCTCGTTCACACACTCCTCTGAGTTCCAAAATCCTGATGCCAATGGTAGGATTTGAGTTCCTGGTGTGTTATAACCTGAGGCAGGTTTTACAAGGGGGCTAACATGTTCTAGACTTGCCCATCAAATATCCTGTTAGCACAACTTCCTGGGGTTTGCCACAGCTCTGCTTTGCCAAGTTACTGAATTTGCAGCTTTGAGTTACTCTTGCACAGTATGGGTGGCAAGAACGTATCTTCCCTTCCAGAGTGTGGGTGATACTTTACCGTCTCCTAGCAGGTGTATCCCTCTTCCTAGGGGGACACTAACCGGCCCCAGCTCAGACTTGGTCTCCTGATGTGTTCGTGTTCGTGCAGTTCCCAGAACAGCAAGGATTTAGGGAAACATCACATGCAGGCCGTGTGGCTGAGCATTCTGTAAGGAAGTCAGGAGGCGACCGTGTGCTGGGACTGGGTCCTCCAAGTGTATCTGCACTCTGAAGGACGGAGAGATTTGAAATAGGAACTGTGCCACAGAGAGCTGCCTGGCTTACTGAGGCATGCCCTGTCCTCATTTATAAATTCTCTTAACCACGTTCTATTTTTAAACGTTTAGGGTGAAAAAGTCCAGACTCCTTTAGGAAACACGAGCCTCTTCTAGTTACTTAGGGAAGGAACTGCTGGAAGGCCCGTGACCCCGTGTGCCTTGTACAGTTGTGTTGAGATCCATCAGGACACAGCCTGGGGGCCAAAGAAGTGCACACAGGGGAAAAAACTCAAAAACTAGGGAACGCCAACAAGGAAGAGGTACAGGAGACCTGCATTATCAGCTCTTACAGACATACTCTGAAACCTCTATAATGGAAGCAACATGGTTCTGGCCCAGTTGACATGCACACAAATGGACTGAAATAGAAAGTCACAAAAACGACCCACGCACACATGGGAATTTAGTCTGTAGAGAAGGTGGCATCTCACCAACCAAGGCAAACGGGAAGATCTGTGAACAGTAACAGGCAGTGGGGCAACCACTTAGAAAAAGATAAACGAAAAAATAAGAAGGAAAAGTGGTTCACCCCTCACACCGTATACAGAAATGAACTCTAAATGGACAGAAATCTAAAAGTAAAACAATATCAAAGTCATAGCCTCACAAGCTGGGAGGACTAACCTTCCTGCAGGTCTCGATGATAAAATCTGTGCAGAATATTAACAAAATCAAAGGCACCAGCAACAACCAAGGGTGAGCAGAGAGCAAGGTTTCTTCCCTCCTCTTCCCTCCTTCTGGACCCGAGGGAACGCTGGACAGCAGGGGAAGAGTCCGAAATAGTTAACGTCAGAACACACATTGGCCGTGCAGATGGCCCTCGGCTTGCTGGGCCAGTGGGCGCCATCTGGACCCCAGCCCTGCTCACGCGGTGCCTCGGGCGGGGTGGGCAGGGCCATGCGGACGCCTGCGTTCAGGATTTAGCTGTGGTCTTGGTCAAATTGTAGGATGGTTCTAGCCGGCTCCTCACAGCAGCACTCGCTTCATGAGGGTTGAAGATCTGAGCTAACCCTGCACGCAGCACCTGCCACATCAGGGAAGCTGTCCTTCCTCAACCCCTGAAACTCTCAGCTCGTACCTCAGTTTCCCTTGTTCCCGAGAATGAGTTTTGCACATAACTGGCTCCATCGTGCTTTAAACATTTGTATTAATTTTTAGTTACGTCCTGTGTAGTTTAGTAAGTCAAATCAGTCTGTAAGGTTTTTGTAACAACAAGCCCACCAGTCCACACAGCGGTTCACTGCCATTGCCCCAGAGACCACCGCTTTCAACTTCGAGCTGCGTTTGAGGTTTGCCTGCAAATTCACCAACATGGCTCTGATACTGATTTTTTTCTTGTTAGCTATTATCAATGGCTTTCCATGCTGTACGGATTTTTCTTATTCTTTCCCCCTTCTTCTGACCACACACATACCTCCCCATCCTCCCATTGTAAATGTAGCATAATTTTTAGATCAATACTGATCGTACGATTTTATCCCTGAGTCATAAATTCCTTTCCTGGAGGACACCTTGCGTTACTGGAGTCAACGGTGCCTTCTTCACAGCTGCGGTCACCCTGTGGTCCGAGTCCCTCACCCGCTGCCCCCTCCCAAACCCCAGGCCTTCAGTCCAGGTCTGGGAGGCAGCTCTGTATTCACTTCTGGGCTAGCGCTTCCAATTTGGAGACCGGTTCCATTTGGGGAAATTTTCTTGAATTATTTGATAGCTTCGTCCTCCCATTTTCTTCCTTGAACTCACTAATGTTGAAGATCCTAAACAGATCCTCCAATGGTCTCATACTTTTTTCCACGTTTAGAGTCTCTTTCTTGTGGCTTTACCTTCTACGAGGTGTGTCGACTTAAGTACAACTTTTATGGAATTCAAGGATTTGTATCAGATTTTAAGTTCCTGGCTCTTTTTGTTAACTGCACGTTCACTTTCTATAACCTCCTGTTCTCTTGAAGTTTCTGTCCCTCTCCATCTGTCCGTCCTGTGTCCGTCTGTCTCTCTTCCCTGGGGTGGGAGGGTGGGGTCACACACACTCTCCACACGTGAATGACCAGAGTTATGGAGCTGGTTTGGGGCAGTTCTTGTGCAAGCTGAATTTGTGGGATGTCATTAGAAAGAAACTAAGTTTATTTGCTGTGGGAAGAGCTTCTCTTTCTTGGATAAAAAACACAGGCCTAGGACTTTTCTGCTCCCTTTTAAGTTAAACAAGTTCTTCTGTCACTTTAGGTCACATGCATGGTATCAGTTCAGTGATGGCAATTATCCACTTCTTTATAAAAATACAATTCTGATTTTGACTTAAATTGAGGATTTATCACTGTCCCTGCCAAGGCCCACGGCGGGGCAGGTGCACAGCAGCATCTCCTTTCCTGTGCTCGCTTTCCCAGCAACTGTAGCTACGCTGACCACCCAGGCTGGGAGAGATGAGAGGGAGGGAGGGAGAAGGCAAATGTCCCTTACTGGGTGGGTGCCCCAGACTCTGGGTGCTCTGGGCAGGCAGGCCTTAGAGCGGACCGTCCCGAAGGGCTGAGTCCTGGCCGCTGGGATAGTCCCGGCGGCTGGGACAGCAGCTGCACCTTTGGGGCCAGCATTCCTGCGGGAGCCCCTCCCCACTTCAGGAGGCCAGTCCTCGGCTCCGCTACTGGTGGAAAGACAACTCTTTCCTAATTTTGATTTTTACATATTTTCTCCTGCTCTGCTCCACTCTCTGCATTACCCATAGCTTTAGATGCTGCAGGCATGTTTCACTCATCAGTCTCCGGACCCCAACTCCCAGGGACTCTTGAGCTGCTGAGTCATTTCCTTAAAATTGCCCTCAGTAGGTATGATGTACTTATAAGGTGTAACACCGTTTATGTCTCCCCAAAGAGGCCTTGAAAAAGGTCCCATTGCTGATGATTTAATCCTCCCTATGGGTACGTGGCTACAAGTCCTATTACTGGTTCTGGACGTCTAGTTTGCAAAGAAGGCTTGCAGCAAGGTCATGGCCGCGGCTCTGTTTTAACATCCTGCTAAACAGACGCCCTGGGACCCCTGATTCGGAGAGCCTGGGTCTGCCGCTGCCCTGGATGGGACAGCCTTCTGCACATTGGCTGTGTGCTGGACCCCCACTTGCTCCTATGGGACCTGGCCCCGTCTGTCCTGCGTCCATCCTCAGGGTGTCCTGCCCAGTGTCTCCGCTGCACTGGGCTCCTGATGCTTATGTACCAGCTCTGTCTGGTCCGCTAATAATTCCATTACCACTCTCCCATCTACTTGCCAGCTTCCAAAATTCTGCTGCTGGTGCTGAGTCACTTTTATTTTTATAGGCTATATTTTTCGGAAATCGTGCTTTAATTTTAGAGAGGTTTTGAAGGATACATATGTAACTGCTTCTGTTCAATCTACCGTGTTTAACAGGAAATCTGACCATTCTTCCTCACTGTCTCAACATCTAGCAGTATTAGATGTATATTAGATGTTCAAAATAGAGGTTTTTTTAAATAGTGAAAATACATGCTCTAGTGTTTCCATGTAGTTGTCTTTCTCTTATTTAGTGGTGCCAACTTCTATCTTTACTAACTTTATTTTTCAGTGTAAAATGTTCAGCCTTGAAATTTCATTACTTTGTTTTTTGCTTTAGAAAAATGCCTACTCCTATGACTTCAGCTAAAAATCTTTGGGACTAGAACTTTTCTCTTGTCTCTCTGGTCAACACTTCTTTTTCGACTTTTATTTGCCTCTCAACTGTGTATCTCCACTTAGATATTATTTAAAATCCACTTACGGACATTCCCCTGAAAACCCCTTGCTCAGACCTGCCAGCACAGTGTGAACCCTTGCCCACACCGTGGGCTCCCGAGGCTCTGAGCCTTCAGGCATTTGGAAGGCTAACTCTTACCTACAGGTCGAGGTCTCCAAGTGTGTAAGCTGTTGGCCCGTGACAGGTCAGAAGGGTCGCCCCAGTCGCTGTCTGAGTCCAGAACCTCAGCTTGTGTAGATGCTCATTTCCAGCAGGTTCTCAGGCCACCAGTTTAGGAATATATTCTTGCTCCCTGCTCTATCCCTCAGCCCCCAACTCCCACTGACCCGAACACCCCCCTGTGTGCACAGTGCAGAGGGCGTGCGTCGGGGAACAAACTCTCTGCTAGCACACCCACAACAAGATTGACAATAACTTAATTGACAGAAAACATACATATTATAGAAATGTGAGTCAGAAGGTTACACATCAATGAAAGGTACTTTTGTCTACATAACACACAACGGAGAGGAGCCCCGTCGGGTCGCGGGGTGCTCCACATGACACGCAGCAGACAGGAGCCCGGGCGGGGTCGCGGGGCGCCCCACGTGACACACAGGGGACAGGAGCCCCGGCCAGTCGCGGGGTGCTTCTGAAAGCCAGGGTCTGTCTGTCTGCTGCAGGGGCTGTGGAGGCGGGTCTGTGTCTGGAGGCAACTGTGTTCCGAGCTCGTAGATGGGGGTGTTGTGTGGCCCTCCGTGTGCGGTCCGCGGCCGCAGCCCCGACAGCGCTCAGAATGTGGCTGGCCGGACGCAGAAATGCAATTCTAGTCTGTTCACTCTAAGGTGGCTTCTAAGTAGCCCACTGGTGACTTGCTCTGCTAACCAGAGATCCTAGAGGAGAAAAGCTGTTCTTTGTGCATTCTAGAGGTTTCCATCTGCCTCCTTGGATCGCAGTAACACAACTAGAGCTGATTTTGATGGAAAGAGTTCTGGGTTTCTTTAATGGCCTTGGCATTAGGAAATCCTGCTCTTTAGATGGTAGCCTGTTGGTTAGAGCTGCGGCATCGTCCGGCTGTAACCGAGGTCACGGGCATGCGAAGTGCCATCTGGCCTAACTGCTCCCTAGCACTGAGCCCAGACCCTGTGCTCAGCTCTGGTCCCGCTGCCCTCCCCTCTCCTCCCTCCCCGCACCTGACCGCGCTGAACCACCTCTGCCTGCTGCTCACCCAATCCCACAGCTTCCGTTCTCCCCAAACCTCTTCCCTGGCATTCAGGGTGGTACAAAATCCAGCTCTAGTTTATCTATCCCATCCTGGGTCCCCCAGCTGCACTCCAAGAAAATGCCATTTTAGTCTGAATTACAGTATTTTGAGAGTCTAGTTGTAGAGAATGGGATCGAACTTCACTTATTTAGGTGGAAAGGCCGCCTAAAAGATTATTAATACGCTAATAAAACTGTGGAAAGGATGAAGATTCAGACTCTAGTGAGCCTCCAGGGGTAATTCCCAAAGCCACAGCACAGGACTGGGCGAGGCTAACGGAGGTGTTGTTCCCAATGCAATGAGGAACCAGCTGCTAGGACTGGAAAGAGACCTCTTCCTCCATCTCCAGAACCACACCGTGGCTTACAAGGTCCACTCCAGCAGTCAGTGCCTCCCTCCCTAGCACTCCACACCTCACTTGGTTCCTAGTGAAGACTCCCGTGAGCCCATCTACTTGGTTGACCCTAAGTCGGCTCAGGGGCTGTGGGAAGGGAGTCCAGGAAATGCAGCATGAAGACTGGACTGGCATGCATGCAGGTATTTGTCAGAGAGAAAGCACAAGCAGGGGGAGCGGGAGAGGGAGAGGGAGACTTCCCGAGGAGCAGGGAGCCCGATGTGGGGCTCAAGCTCAGGACCCTGGGATCACGGCCTGAGCCGAAGGCAGATGCCTAACTGACACCCCATTTTTCTTTCTTTTGATGAATAAGATTGTTTTTGAAGTACTTATTTTCAAATTTTATACTGGTATGGACTAGCACTTTTCCTTAAAATGACTAAGTCACAAACTAAAGACCATTAGCTCTTGTGGTGAATGACCCAGGATGCACCTACGATGGATTGCTACATAATCATACATCGGATGCGGCGCCTGAGCATGAGAAGTGCTAAAGGGCAGGTGTGGGAGGTAGCCCCCTCTCCTGTCTGGCCTCCCAGCGGCTGAACGCCTTCCTCCAGATACTAACCTCTATTCTGTTTTTCTCATCTGTAACATGCAGGAGGTTGGGATTCAACGCAGATGACCTTTAGGTCCCTCAAATTCTAAAATTAGCAGAATTTTAATTTATGGGGAGGCAATGTGCTGGGACCATGTTTTCCTGGAGACATGCTGTCACAGGCTGGCCACCTTGCCTTCAGCATCAACACTACTCCCCCTCCCCTTCCCCTCTCCTGACCTGTTCCTAACCCTTCAAGCAAGGGAAGTCAAGAGAATTTAGTGGTAAGTGATTAAAAAAAACAATTTAAGACTAAATGAAGTGTGATTTCTTTCCAGCCTGATAAATCCAAGATTAAAGTGACAATAACATATACAATTGTACTTAGAAAGTGGATTCCCAGAAGCAGACATTTGCAATTTAAACTATTATGTGTGTTTAAGAAATAGGTAATTGCAAATAATTATCACCAATTCTGCATTAGAGGTCAAACAGCAAAGAGAAGGCAGGAAGTCAGCAAGACGTAAGCAACGTCGAACAATCCTCCTCAGACTGGAGCAGGTCAAGATGTGGTCTGCTTTTCCCTGAGCACTAAGCACTCAGTGCACATGTGCTTATGGGGGGTTGCTTGGACCAGCAAGCCCAGACACACTCCCACCTGCCCCTAAACCAGAAGACAGCCATTTCCACGACAGCAGCAAACTTCTGCCAGATCGGGAACCCCAAATGGACTCTTACTTTGCTTCGTTTAGAAAATACAGCTTTTTAGAATGAGACTGAGAGATTATAAGTGCTCTGGGGCCAAAACCGGGTCTCGCTGGTATGTCTGATAAACACACAGACTTTATTCAAACTTCAAATAGGCAGCCATAATTATACAAAAACATGCTGTGATGATTTTAACTGTGGTCATCATAAATGCAGGCTGGGATAAAATCACCAGCACACAAAGAACACTCAGCATGAATGCCTAGAATTATGCTGCATGAATAGGCACCAAATCGCCCTTTGTAAGTAGAAAGAAGCTAAACGTTTGCATGCATTATCTGATTATGATTACAGAACTGTATTTCCTGCCGGCTCCATAAAGAACAAACTTAGGTTTGACACCAAAAGCAAAGGAAACAAAAGCAAAAATAAACTATTGGGACTACACCAAAATAAAAAGCTTTTGCCCAACAAAGGAAACCATCAACAAAATGAAAAGCCAACCTACCCAATGGGAGAAAATATTTGCAAATGATCTATCCAGTGAGGGGCTAATATGCAAAGTACAAACAACTCCTACAACTCAAGAGCTAAAAAAACAATCTGATTTAAACACAGGCAGAGGATCTGAACAGACATTTCTCCAAAGAACACATGGTCAATAGATATGAAAAGATGCTCAACACCCCTTATCATCAGGGAAATACAAATCAAAACCCACGAGATACCACCACACACCTGTCAGACTGGCTAAAATGAACCATTCAGGAAACAAAAGATGTTGGCGAGGATGCGGATAAAGGGGGACCCTCCTGCACTGCTGGTGGGAATGCAAGCTGGTGCAGCCACTCTGGGAAACAGTATGGAGGTTCCTCAAGACGTTAAAAATAGAGCTACCGTTGGACCCAGCAATTCCACCAGTGGGCATCCACCCAAAGAAAACAAAGACATGAATTTGAGGGCTCACTTGGTTGAGCCACTGCCTTTCACTCAGGTCATGCTCCCAGGGTCCTGGGATCCAGGCCACATCAGGCTCCCCCTGCGCTGCAGGGAGCCTGCTTCTCCCTCTCCCTCGGCCTCTCCGCCTGCTTGTGCTCTCCCTCTCTCTGTCAAGTAAAAAAGTAAAATGTTTTAAAAAACCAAAACACGAATTTGAGAAGATATGGGCCCCCTACGTTTGTAGCAGCATTCTCTGCAATGCAAGGTTTGGAAGCAACCCCTTCTGTGGACAGCCAAAGGGATCAAGGTGTGGTGCACATACAGAAGGGAAGAGCACTCAGCCACGCGGGAGGATGAGATCATGCGAAGCGAGGTCAGTCAGAGAAAGACACTATGATCTCACTTACATGCCGAATCTACACGTAAGCCCCAGCTAGCGGGTAGAGAACAGACTGGCGGCTGCCAGGGGCCACGGGAGGGGCGGGGAGGGGCTCGGTGGCACGGGAGAGGTTCCCCTGGTCCCCGGACGCAGTGGCGCTGCGCTCCGCCCTCCTGCGCCGCGTGGAACGTTTCTAAGAAAGGTCTTTTCCGCTCCCGTCGCTGGAAGGATGTACCGGAGCGGCGGGTTAGCATCTCCCGGCCGGTGCTGCTCCCCCGGGGACTGCCGAGGTCAGTAAAAACTGCCGCGGACGGAAGACGCGGCACCCACGCGGCGCAAGCAGCCTGAAAGGCCTGCCTGGTTGCAGGCGGCTGTGCGCGCAGCCCCGGGTCCCGCAGCCCCGCGGGTTTCCCTCCCGTCCGCCCGAGCGGCTCCGGACGCCGCCCCGGAGGATGCCGCACTCGCGCACGCGAGGCGCGAGGCCGTGGGAGGCCGTGGCCCGCACGACTCGGGCTGCGCGAAGGGCGCGCACCTGCTGGGGCAGCGGCCGGGCGCCCGCGCTCACCGCCCGGCCTGGCGGCTGCTTGGCGCGCCCCGGGCGCCCCGCTGCCCTGCATCACACTCCCTCGTGTTCCGCGTGTTCCGCGGGCAGGGACGGCTCACCGCGCCCCACCCCACGAGTGGGCGGGCTGCACGCGGGTGTCTCGCTGTGCTGCGTCCCGACAGCTCTCGCTGACGACAACGCCCCGTGCAGACGCCTCGTGTGCCGTGGGGGCCGGAAGCCCGGGAACTGGGCCCGCGATCGGCCGCCACGCGGCGCGCAGGGGACGGACGGACGCGCCACCGCCACGCGGCGCGCAGGGGACGGACGGAGCTGGGGCCGGGCCTCCTGGGCCTCGGCTTCCCCGGCTGCAAGCGGTGAGCACTGGACGGAAGCTCCCACCTGACACTTGCCTCGCTGCAGGGCCTTCCCGCTCCATGAGCCGGGGAGGCCCCTGGATGAGCGGCTACGGAGCTGCGTGCACAGGCGCAGGCAGCCGAGTGTGCAAGTCCCTGGAACTCTCCCTGCAAGGCAGCGTGGACGTCCCGCGCTGGAATCCAGTTGGCCGACCGCATGCCCGCGAACCTGTTGGGACGGCTCAGTAGAGGGACTGGTCACAGGAATGGCGGGAACCGCGAGGGGCCCCCGGGGCTCGACGAGGCCAGCCAGGGAGAGGACGGGGACAGTCCCTTCTCTTTCCGGGGAAGGCTGGCTGGCCTTGGTTACGCACGTGCGTCTGTGTGCATGTGCCGCGTCTCCAGCGGTGCAAGCAGGGGCCGAGGGAGCCTCCGTCCTCACTGTGGGGTGCGGGGGAGGCCGAACCCCGCGTGGGTGGCAGGCCCGGAGGTTCAGGTGAGAGCTGGCCTGCACTGCAGACGGCCGTCCTGAGGGCTCTCCCTTCCAGGCGCAGCCCTTTGATGGCGAAAGGAGAATGGATGATGCAGGCGGCTGCTGAGAAACCCTAACCCGAGGGGCCACTAAAGCCCTAGGGAGAGGTTCAAACCAAGTACGTGTGAAGGTGTTTGTTAAGGGTTTTTCCTGCACGGTCGCTGTGATAGGTCACTTGATCAGTGGCGCCCCAGGGGACTGGAGTGTGTGGAAGCTCGACCCACAGACCCCAGGGATCAGTAACTGTCAGGCGGGAGGCTGAATGCCCCCGAGGAGGGGGCGGCTATCTGGGGTCCCAGAGCCATGGGGCTGTGCGGGGTCCTGCGACCTCTGTCCATGTTTTCAAAGGGTTTCACCTTGAACAATATTCTCGAGGATGTGCTCCTCCTAAATAAGAAGAGATCTCCCGGGTGGATTTCAGGACTGAAATGTAACACAAAACTGACACCTCAGTTATGGAGAAAACCACTTGGGGACTGATTTCGCCGCTTTAACAACAGTACCCATGGAGGGAGGTGAACGGGCGGGGCAGGAAGCCCAGTGCTTCTCCTTTCCCTGCTGACACCTGGGGCCTCCCCCTGCAGCCTCCTCATCCTCCTCCCCGCCGGAGCCCTTAGTCAGTCCCCCTCCCCGAGCGGAGTAAGCTAATGATGACAAAACTCACTGTTTTCTAAGGTTTTCCCCCAGCTTCCTTGAGGTATGATTTTTTTAAAAAAGATTTATATGACACAGAGAGAGAGAGCAAGCACAAGCAGGGGGAGCAGCGGCGGGAGAGGGAGAAGCAGACTCCCCACCGAGCAGGGAGCCGGACACGGGGCTCAATCCCAGGACCCTGGGATCATGACCTGAGCCGAAGGCAGACGATCAACGACTGAGCCACCCGGGTGCCCCGAAGTATGATCAACGGGCATGGAGTATATTCTGGGCGTGTGGTGTGAGGTTTGAGTACGTGCATGCTGCACGCTGAAGTGACCACCTGGCAAGCTCAGGGACACACCGTTACCTTGGTTATGGTTTGGTGGTGAGAACACTGCGGACCCACGCTCAGAGCAAATGCATGAGCAGCCCGGGACTGTTCACTACACCGCCTGCGCGTTGCATCCCAGAGCTGGAAGTGGGGCCAACACAGCCCGTCCCACCCCAGGGCCCCCGCCGTCTACTCTCTGCTCCCAGGAGCTCGTCCCTTCTCACCCACATCCGTGAGCCCGCGCACTCCTACCCACACAAGCGTGTGCCCACCACACACCTGGGACGGGGTATGGAGAGGAAGCACTCCTCACGCAACCGTGTGCGCGGCTCCAGGAAGCCTGCCTGGAGGGGGCATCCACACGGACGCGGGCCCAGCTGAGTGCTTACCGCTCATGGCAAATTTTAAAGCTGGGTATTACATATGACTTGTAGGCAATGTATCTGATTCTACTATTCTGATTTATTTAGGGAGATATTATGGGTCAAAATCCAAACAAAGTGAAGCCCTCTCAATACGATTGCTTCATTAAGGGAAAAAGTCAAACATTTTTGGAAACCATCCCAGGAAGCAGCTTGGTAAAGAGCTCTGCATGTCCTGACGGTTCCCTGCTTTTCCCAACTCGAGTCAGCTTTCCTCTTTATGTGACCGGTTCTCCAGGCTTTTCGCTTCACCTATTGCTGCTTCCACTGAACGCCTTTGTGTCTGAGAACTTGCTGTCCTCCACGCGGGGCACTGGGAAGGCTGGGTGGGAGGTGACCACCCCCTGCTCTGCTGTTTCCTTCCCCTCCCAGAACAGGCACCTCCATCGATGTCTTAGGTGACATTCATGCATCAGAAGGAAGCTCAGCGGGCAAATCGGCGAGGCTCCTTTCCCAAACTCTCATTTTATGGCTGAGGAAGAGAGGCCCAGAAAGCTAGCCAACCATCCCCGGTCGCACAGCTCAGTGGAGATGCCTCCAGACAATGGCAAAGATGGAAAACCCTTCAGCCTCATGGCCACAGGCTGAGAAACATCCAGGGATGCCGTGCAGACCACACGACAGAGTCTGGATGCTACTGAGAAAGAAATGGAGGCTCTCCAACACATTGCCATGAGCTGATGATCTGTCCCCCCAAAGTCCCATGCTGCGGTGATGGAGTGGAGCAGGCCTTGGGGAGGAGGTGAGGTCATGAGGCTGGAGCCCAGTGGTCAGATCAGAGCCCTTGTAAAGGGACCCAGGGAGCCCCCAGCCCCTTCTCCATGTGAAGGTCCAGGATAAGATGCCCCCTGGGCACCAGGCCCTCACTGACCCCAGCCCCTTCCGCTCTATGTACAAGCCGCCCAGTCTTGGTTTTCTGCTGCACCGCCTGAGTGGACAGACAGATGCTGGGGATGTGGGTGAACAGTGTGGAGATTAAACCACTCCACAGACAAGAGACATCGCAGCAGTGGGAGAACCAGTGAGGGACGGGTGAGGCCTGGGGTGGGGCCAGCCGAGCAGGAGAAAAGATGCGGGAAAGTCAGAGACCATGGGTGACGGAACCAGTAGGGTTTGGGAATTCATGAACAGAGTGAAGGACGGGGCGTCGGGGCTGATGGGAGGGTGGAGGCTCTCCTCGCGGGACACACAGGGAGACAGGTGTGCAGAGAAGGCCTGTGTGGGCCTGCTCGTGTGAAAGCCCTGAGAGATGGAGACATGTCAGCACCATCTCCGGAGGCACACGCAGGGCAGAGGGTGTCACACGGCGCCCTGCAGGTCACTGGTGAGCTCATTCTGCGGGAGCCGGGGAGCAGCCCCCGGGGTCCACCAAGGAAAGCGCCGGCTTCTAAGGGGCAGTTAGCATGGAGGTCAGGTCAGGGAAAAGATGGGCTCAAGGCAAGGGCAGGAAGAATGGAGTTGCAGGTGACAAGCAAGGCACCTGTCATTGCAGAAAGCCCCTGCCCCTGCGTGGGTCCTACAAGAAGACAACTTTTATAGGGAAGGGGGCAGTCTGGAGCACAGACCCTAGGAAGGACGTGGGTTTGAGGTGCCTGGAGGCAGGGGGAGGCTCTAGACACATGGTGAGTAGGTCCAGAGGGAGCTTAATAGGAGGAGTGTGTATCAGACAACTTTATATAGTTTTTTATTCTTTTTTTTCCCTGTGGCTTTATTTTTATTCTTTTTAAAAGTTATTATTATTATGTTCAGTTAGCTAGCATATAGTACATCATTAGTTTTTGATGTAGTGTTCAACGATTCATCATTTTCCTATAACACCCAGTGCTCATCACATCATGTGCCCTCTTACTACCCATCACCCGGTGACTCCATCCTCCACCCCCCTCCCTTCTGAAACCCTCAGTTTGTTTCCCGGAGTCCAGAGTCTCTCACGGTTTGTCTCCCTCTCTGATTTCTTCCCATTCAGTTTTCCCTCCCTTCCCCTGTGGTCCTCCGTGCTATTCCTTATGTTCCACAAATAAGTGAAACCATATGATAACTCACTTTCTCTGCTTGACTTATTTCACTTAGCATAATCTCCTCCAGTCCCATCCATGTTGATGTAAAACTTAGGTATTCATCCTTTCTGATGGCTGAGTAATATTCCATTGTATATATGGACCACATCTTCTTTACCCATTCATCTGTTGAAGGGCATCTCGGCTCTTTCCACAGTTTGGCTATTGCAGACATTGCTGCTATGAACATTGGGGGGCAGGTGCCCCTTCTTCTCACTACATCTGTATCTTTGGGGTAAATACCCAGTACTGCAATTATTGGGTGGTAGGGTAGTTCTATTTTTAACATCTTGAGGCACCTCCATACTGTTTTCCAGAGTGGCTGCACCAGCTTGCATTCCCACCAACAGTGTAGGAGGGTTCCCCTTTCTCTGCATCCTCCCCAACATTTGTTGTTCCCTGTCTTCTTAATTTTAGCCATTCTGACTGGTGTGAGTTGGTATCTCATTGTGGTTTTGATTTGTATTTCCCTGATGCCAAGTGACATGGAGCAGTTCCTTATGTGTCTGTTGGCCATTTGTATGTCTTCTTCAGAGAAGTGTCTTTTCATATCTTCTGCCCACTTTTTGACTTGATTATTTGTTTTTTGGGTGTTGAGTTTGAGAAGTTCTTTATAGATCTTGGATACCAGCCCTTTATCTGTAGTGTCATTTCTAAATATCTTCTCCCATTCTGTGGGTTGCCTCTTTGTTTTGTTGACTGTTTCCTTTGCTGTGCAGAAGCTTTTTATCTTGATGAAGTCCCAGAAGTTCATTTTTGCTTTTGTTTCACTAGCCTTTGGAGATGTATCTTGAAAGAAGTTGCTGTGGGCGATGTCAAAGAGGTTACTGCCTATGTTCTCCTCTAGGATTTTGATGGATTCCTGTCCAAAATTGAGGTCTTTCATCCACTTTGAGTTTATCTTTGTGTACGGTGTTAGAGAATGGTCGAGTTTCATTCTTCTGCATGTGGCTGTCCAATTTTCCCAGCACCATCTATTGAAGAGACTGTCTTTCTTCCATTGCATGTTTTTTCCTGCTTTGTCAAAGATTATTTGACCATAGAGTTGAGGGTCCATATCTGGGTTCTCTATTCTGTTCCATTGGTCTATATCTCTGTTTTTGTGCCAGTACCATGTGTCTTGGTGATCACAGGTTTATAATATAGCTTGAAATTGGGCAATGTGATGCCCCTAGCTTTGTTTTCTTTTTCAACATTTCCTTGGTGATTCAGGGTCTTTTCTCATTCCATACAAATTTTAGGATTGTTTGTTCCAGCACTTTGAAAAATGTCATTGGAATTTTGATCGGGATGGCATTGAAGGTATAGATTGCTCTGGGGAGCATAGACATTTTAACAATGTTTATTCTTCCAATCCATGAGCATGGAATGTTTTTCCATCTCTTTGTGTCTTCCTCAATTTCTTTCATGAGTGTTCTGTAGTTTCTAGAGTATGGATCCTTTACCTCTTTGGTTAGGTTTATTCCAAGGTATCTTATGGTTTTTGGTGCAATTGTAAATGGAATCGATTCTCTAATTTCTGTTTTTACAGTTACGTTGTTAGTGTATAAGAAAGCAACTGATTTCTGTGCATTGATTTTGTATCCTGCCACATTACTGAATTGCTGGATGAGTTCTAGTAATTTGGGGGTGGAGTCTTTTGGGTTCTCCACATAAAGTATCATGTCATCTGCAAAGAGGGAGAGTTTGACTTCTTCTTTGCCAATTTGAATGCCTTTTATTTCTTTTTGTTGTCTGATTGCTAAGGCTAGGACTTCTAGTACTTTGTTGAACAATAGTGGTGAGAGTGGGCATCCCTGTCCTCTTCCTGACCTTAGGGGAAAATCTCTCAGTTTTTCCCACTGAGAATGATATTCGCTGTGGGTTTTTCATAGATGGCTTTTATGTTATTGAGGTATGTTCCCTCTATCCCTACACTCTGAAGAGTTTTAATCAGGAAAGGATACTGTATTTTGTCGAATGCTTTTTCTGCATCAGACAACTTTAAACAATTACCTTTTGGTAGCAATAAAAACTAGCTTAATCCAAAGGGAATTTGTTGGCTCACATCACAAAGATCTGGGGGAGAGGCCAGCTGTAGTCATGGCTGGATATAGGCGTTTAAACAATTTTGTCAAAAATGGTTTGCTTTCTGTCCCCCACCTGTCCTCCCTCCCTCCACCCTCTGTCCCCTGTTCCCTGACCTTCCATCTACCCTCTCCTTCCTCTTCTTGTCCTGCCTCTCTGTGGATGTCACCCTGCTGTTCTCCGCTGCACACAGCTTCCTGCAAACAGCGTCTGCTCATCCTTTAGAGCAGGATCCCCTGAGGAAGAAGCACCATGACCTCGTGTTCATACGTTTGCAGGGAGAATGTTACTTGACTTGGCTAGGTCACCCGCCAGTGTCCGAACAGTCACATGCCCGAGTGCAGGAATTCTCCCATGACTCTGAGCCACCTGCGCTCACCTGGCCGGGTAGAGCATGCCTCCCCGAGGAAGAGATGCCGAGCAGCAGAGAGCGGTGGCTGCCTGGGTGTGTTGCTGAAGCTCGACCGCACACTTCACAGCCAGGACCCGGCATCAGCTTATGCCCCATGCAGCTCAATGGGGGTAAAATGGAGGTAAATCAAAGTGTTGTGTTGACACAGAGAAAGGACAAGGACTCCCAGTCCAGTCTGAGAGCATCGGGGCCCCACAAGGGAGGTGGCATCTGCACTGCTCTTGAGGAGCTCCTAAGAATACCTGGGATGGACTTGAGGCTGTCTTCCTCAACCCAAGTCTGAATGTGCAGGAGTGATGTTAGCTGCTCCGTTTGCTCTGAGGGTAAGACGAGAGCCCCTCCACCATCCTTGGACATCTGGCTGCTGAGATACTTCATCTTCCTTCGAGGGAAAATGCATCAGTATATTACACATTTGAAGCCCATTGCTTCCGTCTAATCCATGGTTAAGGTATGAATTAAATACCCGTGGGTATGCTTCACCCCCGTCTCCTGTTTCTGCCCAGCCGGCCATATGTAAGGCTCCGGAAAGGCAGGTTTCCAGCTGTTTGCTCGGTATAGATGCAGACTTTGGGCTCACCTGCCCCATCGGTCCAGGTGAGCGAGGTGGGGGCTCCTCACTGAGTGGACGCCAGGAAAAACGGGTCTGCACCAAGGTATGAAACTGATTTTTAAGCAAATGGGAAATCCTGTAAGTTTAGGATTTTTAAGTGAAATCTAAATAGAATTAATTTATAATGTACTTTTTTTTATATTTCAGATATTTTTTATTTCTTCAAATTTATCAGGAGTGACTGAAATAAAAAATATAATTGAGTCCCATCATCATGGAAATAGCTTTAAGAGAAAACTGATCAGATGAATATCATTGCTTCCCGTTTTCAACCAGCGGAATAGTTGCCATTGATGAATAGACAGCCACTAGTCTGTCAAGAATGCTCAAGATGCATTATGTAATACAACATGCCTGTTCACGGTGGGGGAAGACTAGGAAATAACTTATGTGAACTTGATTTCATCATACAAGACCAGCACAAAAGCAGCACCCATGCCTCTGAGAACACTGGACCACGGCCACCTCCAAGATGGCGGTAGCACCCATCGAGCGGGTCAAGCTGCTGCTGCAGGTGCAACATGCCAGCAAGCAAATCACCGCAGATGAGCAGCACAAGGGCATCATAGACTGTGTGGTTCGCATCCCCAAGGAGCAGGGAGTCCCGTCCTTCTGGCGCGGTCACCTGGCCCATGTCATCAGACACTTCCCCACCCAGCCTCTCAACTTCGCCTTCAAGGATAAAGACAAGCAGATCTCCTGGGTGGCGTGGACAAGAGAATCCAGTTTGGGCGCTACTTTGCCGGAATCTGGCGCCAGGTGGTGCCGCTGGGGCCACGTACTGGTGTTTTGTGTATCCTCTTGATTTTGCCCATACCCGGCTAGCAGCCGATGTGGGCAAAGCTGGAGCTGAAAGGCAATTCGGAGGCCTCAGTGACTGCCTGGTTAAGGTCTACAAATCTGATGGGATTAAGGGCCTCTACCAAGGCTTTAATGTGTCTGTGCAGGGCATTATCATCTACCAAGCTGCCTGCTTCGGCATCTATGACACCGCAAAGGGGATGCTTCCAGATCCCAAGAATACTCACACCTTCATCAGCTGGCTGATCGCACAATCCGTCACAGCGGTTGCCGGGTTGACTTCCTACTCGTCTGACACTGTTCGCCGCCAAAGGATGATGCAGTCAGGGCGCAAAGGGACTGACATCATGTACGTGGGCACAGTAGGGCACAGTAGAC
The DNA here is from genome assembly GCF_029215605.1 of Mirounga angustirostris. NCBI lineage: Eukaryota > Metazoa > Chordata > Mammalia > Carnivora > Phocidae > Mirounga > Mirounga angustirostris. Next base: position 202,656,324 of record NW_026991710.1, read on the forward strand.
GGCTGGATGAAGATCGCTCGTGATGAAGGAGCCAGAGTGTGTGTCAAGGGGCCGTGGTATAATGTACACATTTTAAAGAGAGGTGGAGACCAGATCTGACGAGCTGGCAGTTTGGGCCTGGGGCGGGGTGGATGTCCGTTTCCTCCTCTGCAGCACAGCCCGCGGCCCCCCCGGGGGCCATGCCGCACACGTGCATTAGCTTCGGCCCCTTTCACTGTAGCTGGATCCTCCATCCCACTGTAAAGAAACCTGGAAAGGGCTCCAGTGCCAGTTTCGAGAGAGGCGTGGGCCAGGTCAGTCATCCACGCCCCTGGTTCTCTGTGTCTGCTGGGTGTCCCGCTCTGCTGTGGACCAGGGATGTCCGTGGGAACTCTCCCGGGGGCGGGCATGTGCTGTGTCCGCGCAGGGTGCCCGCCACCTGGCTCCTGAGCACCTAAATGCAGCCCAGATGGCCAAGGAACTGAATTTCTGACTTGGTCCCTTTCACGCTCTTGAATTCCACTTTCAGTGGCGGCATGTGCCTGATGGCTCGGCTTTGGACTGCGCCAGTCTGGGCCATGCGGATGCAGTGATGTCGGGACATCCCGGTCCCGTCTCAGGGAGCGCATACTCAAGCCGCGCAGGTGGTCCCCTCGGGAGGCCTGGCAGCGAGGAGGAGGTCAGGTCTCGTTCTGAACCCCCGGAGGCCTGTATTCTCAGCGCAGGAACATTCACTGGGCACCCACTACGTTCCAGGCAACGGGAGAGAAATGAACACACACCCTGGCCTTTGGCATGCTGCTCCTGGCCGGAAGCCAGTGGGCGGTGGAAGCTCCCAGAAGGACGTGGCAGGCACACAGGGGCTCTAGGTCGTGTGAGTGCAGGAATCCGCATGTGACGGCCGCCGTGGCAGAACTGTCTCCACGCGCGTTGTGCTGCGAGCAGCAGGGGCGTCCAGAGGGTCCTTGTCAGCCCTCAGAGTCACACGGTGTGTTGGAGGAACGCGCACCTCTACTCAGGGGAGGGGGCGGGCGGGCTCCGAGCTGCGGCAGGGGGGCGCAGGGGGTGTTCAAGGCTCTTACTGCCTCCGCGTTCCCAGGCAGAACGACACCCTTTTCCTGTAAGTGCCCCGGCGTGGTCTCCTCAGATGTTTCACGCTGATGGGCCTGAGGACGGCCCTGCTTTTTCACCCAGGCAGAGAGACGGTCCTCGAGGGGCGCAGCGGCTGTTCCAGGAGAAGCTGCTGCCCAGATCGCACATGCTGTCTTCAGGAGAGCTCCGAATGCCTCTGGCCAGAAGCAGGCTCGGGCTGCGGGTTCAGACCAGCTTCTGGTCTAAACCCAACTTGATCATGGTCTCTGATCTTTTTTTTTTTATTTAAAGATTTTATTTATTTATTTGAGAGAGAGAGAATGAGAGACAGAGAGCATGAGAGGGAGGAGGGTCAGAGGGAGAAGCAGACTCCCTGCCGAGCAGGGAGCCCGATGCAGGACTCGATCCTGGGATTCCAGGATCATGACCTGAGCTGAAGGCAGTTGCTCAACCAACTGAGCCACCCAGGCGCCCCATGAATTCAATAATCTTAAAAAATAATCATGCTATTTGAATTCTCCATGATAAAGTGTGTTTCCATTTGTCTCTGCAATAAAATCACTTTGATGATTAACAATCAAAAATGTTTTCAAAAAGGCATATGCCTTAAAATAGAAGGAGACATATTTTTTGGTGTTTTAAGCTTAATCTCTGAGCAGCATAAGCTTTCTCTAACAAGGAACTTCTTCTTTTTTTTTTTTTTTAAGATTTTATTTATTTATTCAAGAGAGAGAATGAGAGAGAGAGAGCACATGAGAGGGGGGAGGGTCAGAGGGAGAAGCAGACTCCCTGCCGAGCAGGGAGCCCGATGTGGGACTCGATCCCGGGACTCCAGGATCATGACCTGAGCCGAAGGCAGTCGCTTAACCAACTGAGCTACCCAGGTGCCCCACCGACACTGCCTTCTCAGGGCATCCCAGCCACCCTCTGTTGACTGTCACGCTTCCATTCCGCCCGGACCCAGTAGCCTGCAAAGCACAACAGATGTGCACTGCGTTCTTTGACCCAGAAAATTCACTCATCCCCAGTGTGCAATCTTTGGAGAGCTGCTTAAAGAAACAAACCACCCTTCCTCATCCTATGCTCCAAGTACATATGGTGAGATTTCGTGCATTAAAGCAAAATGTTATTTTCCCATTTTCTGTCTCTCCCCCCTCCATAAATTTACCATCTTACAACCCAAGAAAGGCCGTAAGGTAAAGTGTGGCTCTGGGTGAGAGTGGAGTATTCGTGTGGGTTCATGGGTTGTAACAAATGTTCCATCTGTGGGATGTTGACAACGGGGGGAAGATGGGTGAAGGGGGTGGGCAGCGGGTACACAGGGAAGCTCTGCATCCTCCCCTCAATTTTGCTGTGAACCTAAAGCCGCTTTACAAATAGTCTATTGATGGACACTGGGAAGGGTATGTGCTATGGTGAGCGCTGTGAATTGTGTAAGATCTGTGATGAATCACAGATCTATACCTCTGAAACAAATAATACATTATATGTTAATTAAAAAAACAAATAAAAATAATTAAAAATAGCTTATTTTTCTAAATGGGAAGAAATCAGAGAGGGAGACAGCCATGAGAGACTCTTGACCCTGGGAAACAAATGAGGGTGGCAGAAAGGGAGCTGGGTGGGGGGACGGGGTGACCCAGGTGTTGAGCATGAAGAAGGGCATGTGTTGTGATGAGCACTGGGTGTTATACTGAACTAGTTAATCATTGAACATACATCAAAAACCAAAGATATACTATACCTTGCCTAATTGAATTAAAATTAAAAATAAATAAGTAAAGTTGATTTTATTAAAAAAAATAGAAACCCACAGAGCCAAAGCAAAGTGATACTTACATAAGACCCAGGTATATTTGAGACATGGAAAATGATTGCTCCAGAGAGGTTGAGCTGCCAGAGGGCACTTATTATTGAGCACTTACTATATGCTTATCTGCTGCTTAATAATAGTATTAGTTATTATTGCTACTAAATAATTTAAGGAGGGCGCCTGGGTGGCTCAGATGGTTAAGCGTCTGCCTTTGGCTCAGGTCATGATCCCAGGGTCCTGGGATCGAGTCCCGCATCGGGCTCCCTGCTAGGTGGGGAGCCTGCTTCTCCCTCTGCCTCTGCCTCTCTCTCTCTGACTCTCATGAATAAATAAATAAAACATTAAAATAATAATAATAATAATAATTTAAGGACATAGTCACTGCTCTCAAGGTAACATGAGTCTTATTGCAGTAAAGCTAACAAAACAATGTCCGCAGAATGAGGATATAAATAGGAACACCTCCCAGAGCATGCACTGTGGTACACCTCTTCTGTTTGTTACGCACAGCTGTTATTTGCAAAAGGATCTGTGTACATTCAGGAAATGCTAGCTTGGCAAACATTAACAGGCATCCTTACTGAAAGATTTCTCAGAGTCCATGTGCATTTTAAATGTCCAAGAGGGTGAGATAGTGAGTAATGTTTGGCCCTGTATTTGACCACAGGCACAGTTCCTTGGGAAACATTTTGTAAGATCAGTGCTCCTTGAAGACACTAGGGGAGGTGTGTGTGTCCAGCATTAGCGCTAAATTGGTCATACAGATTAATAACTTGCTTGCATTCTAGCCGGGCTCCAGAGCATCAGAGGCCAGGGAGAAGGACAGTGTTACGGGCTAGAAGACAATGGGGTGAGCAGACAGAAGAACCTGAGAGATTTTTAAAGGAACCAGTGACTCTCACTGATGGATTTCCAGCATCAATGGCGGCGTCTGGCACGAATTAGGAATCTGAGTGAGTATATGGTTGACCGGAGAGCTGCAATAGTGAGGACCCACCTTGTGGACCTGAGGAATATGGCCAGGGTCTCACGGGATCTGAGGGCTGGAAAGAAGGATGACGATCCGGGGGAAGAGGACTTCATGAGTATTTCCATTTCTTCTTTTAAGATTTCTGCATTTATTTGAGAGAGTGCCCGCGGGGTGGGGGAGGGGCAGAGGGAGAGAATCTTCGGGTGGACTCCCTGCTGGGAGAATCTTCAGATGGACTCCCTAACATTTCCCTTCTGTCAATATCCATGATCATCTTACACAGTTAGTTATTTCTGTGTCTCTCTGCCTTGCATAGGGCACCCGTCGTTGCATCCGTACTAGGAGGAGCACTGACAGCCACGTTACACCTGTTCTGTTATAATGCTTGAGACAACATTCTGAGGTTTATGATAGTCTGACAGATCAGGACATCGAGGTTCAGGTGCTGTTAGCTGATCTTCTTGAGGTAGAGCTAGGGTTTGAATTCATACAAATCAGATTCCAAAGCCTCTGGGCTTAACTGTGGTGTCATCTTAGACAATAAGCTCTTTGAGGGAAGGTCAAGGTGGGATCTGGAACTCTGTTGGACTTTCCCTGAATTAAGTGGCTGGCATTGTGCTCTGCGAAATCAGAACACAACCAGTGGTTACTGAATAGATTGGGACCCTGAGCACACAGGGAACCGTGTGCTCACAGGGTTTCCTGCACCACTGGGTCCAGAGCTCTGGGTGAGAACTGGGAGCTGCCAGGAAATACTCCCAAATAAGAAAGCCACGTCTCAGAGTTTAGTTTGATTCTGTAGGAAAGAAAGTGAAGAAGGGTGTGTCCAAGGTGGATCTGCTTGGGAAAGCTGTGGAATACGGTTGGGATTCAGAAAACACTTCCTGAAAGAAATGGTACATTAAGGAGTGAAGGTAGAACCTTTGGAGAGAAATGAACCTGGATGCAAGAGAAACCATGGGAGGCTTCGTTTCTTAAACTGGGCTCTTTGGAATCCACAAGGTCTCTTGATAGCTTCTCAGGGATCTCTACATGCTTGAGAAGCACATTTCTAGTATCAAAATGACCATGACCCCAAATCTCTTACTCATACTCATAACGAGTTATTTTTAAGTTAAATGTTATGAAGGAAATACTTCTCTTTTGTTGTGTTGGTTCACAATTAAAAAGTACTTTCTTGAACTAGATGTTGGTCCCTTGGGGAAGAAGTGCTCAAGACCCTGGGGTCTTTCAGGAGTGTGACTTCTCAAATTCGGTGGCAATGGTCTATATGGTTATCATCACACTTCAAGCCTGAGGGAGACCTGAGCCTGGAGAAACTATGGTCAAAACAGCTCCTAAAGGAAGAAGCGGAAGAACACAGCGCTGGGCACAGAGTAACCATGAGCCCAAGTGGAGCCTGTCCAGCCCTCTGCTCTGCTAACTTTAGTCTCCCAGGAGACCATATGGGCAGCCTGTCCCCATTGCCCTGTGGTCTTCTGAACTCACAGCAAAAACAAAACCCTCCAACTGTCCATGACATATACTGTTCAAGAGGGGAAGGCTGAGGTCTGACACCATTCTCCTCCTTTCTAGATTCAATCTATCTCCTGGATTAAAGTTGTTTGCCTTCTTTGATGATAGTAGGTAAAGAGGTGGTGAGATCCTGGGGCCCCTGGGGGGCTCTGCCGATTCTGTCTGATTCTTGGTTTCAGCTCAGGTCATGATCTCATGGGTTGTGACATCGAGTCCCACGGTGGGCTCTGTGCTCAGCAGGGAGTCACCTGAAGATTCTCTCCCTCTGCCCCTCCCCCACCCTGTGGGCACTCTCTCAAATAAATGGAGAAACCTTAAAAAAAAAAAAAAAGATGTGGTGAGATCCTGCTGTAAAGTGAATGTAGTCTCCTTCAAAAGCAAATGTACATGGTGATTTGGGTGGGTTTCACCCAGCATTGCAATTCAGTGGTTGCTCAGCACAAGAGGGATGCAAGGAGGGAAATTACATCTGTAACTCCAGCATTGGGAAGGAAACTTCTGAATAGAACACAGCTTTACAGATGTTGACTATATATTTTTTTTCTTTTTATAAGCAGGTTTTTTAGGGCTGTTTTAGAGAGAGAGCATGCACACACACACAAGGTGGGGGCGGAGAGGGGCAGAGGGAGAGAGAATCCCAAGCAGGATGCACACCCATTATGGAGCCGTCCTGGGGCTCGAAGTCACAACCCTGAGATCATGACCTGAGCTGAGACCAAGAGTCGGACGCTTAGCCAACTGCACCACCCAGGTGCCCCTTTTTATAGACAGTTTTAAAAAGAATGCACTGGGGGCACCTGGGTGGCTCAGTCGTTAAGCGTCTGCCTTCAGCTCAGGTCATGGTCCCAGGGTCCTGGGATTGAGCCCCGCATCGGGCTCCCTGCTCAGTGGGGGGCCTGCTTCTCCCTCTCCCACTCCCCCTGCTTGTGTTCCCTCTCTCGCTATATCTCTCTCTGTCAAATAAATAAATAAAATCTTTAAAAAAAAAAAAAAAGAAGAAGAAGAATGCATTGATTCTGGGACGTGCTACTGTAAAGTCATCCAGGACTATGTATTCCTTCATTTAGGACGGGTATTTTCCCATTTGTGGTGTGACAAAGTGTGGGGCTCGCTCATTGCACTTTCCCTCTGGTCCCTATTTCCCTTGTTTTTAAAGACTCTCAAGGGGCGCCCAGGTGGCTCAGTCGTTAAGTGTCTGCCTTCGGCTCAGGTCATGATCTCAGGGTCCTGGGATCGAGTCCCACATCGGGCTCCGGGTTCAGTGGGAAGTTTGCTTCTCCCTCTCCATCTACCTCTCCCCCAGGTTGTGCTCTCTCACTCACTCTCTCTCTCTCAAATAAATAAATTAAATTAAACAACAACAACAAGAACAACCTCTCCAAAAGATGACACATCCTGATATGGAAAAGGTCTCTCTCCCTGAAAAGACTAGCCCTGAGAAACACATGTGTGTTTCCACCTACTTCATGGCTCATGAAGATGGCATGATGCGTGAGAACAGCATGGAAAAGGGCTGATATAAAGAAGTTTCAGGGTGTCCACTTGGGGTACACATACAGGTTTACTTGGAAATGCCAGGGGCATGCAGGTGTAGGTGGGCTGGTCATTTCGGGGCAACCCCCTTTGTGGTGGCAGTTTATCACGTACACCCAAACCCACCTATCCAGAATCACTGCATCATTGGCCATCCTCCCTGGAAATCGATTATCTGGAGATTTAAAACCCAATTTTATGTGCCAACCAGGCTGAAAAACCTCCAGATTGGGATCCATCCTGACTTGGAGGCTCCTCAGGGACAGCAGTCCTTGCAGTGCTGCCCTCTCCCTGGGGCCAGTGGGCGCTCCTGATCGCGAGAGAGCTGGTGGGCAGACCCATTCGTGTGTGGCGTCTTGAACCCAAGCAACCCCCCTCCCCGTTCCCTAATAGTCTTTCCAAGTATCAGTCAGCAGGTGCCTCTCCTGCGAATAATAGACAGCACGGGTCTAAACATAGAAGGAGTGGGGTTTCTTCTCCATGGAGATTCGGATCTACGCGAGGAGTCCGTGGGGTTTGGTGCCGTTTCTGTCGTCTGCTCTGCCGGCTCCTCACGCTCTCCCCACACCAGGGCCAGTGGCATCCCTCTGGCTGCCGACCTCCTCCCACTGCACCGCTAAGATCTTTTACTTAAGTTTTTAAAAAGAAGAAGTTAGGGAGTTCTGGATATAAATGACCATCTGAGAAATTGTGTTTTCTCTCATGTGTGTCCTTCTGCTTTTCCTTTTGGTTCTAGAACATTCAGGCATTCTGGAGGATACAGGAAGGCAACAGAGTCGCAGGCAACAGGGATGCCCTGCTGCTCTCCGTCACCTCGTGAACAACAAATGAGTCAGACCAGGAGCTATTCTGGGTCTGCACATCTTGGATTGTAGGTGGTTCTAAATCTGTCCCAGGTTCTCATCCCAGCCTTCAAAATCCACCCTTCAGGAGGCGAGAGAGGCGGCCGCACCTCTGTGCAAGGAGGCGGTCCCATCCTGGACTCCTAGAGACTGAAATTTTATGAGAGCTGGTGTCTACTATTTTCATTTCACCATTGAAGCTGCTGAGAAGTGCTTTGCTCAGGGACTACACATATGGAAATGAGAAATTACATCCTTTAGCAGGACAAGATTCCTCCAAATCAAACGCCACACCTTCAATGGAGTAAAGACACAGAAATAATATTAGAATAAATAGTTTATCCATTGAGAAATTCCTTGAATGAAACAAAGTAAAGTATCCAACAAGATTATCTACCAAGAGATTTCTTAGAGGGGCTCCTGGTGGCTCAGTGGGTTAAGCATTTGCCTTCAGCTCAGGTCATGATCTCGGGGTCCTGGGATCGAGCCCCGCATGGGGCTCTTACTCAGCAGGGAGTCTGCTTCTCCCTCTGCCCCTCTCCCCACTCGTGCTCACTCTCTCGCTCTCTCTCAAATAAATAATTTTTTTAAAAAGAGATTTCTTAGAAAGAAGCAGTATAATAAAAAACGGGATAACCAAAGATAGTTAGTTGGAGGAGTTTTTAACAGGTAGTCATAGCAATTAGGTCATCTCATTTCTGTTGTCAAGCAGTGGAATATCTTGTCTAATATAATTTTTTCAGAGACAACCAATTTAAAATATTAGTTTTTGTCTTTATTGATCAATCATATATTATCCAATCAATAAATATTTGAACACCATTAAAAGAGACAGAGGCCCCTGTCTGTGCCCTAATGGGGATTTTCACCTAGTTTGGAAATCAAGATGTGTGTACAAGATGGTATATATTAAGAATTAATAACATAACAAAGAACCACAGGAACTGTAAAACGAGGTGGCCAAGAAAAATGGGCATGTAATCTGGAAAATAAATTGTGGGTATGTGATAAATGTTTCCATTCATTCACTCATAGCACCTCAGCCTTTGAAATCCCTTACTGTCTTTCATGTTATTCATTGGTTTGGTCCATGTTCCTTTCCTAGCATTCCTGAAAATATTTAATGTGAGGGAGAAGCCATCTTAATCAAAATTACGTTAATTAATGTCAGGAACCGAAGTTTTGTGTAATGCCTACCTGCAACGGTAAGTGGGCAGATGGCATAGAAATACTGAGGATTTCTGGGTCGCCTCTATCTGCAGAACCCAGGGGTGGACGACTTGGTCCCACGGCTCCATGATTCAGACCCTGCAGGCGCCACGTGGTCCTGAAGCTTCCGGCAAAGTGCAGGCTCCCAGCCCACGTGGAGCTGGCAGCCTCGGCCAAAGCCCCTCGACGCTAGGGTCTCGTGGGCATCCGCCTCGGTGCTGTGCTGTCAGGCCCACAGTGGACCGGGCGGTGGCAGCAGGCCAGCAGTGTGGCCGTGGGCGTGGTCACTGAGGCGGAGCCCGGCGAGGGCAGAAACAAGTGCGCGATGTGTGTGAGCATGTTATACATGTGTGTGTGCGTGTGTGCATGCGTGTGCGTGTTATGTTATACTTTCTCCCGCACAACCTGCGACCAGGGCTCTGTCCCCACACGCAGCAGAGCAGGTCCTGCCCCGTCTGCTCCACGCACCCCCCTGTGAGTCTGCAAGGCTTCCGTGCAGAGGACGTGAAGCCGAGGGCATATCCCAATCCATCTGGGGGGACTGAGCTTCTCTGCCAGGGGTGAGAGAGCAGGGCCGGTGGAGGAAGGAGCCCGGGAGAGTCCTGGCACCTCAGCCCCGCTCCACGGTCCCCGACTCCCTCCCTGCAGTGAGGCAATAGGGCGGGCATCTGGGCAGGTCACCCCCACAGTGCCAGGAGAATGAGAGGGGCACACGCTTCTCCAGCTCACCGAACCTGCTCTAATTCACGCCTCAAGCTTTCTATGCGATGCTGTCCCCCCTCCAAACCCACCTCTCTCTGGTGCTCACAAAAACGTTACAGCCTAAGGACGTTTTCCTTCCTCGAGCCTGATTCTGGCTGAACAAGAGCAATTTTTTTTTAACCCACCAAGTCATATTTGCTTGATTCAGGCTCACATATTTCATTTCTACCAATAACACTGAAAATAAAAATATCCCCACCCGTGCATTTCCCACACAGAGTGTCTCCAGTATCCACAGTAACATATCTCACAGGAGATCTACCCAACCCTGAGAGCACCCCAGGCGGACATGGGCCACCGCCGGAGGGGCAGGGGCACCAGGCTCAGAAGGGTGACCCAGACGCCGGGGATGGGACATCGCACACGTCAGGGGCAACGTGAGCACCCGGGAGACCAGAGATCTGCTCGTGGCTTCTCATCATAAAGGAGATGGGGCAAAAGCAGACAAACTGTGGGGAATAGGGAGATAACAAATGGAAAACTCTTGGTGGGCTGATAATCACTAGGGAAAAATCCACGGTGCAAAGATGAATACAGAGCCCACTGACGGTTGGCACGTTTGGGCTCCGAAGGGCGGGCCAGAGAACCTCGGGAATGGAGTCAGGGGTGCAGCCGGGAGCAGACGCTGCCCTCGGGCACCATCCATCCCCTTCCTCCTCCCCCTCAGCAGCACCAACGGCAGCTGCGAGTATCTCTGCCTGCGTGGCTTGTGCCAAACAGCGGATGAAGACGAGTGTTCGTTCTATTTTGAAGCTGTGCCTTCCGAAACGCGATTATCAAGGGGAGGGTCCTCACCTGTGGCCGTGTGGAGCGAGGAGAGCGCCCCCAGCAGCAAAGGCCCTGGTGGACCCCACCTGCGGGGGGCTGCCTTGTGTCACCCGTAACCCCACCAACTAGATTTCTTCTCAGATTTTCTCTTACAAGGCTGTTTTCAGAATTGGGGAATAAGTGGGTAAGATGGGACTTTACAGTAAAGGCTGATTTTCTTAAAAAAATATAGAAATATCTACATCCAAGTGATAACTTTGAAAACAGACCCAGGTACCAGTTCCAATGAGCGCACTACTGTTCTCGAATTTGTAAGGGCCTCTCCAGCTCGCTGCTGCATTCGTTAAGATCTACTTTCTGGGGGGCCTGGGGTCGTTAAGCGTCTGCCTTCAGCTCAGGTCATGACCCCAGGGTCCTGGGATCGAGCCCCGCATCGGGCTCCCTGCTCCACGGGAAGCCTGCTTCTCCCTCTCCCACTCCCCCTGTGTTCCCTCTCTCGCTGTCTCTCTCAGTCAAATAAATGGATAAAATATTTTTTTAAAATGGTCAGTGGATCTAAACAGACATTCTTCTAAAGAAAACACACAGATGATGAGCAGGTACATGAAGAGGTATGTGAAAAAATGCTCCACATCAAAATCATCAGGGAAATGCAAATCAAAACCCCCAACCACCTCACACCTATCAAAATGGCTAGTTTCAAAAATACAAGAAACAACAGATGTTGGCGGGATGCAGAGAAAGGGGAACCCTCCTCTTGCACTGTTGGTGGGAATGCAGGCTGGTACAGCCACTCTGGAGAACAGTGTGGGGGTTCCTCAAACAGCTAAATACAGAACTTCTGCGTGGTCTACCAGTCCGTCTTCTGGCTATTTATCCAGAGGAAATGAGACCCCTACCTGGAGGGATACCTGTATGCCCACGTTCATTGCTGCATTATTCACAATAGCCCTTCCACTTAACATTCCTCCAGGAGACACGACTTTCTTGAAACAATTTTAATGACTACGTAACATTTCATTGCATTTATATACATTTAACTAATTCATCCTTTTGAACTCAGATGTATTCAATAATCTTCCCATTATAGATAACACTGTTACAAATATCTTCGGATGTGAATATTTGTGCTTCTAATTATTCCCTTAGTCTACTTTCCTAAAAACTAAAATTCCTAGGTCAAAAGGTCGACAGTCCACATCTGTCTTGATTGACAAGTTTATTCGAATAAAGCCTGTCACTTAACTCGCTGGGACTCGTGTCCGTGCTTCCCCCCCCCCCCCCCACCGCCGCCAAGGCCTCGGCAGCGCGAATCTTCCTGGACGCGGGCAGGCTTTTCCTTGGGGCCTCAGAGAGTTACCGGACATGTGGGGAAGTTGCCTCAGTCCCTCAGGACTGCTGATTTCTAGGATTACATGGCTTCAGAGAGAAAGGACTTACTGCCCGTGAAGAAGGCTTCGTGGCCCCTTGCCTCTGGGAATCAGAAAGGCAAATGCCATCGACCCTGAGCCCTGTCACCAGAGCTGTCCAGAACGCACTGTTTTTATCATTACAGCGATGGACTCCGCTTCATTTTGGGTGCAGGGTGATGTCCTCTGTGCTGTTTGCTGCAAAGGATTTATCAGGAAAAAACATCCCTGCCAGGTAAAATAGCCCATGCGGCTGGAACCAGAAATCAGAAGGAAACTGGGAAAGATACTGGAAACTTCTCCACTCCTCTTTGCCGGATGCTGAGTATGGGTCCTACTTGTCAGATGACCCTAAGGTACGAATTCCATGCCCACCCCAGCCCGCTCCCCTTCCCTAGTGCAGGTGCACAGAAGGCCTGCCCAGCACAGCTGCTGAGGGGCCTGTCGCCCCCAGCTCTCTCCCCCTGCCCCTCGCTTGGCTCTGCCCACCGGAGGCCCTTCTCCGCTGGACTTCCCACTCCGCGCCCGTCCACGCGACCCCGCTGTGCTCAGTCCGTGGTATCGTCACATGGTACCCTTCCTGGGAGGCACCCAGAGAGCACGTCCTACGCACGGGAGCCCCGTCACGCCTGTATGCTCTAGAACATTCTCGAACGTGGGTATGGGAAGGGGGCCCCTTTTTCGCCCATCCCTCTGTAAGAGTTCCTAATCTTTCCACAGCATGCAATGCAAGTTTTTCCACTCAGCCCTGGCAGCTTCAGTTTTTAAGCAGTCTCTCATTTTGCCAAAGAGAATTCATCAGAGCAAACAGCTGTCTCCTGTCTGTCGTGTTACATGGAAGTGTGGGCAGAACCGGGCAGAGGGAGCCGTCCGACCCGTATGAGGCCCATCAGGTAGCCGCAGGCCTTGGGAGGCTCAAACCACCGGCCCGAAGGGGACCTGGGGACAAGAAACTGTCTTTCGGGGGCGCCTGGCCTGCTCAGTGGGTGGATCCTGTACACTTGATGTCAGGGTTGTGAGTTCAAGGCCCACGCTGGGTATAGAGATGACTTAAAAAAAGAAATTGCCTTTCATAGAGACGGAGACAGGGGTAGAGAGATAAAGACAGGGAGAGACAGAGAGAGACATGGAGACAGAGATAGAGACAGAAACAGAGACACAGAGAGATTTAGAACACACATGCACATGATTACACACACATACACATACACACACATATGCACACGTAGGCTGTGCGTGTGAGGTCTGGGTGGCGTCCCAGCGTCGCAGAACGGTACCAGCTGGGGCCGAGGTTCAGCAGTGCACTGAATTTCAGCCAGTCATGGGCAACAGGAGACAAACCAGCTGCTCTTCTGGAAACTGCGCCTTCTGCATGCTCACAGCTGAAACAGGGTCAGTCCGTGGGGTGAAACCAGAAGGGGAACGGAAGCCTCAGGCCCGGAGGTCCCCGAGCCCAGGGGGCCACGCCCACGGCCAGTCCTCTGTCACTCCCCCACCTGGTTCAGGGACTCCACTCTCTCCTCCCTGCGTATCATCTGCCATTAGCACACTCCTGCTGAAGCGATTCTATTCTATCAGGGAATGGTCAGGACACCTTATCTTGCAAGGGGCTGAAACCCAAAAGTCCAGATGTGAACATCAGGCATTGCTGGATCCAGGTGCTCAGTATCATCTAGAAATTTGTCCCTGTCTTTGACTGCTGTCTCTGTGTAGGCCTTATTTCTAAGCTGCTTTTCTTCACTCGGCAGCAACAATGACCCCCCGAAGCTTGGGGCTCTCATGATGCTTTGCATGTAGGACCTCAGAAAAAGAGGAGATTCCCCTCAATAATTTTAGCAAATTTGGATATAACACATACTGGTCTTGCTAGGTTCAGCTGCCCATCTTGAACCACTCTCAGTGGTCAGGAAACGGAGAACCCTCGTAGGGTAGACCTAGTTTCTATGCCTCCCCTAGACACACAGGGTAGGGGAAGCCCCATCCCAATTACATGCTCAGATGTCCCCCAGGTGCATGCTTTGGAGAAGAGCTAGGGGAGATGCATGCTTGGAGAAGAGCAAGCCTGCTGGACAGGCAGAGGAAGCAGGTGTCCCTATGGTTGTCAAGTCTGATTAGGAAGTGGCGGCGGGGGGGGCGTATCCACCCACTACTTCAGCAGGACAGTTGTACTTAGCTTTTCCTGACACACGTCACCCATTAGCACCGTGCGTCCCGAACCCTGTCTTCTTGGAAAAAGAACAAGCAAATTTAGCAACCCCACTCTGAGCCAGCGCCAGGGTATGCAACACCCAGACACACGAGGCTCTCCTACTGCACTGCTCCCTGCAGAAAGGGGAAGGCAAAGGTTTAATCAGACCTCCGAGGAAGTACCCAGGTGGGACCAGTCCTGGAGCAAGAGGCCCCGTTAGCAGCAGCTCTGACTCCGGTCGGGGGTGGGGGTGCTGAGGACATTTGAATTGGCCTGATGTAGGAAAAGCAGCTCAGGGACAGCGAGCAGGTGCTCAGCCTGTAAGCAGGGGGAAGTGAACTCTGAGCCCTCCAGGAATCCGTCACAAAAACGCGACATTCCGTACAGCACTGTAAGCAGAGACCTTGACCACTGGGGGCAATAATCTTTGTGACCGAGTCTGCAACACTCACCTGTTACACAGGACGTGTGTGGTGGGGGAGGGGGTGGAGGAGGGACGCTGGTGTCGAGGGGTCTCCGTGTCCCCCACAGGAGGTGGGGAGCTGTGCCCCGACTCATCCTACACACACGGGGGCCCCTGAAAGCACCCAGATGGCAGCAGGTGCCCCACTTCCAGCAGGTGCGCTGCCAGGTTGGCGGGGAAAGTTTTCAGGAGAAGTGGATGCAGATTCTCCCCAAGGTGAGGGCGGCCATCACAGCTCATGTACACGGGCCTCAGTGTCCTGGCCTGTACAATGGGCTGCTGGGCTGGCCCGGGTGTCACATGGAGGGAGAGCGGCCCTCCTTCAGTGCATGCCCGGGGCACATGAGGCTCACCAGCAACCAGACCCAAGGACGGGCCTCCCTCAGTGCACAAGCACATTGGACCAAAGAGGAAGGTTTGGGGCTGTGCATGCCTATTTCTTTTAGCTTTCTTTTTTTTTTTTAAGGTTTTATTTATTTTATTTATTTTAATTTATTTGAGAGAGAGAGACACAAGAGCAGGAACACAAGCAGGGGGAGTGGGAGAGGGAGAAGCAGGCTCCCCGCAGAGCAGGGAGCCCGATGTGGGGCTTGATCACAGGACGCTGGGACCATGACCTGAGCTGAAGGCAGACACTTAATCACTGAGCCACCCAGGTGCCCCTATTTCTTTAAGCTTTTAACAAAAGGGGTACGTCGTGGCTGATCGCACTAAAAACAGGCTATTTCTGGCATTCACTCTGAACACCACCTGACATGACCAATTTTTGGATTGTACACAAGCTTCTTCCTGCAGAATGTCATCTCAGTGCCTTCTGCACTCAGCCCTAAAATTACTGTCCCTATTCATGCAGTGTGTTCTCCCTGCACAAAGCATCCATAACTCCCATCAGCACAGATGGGGTTTTGGAGTCAGAAGCAGGGGCGAGGTGAAGAAAGCTTCTAACTGTAGGATAAAGAGCTTCCTTAAAAAAAATCCACAGTAGTAATGAAGGCCTGAAGCTATTCTGTGCCTTTTCACCTAAGATCCCTTCAAGTAACTGATTTGTTCTGTGATGGTGATGGACACCTGCATAATTGCTAAGAAACCTGCTAAAAATGAATATGATTCAACTTCGTGTTTCCTGTGGCTCGGAGCACGGATCCTTCTAGTACTTCTTCCTCTAGCTCTGCTCCCACCACACCCTTGGTCTCCCGTTGGGACTTCCTGACTGACAGCACCGTCATCCTGCCCACCCGCCGGCCCTGGGTTCCTCTCACCGTGCACATTGACCACTCAGGGCCTCCTTCCTCTCCCTGTTGTTTCTACAGAACATGTTCCAACGCCCCAGCACACTCCCGGCCTCTTCCACACAGGCGTCTGATGGAGCCGCTCGCCAGTACCTGGTGACAGCATGCATCTCTCTGAGGAAAGAGTAAACACGCGGCCCGTCCACCTTTCACAAGAGGACTCGGCACTGCCTTGCCTGCATGCCTTCTCTGCATGGGCGATGGAGGAAGCATCTAAAAGATAAGGCAGGAAAAGTGAGGACAGAAGGTAAACTAAGGACATTATTTCTTTACAGTCTGTATGAGTCAGCTCGGCCGCCGCGACAACAAAGCACAGACAGTGGCCTAAACCACAGACCTGCCCCTCTGACGCCCCGGAGGTGGGAAGCCTGAGCTCCGGGCCTGGGCCGGGTCCTCCTGAGGCCTCTCCCTGCCCTGCAGACACGGCTCTCCCGGGTCCTCCCCTCCTCTTGTTACAAGGACACGGGCCCTGGGGCATTACCGCCCCGCTGGCGGCCTTCATTTACCCTAACCACCCCTTTAAAGGCCCTCTTTCCGTGGGGCGCCTGGGTGGCTCAGTCGTTAAGCGACTGCCTTCGGCTCAGGTCATGATCCCGGGGTCCTGGGATCGAGCCCCGCTTCGGGCTCCCTGCTCAGCGGGGAGTCTGCTTCTCCCTCTCCCTCTGCTGCGTGCTCTCTCTCTCTGACAAATAAATAAGTCAAATACTTTAAAAAATATCAAAATCAAGGCCCTCCTTCCAAACACAGTCACCTTCTGAGGTTTTGAGGGTTAGGGTCTCAGCATATGAATTCAGTCCATAATACTATCCAAATATCTCAGTCTTTTAGAACCAAGTGTGGCTGTGCGGACCTCTAGCAGCAGACAGGCCGAGATAAAAAGGCTGAACTTTGGTGCCCACAGGTTGATGTACATTTTCGGTGAGGTTTACAACCTGGGGTCCTCAGACTCACAAGGATGTTTACGTGCGGGCTGAGCCATCCCCCTGGGACGGATGGAGTGGCTTGGCACCTGGGTGTCGCCCTGAGTTTCCTGGTGCACCTGTGTCCTGTGTGTGTGTGCATGTGTGCATTCGTGTCTGTGTGTGCACGTGTGTGCGTGTGCATTCGTGTCTGTGTGCGCACGTGTGTATGTGCACGTGTGCGTGCATTCGTGTGTGTGTGCGTGTGCACGTGTGTGCATTCGTGTCTGTGCGCACGTGTGTGCACGCGTGTGCTTTCGTGTCTGTGTGTGCGCGTGTGTGCATTCGTGTCTGTGTGTGCACGTGTGCGTGCATTTGTGTGTGTGCACGTGTGTGCATTCGTGTCTGTGTGTGCATGTATGTGCACGTGTGCGCGTGTGCATTTGTGTCTGTGTGCGCACGTATGTGCACGTGTGCGTGCATTCGTGTGTGTGCATTCGTGTCTGTGTGCACACGTATGTGCACGTGTGCGTGCATTCATGTGTGTGCATTCGTGTCTGTGTGTGCACATGTGCACTGTGTGCATTCGTGTCTGTGCGCACGTGTGTGCGCACGCGTGTGCATTCGTGTCTGTGTGTGTGCGTGTGTGCATTCGCGTGTGTGCACGTGTGTGCTGGGGCGCAGCAGGTGGTGTCTGGGGACAGGACTACGAAGCAGGAAGGAAGAGGGAAGCAGGACAGATCAGTATCCGAATTCATTTGTCGTTTCCATGGATACACCCTGATTACAGGGACTTCTGGTTGGGGGCCGTGGCCCTTGCAGACCCCTCCACAGAGGAAACGCCGGGGACTCACGGGAGGATGGAAACAGCATGCGGTCAGACGAGATGCAAAAGACGCAAACATAATTCATATACGTGCAGATAAACTTGCTTCCGTTTTCAAACCTTAGGTATGTCAAAGGACATTCATTCTGCTTGTCACTTTGTCACTTAAAGTCAATTTGTGCTCACCTTCCTCTGGTTTTTGTTTGTTTCTGACATGCGACTTAAATCCGTCCTGAATCAGCTTGCCCTCTAGTTCCTTCTGTTGGAAACCTCTCCCTGCGATGGATCTTGCCTTTCTTTAACAACAGGTAAAAAGGCAAGCTGTTAAAATGTCAGTATGTGTCTTGTTTCCTTAACATTTCTGACTCTAGTATTAGAGCAGCCTTCCTTCAAACCCTCAAAAGCACAGAGAAATGAGCGTCCGGTGTCCCCTCGTGGTTGGACCAGGAACATCGTCTGGGTGGTCGGCTGGCACTGAGGACTGCCTGGCGCACCTCCCCTCTTCATAGTCAGCCTCAGACAGGACACCGTCGAGGCCGTTTGGTCCTCTCAAGACCGTCCACTGGGAAAAACACATCTGCACAGACTGCACGTTCCTTTGAAGTCGAATCTGAATTTCTCTCCAGAGTCTGCTTTTCCGAGCCACCCTCTTGGCATGGAGTGCCAGGACCATGGTTTTCATGCAGTCTGTGCACCCAGGGAAGCATCTGGCTAAGGAAACCAGACACCAGCCACCAGGTCTCCGGCAGGGACACGGGCATGCTGATGGGAAGGCTGCCCTGGGCCCGGCTCCTCCCTCCCCTCGGGCAGAGAATTCAGGATGGAGTTGATCTGCTCATGCCGAGACAGAGCGGGATGTTCCTCCAAATGACTCCGGGGTTGAGGCTCACAGTAACGTCTGGGACGCAGCCCTGCGCTAGCAAGGCGAGGGGCTTGAGGGGTAGGTGTGTCTGAGGCTGGCCCCCACCATCTAGGTTTGTGCCAAGTGCAGAAGACAAACAAGGCCATCTGAGGAAGTAGAAGAGAATGAGGTATAGTGATTCATAATAGCCACAGTGGATGTTTGGCCAGCAGTTCGAACGAGGGGCAAACCAGGGAGCCCCGAGAACCCCGGCACAGGGAGAAATGAGGACAAGAGGCTTCCTGCCCGTTACTAAAGAGAATCTGCATACATCGAGCAGGACTTTCCATAACCCCATGGCTTTATTGTTTTCTTTCTCTTGGATCAACCCATCAATATGCAGACATGCCGGTCTCTGTCCAAAACCAAAGCAGAAATCAAACAAAAACCCGGCATCACTGACGATCACACACCTCCCTCCAAATTCCACACAATTTTCTGCTCTCGTTTACTGCAAACTCTCCATGAGAACTGCACACTCTCCCCTCCATTCTCTTCGGAACCAAGCAGCTTCCAACCCCAGGGTCTGCGTGAAACTGTTCCCAACAAGGTCTCTGTCAACTTCCCATCGGCAAAACCCAACGGCAATCTCGGTCCATATCCTCCTCCTCTCCACGGTACCGGGACACTTCGGCTAACTTTTCAGAAACCAGTTTTTTAAATGATTTTTACCTGAACATTTTTTGTTTTTCCACTTGGCTTCCAAGATACCACACCTCTCTGGTTTTCCTTCTGTATCCTTGGCCCTTGGCTGGACCCTTGCTCTCTTCCAGCCCGTAAATACTGGAAAACTCCAGCTCACAATCTTTCTCTGTCCCTCACTACTCAGGTCATTGCGTCCATCCCAACATGACGCTGAGAGTCACAGATCTGAAGGCTCTGCACTGTTCTCTGGGCTCAGGATCCAGCCTCCTACAGGACATCTGTACCTGGCCTTCCTGGCACTGCTCTGTGCAGCAGAAAGCAGCCCCTGCTGAGGCCCTAGCCTTAGGAACTTTCTGTAAATCCGATTTTTTTCTCTTACCTCCACACAGGGGGCAGGAGGGCGAGTGCAGGACGAGGTATCTGGGAGAGACCGCAGCTGCACGGCCTCATCACAGCATGTTGTTATCACTGTCCTATTTCACGATTAGTTCTGTGCATTACCATCTCATGGATCATCACACTTTGTGTAGAGGGGAAAACAGTCTGTCTGGGGTTGGCTGGGCTCTGTGGTTTCTGGCGTGCACCGGGGCCTGGGGATGCCCCCCGCACATACGAGGGGGCCGGTTCCTCCCATCCACCTGCGCCCTCGCCACCCCCACACCCTTCCTCCTCCTCCTTCAGTCACACCCAGCACACCCAGCTGGTGATGCTCGTGGGAAATGTCATCCTGCGCCCACCCGTCCGTCCTCACGGCCAGATTCTGACTCCACAGGGGAGAGCAGGCTGGTTTCTTTCTGGCTTCTTCCTCTCCGGGGTCCTGGCTTCTGAGGCAGGGCCGGGCACGGAGGACACAGAGGATCTGTGTCCTGAATCAAGTCCACGTCACCGTGGGGTAAATCCAAGTCAGACAAGCGTAACTCAGTGCTCCTTTTCTGTGAGTGGTTTGAGTTTGAAGCCGACAGCCTGCCAGCAAAGCTGCGTGGATACCTGGTCTGGGGCCTGTTTTAATTGTTGGAGAGAAAGAGCTTGGCGGTCACGTTGGCAGGATCCCCATAAGCCAGTGTGCAAGGCAGAAACAGACAACACCGGCTAATGGAATTAAGAAGAGAGGAGCTTCGGGGCATCAGAGAAGCAGGAGGTGAAGCTGTGGGAAGGAAGACCCTGCGTGGAGGGCATCAGAATCCGGGCTGGCATTGGAGGCCAGGAGAGCTGCGGCAGATCTAAGTGGATGCACTTGGGGTCCACTACATACTCAACCTGTGGGCTCAGCAAAGATATCAGCTCAATCAACTCTGTGGATTGGGAAAAAGAAAAAAAACTCACATATTTTATCGGCAAAAAAATATACTTCATTTCACTTTTGTTTTTGTTGTTTTTAAAGATTTTATTTATTTATTTGACAGAGAGAGACACAGCGAGAGAGGGAACACAAGCAGGGGGAGTGGGAGAGGGAGAAGCAGGCTTCCCGCCGAGCAGGGAGCCTGATGCGGGGCTCGATCCCAGGACTCTGGGACCATGACCTGAGCCGAAGGCAGACGCTTAACGACTGAGCCACCCAGGCACCCCCATTCATTTCACATTTTTAAGCTGAAATGTGTGGCATTTCCCCTCTTTCTCTGAAAAAAATTCTGCTTTCAACAAGTAAACATGATAGAAAAAAATAAATTCTTACTCAACGTTCAATCAGCTTAGATCATTAGACTGTAGATTACACATGACACCAAAAATCCTTCCAAACCAGCATTTGACTTGAATTGAAACAGAGGGTTGAACCAGTTTGAACAAATCTGGAGTGGTGTCCTTGCTTACATATACACATACACACACACATTTCTACTTATCAATACAGGATGTTCTGTTAAAGGGAGGGAACAGCATTTTATTCCATACTCCAGTTCTTTATTATGGATAGACTTTGCAGAAAGCTTCCTTTCGCCTGTGGTTAAAACAACAGCACTCGACCTCTCTAACCTAAAGGAGTGTCTCGTGATTAGCTAAAGTCAAAATACTTAGAGCTCAGTATGCTGGGTCTCCTTATGGACACTGCTTCTCCAGATGTTGGTGGAGTCTCACACACCCATGTTCCAGAGACGCACCATCTGCCATGTGAACACAAAATATGTGCTACCTCTTCAATTTGCTAGAAAACTTTAACCAAAAATCATCTTTTTTTTCCTAGGAACGTTGGAAACTAAATTAAAATTCATAAAGATGACAAGTAAGCATAGGAAAAGATGCTCCACATCATAGTTATCAGGGAAATGCACATTAAAACAATGAGGTACCACTGCCCATGAGAACGGCCCAGATCCCCAACACCGACCACACCACATGCTGGCGAGGATGCGGATGCGGAGCTTCGGGGGCCCCCACACACGGCTGGCGGGCGTACAGAGTGGTGTGGCCACTTTGGAGGACAGTTTGGTGTTTTCTGACAAAACTAAACATACTCTTCACCTTACAGTCCAGCAATTATGCTCTCTTGTATTTACCCAAAGGAGTTGAAAACACATCTACACAAAAACCTGCAGTGGATGTTTGCAGCTTTATTCATAACTGCCAAAATTTGAAAGTAGCCCAGGTGTCCTTCCGTAGGTGAACAGATAAGTGAATGGATTCATCCAGACAATGAATATTATTCAGCACCAAAAAGAAATGAGCTCTCAGGCCATGAAAGACACAGAAGAACCTGGAATGCAGATCACCAAGTGAAAGAAGCTTATCTGGCTTCTTTACATATTAAAGCAAGAGATTTTGTGAAACTTTCTGACCTGTGTAAGACAATGTAGCTGAAAAATAATAAACAGCATTAAACAGAAATGACCCCAGGGGCAGATTCCAGTCAGACCTCCACTCAGCAGGACCAGCAGGGCAGGGAACCACCTCCCTGAGGCCCAGGTGCAAACCTGGCCCTTATCCCTGAGCACTCCCCTCCACAGCAGTCCCATGAGAAGGGGCTCAAGGGCAAACCCCTGCAGGACCGGCGCCAGTGCCTGTGGCTCGGTGGGGACCACGTGCCTGCCACGCCCACACCGAGCCCTCTGAGTTCTACTTCCACTGCCAAGCGTGATCCCACGGGCAAGGCCACAGTGTCCTCAGACGTCCAGGCCCCGAACTCCCTGAAGCTGTGCCTGCCACAGATGCAGGAGTGGGGCTGGGGGAGCTCTGCTCCGACCCCTGTGCCCCCACCGTGGCCAGAGTCCCATGCTTCACCCCTCTGGCCCCAGGTGCTCTCTGAGCATCGCTCGTGCCTGAGGCCACAGTATCTGGCAGGCCCACTGCCACCATGGGGTCCCTGTAAGGGGGAGGCAGGAGGCTCAGGGTGTGAGGGAGCAGAGTCCAGAGAAGGGAGACAATACTGGGCTGCTAGCTCTGAAGAAGGAGGGGCACCAGCCCAGGAGCCCCGCGCCTCCAGAAGCTGGGCAACCGTGAGGACACAGATTCTCCTGTGGAGAACTGGCCTCAGTCGAGGTTTCTGATCCCTGGCACTATAATAACATCACGTCGTTTAAGCCAGTCATGGTTGGTAACTTTTTTACAGCAACAATTGAAACCTAATTCATCGCGCATTTCCTTCCAAACTGTTTTCCAGCTTGCCACCCACTTGGTGGATCTCGGAGCCGCAGATCCTACTCTGCAGCGGTGGAGCCACGATGAAGGCCCCATTCGCTCCACGTTCGCTCCTCATTCGCTCAGAGGCCAGGAAAATTATTTCCTAATCCCCAGAGCAGCCTGCAGTCCGGAAACCCTGGAGATCAGACTTGTAGAGAACTCTGGTGCAGGAGAGGAACACTGAATCCGAACGTGAGTGAGTGCTTACTGTACAACAGCGCAATGCACGCTTTTCCACCCAACGTGCGGGAATATCCTCCCCCTTACAGTTTGTGGGGAGAGATGGACCGACACACGTTTCATCTTTTCTGTAATCGACCTCGGCCCACGTTTCCTTAGAAGAGGTAAACGTGGGTTCAAGGAAGATTTGGGGAAGACGGTGGCAGAGGGGCGTCCTTGTTTATCTCCCAGAAACAGACACACTGGACTGGACCGCAAAACTGACCACCCACTGAAGATCCCCTCCTCGAACCGGGAGGGCGGAGCACTTGCATGACCCCCATTGACAGGCAGGTCAGCGTCCAGCTCCTGCAGCTGGAAGCATCCGTGAGGGCCGTGGGAAAGGGCACTGAGCCGCAGGCGGCCTCGTGATGGAAGCCTACGGAGACCACCCCCGAGGAGCGCAGGAAGGCGGAGCGGGCCGTGGAAACAGAGCCTTCCATGTACCGCTTCGCACAAGACAGCGGGCAGGCTCCAGGGCTCCACAGCTCGGGAGCACCCAAACCCCACACACCAGCAACCCCAACAAGGCCCCTGCAGCTCTCAAGCTCCCTCACCGAGGAGAAACTCTTGGGGCCCGAACCCACGGCCAAGCAGCGCACCAGAGCACAGCGCCGGCAGAGTGGGGGGGGCCTTCAGGGGCGTCCGGGGCCAAGGGCGGTCGCTGCAGGACCCACAGTCCAGTGGCTGAGCCCACCCCCCTCCCTCCAGCAGGCTCAGGAAGACCCTTTCCGCTGTCCTGTACTCTTCAAGAAGCCACAGCCAACAGTCCTGGGAAAACCTCCCCGAGCACTGTCCAATCCCTGCCAACCGCCAGAGGACTGAGGTCACGCCAGGACAACGCAGACCCTCACTCGGGCAAACGCTTCCCTCCGCCCCCCACCAACGCCCCTGCGGACCCTCCCCCGCAGCGAGCCCTCCCCCATGCACGGACCCTCCCCACCAGGGAACGTCCCCTCCCAGGACCGTCACTCCCAGGAGGGTATAGTCAGGCTCCACCTCGAGCTAGCCCTCCAGCTTTTGGGCAGGGGGCTGACCCCCTGCCTGACTGGCCTCAGGACCTCTTCTCCCAAAGGACGCCCCCCCAGCGTCACCTCAGCGGGAGTTAGGATTTCAAGAACTTGGGGACACAAGCTCTCAGCCTGTCGAAGGTCCTGGGAACAGGTCAGGGTCCCCAGGGGTCACCACGGCCCTCCGGGCCCCCAGAAGCAGTGGGCCCAGCTGAGCCAGCTCTCCCCTGAGTCCCCAGATGGAAAGAAAGGAGCCTCCAGGCGTCCACATTTGTCTCTCCTCGTTTGGCAAGAAATCAAGCAGGAACCTGAGTCCGCTCACGTTTCCAGGTCTACACAGGATGTGGTGAACTCCCGAAATGACCCCACAGGACTGCTGTCAGTGGGAACGTAGGGGCAGGCGCTCGCGAGAGAGCAGGGCTCCCTGCAGGGAGGGTGGAGATGGGCGCAGGGGAGCAGCTTCCAGACTATGAGACTCACCGGACACATCAGCTCATCATAGCTGGGACCCTCCAGTCTGAACAAAAAAAGTCTAATTCTGAGCCATCTGAGGAATTGAGAACAATGGGTTTTTTCCTCTACTAGGGTGCAGCAATGCTACCCCGAACCTACTGGCCTAAAAAACAGCGCTCTCTTTGCCTGCATTTCAGGGCCAGGCGCAGCAGGCTGGCTGGTTATGAGGCAGCAGCGTCTGCAGGGGCTGAACTGCCCAGATGACCCCTCCAGCCAGGTGTGGGGCCCTCCCACCGTGCCTGGAAACCCAGGGGACACCCCGGGGGACACCCAGGGGGACGCCCAGCAGCGTCTGAGGCCTGCGGGCTGTTCCCTTCTCCGTTCCCAAATCATCCCTCCCTGGCTCTGCCCACTACAGTGGTGTCAGGCCCGACAAGGAGCGAACAGGAGCCTGTGGGTCCTTAAGGCTTATCCCCCAGGGGAGACCCATCACTTCCGCTGCGACCTACGGACTAAACGGGACTCAGCCATGTCTTGATGGCCACAGCTGGATGCTTTATTTTGCTCAGCAATTACTGTTAACTTTCCCTGGAGCGCAGAGCTGCGATTATAGTCACAAAGCCTTCCCATCCTTTAGAGATACTCAGGGTAGATGAAGGGACACTCTGCCAGGAATTGCCCTGATACCCCTGCGGGAGAGGGACGTGGGGTGAGGACAGACCAGATTCACCAAGCTGCGTCACTGTCAAAACTGGCTGATGGGTATATCTTTGTCTACTTTTGCACGTGCTTCTAAATCTCCCTAATACAAAGAAAACCACAAAACAAATAGTGCAATGGTGACCCCAAGCCAGGCAGCCTCCCGCCTCCGCTGTGCCCAAGTCCTCACCAGAGAGAGGCTCCCTGACTCATCACAGCAAACACGTCAGCTTTATCTGCTGAAACTTTGGGCAGCAGGTAGATGGTGGTGAGCAGGAGCAGGAGGTGGGGACGGCGAGGCGCTGGTCCAAGGGGACGAAGTTGCAGTCGTGCGGGATGAGTCAGTCCCCAGACCTGCTGCAGGGCATGGTGACTATGGTTAACAGCACCGTATTGACCATCTGGTGACAGCTCAGGTCTCCCCGTGTCTCGGTGGCGGCCGGGACTGCATCTGGCTCCATCCGCGCTCCATCCGCGCTCCTCTGTCCCCTGGAGGTTCCGCAGAAAGACCCAGGATGAGGGTGTGGGAGCTGGAGCACAGGAGTCACCTCCAGGCCTGGGTCAGACTTCCTCCCTTCCTCCCCCTCCCTTCCTCTCCTCCTCCCCCTCCTCCCTTCTCCTCCTCCTCCCCTCCTCCCACTCCTCCTCCCCTCCTCCCCCTCCTCCTCCCCTCCTCCTCCTCCCTTCTCCTCCTCCCCTCCTCCCCCTCTCTTCCCCTCCTCCTCCTCCCTTCTCCTCCTCCTCTCTTCCCCTCCTCCTCCTCCCTTCTCCTCCTCCCCTCCTCCCCCTCTCTTCCCCTCCTCCTCCTCCCTTCTCCTCCTCTTCCCCTCCTCCTCCTCCCTCCCCTCCCCCCTCCTCCCCTTCTCCCTCCCCTCCCCCTCCCCTCCTCCCCCTCCCTTCCCCTCTTCCCCTCCTCCCCCTCTCTTCCCCTCCTCCTCCTCCCTTCCTCCCCCTCTCTTCCCCTCCTCCTCCTCCCTTCCTCCCCCTCTCTTCCCCTCCTCCTCCTCCCTTCTCCTCCTCCCCTCCTCCCCCTCTCTTCCCCTCCTCCTCCTCCCTTCTCCTCCTCTTCCCCTCCTCCTCCTCCCTCCCCTCCCCCCTCCTCCCCTTCTCCCTCCCCTCCCCCCTCCCCTCCCCCTCCCCTCCTCCCCCTCCCTTCCCCTCTTCCCCTCCTCCCCCTCTCTTCCCCTCCTCCTCCTCCCTTCCTCCCCCTCTCTTCCCCTCCTCCTCCTCCCTTCCTCCTCCTCTCTTCCCCTCCTCCTCCTCCCTTCTCCTCCTCCCCTCCTCCCCCTCTCTTCCCCTCCTCCTCCTCCCTTCTCCTCCTCTTCCCCTCCTCCTCCTCCCTCCCCTCCCCCCTCCTCCCCTTCTCCCTCCCCTCCCCCCTCCCCTCCCCCTCCCCTCCTCCCCCTCCCTTCCCCTCTTCCCCTCCTCCCCCTCTCTTCCCCTCCTCCTCCTCCCTTCCTCCCCCTCTCTTCCCCTCCTCCTCCTCCCTTCCTCCCCCTCTCTTCCCCTCCTCCTCCTCCCTTCTCCTCCTCCCCTCCTCCCCCTCTCTTCCCCTCCTCCTCCTCCCTTCTCCTCTTCCCCTCTCCTCCTCCCTCCCCTCCCCCCTCCTCCCCTTCTCCCTCCCCTCCCCCCTCCCCTCCCCCTCCTCCTCCCCTCCCCCTCCTCTTCCCCTCCTCACACCCCTCCTCCTCCACACCCCTCCCCCTCCTCACACCCCTCCCCCTCTCCTCCCCTCCCCCTCTCCTCACCCTCCCCCTCTCCTCCCCCTCCTCCTCCCCTCCCCCTCCCCCTCCTGCTGACGCCTCTGTCCGCCTCACCTCCAAACGCTCTTTGCGAGCAGACGCCCATGTACCCACATACCCCAAGGAGGGGCTGAGTCCCTGGGGGTCTTCCAGACCAGGCACCCTGTCCTCCTCACAGCGGCGCAGGACGCCCGCCGGCTCCTGGCACGTGCAGTATCTCTGCTCACTCAGCCCAGGTGCCTGGGGGAGCTCTGGCCCGCGGCTGTGCCCCTCCAAAGTTCCTTCTCCTCCCTCCCTCGTCCGAATCTCTAGCCCACGAGCACATCCTGATGAGTGATCTATCCCTGCACCACGGGTCAGTGGAGCCTTGGGACTGGTGTGCCCTCTGCCTCCAGCACCCTCCACGCGGAGGCTGGTGGCCTTGGGGGTGAATTAGGTAGGTCCAGCCCCCCGCTCTGCACCTCCCCAGCTCCGCTTGCTCATGCGGCTCCAGCCTCTGGGCTTCTCTCTGAACTGCAAAGAGGATGAGCGGGACCTTGGGACTGCCCCAGGACCTCCTCGGGACCCTAGCTCTTGCTTTTTCCTCTGCCTGGAAGGTGGTGCTCACAGGCCTTACATTTCTCCATTCCACTGTGTGGGGTCTGCTTATGAGACACAGCCTCTCAGGACTGCTAGACCCACGCTCCGTGTATTCTCTTGCTCATCCGCTAACTGCCCACCGCCCTCCCCCTGGCTCCTAGGCGCTCCCTGGGCACAGATGCACCTTGCCGGGCAGTTCACACTCGCCGTCCGGCTCAAGGACAGTCCCTGGGGTCCATAGCCCGCCCTAGGCCTCTGCTGTTCCCCCAGGGCAACTTTCTACCAACTCCCCTCCTACAGGAGAGTTTTTCCTTTTTTTTTTAAATAGAGAAAATGTGTGCAAAGCCTCCCTAAGCCAAGGACAGATTGCCCTTCAGTGATTTTCACGTGTGGAGGTAGTTAGTAAGTGCATCTGGGGCTCCAGGCAGCCTTCCCTGAGCCTCTGAGTCCATTGGTCAACAACATGAGAAACGGGAGGTGTGGGGCTGTGGACAGAAGCCGACTGAGTCAGACCAGTGCAACGGGGAGCTGAGAGGCAAACACCCCAAATGCCTGTGGATCCTTCACAGATACCCCCGACCCCAGACTCATGATCTGCCTGAGAGCATGCTGTCCCTCTTTCTTCTGACTGTTGCCGGCAGGAGACACACTCTTTCCTGAACCCTTGCAATATTGGACCCCAAGGGAGTCTCATCTGGGAATGTATTTAGTTTTCATGGACAGGTCAGGTATGCGTTTGCGCGCCAGACCCAGCTGCTGGAACAATCAAAACTCCTATGGAAAAGCCAAGCCCCAAACTCCTGCAGTTATTTCAAGTTAACCTAAAAAAAAAAATCACTGGTGTAAGTGCATGCTGTTTGCTTTAAATAAACACTTGCTGCCTCTCCTAGAAAAAGGTGGCATAGCAGTGATGCTCAGGGTGGTGACCGCCTGGAGAGAGTGGCGAGCTGACCTCCAGCCGCACCTCCGCTAAGACTGGGATGTGCACAGCTGCAAAGGCAATTCTGTCCTCCTGACCTTGAGTGCAGGACCATCAGGAGTCCCTTCTGACTGAACAACCCCTCAAAGTGCTCACTGGCCTGAAAGAATGATTTGTGCAGGCTTAGTCTGCTGTGATACATTATTCGAAAATGTAATTTGCTGTGTAAACAGCAGACCAGCTTCCCTTGCTGGCCTGACCCCCCTCTGCGCTGACAGTCCTTCCATAACTGTCTTCCTGCCATGACACCTTATTATCCAAGGGCCGGAGGAAGATTTAAATGCTGGGGAAAGCCTGGCGGCTGCGTGAAAAATGAATTCAATCCTTCTTTCGCCGGGGCACTTGCCTCTCAGGAACCCCCAGCTGACACCTGAGAAGCACCTGGCTTTGAAAAGGAACTGAGCGTTGACATTTGCCCACAACTGAATGATTTCAAAGCCTCCACTAGTCTGCACTCTTCCACGTGCTAATCCTGCCTGAGTCTGTCTTGCTTGTTTGGATTACACTGTTTCTGGGGGGGGGCTCCCACTGCCCGCCCTCCCCATGCCTTCCTGCCCCCGCACGGGCTCTCTGCCTGCTCTGGCTTATTTCCTCCTTCCTCTCAGCCCGCAGGGAACTGCCCTGATCCTGGCCACAGGCCCGGCCAGTGAGAGGCTGCCCCCTTCTAGTCCTGCAGCAAGGGGGTGGCACAGGGCCCTTCATTGCCGTGGGACGCTGTGGCTCGGGGTTGTTTGCCGCCGAGCAGAACGCGGCCCATCCTGAACACAAAGCAGGCCATCCTAGTTGTGCGAGGAATGAGCAGCACCAGAGCTCCCCATGGCTCAGGCTTTCCGGTTACTGCTCATGGAGAGCAGGAGGAGCTTCGACAGGCCTGAGTCTGGAGGCCGTGGTTGAGGTGGGGTTGTTGGGAGCTTGGAGGACGCTGCAGTCACGGGGGCTGGGCTACCCTGCAGGCAGGGAAGGGAGGGGGAAGGGGCAGGTCACGGGGGCTGCTCACCCCGAGCCGGGCTGGCCCTGCAGAGGCACTGGAAGGTGCACAGTGACTCTGTGTCAGACCCTCCCTGGCAGAGCAGAAGGCTGGCATCGGGGGTCTCTGCCTCGCGGCAGCCCATCAGCCACAAAACACTGGGCCGTCACCCAAAAAACAGGATAAGGCAGTCTGACTTGTAATTAAGATGAGGAAGAAATGGGGCGCCTGGCTGGCTCGGTCAGTAGAGCATGCGACTCTTGATCTCAGGGTCGTGAGCCCAAGCCCCACGCTGGGTGTAGAGTTTACTAAAAAAAATAAAAATTTAATATTAAAAAACCCCATAAGATGAAGGAAGGACGAGTAGGCAAGGATAGGGATAAATCTCATGCAGGGGGCTGCAAATTTGGCTGACGTTTCTGAAAGCATCTGCCAAAATTGAATTGCCATCCCTCCTTGCATCAGTGTCCAGAGGAGCTGACGTTACTCAGGGAACTTGCTCTTCCTGGCCGGGGAGTCGTCAGAAGGGGGTTTCTTGCGGGAAGCGTATGACGGCCCCCGTGCAGAACAGGGTGCTGGGGGCGAGCTCCCCACCCAGCAGTAGAAGCCTGTCCCCCCGCAGCA
This sequence comes from Mirounga angustirostris, assembly GCF_029215605.1. NCBI lineage: Eukaryota > Metazoa > Chordata > Mammalia > Carnivora > Phocidae > Mirounga > Mirounga angustirostris. The sequence continues at coordinate 202,686,311 of NW_026991710.1, forward strand.
CAGCTGAGCCTGGCCCACCGGGGGCCACATCTGGAAATACAGCCTGGGAGGTGGCAAGATACAGCCTGTGTTCTCTCCTTTACCCAAATCTGCGGCTTTCGCCTGGGTCGAGACTCGTGTGGGCCTCGATTTGCTTTCCCACGTATAGAATCATTACATCAGTGTCGACCATGTGCTGGACAACCAGGAGTGATGAGCGGGGCAGACAGACAGGAGCTCTGAGCTGTTCACTCGGTGAACTTTATGATGTGAAGGACACAAACCCCAGCTCTAAGAAGCTCGCCGCCTGGTGGGCGGTGGAAGGAGGTCAAGACGGAGAAAGGGCAGCCGAGCGAGATGGACCCCACAGCGGATATGTGCCCTCGTGGGATGGGTGCAGAGAAGGGAAGGCGCGGTTCTGGTGAGCTGTTTGACCCCTGACTCTACAATCTCATGTGGCTCTGATGTCCAGTGACTATAGTTCCAAGTCCTCGTCTGGGCGTCTATGGGGCCAAGCCAGCCACAGCTTCCCGACAGGGGACCGGCTGTCCTCCCTGTCCACGCACTGGAGGGGCCCTGTGTCCTGGTGCAGGGGACACAGACATGTGGCAAGGGGATGTCCTCTGCCCTCGAGCCGCATGACCTAACTGATGGGGCAGAGGCTGTGATATTTCATGTGTACGCAGGGCATCCACTCACTGTGTGTTCTCGCCGTACTGGTTTCGACCCTGGCATTGTGGCACGCCGTCCCTTCGCCCACGGGCGACACGCCGTCCCTTCGCCCGCGGCGACGGCACGAATATGAAGGATCCCAAGTGCTCCGTTTGAGTTGTGCTGGAGGGAAGTGGAGAGCTGGTGCCACGGTGGGAATGTGGGAAGGTTCTGGAACCTAAGCAAGTGTGCTCAGGGGGTCTGCCCTTCCAGAAGGTGTCCCCACAGGCGGCAGCCGAAAGTGGCTGAGGCAGGATTCTCAAACCAGGAGGCAGTTCTGCCAGTTTGTCTGGGATGAGGAGCAGAGTACACACTTGATCGGATCTTCTTCTAATGCCTGCAAATGAGAGCTTTTGAGGGCCGTTCCCTTCGTGCGGCACGGTCCTTTCCGGCCCTGTACCTCTGTACAACATGGCTTTGATGAAGAGGAAGGAAACAGATGAGCCAGAAAAAGAAGCCAAATCTTAGTAGGAATTCAGCACTTTGGAAGGATTTGCCGGCTTCCCACTCGTTGCCTGCTTGGATTTCATACCAGTTGTTTCAAGAAGAAAAGATAGGGCAAGAAGAAGGGACGATTATGTAGCTTCCATTTCTGGTAATTATTGAATATAAACCTTAGGTATTGCTCTTCTCTCTCTCTCCCTCGTCCATGTGTGTGTCTGTGTTTAGCCCACTGGACCAATTTAGAAAATAGAATACATTTTTGGGCACCCGGGTGGCTCAGTTGGTTGAGTGTCTGCCTTCGGGTCAGGTCATGATCCCAGGGATCAAGTCCCACATCAGGCTTCCTGCTCAGCGGGGAGCCTGCTTCTCCCTCTCCCTCTGCCTCTCCCCCTGCTTGTGCTCACTCACTCTCTTTCTGTCAAATAAATAAATAAAATCTTAAAAAAAGAAAGAAAATAGAATACATTTCTGATATTTTAAAAATTAAACCTTTTAATTTGAAGTTTAATTTGTTCTGAGTGATTTATTAGAGGCTAAATAATATGCTCACGATTATTTTTTTTTAAGATTTTATTTATTTGTCAGAGAGACAGAGAGACACAGCGAGAGAGGGAACACAAGTAGGGTGAGGGGCACAGGGAGAAGCAGGCTCCCCACTGAGCAGGGAACCCAATGCGGAACTCAATCCCAGGACCCTGAGATCATGACCTGAGCTGAAGGCAGATGCTTAACAAACTGAGCCACCCAGGCGCCCCTTAGGCTCACAATTCTTACATAAGATCCACAACTGGTGAATCAGAGCATTTTTATAATGTGCCAGGAAGTTTATAATGTGCAGCCCAGGGTACAGCAGAGCGTCCGACAGGCCCCTGTTCTCGAGGTGCGTGTGGTTCCCACAAAGACATGACACTTGTCCAGGCAGTGGACACAGTAAACTATTCACTCCAGAGCCCTGTTTCCATGACAGCACAGGAAGTGTTTCTTGACCCTCGAGCATCTTTATTTTTTCAGTGATACCGTTTAGAAGGTTCTCAAATTCAAGATCCTCATATAAGTCAATATATTTAACTTCTTTTCCTTTCCACAAAGCCAAGAAAATGACCAAAAAATGAGGGAAATCTTTTCTGATGGTAGAAATGTTAAAGGAGAACTGGACACTTGTCAGGAAAGTAGAGGAATTTTTGAGCCATATAGTGAGGACAAGCTGGGCTGCAGGTGCATCGCTGCCCCTGGGATCCTGCCCAGGATGGGTTTGAGGACAAGGGACACAGAGTCTGGAGGGACAGTGGTGATGAGAACAACCCACACTACTGAGAGTTCATATGGAAATAGTTGTTTTCTATACGATTATAAAACCTAATCTAATGTGAATAATACACATTCTTCTGAAAGAAAAATTTCATAATAGGGGCCCCTGGGTGGCTCAGTCGTTTAGAGTCTGCCTTCGGCTCAGGTCATGATCCCAGGGTCCTGGGATCGAGCCCCACACCGGGCTCCCTTCTCAGCGGGAAGCCTGCTTCTCCCTCTCTCACTCCCCCAGCTTGTGTTCCCTCTCTCGCTCTCTCTCTGTCAAATAAATAAATAAAATCTTAAAAAAAAAGAAAATTTTCATAATATTACAAGAATTTGCATACTAATTTGACACAAAAATGCAAGATTATTCCAACAAACCTGGGAGGTAGGGGGAGATCAAGGACACATTAAAAAGTCAAAAACAAAACAAATAAACCCCAGAGAATTCAATGCTGAATATATAACCAAATACATCAAAATGGAAGCAAATGCCCCAAACTCCTGACAGATGCCACAGCTCACTTCCAACATTCTGTGCTTCGGATTCTAAACAGGGCCTGACTCAGACTGGGTGGATTTCTTCAAACAGGACAGACCAAGTCTTCCCGTCCTTCAGCAGGACGGTCACACAAGGTGTCTGTGAGCTCACAGACTCAACGGGCAGCGCACTCGAGGGTCCCAGCATTTCAGCAGATGTTCGGAAAGCAGGAGGGTTCCTTCGAGCCCCTGGGAGGACCGCCTGCGGCCCGTGTTTGTGATGGCCTCGTGCGTGAGGACAAAGGCGTGCAGGGGCCCGGAGCAGGGAGCGGGTGTCTGCTTGGCCAGAGTCTCGCCAGATTCCCTCAAGACACTAATGTTTCTTTGGCACCAGCAGTGTTCCCAGCAGGAGTCGGTCGCCTGAGGGAAAAGCACAGATTTTGGAGAGAGGGGGTTCAGTTTTGTTTCCGACACACTGAAGAGCCAAATCATCCTGAGTCGGTCACTCAGCAGGTGTGTGTCGTGTTCTGCAGACTCGGAAAGGACACACTCAGGGCGGGCAGGGGATTAAATCCGTCCCTATGTTTCCGTGACTAGGACAGAATCTGGCATCAGCCAATCACCGGAGGCCCAAGTGGAACAGAAAGGCAGGGGATGGGTGAATTTGTCGCGCGTGAGCTGGACGTCCTCCGTGTGCCCTCAGGCACGGGCTCCCCAGCTGGCGGGTCCCTGGAACTGGGCCCGCGGCCTGCAGATGGCGGAGCCACGCGGGCCGTCCGTCGGGAGGAATCCTCCTGCTTATCCACGGAGGTCCACTTGGCTCTGATTCTCTGCAGAAGCCTGGCCACAAGCCGGCTCCCGCGGGCGTCCCGGGGGTGTCACTGCCCAGCACCCCGGGACGTCCCTCCCCCCCCCCCCCCCGCGCCCTGGACGTGCAGGCTGAGGACGCGCGCCTCCTTCCCTCCAGTGAGCGGCTTCGGGGAGCCCTTGGTTGCTCCTCAGAAGGTCCCACCGCGGAGCCCAGCTCCGGGCGCCCCCTGCGCGGGCCGCTTTTCTCTCCTGTGTCCCTCGCGCCCCTCACCGTGCGGCGCGGGATCGCGGGGCCCGCATCCTGCGCGCAGCCCCGTGCGCCCCGGCTGAGGTCAGGAGAGGGATTGTGGACGAGGGGTGCAGGGTGTCGGGGCTCTCAGTGCCGAGGAGCCAAGCAAAGCAGCGAGGAGAGTGTCCTGCGTTGGGAAGCGGCAGGTGGCTCCTAGGGGTGCGGGCGCGGCCCGGGAATCGCGGGGAGACGAGTTCTGAGTTCTGCGGCAGAGCGGAGGCGTGCGAAGGTGTGCGGAGCGCACTGTCCGTGCCTGGAGACCGCTGGCGGGGCGGGGCGCGCGCAGGGGAGATCCCACAGGTGGTCGGGGGGCGTCTTGGGGGGCCAGCGTGGCTCCCGGGGCCTGAGGCTTTGACTCTGACACTGCAGCTACTGGAGGGTTTTGAGTCGAGGGTAGACACAAGGGGACCCAGTTTCCAAAGAGCCACTCTCTGCGGGCAGTGCTGGGTCACAGGCTAGATAAGGCCGGAGGCTGAGGTCAGGAACCAGGTGAGAGCAGGTGGTGCCCTGGCTGGGCCTGGGCCTCCGGGGTCTGCGTGAGCCTGCAGGATTTGTTCACAGGTTGAAGATGAGTCTTCGCAGGAAGAAAGAAACCCTGTCACAGCCTGGGGCCCCCATGTACGGGATGGGGAGGCTGTGGGAATCACAGATCCAACCAAGGTCAGGAAGACAAGGGGGCACACCCGAACCCCGAGGAGAGCCAGCTGCTGAAGGACAAAGACAAGGAAGGCAATGTTCCGAAGACCAGGGAAATGAGGGGTTCCACCACACAATGGACAGACGGCCAGGGTCAAATGCTGGCTGTGCCCTGTTGTGAAGGAGGACGACAAGCTGCCCACGGGATTCCTTGCCGTGGGATGTGGAGGTCCCCAGTGGCCGGGACCCTGTCTGTGGGATGGGCAGCTGACTCCAGCAGATTCAGAAGGGACTGAGGGAGATGCCAAGTACAGACAGCCCCTCTGTGGGAACAGTCGCTGGCGGGGTGTGCGGGACCCACGGAGGGCATGTGGTGTTCTCCTGGGTGATGTGACCCACGCATGTGCGGACAGCAATGACCTGATCAAGAGAGAACAGTAAAGCATCTGGTGAACAGCGCTGCTGTGTCTGGAGGCCTCTGGGGTGGTGACAAGGGACGGGATCAGAACCCGACCCCGCAAGAGGAGGGGAGCCGGGCCCACAGGGAGGAGGCTGTGGGCGCCCAGGGAGTCCTGCTCCGATTGCCTCCACCAGGTCAAGATTGTCACCTAGGAGCTGAAGCGAGAGAAAGGACCAGCAGAACGTTGTAGGGTCACCACCAATGGCCGCTGGGAGCAGGGGGGACCTGTCCATGAGGGGACACGGGTTTTCAGGGAGCATGCGGAGGGGGGGACTGAAATCAGGCGGGGGCTTGGCCGGGTGAACCAGGTGGACGGAGATGGGACATTACAGAGAAGGGCAAGCCCGCTTGGAGACCTCAGCTTCTGAGCAGAGCAGGAGAGGAAGAGCCCCTGGAGAGTCGGCGGGGGGAGGTCCCAGGCGCTGGTTAAAGGATGGAGAGGCCAGGCTTTGGCAGGTGGTCTGAAGGAGCCCTGGGGAGGGTGACACCGGAGGGTGATGTGGTCTCTGGGATCAGACAGAGCTCTCACTACTGGTTCTCACTCCCACACCCTGTAGGGCCTCAGGAATGAACACAAACACAAGCACAACCCTTTCCCTCAGAAGTTTGAAAGTGTGTACAATAGTGTCTTTTCTCCTCCCTGAGCAGTGCTGGTAAGAAGTCCTGATGCTCCACAGCGACCAGGGAAGGGAGCCGAGACATCAGTGGGCACGAGGCATACCCCGCCGGAAGGAAGTGGGTTCAGAACCCAAGTCATGATGGGCAAACAGCGGGGTCTGAGTTTCTGTGCCCCAAAACCCCTGGGTTGGCCGCTGGTCATTGAATGATCACATGCACGGCACTCCCTAGGGTCGCTCGCCTCTCGTGCTGCATCCAGCCCTCTGGTCATGGCAAATCTCCATGAGATGCACAGAAAGCAGAATGAGATCCCGTGGAGTCGGGAATACTGCTGAGTTTGAGGAGTGCTGGGGAGGAAGGTCACTAGGCAGCCTTGGAAATCTTGCATGTAAATCATGACAATTAACTGTGCTAAATTCCCTTTGTAACAGATGTAACATATACATAATTCAGTGCAGAGGCCAGACACTTTGTAATTTTTTTTTTAAGATTTTATTTATTTATTTGGGAACACAAGCAGGGGCAGAGGGAGAGGGAGAAGCAGGCTTCCCACGGAGCAGAGAGCCCGACGTGGGGCTGGATCCCAGGATCCCCAGATCATGACCTGAGCTGAAGGCAGATGCTTAACGACTGAGCCACCCAGGTGCCCCCAGACACTCCATATTTTACAGAACAATAGTGAAGATGAAATGTAAAGCAAAGACTTTAATTCATTTACTCAAGTCTTGGGGCACAGCCATGGGGTGTGTGTGTGTGTGTGTGTGTGTGTGTGTGTGTGAAAATTCTTTGGGTCCTGTTTGCAGAGCACCAGTTAGCCCTGTGAGGGGTAAATTACCCAAAAAGACTCAAGAGTTCTTCAAGATTCCTAGAGTGCTTGGGGCGCCTGGTGTTCCCTCTCTCGCTGTCAAATAAATAAATAAAATATTAAAAAAAAAAAGATTCCTAGAGTGCTTGTTTTCAAGTAACTCTGCATGTGAAAAAAAGAGCTATAGCTTGTCTTTTTCACAATCTGACTTTATTGGACTAGTCTTTCAGAATGCATTAATTGCATTTTTTTTTTTTTAGGGAAGATGCATAAGATGGTCTTTTCCAGTAAGTTCAGCCCAGAGTTGTAAAAAAGGGTGCTTTCTGAGTAATAATTTTGAGTATATCCTCTTTCCAACCTTGTATTTGCTCTGTGGCAGACGCCCTGTGATCATTGACCTTATTAGCTCATACAACTGATACTGCTCAGTGCCTGGTCTCCTTATCTGGTTATGTTTCCAGGTGATATTTTCACGAACACAATCTACCTTCTTCTGTTCGGCACCCACTCCAGGAACTGCTCCCCAGAGCCCTTCTCTGACCCTGACTCACCACGCGCCACTCTTGGTCTCCACACACTGCCTCCAGTCCCCTCGGGCTCCTTTCTGGGGTCCTGTGCCCCACTCCCAGCCCCTCCAGGTGCCCCACCCCTCTTCTGCCCCCCCTTGAGAGAAGGGTGTGGAGATTTCCCATACACACCCTGCCCTGCACATGCATAGCCCCCACCTTTTATCAACCAGATGGTTCCTCTGTGGAATCTACAAACCTACAGGGACACATCATTGTCACCCAGAGTTCACGGTTTAACTTAGGGTTCAGTGTTGCTGGTGTACATGTACAAAATATACATTTTTTAATTTTATTAAAATCCATGTTATCAATTTTTTTTCTTGCATGGATTGGCTTATGCTGTTGTAAATAAAAATGTCACCAAACCCAGGGTCGTGTAGATTTTCTTGAATGGTTTCTTCCAGAATTTTTACAGTTTGCATTGTAAATTTAAGTCTATTAAATTTGAATGCATTTTTTGTGTAGTTTGTAAAGTTGGTGTCCATGGTCATTTTTTCCCACATGGGTCTCACTTCGTTCCAGTTCTCTCTGTGTCTAGTCCTTTGCCAAGATCACTCCCTTCATTGCTGTAATTTACTATATTTCATTTACTGTATTTATGTAAGTGTTGCAGTGTGGGTGTGTGAGTTCTCTAGCTTTATTCCTCAGTCTTATGTTGTGTATTCTAGGTCTAGCAACTAGCTTTGCTTGCATGTTGGTTGGGATTAAGCTGAATCTGTGCATCAAATTAGGAAGAATTGTCATTTTAAGAATATTGAGTCTGTGGATCATGAAAAACTAACATCTCTGCATTAATTTAGATTTTGTTTGCAATCTTTCAGCAGGCTTATTGTGTTACTGAATGCAGATTTTTACATACGTTGTTAGGTTCATACCTAATTCGGGGGATGTTAAATGGCTATTAAAAATGACATTTTTAAATGTCCAAATTCCAATCGTTTATTATTAGTGCGTAGGAAAGCAGTTGACCTTGGTAAATTGACTGTATACTTTGATTCTTGGTATCTCCTTGCATTCCAGTCAAAGCACCGGGCGGTGGGTGCATTTGGTCAGCTTCCAAGCTGAGGGCTGAAGTTCCGTCGCACACAGAGACCAGGAGGGGGCGCCAGGCAGCACTACTCGAGGAGCTCGGCGCTCCTGCGCTGCCCCCCGCGGCCAGCAGGCGGCGCGCGAACGCGCACTTTCCGGTCCGCGAGGGGCGCATGCGCCTTCCGCGGCGGCCGCTGGGCCGTGGAGCGCCACCACCCGGATGTGCTCCCGGACGGTTGTGCGCCGGGGAGGGGGCCGTGCCGAGGCTCCTGGAGACGCTTCCCAGGCGGGGAGCGCAGAGCCTCGCTCCGGGGCGTCCCCGCGTGGGGCGTCCCCGCGTGGGTCCCTGCGCTCCCAGGTGCCGCTCTAGGGGTACTCGTTTCTCCCCGCCCACCAATCAGGGGGCTGGACGTGGGACTCCCTGTGCGGGCGGGGTCGAGGCCCCGGGGGGCGCGCCCCGGGTTCGAAGCGCGGGCGGGGTCGGGACCGCTGTGTGGGCAGAAAGATCCTTGAGGGGACTGGGAGGAGGGCCTGTGGCCGGGAGGGCTGGGGGTCCCGACCGGGGGCGGGGCGCTGGCGGGGGGCGGGGGCGCGGGGGGGGAGCGCGGATGGGGGGGGGATCCAGCGGGGACTGGGAGGAGGGCTTGTGGCGGCGAGGGCTGGGGGTCCCGACCGGGGGCGGGGCGCTGGCGGGGGGCGGGGGCGCGGGGGGGGGATCCTGCGGGGACTGGGAGGAGGGCCTGTGGCCGGGAGGGCTGGGGGTCCCGACCGGGGGCGGGGCGGGGGCGCGGGGGGGGATCCTGCGGGGACTGGGAGGAAGGCTTGTGGCGGGGAGGGCTGGGGGTCCCGACCGGGGGCGGGGCGCTGGCGGGGGGCGGGGGCGCGGGGGGGGAGCGCGGATGGGGGGGGGATCCTGCGGGGACTGGGAGGAGGGCCTGTGGCCGGGAGGGCTGGGGGTCCCGACCGGGGGCGGGGCGGGGGCGCGGGGGGGGATCCTGCGGGGACTGGGAGGAAGGCTTGTGGCGGGGAGGGCTGGGGGTCCCGACCGGGGGCGGGGCGCTGGCGGGGGGCGGGGGCGCGGGGGGGGGATCCTGCGGGGACTGGGAGGAGGGCCTGTGGCCGGGAGGGCTGGGGGTCCCGACCGGGGGCGGGGCGGGGGCGCGGGGGGGGATCCTGCGGGGACTGGGAGGAAGGCTTGTGGCGGGGAGGGCTGGGGGTCCCGACCGGGGGCGGGGCGCTGGCGGGGGGCGGGGGCGCGGGGGGGGGAGCGCGGATGGGGGGGGGATCCTGCGGGGACTGGGAGGAGGGCCTGTGGCCGGGAGGGCTGGGGGTCCCGACCGGGGGCGGGGCGGGGGCGCGGGGGGGGATCCTGCGGGGACTGGGAGGAAGGCTTGTGGCGGGGAGGGCTGGGGGTCCCGACCGGGGGCGGGGCGCTGGCGGGGGGCGGGGGCGCGGGGGGGGGATCCTGCGGGGACTGGGAGGAGGGCCTGTGGCCGGGAGGGCTGGGGGTCCCGACCGGGGGCGGGGCGGGGGCGCGGGGGGGGATCCTGCGGGGACTGGGAGGAAGGCTTGTGGCGGGGAGGGCTGGGGGTCCCGACCGGGGGCGGGGCGCTGGCGGGGGGCGGGGGCGCGGGGGGGGAGCGCGGATGGGGGGGGATCCAGCGGGGACTGGGAGGAGGGCTTGTGGCGGCGAGGGCTGGGGGTCCCGACCGGGGGCGGGGCGCTGGCGGGGGGCGGGGGCGCGGGGGGGGGATCCTGCGGGGACTGGGAGGAGGGCCTGTGGCCGGGAGGGCTGGGGGTCCCGACCGGGGGCGGGGCGGGGGCGCGGGGGGGGATCCTGCGGGGACTGGGAGGAAGGCTTGTGGCGGGGAGGGCTGGGGGTCCCGACCGGGGGCGGGGCGCTGGCGGGGGGCGGGGGCGCGGGGGGGGAGCGCGGATGGGGGGGGATCCAGCGGGGACTGGGAGGAGGGCTTGTGGCGGCGAGGGCTGGGGGTCCCGACCGGGGGCGGGGCGCTGGCGGGGGGCGGGGGCGCGGGGGGGGGATCCTGCGGGGACTGGGAGGAGGGCCTGTGGCCGGGAGGGCTGGGGGTCCCGACCGGGGGCGGGGCGGGGGCGCGGGGGGGGATCCTGCGGGGACTGGGAGGAAGGCTTGTGGCGGGGAGGGCTGGGGGTCCCGACCGGGGGCGGGGCGCTGGCGGGGGGCGGGGGCGCGGGGGGGGAGCGCGGATGGGGGGGGATCCAGCGGGGACTGGGAGGAGGGCTTGTGGCGGCGAGGGCTGGGGGTCCCGACCGGGGGCGGGGCGCTGGCGGGGGGCGGGGGCGCGGGGGGGGGATCCTGCGGGGACTGGGAGGAGGGCCTGTGGCCGGGAGGGCTGGGGGTCCCGACCGGGGGCGGGGCGGGGGCGCGGGGGGGGATCCTGCGGGGACTGGGAGGAAGGCTTGTGGCGGGGAGGGCTGGGGGTCCCGACCGGGGGCGGGGCGCTGGCGGGGGGCGGGGGCGCGGGGGGGGAGCGCGGATGGGGGGGGATCCAGCGGGGACTGGGAGGAGGGCTTGTGGCGGCGAGGGCTGGGGGTCCCGACCGGGGGCGGGGCGCTGGCGGGGGGCGGGGGCGCGGGGGGGGGATCCTGCGGGGACTGGGAGGAGGGCCTGTGGCCGGGAGGGCTGGGGGTCCCGACCGGGGGCGGGGCGGGGGCGCGGGGGGGGATCCTGCGGGGACTGGGAGGAAGGCTTGTGGCGGGGAGGGCTGGGGGTCCCGACCGGGGGCGGGGCGCTGGCGGGGGGCGGGGGCGCGGGGGGGGAGCGCGGATGGGGGGGGGATCCAGCGGGGACTGGGAGGAGGGCTTGTGGCGGCGAGGGCTGGGGGTCCCGACCGGGGGCGGGGCGCTGGCGGGGGGCGGGGGCGCGGGGGGGGGATCCTGCGGGGACTGGGAGGAGGGCCTGTGGCCGGGAGGGCTGGGGGTCCCGACCGGGGGCGGGGCGGGGGCGCGGGGGGGGATCCTGCGGGGACTGGGAGGAGGGCCTGTGGCCGGGAGGGCTGGGGGTGCGGGACCCCACAGCAGCGGGAGGCCAGGGCCCCTCTGCCCCTGCGGGTGAGGACAGCCGCTGTCGGAGTCGGCTAGAGGTCAGGAATGTAACCTTTATTCAATGAAGGTGGAATTTCCGGGGCAGTCCCAGGAGGTTCGGATGGACCCCAGCCTCCCCTGGACGCAGCTTTGCCTAAACAATGCATTCCTTGCTAATGAATTCCTTTTCTCTTTAATCCCCTGTCCCTGCCTTTAAAAACCTTCCTCTTGTTCCGCTGGGAGGAGCTACTCGCTCCTTGCGGGGTGGGATGCTGCCCCAATCCACAAACTGTTCAATAAAGCCGGTTAGATCTTCCAATTTACCCGAATTGAAGGCTTGTTTCAACATATGAAAGGGAAATGGGGCTTCTGTGTTTGTGCTTCCACTGGCTTATAATTAATTTCCTTACAACTCTAAAGTAGCTGAAAAAACATGTACTAACATATTTGAAATTCCAAAACTTTATTTGTACCCAAAACAGAAGTATTTCCAAAATCTATTTTTTTTTCAAATTCAGAAAGTGAACTCGGAAGTCTTGTTCAAGTTCTGGGTACCTCTAACCTGCTTTCAAAAGTCACTTCCTCTCATTTGTTTTAAGCAAGGGGACAGACCTAATAGCATAGAACTTCATATATTACCAGAATTTCTCCTTTGGAGAGTGGTAACTATTTCCTCTTTGTTCAAAATAACACACCACACTGGTAATTTGCATTCTAAAAAACCACCAAAATGGTTTTGATTTCAGCAGTGTGTACTTCCCCTTTTGAGATTATGTATATTAGTACTTGGTGAATGTTAATTTGTGTGGAAATTGTTCGGTAGTGATGTGTAGAACACGGCAGGAGGAAACGCAGATAAAATTGCATTTCCTTACAGCCTGCAGCCCACTGAGCAGCCCTGGAGGCAGGCAGCACAGAACCTTGCTCGAGGAAGCTCCCCACTGTCTTAACGTTACTGCCTCCTTGGGGGGAGAAACCTCCCTAGCTTGACAATAGCCAGGCCTCCAGGATCCTGCGAGTGCTCTCTGGCAGATCAAAGGCCTTTTGGAAACCTCCCCGGTCTTTTCCTCCCCCAGCTCCATAACCAGTCGCTCCTCACAAGGCCTGGGGGGGCAGCAGCTCCTCCTGCCCACGGGTCCTGCCCTGTGCTTTCGTGAAACTGATGTGGTTTTGGACTGTTGGGGTCCCAAGCCCACAACCGCCAAGAAAATTCTTGAGACGTCTTTGGTGCAAAGAGGTGGTTTTATTAAAGGACGGGGACAGGACCCCGTGGGCAGAGGGAGCTGCTGCCCCCCCAGGGGTTTGTGAGGAGTGATTGATTACTTAGGAGTTGGGGAGGTAAGGACAGAGGGAGGTTGTCCGAAAGGACTTTGATATGCTAAAGAGGACCTACGAGATCCTGGAGGCCTGGCTATTGTCAAACTGAGGTTGTTTTTCCCTCTAGCAGGACTAACATGTAGACAGTGGGGAGCTTCCTTGGAAGAACGTTACACTCTGCCTATTTCTAAGTATTTGTCAATGGGCTGCGGGTTATAAGGACATTTAAATTTTATTTACAGTCCCTTCTGCCTCTGTTTCCCACATCACTCTGGAGGGGAGGATGATGTTAGGGCTCAGGAAATCGAGCTGTGGGTCTCTGGAAGTTAGGCTCTTGATAAGAACGCCCTCTTATAAATCAGTAAGACATTGGTAAACTGATGGAGACTCCAGTCCTGCAGGACTGTGATCTCTGTGCATTAACTGTTTGGGGTTTTTTTATCCTTCTCTTAGCTTTAAGGCAGGCAGGATCACCTGAGGAATGTCACACATCCCACCTGTGGGGTGTCAGCTTCTGCTTTGTCCTCAGTTTGTCTTCTTTATCAAAACCACCTTTTTGGCACTGAAAACATCTCAAGAATTCCTTCTTGACCCTTCGCTCCCAGACCCCACATCAAATCACATCAATTACAGTAATGCAGGACATGAAACTCCACCATAGTCCGAAACTGTCTTAACGATTTACAAGAAAAACACAGTAATAGCCAGACCTCCAAGAACCTATAGACTCAATTTCCTGGAGCCCTAACATCACCTTCACCTCCATAGGATAGAAAACCCTATATAATCGGTCACTCCTCCAAAGCCCAAGGCAGTTCTGCCCACGGGTCCTGTCCCCGTGCTTTAATAAAACTACCTTTCTGCACCATAAAACATCTCAAGAATTCTTTCTTGACTGTTGAGCTCGACGATCCCACATCAAACCTCTTTATTAATATGTGCTAATTTACACTTAGAAAAAATAATGGAGTTTGGGTGATAAAATGGAATTGCAGATCATAATTTGGACTACAGACGCGAAGCAGTGATGAGTAACATGATTAACATGCATTATTTGATGCTCTAAAGCACTAGTTTTCATAGACAATGTGACATGACACAAAATTTTAGACTCTTCAAAAATTCTCTCTGACAAATGATTGTGAGAACGGTGTTGAATTACACTGGATCGGATATATGATGTATAAGTGTAAGGCAACACCTAACATCAGGTAGGTAATGCTCAGTAAGTCCCAGCTGCTTTGAACATATTAAGAAAGTAGCTTCTTTTCCTTGAGAAAATGAAAAAGTCAGTATTCCTGGAGTAATCATAAAAATATTAGCTCCTGGGTCCTGGGGGTCGAGTCCCGCATGGGACTCTCTGCTCGGCGGGGAGTCTGCTTCTCCCTCTGACCCTCCCTCTTCTCATGCTCTCTCTGTCTCATTCTCTCTCAAGTAAATAAATAAAATTTTTAAAAATATATTAGCTCCTGGAAGTTCAGTATTTATGTGCAATCTATTAAGTATATGCTAATGTGCAGGACAATCTGTGCCGGTAACACGTATGAACCATGTTCAGATCCTACAGGTGGGTCACGATGCATTTCCTTCTTGATGTACTTTTTTCTAGCTAAATGTCTCTTTTAATTTTATAAATGTTTTCTCACGGTGAAAAATACTTTGGCATTAAATTGTAATAAAGATCACAGTTGGGTGCCTGGCTGGCTCCCTCAGTAAAGCATGCAACTTTTTTTTTTTTTAATTTTGTTTTTTAAGTCATCTCTACACCCAGCCTGGGGCTTGAACTCACACTCTACCGACTGAGCCAGCCAGGTGCCCCAAGCATGCAACTCTTTTATCTTGGGGTGTGTGTTTGAGCCCCACGTGGTGTGTAGAGAGTACTTAAAATAAAATTTAAAAAATATAAAGATCTGGGGTGCCTGGGTGGCTCAGTCCATTAAATGTCTGCCTTCGGCTCAGGTCACAATCCCAGGGTCCTGGGATCCAGTGTGATGTGGGGCTCCCTGCTCGGTGGGAAGCCTACTTCTCCCTCTCCCTCTGCTCCTGCCCCCTGGTTGGGCTCGCTCTCTCCCTCTCAAATAAATAAATAATCTTAAAAAAATAAATAATAAAGATCACATTCAAGATTCCTGATGTTTTTACAAGAATGTTCTACCTTAGTCAATGTAAAATGTATGTATATTTAATTCACTTATACTAACCCTGAGATTCAGAAAATAATCAACCCTAATAAATTGCATAAACATTCAAATTCTCATTTATTAAAACACAACATATTATTTCCACTTTATTGTTAGTTCTAATCGACTCAGAGCAACTTGGATGTTTATGCTCAACCCTTCCAGTTCCTGCTGTCCTCTCCAGCAGCTGAAAGAGAAAATGGACATAACTTTGCAAATAATGTCCGTATTCAAATACATAAGTGCTTCTTGAACTAGCTCCTATACCTGTCTTTTGTTCATTCAACCAAGCAGAAAACACTCACTGAAAATATCTTTTGTACTAGTTGCTGCATTTGTTCCTGGGAATGTGGAATAAGACATTTATAAAACAAAAACAGAAATGCAAAAAACACATATGCCCTCCTTTCAAAGACTTCAAAGATTAGTGTCCCCACTAATTATGGTACCTATCATAATTCCTACAATAAACATATATCTGCAGTTCTATGGGAAAATACAAGAGGCAGTGGGCAACTTTATAACAATAACTGATTGAGGGGCGCGTGGGTGGATCAGTCGGTTAAGCTAAGTGTCTGCCTTCTGCTCAGGTTATGATGCCAGGACCCTGAGACCAAGCCCTTGTCGGGCTCCCTGCTCAGCGGGGACCCTGCTTCTCCCTCTGCCTGCTACCACCCCCCCCTTCGTGCTCTCCCTCTCCCCTCTCTCAAATAAATAAATAAAATTTTAAAAAAGAAAGAAAATAACTGATTGATAACCCAGGTTATTAATGCCTAGGAAGATGATATGCAATCATGTGCTCTGCACTAAATTGGGACGGTATTGCTGTTATTAAAAGATGATCTTTTGGGGGTGCCTGGGTGGCTCAGATGGTTAAGCGTCTGCCTTCAGCTCAGGTCCTGATCCTGGGATCGAGCCCCGCGTCGGGATCCCTGCTCGGCAGGAAGTCTGCTTCTCCCTCTCCCACTCCCCCTGCTTGTGTTCCTGCTCTCGCTGTCTCTCTCTCTGTCAAATAAATAAATGGAGTCTTTAAAAACAAAACAAAACAAAACAAAAGATCTCTTTTCCTTTTCTTAAAAATTGGAGTATAGAGGCACCTGGATGGCTCAGCCATTAAGCGTCTGCCTTCAGCTCAGGTCATGGTCCCAGGGTCCTGGAATCGAGCCCTGCTTCGGGCTCCCTGCTCAGTGGGAAGCCTGCTTCTCCCCCTCTCTCTGCTCCCCCTGCTTGTGCTCTCTCCCTCTCTCTCTCTCTTTTTCTGTGTCAAATAAATAAAATCTTTTTTCAAAAGGGGGGTGAGAATTTGATATGTGCATTATATCTCATTTTAACAAAATAAGAGAAAAGCCAAGTATTTTATCAATGCTGCCCTGCAGAAGGCTCCTCAAACGACCTACGTACACACTGAGGCGCTAGGTCTGCTGCCGTGCTACCCAGCTGGTAGGAGGGCTCCTGAAATACTGGAAGTCCCCGTCCAGAGGCACGCCACCCCCAGTGCTGGGGGGAAGACCCAGGAAGGATGCCTTTGGCTTGCCCATGACTCCAGAAAAATTTACCTGTTCCCTTGAGGGCCCAGCACCCTCTTCTGTTGAACTGGAATACCCAGAGACTACCCTTAGCCAAAAAGAGTCACCAAACATGTATCCAAGCCAACTGGGGGGCTCAGAAAGGGCTGGAGAAAACTTTAGTGCCTGCCCGAGTGTCTTTAAAACTTTCTGGTTGTGCTCAGAGCCCAGGAGTCATCACTGCCAAAAGCTGAGGCACAAAACTGAGGGGACCCTGAGCCAGTCTGAGCTTTTGGAAGATCTGAGGCCGCTTGTTGTCCCAGGAAAAGCTGCTGCTGCACCGGAAGACACAAAGTGGCAGCGTGCCGGCCCGGCCACCTCCTAATTTTCTAAGTCCTCCGGGAGATCCAGGAAAAGTGTCTGCTGGTCCTTGTCGCCCCACCCCCTGCTGCATCAGGAGCTGGGGGGTATCTCCTTCCAGCACTCCTGGGCCTTGAGCTCAATACGCAAAGAGAGATGTCTGGGCCCCAGGAGTCTGAGTGGAATAGATGGCGGAAGGGAAGGAAAAATAAGACGAAACAGGGAGGGAGAGAAACCGTAAGAGACTCTTAACTCTAGGAAACTGAGGGCTGCTGGAGGGAGGGGGTGGGGGATGGGGTAACTGGGGGATGGGCATTAAGGAGGGCATGTGATGTGATGAGCACTGGGGGTTAATATGCAACTGATGAATCACTGAACTCTACCTCAGAAACTAATAATACACTCTATGTTAATTAAACTGAATTTAAATTAAAAAAAAAAAAAAAAAGAAGGGCAGCCAGATGCTGACTCCAGACTTAACCTACGCCCTAAGTGCAGCTTCTGGTACCGTCTGTGGATCTGGCTCCTGCCTTTCTTGCCAGGTGCCACGCCCCTGCATTCAGCTGGCCAAGCCCCTGAAACCTGTTGGTTGTCACCTGATGGGCAGTCTGGGACCAGGGTTGGAGCCTCTACCCATCCTTTAGACCTCTCCTCTAGGGTTTGTGTACTTCCGAGCTCACGCATGCCCTCCTCCTGTTTGGTTTCTCTTCCAACCAGCTGGTCATTTTTGCCTATGGGACAGTTTTCTTGTGTCAACCTAGGAGCCTGAATCGAAAATACCCCATGAGCCCAGACATTAGTAACTTGTCTGGTTCTTCGAGAAGTCTGTTCACTGACTCTCCCATCTCCTTAGGTTTATTATTATAATCAGTAGGAGTATTAGTAGTGTGGAAACTGAGTAAAGGCAAAATCTTTGCCCTAAGATACATTTCTTTCAATAATCAGGAAGGAGCTTTGAATGCTTATTCAGAGTTGGCTATTTGCTGAATTCACAATTTCAATAAGCCAGGTCATATGATTTCCCCAGTGAATCAAATACAAAAATCATCAAGCCAGAGGGGCGCCTGGGTGGCTCAGTGGGTTAAGCCTCTGACTCTTGATTTGGGCTCAGGTCATGATCTCAGGGTTGTGAGTTTAAGCGGGGTGGTAGGCGGTGTCAGGCTCCTTAAGATTCTGCCCTTCTCCCTCTTCCCCCCACCCCCACCCCCCCACTGGCAAGCACCGAGAGCATGCATACTCTCTCGGAAAAAAAAAAAAATCTAATACATGCACCTTGTACAACAAACCTGGGCGGAAGCAACAGTCACTCAAATGCTGTACAACTGATGTAAATTAAAGAAGTCTTAGTTGTGAGGGGACACGGGAATTCTTAACCCAATGAAAATCAAATACAGAATACTGCTTGGCTCAACTTTCTAAAACTGCGGAGGTTTTCCTTCTGAATTCAGCTCTGTTCTGAACACAGGACACATGATGTCAAAATGAACACATCAATAAAAGACTTGAAAAACGTGTTGAGTGGGTTGGGGTAGAAGTTGGGTGGAGACGATCTGAAATACTGTTGTTAAGGATGAAAAAGTTGGCTCTGGAAAC
The DNA here is from genome assembly GCF_029215605.1 of Mirounga angustirostris. Classification (NCBI taxonomy): domain Eukaryota; kingdom Metazoa; phylum Chordata; class Mammalia; order Carnivora; family Phocidae; genus Mirounga; species Mirounga angustirostris. The sequence continues at coordinate 202,704,449 of NW_026991710.1, forward strand.
AATGATGCAAGTCAGGGTCCTAACTGCAGACCGTGTGCTGAATCTTGCCTTCGCATGTTTTTAAGCCTGCGAGTTAAACGGTGTCTTAACATTTTTCAATTTTGAAAAATATCAAAAGAAGCCCCCCCTTCTTTTTTTTAAGATTTTCATTTATTTATTTGAGAGACAGAAACAGAGACACAAGAGAGCACAAGCAGGGGGAGGGGCAGGGCAGAGGGAGAAGCAGGCTCTCTGCAGAGCAGGGAGCCCGACCGATGCGGGGCTCGATCCCAGAACCCTGGGATCATGACCTGAACTGAAGGAAGACACTTAACGACTGAGCCACCCAGGCGCCCCAAAGCCCATTTTTGATGTATAAAAATTATATCTGAAATTCAGATGTTCTTGTGCACTGGAATTTAACCACACTCATTTGTTTGTGTATGGTTGAGGACTGTTTTTGTACAATTATGGAAAAAATGAGTATATGTCACAGAGACTCAAGACTTGCAAAGCACAAAATATTTACTATCTGACCACTTACAGAAAAAAATAGACTGTAGAAGAGATCTGAAAGTAAGCTCCAAAAAGGGGGAACTTTGTGTTTTTCACGGTGATGTATTGTAACTGTACAAAGACACCATATTTATGTGGAATTAGTGGATGATTTCCGTGCAGTTTTGGGGATGACCGTTAGTTGGACTTAGGTTTCAGGCTTCTGGTATCCCAATAGGATATTTGGTGTGATTTGATCTATGGGTCTCAGTAACTTACTAACTAAAAGCAGGTGTCGGGGACAGAAAATACAGATTTCTTCAGGACAAACTGATCCAGGTGAGTGGAGCATACATGACGGTGGTTAAGTGATGGAGAAGGAAGACGTGAAGCCCTTGCTGATGGACAAAGAGCAGCCAGCCCGTGTCCCCCTGCTGGCTTGGGATCACTGAGGTCAGTGCCCTCCGGTGGCTTTGGGTAGGCGTTTGCCAACAGCTATCTGGACCTCTGGGCCTGGGATAAGCAGACTGGGTGGCATGGTGGAGAGGGATGACATAGGGCTGTGGGGTTAATGTTCATGGCAGACAGGACTGCTGCACTGCAGGAACGTGGGCATGGGGTCAGGAGTCCTGTTCGCTTGCCAGGGGGCTGCGCTCCAGAAAGCAGCTGTGTGTGGGGAGCAGAGGGGTCCTACCACAGTCTCACCCAGTGTCCACCCAGGAACCCTCCACGGCATACTTGCTGTACCTCTGTGGTTTGCTTCTCCTCTCTGCTCCTTGTTCTTCACTTTCATGGGCCACGTTTCTTTCTTTCTTTAAGATTTCATTTATTTATTTGAGAGAGAGAATGAGAGAGCGTGCACAAGTGGGGGAGGGGCAGAGGGAGCAGGGAGCCCGACGCGGGAGTCGATCCTGGGACTCCGGGATCAAGACCCGGGAGCAAGGCAGACACTTCGCCGACCGAGCCACCCAGGCGCCCAGCATGCGCCGCGTTTCAAGGCCCCAGGGACTCTGCCGTTCAGGACCCAGACACCGCAACAAAGCCAGTCTGGCAGTAAAGTGAGTCACGTACACTGTTTGTTCTCCAATGTGTATAAAAGTCATGCTTCTATGATACTGTAAAAACCCAACGTAACTGCCTTTCATTAAAAAGACTTCGTTTCGAAAAAACGCTGAGCTTTCAGCGAGTCCTACCCTCTTTGCTGGTGGAAGGTCTCGGGTCAGGGCTGATGGCTGCTGCCTGGGAGGGCGGCTGCTAGACCAGTTTCTTGAAATAAGACAGCAGGGGCGCCTGGGCGGCTCAGGCAGTGGGGCATCCAGCTGGGCTTCGGCTCAGGTCGCGATCTCAGGGTCATGGGATGGAGCTGCGCCGGGAATCTGCTCAGCGGGGAGCCTGCTTCTCTCCCGGTCCCTCCCCCCGCTAGCTCTCTCTCTCTCGCTCTCTCTCGCTCTCTTTAAGGTAAATCAGTCAGGGGCGCCTGGGTGGCTCAGGCGTTGGGCGTCTGCCTGCGGCTCAGGCCATGAGCCCAGGGTCCCGGGATCGAGCCCCGCATCGGGCTCCCTGCTCGGCGGGAAGCCTGCTTCTCCCTCTCCCACTCCCCCTGCTTGTGTTCCCTCTCTTGCTGTCTCTCTCTGTCAAATAAATAAATCTTAAAAAAAAAAAAAGATAAATCAATCAATCTTTAAAAAAAATATTTCTAAGTGCTTAATTTGTAGCTTTATTTTTTAGCATTACAGACTTGGCAACATTTAGAGGCCTGATGGAGATTAATTCACAGAATCTGTGCTCCACTGCTTAGCAAGCCAGTAGATATTCAGTAGTTAAGTGTTTTAGTTTTGCCACATTCACTCACATATCAGACTGTGAAACGTATTCGTTTGTATAACTCACTCCTTTTTGAAACTCCTTATTTTAACTGCAAAAGAGGACACAGAAGAATCATGGCAATAAGATGATTTCAAAAGAAGTACATCCTGACAATTGAACAGCCCAGACCGTAATTTCCCCCTTGTGGAGGCTGCCAGGGCAGCAGCTTGGCTTCTGGTATAAATGTAGGACTCCTAGCAACTGGGATGACAAGGTAAAAAAAAAAAAAAAGAATGCAGTTTCCTTTCTACTGGTAACTTTAAAAAAAAGATCTGTATTTCTGCTACAGAAAACAACCCAACTAGAGTGTATAAAACTCAACGATACATTTTTGTCCAATCGGCTTACTTATAACTATGATCCTTAATATAGTATTTCAACTACTATATTTCTGTTATTTTTATTATTAACATATAATGTATTATTTGTTTCAGGGGTACGGGTCTGTGATCCATCAGTCTTACACAATTCACAGCGCTCACCACATCACATACCCTCCCCAAAGTCCATCACCCAGCCACCCCATCCCCCTCCCCTCCAGCAACCCTCTGTTTCTGAAATTGAGTCTCTTATGGTTTGTCTCCCTCTCTGGTTTCCTCTTGTTTCATAAATAAATCAATCAATCTTTAAAATAAGACAATAAAGTTTGCCACATCAATTGACTCTTCCTTTTCACGGTTTTCTCTGATGCTGTTTGAGAACACTTTACCCACAGTAGAATTTCTTTCAAAATCAGAGTCAGTCCTCTCAAACCCTGGGGCCGATTTATCTACCAAGTTTATGTAATGATCTAAATCCTTTGTCATCATTTCAACAGTCTTCACAGCATCTTCACCAGGAATGGATTCCATCTCAGGAAGCCACTTTCTTTGCTCATGCTCATCATGAGAAGCAACTCCTCATCTGTTCAAGTTTTTTTTTTTTTTTTTTAGATTTTATTTTTTTTTATTTATTTGAGAGAGAGAGAATGAGAGACAGAGAGCATGAGAGGGAGGAGGGTCAGAGGGAGAAGCAGACTCCCTGCCGAGCAGGGAGCCCGATGCGGGACTCGATCCCGGGACTCCAGGATCATGACCCGAGCTGAAGGCAGTCGCTTAACCAACTGAGCCACCCAGGCGCCCCTCATCTGTTCAAGTTTGATCCTGAAAATGCAGCAATTAGGGCATCTGGGTGGCTCTGTCGGTTGAGTGTCTGGCTTAGGCTCAGGACATGGTCTCGGGGTCCTGGGATCAAGTCCCGTGTCAGGGTCCCTGCTCAGGGGGAGACTGCTTCTCTCCCTCTCACAACTCTCTCCCTCTCTCTCAAATAAATAAATTTAAAACAAACAAACAAACCAAATCAATAATTCAGTCCCATCTTCAGGTTCCACTTCCAAAGAAACAATCTGAAATATTGCAGGAATTTCCAAATGTGACCCAGAGATACAGAGTTAGTAAATGCTGTTGGAAAAATGGTGTCAACAGACTTACTCTCTTGCAGGGCTGCCACACACCTCAATTTGTGAGAAACAGGACCTGCGACACACAAGAAAACAAAGCAAGTCTGTGCAGAACTGGGACTCTGACTCATACCATTCCACAAATCCTGATTTGGACCCTTTGCCATTCACTCCAGGAGGCCCTGTCTTCTATTCTCCCAGTTTCTGAGGATTCTTCTGATGGTTTTTATTATTGTCATCATCATAAAGAGCATCGTCATTATAATTATTGATGTTCATCAGCATTATTATAATTATTGCTGCAATGATTAATCACTGCTGTTGTTATAAAACATAAATAATGTTTCTCCATGCAATCAGGGTAGGATTTACTGGATAGGATGACTAGATATTCCCAACATATGCAAACATACAGGCGCTCCCTCACTCGATGGCATTTCCCCTGATAAGTGCCTGGAAATTTTCAAGTTCCTTTCCAGATGCCCAGAATCACTATTTCTATAGGGGAGACTTAAGGAGGGGATCTTGTCCTGCCTGAGCCCCTGGAAAATATTCTAAGGTACCTGGAGTCCAGTAAGGGCTCATGGCTGCTTAAAGGTACTGGGAGGGCATCCTTAGACCACCAGAGTCGCTTCAAATTTCCTAAGACCCCCAGGGCTCAAACACCACTGGGCGAGTTGACAAGTCTTGAGAGAAGTCCCCACCTACTGGCGCCTGTGCAGAATTTTCTTTCTTTTTTAAATTAAATTAAATTAAATTAAATTAAATTAAATTAAATTAAATTTATTTATTTGTCAGAGAGAGAGAGGAAGGGAGCACAATCAGGGGGATTGGCAAAGGAAGAGGGAGAAGCAGGCTCCTTGCTGAGCGGGGAGCCCAATGCGGGACTCGATCCCAGGACTCTGGGATCGTGACCCGAGCCAAAGGCAGACGCTTAACCAACTGAGCCATCCAGGCATCCCCAGAATTTTCTAAGAATATCCCAGAACCTGGGAGCCAGTGAGCCCACCCCAAGGCATCCCCTAGTGGCTGGGGAACACTGAGGAGGATGCCCAGGGACTGATCTCATGGTCCATCAACAGCCCCAGACAAAGAGCCCACATCCAGGAGTCCAGACATGAGTGTAGCTAGCAGAAAGTGCAGCAAGGCAGTCAGTACTGAGACAGGGCTGTGGCCTAATGTTTGCTGTAGGCAGGGCTTTGGACGGAGGCAAAAATGGATCTTAACTAAGTCCAGCTTCCCTGGAAAACATACACACAAACACATTTATAGGAATCAAAAGAAGAGCTGCCTCTGAATGACAATTTGTTTTCCAGATCAATTTTCATGTCCTGTCATATTTTGCTAATTTCTATTTTCAGCATTTTGGAACCATAAGCACATGTAAGTAATAATCTAATATTGCTCCTAGGACATGAATTGGATTACATAAGAAATACATATGACCATCTATTCTAGATGTCCTTCTTGATATAAACAAAACTTATATTAAACATATAATGTGTCATTTGGAAACCATATCTCAAGAAAACAAAATCCATGCAAGTAGTTTTTTACATTAAAATTTTTTTAAAGATTTTATTTATTTATTTGACAGAGAGAGAACACAAGCAGGGAGAGAGGCAGGCAGAGGGAGAAACAGGCTCCCCGCTGAGCAGGGAGCCCCATGCAGGACTCGATCCCAGGACCCTGGGATCATGACCTGATCCAAAGGCAGATGCTTCACCGACTGAGCCACCTGGGCGCCCCTCACTTGACCTAGCTGACAAAAATCATAAGCCCTATGACAGTGAGTTCCTAGTGCCCCTAAATACACATTTCTAATGCATGATGGGAAATAAGATATGAATAGACTTTCCATGACTCATCACACATTATGAACCTGAAAACTTTGTCCTGTTGGTCTTTCATATCTCAACCATATTGCACACTTCATAGATATCATTTCTTGAAAAGAAGCCTTATCAATTTCATATTTTTAGAATTTTTTTTTTTTAAGATTTTATTTATTTGAGAGAGAGAGAATGAGAGAGAGCACATGAGAGGGGGGAGGGTCAGAGACAGAAGCAGGCTCCCTGCCGAGCAGGGAGCCCGATGCGGGACTCGATCCAGGGACTCCAGGATCATGACCTGAGCCAAAGGCAGTCGCTTAACCAACTGAGCCACCCAGGCGCCCCAATTTCATATTTTTATTTCCATTCTAAAAATACCAAAACAAGCTCATTGAAGTACCATATGAAAAAACATTTGAAGAGGAAAAATGGATATTGTATTGTATGTATTGTAGTAAAACTTGAATACCAAAATATGATATTCACCCACTCCCTTTCACTCTTATTGTGTCATTCCAAGTCCGTTAGATCATCTGCATCCTCTATTTTAGCTTCCTTTTCTAGTAGAGCCAGGGCATTTTGGCCCACTGGAGCCACCAAAAAAAAAAAAAAAGTTCAAATCAAGCCAGGAACCCCCTTTGTCACCATGCTCGGCCTGACTCTTGAAATTTTCCAAGCGGCCACGAGGACCCAAGAGCCATAGCGTCTGCAGAATTTCCTAGGTCAGTTCAGGAGCCTGGGAAGTGCCACTGCCCCAAACGGGACTCTCACGGAAGGCTTTCTAGGCCCACCTTGGATGCCGAGGAGGGGAGGCTGGGACCGGTCGGCGCCGCACTCACCGAGACACAAGAGGCTGTCTCAGTCCCCAGCGGAACCAGGGAACGGCCCGTCCATGTCCCCCCAGAGGGCCGGCTAGGAACAAGAATGGCTGGACAATCCAGCCCATCCCTCAACGTTTGTTGAGGACAAAGGAGACTTGAAGAGCACTCACACTTAGTTGGAGACCTTAGCGCACAGCCAGCTGAGTCAAGAGACATAAGCGAAGAAGGGACGCTGTTAGCGATTAGACCGATTGCGCTGGGTCTGGCTGTTAATGTTAAAAAGGATCAGGATCTTCACTGAGTGCACCTTAAGTTGGTGTAAAGTGACTGAGTACCAAGTAATATTTTCAATGCGTAGTAGGGACTGGGAAAGCATTGAGCCTCTAATGGGAACCTCACACAATAAATTCAAAGGGAAAGCGGTGGGGAAGCTGACACTGGCATGAATCGGCATTTGCCCTGCCGCCGGTCTGGGCCCCCTCCTCCATCTCTCCGCCGACCCCACTGCTCCTCGCCCAGGTTCCTCTCGTCCTGTGACTGTTTTTCCGACTGCAAAGGCCCTCCCCCTTCTCATCCTCTGTCTTGCTCTTACTCACTCTCCCTTACACGCTGTCTCCCGGGTTCTCCCTCTTGGGCTCTTTTTTCCCTCCTCTCCCCGCCCACTCCACACTCGAGCTGGAACGAAGATGCCGGCCGCCTAGCGAGCGCGGACTTTGCAGCGGGACACCGGGAAAGTCAACAAGCCCTGGTAGGCACGGCCAGGGGATCGGGCCTCGGCACGGAACAGCACGCGGCGTCCCAGAGCGCGGTCGTCCCCTCCGCCACCCGAGGCTGCGGAGGGGGCCGGGGGCCGCGGGGCCCGGCTGCCGGAGGGCGGGAGGGGGAGGCGGGTGTCCCGCGAGGACTGGGGTGAGCTGAACGCCGGGGCGGGCGGCGTCAGGCGGCCCGGCGCCAGCGGGCTGTGGGGTACGGGCAGAGCCAGGACCCACGTCCCGCGTGAGGACGCGGCGCGGTGCGGGGACACAGAGAAGACACGCACAGCTGGAGGCCGAGCGTGCAGGCCTCGGAGCGACTCCAGCCGGACAGACGCTGGCCCGGCCCCAGCGCCCGGCCCCGGGGCGTTTAAGGGCGACGCGGAGCTCCGCGCGGGCGGGGCGGGCGGGGCCGGGGCCTGTGCCGCCCGGGAGGACCGGGCGGGGACGCGGCCGCGGAGCGCCGCTTTGAACCACAAACACCAACGCCCACCCACCACCGCAGGGGCTCCTTCGCGCCAAGAAAAGTTCTGGCGCCAGGAAATTACGAATTGGGGCGGAGCCTTCTGGGGGCGGGGCCTGTAGAGGCGGGGTCAGATGGACTGGGACCGAGCCAGAGAGTGGCGGCGCTGCCAGCGTGGGGTGGGGCCAGTGCGCGGGCGCGGCCGGCGTGGGGCGGGGCCTGGGGAGGGTGAGCGAAAAGCGGGGACGGGACGTCAGCGGAGAGGCGGGGCTGGGGCCGGGGTGCGGTCGGCGTGGGGAGGATTCTGGGGAGGGCGAGCGCGGAGCCGGGACGGGGCGTCGGCGGAGGGGCGGGGCCTGGGGAGGGCGAGCACGAAGCCGGGACGGGACGTCGGCGGAGGGGCGGGGCCGGGGCCGGGGCGCGGCCAGCGCGGGGCGGGGCCTGGGGAGGGTGAGCAGGAAGCGGGGACGGGACGTCTGCGGAGGGGCGGGGCCTGGGGAGGGCGAGCACGAAGCCGGGACGGGACGTCAGCGGAGGGGCGGGGCCTGGGGAGGGCGAGCACGAAGCCGGGACGGGACGTCAGCGGAGGGGCGGGGCCGGGGCCGGGGCGCGGCCAGCGCGGGGCGGGGCCTGGGGAGGGTGAGCAGGAAGCGGGGACGGGACGTCTGCGGAGGGGCGGGTCCTGGGGAGGGCGAGCGCGAAGCCGGGACGGGACGTCAGCGGATGGGCGGGGCCGGGGCCGGGGCGCGGCCAGTGCGGGGCGGGGCCTGGGGAGGGTGAGCAGGAAGCGGGGACGGGACGTCTGCGGAGGGGCGGGGCCGGGACCGGGGTGCGGCCGGCGTGGGGCGGGGCCGGGGCGGAACGTCAGCGGAGGGGCGGGGCTTGGGGGAGGGCGAGCGCGAAGCCGGGGCGTCGGCGGCGGGTCGGGGCCGCGGCCGGCGTGGGGCGGGGCCCGGGAAGGGCGAGCGCGGAGCCGGGACGGGACGTCGGCGGCGGGGCGGGGCCGCGGCCGGCGTGGGCGGGGCCCGGAAGGGCGAGCGCGGAGCCGGGACGGGACGTCGGCGGCGGGGCGGGGCCGCGGCCGGCGTGGGCGGGGCCCGGAAGGGCGAGCGCGGAGCCGGGACGGGACGTCGGCGGCGGGGCGGGGCCGCGGCCGGCGTGGGCGGGGCCCGGAAGGGCGAGCGCGGAGCCGGGACGGGACGTCGGCGGCGGGGCGGGGCCGCGGCCGGCGTGGGGCGGGGCCCGGGGAGTTGAGCGCGGAGCAGGGACGGGACGTCGGCGGAGGGGCGGGGCCGCGGCCGGCGTGGGGGCGGGGCCCGGGGAGGGCGAGCGCGGGGCCGGGCCGGGACGTCGGCGGAGGGGCGGGGCCGCGGCCGGGGCGCGGCCGGCGTGGGGCGGGGCCCGGGCGGGGTGCGTACGGAGGTAGGAAGAGGCGGCCGCAGACTTTCCGGTCGGCCCCTCGTTCGCTGCCGCGCGCCGGCCGGCTGGCCGCTCGGGTCGGTTGGCGGCTGCCTGGTGTCCGAGGGATCCGGCCGCTGCTTCCCCACTTCCGGGGAGCCGTTTCGGGCAGTTCCAGGTGAGACTTCGAGCCGCGAGGCCTCTTGCGTGCGTGCGCAGACGCCTCCCGGGTGGGGTGACAGGTGTGTGCACGGCCCCCGGTTGTGTGGAGGCGCCGGGCTGGGGGCGCGGGGCCGGCGGGACCCCGGCCGCCGCCGCCGCGGCTGCTGCGCTGGGCGCGCGTTCGCGGAGCGAGCGGGGGTGGCGGAGGCCAGGCGGGAGAGCGCGGGGCGTCCTCGGCGGGAGGCAGAGCCGCGGCCGCGGGCTCCGTGTCGGGACTTGGGGCGAAGCGGGGCTGGCATCCGAGTGTCGGTGTAGGTCGTTAAGTGCTCCGTGGATGGCGAGTTCCCGTTGTCCGACGTCTGCTGTCAGAGCTTTCCGAAAATGTTTTATTTTGAGAAGTATGGGATATTCTAATCAGGGTTTTTGTTTTCTATTTCTCGATGTTTTGTGTCCAGTTAGGATAATGAGGCTCGTAAAACGGGTACTGTTTAGGAAATACGTGGTTTTCGCTTTTAGTTAATGAAAAATTAATTTTTTAGTATCTGAGGACATTTGATACGGATGTTTATTGTTTCCCATTGTTAACCTTAAAAGTAGAACTGCCATTTATTTTACCAGCTGGTAAATGTTAGGGAATATTTGGGAATAGAATTGCAATCCGGGACAAACAAGCTGCAGAAAAACTGTAGGCAAGTAGGGGAACAAAGGAGAGGCATGCTTTTTTAAGGAGAAAAGGGGTAAGTTGGGAAGGTTGCTGTGAACTAAAAGTCCATTGGAGGAAACTGGGAGTTTGAAGTGTGGTGGCTTCTCATTGGCTGAGCTGTGGTCCTGGGGGCGATGAGGAGAGCTTTTCTTCCTCCTGCTGGAGTTGTAGAGTGGTATCCACGTGCAAGGTCAAGTCCCTGAAAGGTCCAGTCCCTCTTCCTACCGGGTCTGCAGTTGCCTGAGAGTTCTCCCTGCCAAATCTCCCGACTCCATTTTAGGGAGGTTTCCCATTACGAGTTTTCACACCATAAACGTTAAAAAACAATGATCAAATTGGATTTTCAAATTTCAGTAGCTTCATTTATACCCTTAATAAACTCTTACAAGAAACTGTAAATTAATAATCTTCTTTTTAATGTTTCCTTTGGAAACACTGAGGTTTATGCTGGTTGGAATTTGGCAATACTAGATTGCGACTGTTCATGCTGCAGAACTTACCAAAGATTTTAAGAGAGGACACCCTTCTGGCTTTCTCAAAACTTCTTCTTTTTTTTTTTTTTAAGATTTTATTTATTTATTTGACAGAAAGAGGCAGCGAGAGAGGGAACACAAGCAGGGGGGAGTGGGAGGGAGAAGCAGGCTTCCCGCGGAGCAGGGAGCCCGATGCGGGGCTCGATCCCAGAACCCTGGGATCACGACCTGAGCCGAAGGCAGACGCTTAACGACTGAGCCACCCAGGTGCTCCTCTTTTTTATTTTTTATTTTTTTTTTAAGATTTTATTTATTTGACAGAGAGAGAGACAGCGAGAGAGGGAACACAAGCAGGGGGAGTGGGAGAGGGAGAAGCAGGCTTCCCGCGGAGCAGGGAGCCCGATGCGGGGCTCGATCCCAGGACTCTGGGATCATGACCTGAGCCGAAGGCAGACGCTTAACGACTGAGCCACCCAGGCGTCCCCATGGCTTTCTCAAAACTTTCAAGTTGATTTAATATTAATATTTGAACTCAGATCAATTGAGAATTTGGTAGATATTTTTCTGTTAGGCAATAGAACAGTAACCACTCTGGAGTTCTTACAAAGAAGGGGGGCCCTGCTCTCCTCCAAATCTCCAAATCTCCATTCCCCTGAGCTCAGCTTACTCCTCAGACCTGCTAGGAAGTGGACTCTGACTAAGGAAATGAAACAGAAATAACATAAGAAATAACATAAACAGAAATGAAATGTAATATTAAAACCTCGGTTGGGGCGCCTGGGTGGCTCAGTCGTTAAACATCTGCCTTCGGCTCAGGTCATGATCCCAAACTAAACTGTACACCATGTCTCCGAGTCTCTGTTTCTTTGCATCCCTTTTTCAGGAGAAAATGCATCCCTACATAAGTAGTGCTTATTATAATGGAAATTATTCTTAGACCACTTTCCATTGAGGTTATAAATTATTTCACATAATCATGTGAATTTTGACTTTGCATGGGCTTTTTCGTGGGTGTCAACAGGGGAGAGCATAGGGGTTTGATATTCTCTTATTTTCTGAAATGACCACTGCTTATGTTTTATCTAATAAAAACCAGTTTTCCTGGACTGCTAACTTAAAGGACAGAAAGAGCCAGCAGTAGGGAGCCAACTATCAGATCCAAATAGAATATCTTTAATCTTTTTATTTTAAGATTAGCATCTCCCTTCTCAACTCTCTGCCTCTCAGATATAACTGAGCTGGGGTGAATATAAGGAGCTCTGTCTTAGCAATTGTATCTTAATGCTTCTATTCATTTTCCTTTCACAAAGAAGCTTCCATATGGTCTTTTGTTTGCGGAAAAAATACCCAAACAGATTTTAGTATTTGTTTGCCAGAGATGAACACTGAACAAAACAGAAATGAAATGTAATATTAAAACCTCGGTTGGGGCGCCTGGGTGGCTCGGTCGTTAAACATCTGCCTTCGGCTCAGGTCATGATCCCAGGGTCCTGGGATCAAGCCCCGCATCAGGCTCCCTGCTCCGCGGGAAGTCTGCTTCTCCCTCTCCCACCTCCCCTGCTTGTGTTCCCTCTCTCGCTGTGTCTCTCTCTGTCAAATAAATAAATAAAATCTTTTAAAAAATAAAAAAAATAAATAAATAAAACCTTGGTTGTTAACTGTCACCAAAGGGCTGTAACTGACTCACTGTTCCAGTGCACAGACCACTTGGCTAATTCACGGTCCTGTCAGGCTTGCCTCACCTTGGGACATTTGCATATGCTCTTTCCTTTTCAGCACTGGTTTCCCCAGGCCTCTTCGTGAATGACCTTCAGCTGCACTTTTCAGTCCCCACAAATGTTGCTTTTTCAGTACCACACCTTTTCTTCCCTAATAAATATTTACTCAATTCTTTCATATTTACAACTGTGCGTACAATTTTTTTTTTAAAGATTTTTATTTATTTGAGACAGAGAGCACAGGTGGGGAGTAGGGTCAGAGAGGGAGAAGCAGACTCCCCCCTGAGTAGGGAGCCCGATGCCGGGTGGGGAGGGCTCCATTCCAGGACCCTGGGGTCAGCCGAAGGCAGACGCTTAACTCACTGAGGCCACCCAGGCGCTCTGAGCCTACAGTTTAAAGGGGGGAAACTCTTCTGTTTTTGGATTTTTTTTCTATAGAGACCCTTACAAGCTTTAATTCCCCTATAATTTATCAAAGTTCTGGGTCTGTGTCCCCTTTTCCCCTGCCATTTTGCAGAATGGATGCTGCGTTAGCAGGCCTGAAAACCACATTAATCTCATTAATGGGTGGGTGCCCTTGGGTGGGTGATCAGGTGTATATATCAACAACAGTCGTATTTTGAAAGGAATCTTTTCTGAGCAGTAGATCCTCAATGGTGGTTTACAATATTCAATAAACCATGTTGTAGACAGATGCGTTGTCATCCAGGCTGTGTTGTTCCATTTAAGGGTACAGGCAGAGCAGATGAAGCATGATTCTGAAGGGCCCTAGGATTTCAGAATGGTTCGTGGACATTGGCTTCCACTTAGAGTCACCAGCTGCATTAGCCCCTCACGAGAGAGTCAGCCTGTCCTTTGAAGCTTTGAAGCCAGGCATTGACTTTACTCCGGTTACGAAAGCCCTAGATGGCATCTTCTTCCAACAGAAGGCTGTTGGGTCTACACTGACAGTCTGTTGTTGAGTGTAGCCACCTTCCTAAATTCTCTGAGCTAGATCTTCTGGGTGATTTGCTGTAGCTTCTCCATCAGTACCTGCTGCTTCACCTTGTCCTCTCATGTTATGGAGACGCCTTCTTTCCTTAATGCTCACCAGCCAGTCTCTGCTATCTTCAGACTTTTCTTCTGCAGCTTCCCCACCTCCCTCAGCCTTCATGGAACTGAAGACAGTTAGGGCCTCTCCATAGATTAGGCTTTGACTTAGGGAGTGTTGTGTTCTATCCAGACCACTCAGACTTTCTCCATATCAGCAATAAGCTTGTTTCACTTCACTTTCTTATTCATGTGTTCACTGGACTAGCGCCTTTTTTTTTAAGATTTTTTTTTTTTTTTTTTACTGTGTTTTAAAGATTTTATTTATTTGACAGAGAGACACAGTGAGAGAGGGAACACAAGCAGGGGAAGTGGGAGAGGGAGAAGCGGGCTTCCCGCTGAGCAGGGAGCCCGAAGCGGGGCTCAATCCCAGGACCTTGGGACCATGACCTGAGCCAAAGGCAGACTCTTAACAACTGAGCCACCCAGGCCCCCCCCTTTTTTTTAAGATTTTATTTATTTGACAGAGACAGCGAGAGAGGGAACACAAGAAGGGGGGGTGGGGGAGGGAGAAGCAGGCTTCCCGCTGAGCAGAGAGCCCGATGTGGGGCTCCATCCCAGGACCCTGGGATCATGACCTGAGCCAAAGGCAGACGCTTAACCACTGAGCCACCCAGGCACCCCTGTAGGGTTATTAATTGGCCTAATATCAATATTGTTGTGTCTTATGGACTAGAAACCCAAGGAGAGGGAGAGAGATAGGGGGACAGCTTAGTGTAGCAGTCAGCACACAGAACAGGGGCGCCTGCGTGGCTCAGATGGTTAAGCCTCTGCCTTCGGCTCAGGTCATGATCCTGGGGTCCTGGGATTGAGCCCAACATCTGGCTCCTGGCTCAGCGGGGAGCCTGCTTCTCCCTCTCCCTCTGTCTCTCCCCCTGCTCATGGTCTCTCTATCTTTGTGTCTCAAATGAATAAATAAAATCTTAAAAAAAAAAAAAAAAAAACTCTGCAAGTGCACTAAAATGAGGTGTGCCTGTAGTTAAAACCTGGAGGGGGAGACGTTGTGTATCCTTCTAGGCGCAGGACATTGCTCTCAGCACCCCTCCTGGTCATCTCAGCACCCCTCCTGGTCATCTCGAGGCAGGCAAATGAAATCTTTGTGCAGACCCTTCTCTCCCATTAGCTCCTGGGAAGAGAGAAAGACCATCCAACACAGATCTCTTCAAGTCCGATTTCTTGAAATCCTAGTGACTGTAATACTCGACATGCTTCAAAATATTATAGGTTCCAAGAATAAATTATACTTTTAATGTTGGTTTTCCCATAAATAGGATGTGTTTCAACTATTTTTTAATAATACAAAAAAGTTCATAAGTTTTAGGATCTATCTTAATATATAAAAGAATAAATGACTTCTGAAGAAAATTATCAGGCAGTGTATTTTCATTTTAGGCACAGGCATTTGATTCCAGAAAGAATGGTTTGTCTTGTTTTCTTTTCAGTGTATTTATATCAAATATAAAAGTGAATCTATACTAACTCTCAAAAGTTGAGAGTATTATTTTTATAGCAGGCATTTGAGGTGATCAAGTGCTCCGTCTCCAGGGTTCTCTTCTGTGTCGTCTTGCCTAGTCACACTGCAGTGTCCTTGCGGCAGTGAGGATCTCTCTTCATCAGACGGATGTGTGCGGTAGGAAACTCTGAACAGGGCTTGTGCCAGATGGAGGAGCTGTCCTAGAGAATAAGAAGGATAAATTGTCAGACTCTGTTGTTTAAAGGCTAATTTAGGAGAGATAATTTAAAGAAATTTAAGGAAAAAAACTGTGTGTATGTAATCCTAAAGGATATAACTCTTACGTAAAATGCTGATATTTTAGTTAATTAAAAATTTATTTGAGCAGGGGCGCCTGGGTGGCTCAGCTGGTTAAGCATCTGCCTTCAGCTCAGGTCATGATCTCAGGGTCCTGGGATTGAGTCTGGTGTTGGGCTTTCTGCTCAGCGGGGAGCCTGCTTCTCTCTCTTCCTCTGCCTCTCCCCCTGCTTGTGTGCTCTCTGTCTCTCTCTCAAATGAATAAATAAAACCTTTAAAAAATTTATTTGAGCAAAGTCTTAGGAATATTCATGGAAGTACGAATAATTTTAAAGACTTATTTTTTTCATGGTAACAGAACTTGTGTAAAATTGCTGAGACAAGCAGGGAGCCGACCGCAGTGGGAGGAGCTGGGTGGATGAGCTATGGCAGCAGGCAGGAGGGTTTCAGGGCCTGAAGATCATGGCAGGTCTAAAGGCCCTACTTCAAGGCCAGTGAGAAAGCATGGAAGAAATTAAAGCTGGAGAGTGTTATGAATAAATTTGTGCTTGCAAATAATATCAGCCCCACGCAACAGCCTCTGGGGAGGGGAGAGCTTGCTGGAGGTTGAGCTCAGTTTGGAGACTTTGCAGGTTGGTGAAAGCTTCTACCTGCTGGAGGGTAGTGCACCCCACCTCCACGGGGACAGGGATGATGCACTGGGAACCTTCCTGGACCTTACCCCATGTACCTCTTCATCTGACTGCTCGTTTTTGTCCTTTATAACAGACCAGTAAGCTCAAGTGAAGTTTTTCCTAAATTCTAGGAGTCATTCTAGAAAATTACCAAACCTCCTTTGAGGGGTTGTGGGAACCCCTGGACCTGCAGTGTGCCCAGCAGAAGTGTGAGTAGCCTGGCACTACATCTGCTGCTGGCATCTGGAGTAGAGGAAGGCTTGTGGGGATCTGATGATGACTCGGGGAAGAGACTGCCAGGACTGAGCCGAACCCTGGCACACCCAGTCGCTGTCAGAGAATTAGCTGCTGGTGTGGAAAAAAAAAAACAAAAAAACACTACTTATTTGAATGTTTGGATTTTGAGAAATAGGACTGTTGTCTGTTACGGGGTGTTGGTCATTAAACGGGTGGAAGAAATGGGTGTATCAGGGAGATAGGCAGATCTAACAAAAGGGGATTTTTGATCTCCCATAGTTTTGAGCACAAGCCATGTAAGCAGGCATTGGGACAGGTCTTGCATACGCAGTTGGAACAAAACTGCATTTTCTTGTCCTGGATGCATGTGGAAAGGAGGATATGGGGATTGAAGTGGGCTGGTAGACTAAAGGTGGTCCCCAGGTGGGAGGAGTGATTCTGAGCAGCTGCTGGAAGGAGGCACGGCGGGGATTGCTGAGGGGCATTCCTGCTAAGACCTAGGGGTGGTTTGTACCCCTGAAGAGGACCGTGAAATCTGAGTTTGGGAAATAGACCAAAATTAAAGTGCTATCTGTATCATTCTTTAGCCGTGTAGTTTTGTCATATTACTAAAGCTTTCCAGAACTATGTTCATGTCATTTGTTAAAGAAGTACATGCTGTAGTCATTCCGGGAGGCTGTAACACAGTGGACTTGGTGGCTTAGACAACACACATTTATTTTTCACAGTTCTGGAGCCTGGCAGCTCCCGAGACCAAAGTGTCTGCAGATTCGGGACCTGGTGACGGACCAGTTCTGGGCTTGCAGAAGCCTGGCACTCACTGAGTCCCAGCATGGCAGAGAGCGCTGTGGGTCTGTTCCTCTAATAATGTCACCGGTTCCTTCATGGGGTCCTACTCTCATGACCTCATGACCTCATCTAAACCACCTCCAGAGACCACCATGTTGCGAAGTAGGGCTTTGACTAGTGGAGTTGTGTGGGGGCAGAGGGGACATGGGCATTCAGTCCGTAGCAGTAAATACACCAAAGTCTTTGTAAGGATTAATTAAGTGAATGTATTTAAAGTTCCAAGCAGAAGAGTCATATTTATTAAACTTTTATTTTGTCTTCCTTATTTTCTGGACTCTAGGTATAAGGAGGTGAGTTAAATCTACTTTTGTTTGTGATATATCATTTTTCCATGAAATACAATTAAGTAATAAAATTTTGGTAAGAATTTAAAGTTTGCTAATACTTTATTTATTTTTTAAAATTTATTTATTTGACAGAGAGAGCGATTGAGAGAGCCGAGTGAGAGGAGGGGCCGAGGGAGAAGCAGACTTCCCGCGGAGCAGGGAGCCCGATGCGGGGCTTGATCCCAGGACCCTGGGACCATGACCTGAGCCGAAGGCAGACACCTAACTGACAGCTACCCAGGCGCCCCATAAAGTTTACCAATATTTTTAAATGTAAGATTTATGAAATGCTGGGGTGTTGTTTGTGCTGATGATTAATGTAGGACAGTATTCCAGTTACAAATTTACTAAAATGTTAGATTGAAGAAATTTCCTTGTAAGATGCTTGCATTCTACATTTTCTAAGTTGGGGACTTTTAGGTTTGGGGTTTAGGGAAAGAATTAAATAACCTTATGAAAACCTTGCTGGTTAACGTACAAACTAGGGCGCCTGGGTGGCTCAGTTGTTAAGTGTCTGCCTTCGGCTCAGGTCATGATCTCAGGGTCCTGGGATCGAGCCCTGCATCAGGCTCCCTGCTTCATGGGAAGCCTGCTTCTCCCTGTCCCACTCCCCCTGCTTGTGTTCCCTCTCTCGCTGTCTCTTTCTCTCTCTCTCTGTCAATTAAATAAATAAATAAAATCTTAAACAAACAAACAAACAAACAAACCTTAAAACTCAATGATTTTCACTTCCTTGTCTGAGGGGCTCCTGGGTGGCACAGTTGGTTTTGGGTTGGGTCGTGATCTCAGAGTCCTGGGATTGAGCCCCACGTCGGCCTCCATGCTCAGCATGGGGTCTGCTTGAGAGTCTCTCTTCCTCTGCCCCTCACTCCTGCTCCTGCTGTCTCTCTGTCCCTCTCTTAAATAAGTAGAATCTTTAAAAAAAAAACAAAACCAACTTGCTGGTTACCTTATAAACTCTGTGATTTTCATTCCCTTATCTGGAAATAGAAAAGAATCTTCATATTTTATTTACTAGCAACGGTAGCCAAAGCCTTCTCACTTTTGCTCCAGGCAGATGTGAGAGCTGCCCACTTCTCTGAGGGCCCATGGCATGTTCTTATAGAGGGAGCTGGGGGGTTGCATGCAGGGGTCGCAGGGATTCACGATCAGGATCTCCAGGAATGGGGGATAAGACTAGAGTCTCTTGGCTTCTCTCTCCTTGCTCAGCTTTTCCTGCATATTGCTTGTACTCTCTGTGAGTGGAGATCCAGAGGAGGCGAGGGGGTGGCTGAATTCTTGAGAATGCAGCTGCAGGTGAGTGGAGGTGGGCTCTTGCTCTGGATAAAAGCTCTGTTGCCAGTGGATGGGAAGGCCTCTCTTGGCCTGAGTCTCCTCAGTGCACCCAGCCAATGTTCAGGGAGCTGGGCACTACTTAATTATTCCCAGGACTTAGGGATGCTTGTGCTTGGTCAGGGATTGATCAGGAAATCATCTCCTTTCCAACATTTACATATCTCATTCTCCGTGAAGGATGTCCTTGCAGAAAAGAAATTGGCAGAGTTTTCTTTCTCCTCCATAGTATGGTCTTAGTTGGGAAATGGTGTGCTCATTAGTCCTAGTAACGTGGGGAGGGGTGACATTCGGCCCATGAGGGGACAGGTGTTCGAGCTGTGCAGTTTTCCAGAGAACACAAGAAACATCTGTGTAAGAGAAGAAAGAAGAAATCATGTTTTCCTCTCAATTTTAAACTTAAAAATTTTGTTAACATGTACTTGAAGTTAGGGAGCTTCCAAAGATGACTAAAATCCTCTTTACTACCTTTATCCCTTTCACCCATTTTCCCTCTTTGTGATTAAACTTGGTTAAAATTGGAAATCTGAAAACAGTGCCTGGGGAGTATTTTTTAAAAATTAGCTGTGCATTTTAGAGTAAAATTTAAAATCCTGAAGCAGTTTTTGAAGGACCAAGAGAGGCCAGAACTAATTGAGAGGATTCTCTTGCCTTTGAACAGAAAAACAGGATTAATATACAGAGAACCGATCCAAGGATAATTGCTGTTGAGAATGGAGAGCTCGCTGCAAGAGGGATCACTGTGGGGCCATCCTTCAGAAGAGCAATCTCAGGAGCCCCTCACGATACTGTCTGCCCTGATCTCTTCTAAAGAACAAGTGAGTTTTGTACGATGAGTGGTGGGCCTTGCTTCATGAGTCTCTGCCTGTTCATATGAGTGGACCGATCACGTGTGTGGTCAGTGTTGGCGCTGAAAGAAGCATTTGCACAATAGCTCAGTGGAAATCGCAGCACCACTCTGTATAAGTTCGTTTTTCTAGTAATCTCTATGAACCTGGGGCTCGAACGCATGACCCCAGGATCCAGAGTCACATGCTCTTCCATCTGAGCCAGCCAGGTGCCCCTCAGTGCTATTTAATCTAGGTTATAATTGCCAACCAGGAAGTCAAAATTAACAGTTTATTGGGAAATTGCCAGGTGATTTCACATTGAGATTCCTTGATAATGAAGTAATTGTGGGCCTACTGTGTGCATCTTTCTTTTTGAATGTGTCTGAAAGGCATAGGCAGATCACGGGAGAACGTGTGATTTGAGCCACACAGGGTGTTTGACCTCCTATCCACATGGTTTCCCCCGTTGCCGTCAGTATCCTATTGACAGTTCTGTCCTATGGATTACTAAGCATGGGCCTATTGAAACATACTCTCTGTGATATTCTAGGAATCTGTGACCTTCAAAGATGTAGCCATAGACTTAACCCAGGAGGAGTGGACCCTGATGGACAGGTCCCAGAGGAAGATGTACATTGATGTGATGCTGGAGAACATCACTCATCTGGTCTCCGTGGGTGAGTCAGCCACCATCTGTCCGTTCATTCAGTCATTCGTTCATTCATTCATCTTTTTATTTATGAACCGTGTAGGCAGCAGCTTCCACAGATTCTAACAGCTCTCTGCCCTAACTCATATTCTTTTGTAGCCCTTCTCTTCTGACTAGATGAAATTTGTAAATTTCTTTACTGTCATCAAGTGTGTTACATAATAATTTGAATTATGGTCGTCTTGACTACAATTGTGTGTCGTTCTGTTGCACTTTCTCCAAGACCCAGAACAATGCTGGAAATACAATGAATAGTTTTTGGATGGATAAATAAAGATCTTAACTATTTTCTGCTCTGGGCACTATGGTGAAGTTTGAGCACAGTAGAAAATCGAACATCTTGTATCACTTTCCATATAAAACTCCACAGAATATTCTGATGGAGCGTATGTTTATTGTCTTCCTTTGGAAATAATGTTAACCGCTCTGTGAGAACACTGATTTCATTCCTTCTGGATGCACATGCTGAGCCTTCTGCACGTGCTGAGCTTGGGCAGGAGCATCAGCAGCAAACAGGTGTTGACTGACCCGGGTGCAGTGTCAGGCTGAGAACTTCATTGATGTTTCCAGTGTTGAAGGCGTTATTCTCGGGGCTGTTGTGCAGTGCTCACACTGTTCTTCCTCAGCAGCCTGCACAGTAGAATATCATGCACTGTTCTCAGCGCAGAACTGTAAATTCATGTACCCTTCTTCCATTGATCTAGGGTGTCAGTTCTTCCAATCAGATGTGATTTCCCAGTGGGAACAAGGAGGGGTGCTGTGGAAGGAAGAAAGAGGACTTGCCCAAGGCTGGAGTCCAGGTGAGCTGTGGACACAGGCGCTCAGTGCGAGAAGTCTAGTGAGTCAGTGAGCAGGATCTTTTATTGATGTCACGCACATTTCCTTGAGTGAATGATAGCTTCAGAAGACCAAGTGGCCAGTGAGCCTGCATTCCTTAGACTTTGTTATTAACTTGTCACACATCAGTTTCTCTTCGTACATCTGTACTTATATTTGACCTCAGAGAAGCAATGTTCCTGTCCTCATAGGATGTAAAATTTCACATTGTGGTCTTGGTCATGATTTCTGCTCTTTCTCTCTCTCTTTTTTAAATGATTTCTACTCTCATATTTTTTGCAACAGCCCATCATTATTTATTTTTCTTTTTTGAGGTTTTTTCTAATATTATTCTGATTGATATTATTCTAAAGTGCTTGTCTATTCACCAGTATAATCCTCAGTTTCACATTATTTGGTCATGCAGTGGTTAGTGTTAGGAACACACATGGATCTTGTGTGTTTTTCAACACTTTAATTCCCCTACTCTACTCAAGATATTTCTTAGATTTACTTCTTATTATCTTCAATTATTTCAGGCTTGGAAAACAGCCATAAAAAGGAAGAAACAATATCTATGCAAGATATCTTCAAGGAGGACCCATCTAACTACAACACAATAGTAAGTTTCATGAGGACAAACCTTGCCTGTCCGTGTTGGAGGCCTGGGAGTCGGATAAGTTAACAAGGCATAAAAATCACATATTGCCACAGAATGTGGTCAAAAATTTAATTTGGGGAAGAAATTAGCCTGGATTTAAGCTTTAACAACTCTGATAAAAGGATAATTGTATAACCGTGGTTTATTTGCACGAAACATAATGACATCTTCAAAAGCACTCAGTCCTCCAGTAAAGATGCTACCAAGGTGTTCTATAACAAAAGATTCATGGCAGCCAAACTCTCTGCTTCGAAGGGGAAAAAACACTCCATTGATACTATAAAAATCTAATAGAAACCGAAAGAAGAAAAGGGAGATCTGCACATAGATGAGGGCAGGAGTAAGCAGTAAAGGAGAACAAGACAAAGTTACATCAACTCGGGTACTTAGAACATCCAACCTCATCAGCTGGGGAAGCCCTGTGGAAACAGCCGGGCTGCAGTCCTGGTGGAGAGGCCTGGGCGGAGCGTCCTCCGTCCTCCCCTCAGCTGAAACTTCCCACTGACCATCCCCACAAGGGCTGTATTTATAGGGCACAGGACGGGGTCTGAAGTTAAACATTTGTTTGCCTACGTGCAGTTTGGAGTGAGCTGCATTTCTGCGTTATCACGTCTTTGCATCGTCAAGGAGTCTGGGCTGTGTTTGTTTGCCTCCCTCCCAGATTCCAGTCCGGGGGTACAGCCCAGCCTGGAGACTTACAGCTCTTGGCGTCCAGACCAGAAGGGCCCGTTCTGACCTGGAAGCCAGCTAATGTCCACTAACCAGGCTCCCAAGGTCACTCATGCAGCAGGAGTCTCACGCACATCGTCGTTTAGCCTGCCTGCGTTCGTGCAGGTCGGGGTGGAAGGTTCTGCGGGACAAATCACAGAAACCTCCACCCATACCGTACATTTGGTCCTTGAGTTGTCCTGCATAATACGGTACCGTGTGTACCTGCAAGGCACTTTTGATACATCCACAAGTCCAACAACATATAAATAGTACAGTGAATGTTAGGAGTACAGCATCCTGTAGAAACCCTCCTCAATGGGGTAACCAGTCCAATAAACTAGGGGAAGTATTGATTGGATTAATTAACGGTTGGTAATGGAAAATTAGCACTGTCACAAGCATAGATTCTCGTTTTAAACTGACATCATTGGGAATTTGCTTTCTCAATTTTACGTGTGTATGTTCACCGTCATCGGACAAGGTGATAGCTGTTAATCCCAGAGTGAAATTACAGTGCTCTCGACGAGTTTGGTCAGTGAGGTCAAGAAGATGTCCAACGTGTTTTTGGGAGTAAATCCTGTGTCCATCACGGCACCAGCACGTAGGTCCTATATGTAGAGAGCGGTGGGCCCAACAGGGCAGGATCAGCGGTTGTCCTACTTTGGTGGAGATAGCCTTGGCTTGAGTCCAGGCGATGGGACAGCATAGAACCCAAACATGATAGAATGTTTTATCATCGGAGTACATGAGTATCATTGTAGCAACCCCTCCTTGAGCAGTTACTTCAGCAGAAGGGGGAATGTTGTCGGATGGCTTTGGAAGGTAAGTTAGCATCTGAATTAATATTCCAGCATATTAATATTGGCTAGAAGGGTTTTGTCATACACCTTATTTGTGAATTAGGGATCTTCATCTGCCCTAATGGAATCTGATTTTGACCAATAGGTCTATCAGTCAGGATTTTTAAAGCCTCTGTTAAGTATAAGTTTCATTTTGATAAAAGAGCCATCCCATACTTTTTTTAATTGTTGTTTAAAAAAAATCTGTTTATCTGTGTCATCAATTTAGCCGCCTGGGGGTAATAGGGAATATGACAGATCCATTCAATATTATAGGAGGAGGCAAAAGCTTTTACTAACTTACCTGTCAAGTGGGAGCTCTTATCATTCTGGGTCTGAGTAGGTACATCATCATAGAATAGTCTCTAAGGTTTTGATAGTTTTCTTTTGGGTGGTGTGGGCAAATGGGCCAACTATTAAATAACCAGAGAAAGTGTCCACTGCCACACAAATCTGACAGCCTTGGAAGTAGGGTAATGGCCCCACATAACGTATTTGCCAAATTTGGGCAGGAGGTCTTTGCTGCTGATTCTGCCCCTTGTACTGTGGTGGGATTTCTTGCTTTTGCCAAATCTGACAAGTTGGACATTTTAATACATTTTCTTTCATGCCATCCCGAGTGATGGGTATCCCACAGTTCTGGGCCCACCTGTGAGTAGCCTACTTTCCCAAGTGTCCGCTTTTCGCCAGTCCGGTGTCAGTCACAGGCTTACCTGTGTTTGCCGTGATTGAACTAGTGAGTTAGGTACTTTGTTGAAGGTCTGCTCTGTGGAGGTAAGTACACTGTGAGCATCTACATGGAAAACAGTAATTTTAGTATTTGGGGCCCATTGCCAAATGTCTTCCCATAGGCGTCTTCAATAAAAACTAAGTAGTAACTGGTTGTGAACTGTCACAGCAGAATTCTTTGGATGGCAAATTTATGAATCAGTTAAGCACAAAGCATGTTTATCAAAAGACTCAAATATCCTTAGGTACTCTGCAGTAAGAAGTCAGAAGTGCAAACCTGTTTCAGTAATCAAGTGCTTTAGAACTTCATCCTATTTGGAAAAGACCTAAACATCCAACGAATTCAATCCCAATTCATCATCCAAGCAAAACTTTAAAGTTCCAGGTTACCAAAGACTTTGAAAGCTATCTTAACAGTTACCCATGAAAACTTGGTGACACTAAATTAACCATTATTTTAAGTCATCCTTTTTTTATTATGTTAATCACCATACATCATTAGTTTTTGATGTAGTGTTCCATGATTCATTATGTATAATACCCAGTGCTCCATTCAGTATGTGCCCTCTTTAATACGCATCACCAGGCTAACCCATCCCCCCACCCCCTCCTCTCTAGAACCCTCAGTTTGTTTCTCAGAGTTCAGTCTCTCATGGTTCGTCTCCCCCTCTGATTCCCCCCCTTCATTTTTCCTTTCCT
Source organism: Mirounga angustirostris (assembly GCF_029215605.1). Lineage (NCBI taxonomy): Eukaryota > Metazoa > Chordata > Mammalia > Carnivora > Phocidae > Mirounga > Mirounga angustirostris. The sequence goes on from NW_026991710.1 coordinate 202,728,800, forward strand.
GCTATCTTCTTTTTTTTAAGTCATCTTTTTGATAACAAATTGCAACCAAGATAGCATGGGCTTATTTGACCTTTATTAAAACTTTAGGAATTGCAGGGGCGCCTGGGTGGCTCAGTTGTTAATCATCTTCCTTCGGCTCAGGTCATGATCCCAGGGTCCTGGGATTGGGCTCCCTGCTTGGCGGGAAGCCTGCTTCATCCTTTCCCCCTGCTTGTGTTCCCTCTCTCGCTCTCTGTCAAAAAATAAATAAAATCTTAAAAAAAACCCAAAAACTTTAGGAATTGCATATAATCTCTAGAATAATTATAGCATTTACCCAAACAACATATCCATCATTTGTTTGACAGTGCTTTCCAAGTAACTTAACACACCGAATAAAAAGGCCTCGGTCAAAAAGATGTCATTTGCAACTGAAATCTTGGGAAGTTTGTTAAAACCCTAGAAAGTTTTAAAACACATGCCTAAATTGAACTACAGATTCTTAAAGACCTGATAAAGACAAAGCCTAGAAACTGGTTTTTCTGAGCAGACAAAAAGAAAACAACCGTTTACATCATCTTAGCAAGTGCAGACCAATAATTTGAGAAACTTGTCTTTTGAACAGAGAGAAAAGCAGAATTTTAATCTTATACCATGTACTTTTAAAATCCATTCATTTCAATCTTACTTAGTCTGTCCTTATCATACTTAAAATTCCAAAGATCTCCCTTCACAAACCTACAACTTTACTTTGCGTTCAGATTTTATCCTAAGCCATTTCTCTCCAAACAACCAGTCTCATCCAGGACAAAATTACCTTCTTTTACCTTCAAAAAAATACATTCCCGTTCCTTATATCTTTTTTACATATCTCCTACTTCCATACGTACAGAGTTGCTTCCATTATTTCCGTCTGTCTTAGGGTAAGAGGTCTTTGAAACTGCCATAGATGTAGCAGTGTATTCAGAATCCACCTTTTTTAAAAACTTCATGTAGCACAGTATCTTGGACTTGTCACATCTCTTCTCTGGCGGGGTGATGCTTCTGCTGCCCTAGGTGGCTCCGTCTGAGAGATGTTTTCTGTACCCCCGTCGTCATCATCCCAGATGTCGCCATCCCACTCACGCCCAGCAGAACCCATAGCTACGTGCACTTTCTTAGTGTCCATCTTCCCTCTCTTTTATTTCTACCTGGCCAACCGTATGGCCATTTTTTCTGCCCCATACTGATAGGTGTGGACTTGGTAAGTCTGACATTGAAGCATAGCCATTCTAGATTGTAAATCCGCTACTTCCTTTTCTAATTTTAGTTTTTCCTCCTGGCACTTACCACGATGTGGTCATTTGTCTATAGGCTATTAACAAACACCATCCCCAACGAGCTAGGAATGACACAATCATCTATCCCAGTTAAGAGTCCGCAGAGCGTCTGTGAGCAGTGGTGGCTTGGCTGACTTTATTTTACCTTCCCATTGTTCACACAGACTGACCTGCCTAGACCGTTGTTTTGCCAGTGAGCAAAACTGCGGATCTTCCCACTCAGGAATATCAGCATCAGGGTGGGGGTTTCCTCTTCGAAACAGAAAAGGCATGTCGTGAATCCGGCCAACTACACCAGTTACGTTCTACATAAAAGATTGACGGCAGCCATACTCTCTGTTTCAAAGGGGAAAAAACACTCGATTGATATAAAAATCTAACAGAAACCGAAAGAAGGAAAGGGAAGTCTGTGCATAGATGAGGGCAGGAGTAAGCAGTAAGGGAGAACAAGAAAGGTACATCAACTCTTACAGCTCTTGGCATCTGGACCAGAAGGGCCCGTTCTGACCTGGAAGCCAGCTAATGTCCACTAACCAGGCTCCCGAGGTCACTCATGGAGCAGGAGTCTCGCACACATCGTTGTTTAGCCTGCCTGCGTTCGTGCAGGTCGGGGTGGAAGGTTCTGCGGGACAAATCACAGAAACCTCCATCCATATAATATGCAAAGGTAAAAATGTTTGTGCGTGCAGGAGATGAATACCCCATGTGCACATAAGTAACCTGGGGAAGGTTTTAATTGGAGATTATCACTGAGTGGTCAGCCTAGAATTTATATATAGAGAACTGAATGGATAAATGTTTCTGAGAAGTTCCTGTAACAATCTCATTTCTTTCCCAACAGCAGAAATATCACTCAGGAGAAGACCCCTTTGAACATATTGGGTATGATGAAGTTTTCACTCAGACCTACACATTGACTCAACATGTCTTAACTCACACTGGACAGAGACCCTATAAATGGAGCGAATGTGGGAAACATTTCAGTCATAGAAGCGACCTTTATAGACACCAGAAAACTTACATGGAAGCAAAACCTTATAAATGTAATCAATGTGAGAAATGCTTCCATAATAGAAGGAAGCTTTGCATACACCAGAGAATTCACACGGGAGAGAAACCCTATAAATGTGATGAATGTGGAAAAAACTTCAGTCGAAATTCCCACCTTCGTTCCCATAAAATAACTCACACAGGAGAGAATCCGTTTGTTTGTAATCAGTGTGGGAGTCACTTCAGGTATTTTTCATCTTTAACTAGACATAAGCATATTCATTCTGGACAGAAGCCTTATGAATGTCATCTGTGTGGGAAAGCCTTTGTTCAAAGTTCTTACCTTAAACAACATGAGAGAACACACACTGGAGAGAAACCATATAAATGTCTTCTATGTGGAAAAGCCTTTGTTACAAGCTCTAATCTTAGAGAACATGAGAGAACTCACACTGGAGAGAAACCATATAAATGTCATCTATGTGGAAAAGCCTTTGTTCAAAGCTCTTGTTTTAGACAACATGAGCGAACACACACTGGAGAGAAACCATACAAATGTCATCTATGTGGAAAAGCCTTTATTACAAGCTCTTGTCTTAAAAAACATGAGAGAACTCACACTGGAGAGAAACCATATAAATGTCTTCTATGTGGAAAAGCCTTTGTTACAAGCTCTAATCTTAGAGAACACGAGAGAACCCACACTGGAGAGAAACCATATAAATGTCCTCTATGTGAAAAAGCCTTTGTTACAAGCTCTAATCTTCGAGAACACGAGAGAACTCATACTGGAGAGAAACCATATAAATGTCATCTGTGTGGAAAAGCCTTTGTTACGAGCTCTTGTCTTCGAGAACATGAGAGAACCCACACTGGAGAGAAACCATATAAATGTCCTTTATGTGGAAAAGGCTTTGTTACAAGCTCTTGTCTTAGAAAACACGAGAGAACCCACACTGGAGAGAAACCATATAAATGTCCTCTATGTGGAAAAGCCTTTGTTACAAGCTCTAATCTTAGAGAACATGAGAGAACTCATACTGGAGAGAACCCATATAAATGTCCTCTATGTGGAAAAGCCTTTGTTGAAAGCTCTAATCTTAAAGAACTTGAGAGAACTCATACTGGAGAGAACCCATATAAATGTCCTCTATGTGGAAAAGCCTTTGTTACGAGCTCTTGCCTTTGAAGACATGAGAGAACTCACTTTAAATGTAGTGAAAGAACATGGAAGAGCCTTCAGCCACAGCTCTAATCTATAATCTGAGAATTCATAAGTGGGGGAAATTTATGGCCATATTCATTATGGAAATGCCTTCATTTTAAATTTATCCTTACACAACATGAGTGAACTCCATTTGGAGGAACCCTATATTTATCATCGAGGAGGAAGAGACATTAGCTAATCTCCGGTTGTAGGGTGCACAAGAAAATTCAGTATGAATGATAATCTAATCTCCCTGGAAGGGAAATTACACAGGAGAATCTTAAAAAAGGAGGTCACTCTAGGAGAGTAACAAAAATTGATGCTGGGGAGCTTATTCATTGTAATATGCATGGAAAAAACATTTACTAGTAGAAAAACTATTGTAGGCATGTGAAGTTTCACACTCTGTAGAATAGTGAATGAATGGAAGTCTTCAGTGATTTTTAATTCCTTAGTCAACATGCAGTTTCTCACATTGTATATATGCCATTGCTAAAATCAGATGAAAGGTTAGAGTTTGCATTAGAAATCCCTGACTAGGAAAAACATCTATTGAGAATGTCTAACCACACAGTTTAGACATTAATTTATATTTTTGCCTGATGGCCTATTATAAAAATGTAAGAAACATATGTAGGATTGTGACATCATCTGGGAATTCTGAATGCAGAATTTTATGACAATTATTTTCTTCCTTAATGGATTAGTATGTAGAACTGCATATGAAGCAAAATTGTTGCTAAAAAATCCATTATATTGGTTAGGTCCTATTTTTCATACAGCAATAATTATGATTGGGTTCAACTAGAAAGTAATGTTGAATATTAACTGAAAAACAACACAAGATGATGTGTCATTACTACATATTGTTAACCATGTATGTAGATTATAATGATGAATTAAAGATTAATACATAGTTTGTGACCGAATTCTGCATAAATTTTCATTTTAGAATGGCATTATTGAGACAATGAAGGGTATTACCTGACAATAAGGGGGGTCAGTTCAACAGCAGGATAGAACCTCTGTAAATATTTGTGCATCCAACATAGGAACACCTACATATAGGGATGCCTGGGTGGCTCAGTCGGTTAAGCGTCTGCCTTTGGCTCAGGTCATGGTCTCGGGGTCCTGGGATGGAGCCCCGCATCCGGCTCCCTGCTCAGTGGGGAGTCTGCTTCTCCCTCTCCCTCTGCCCCTCTCCCCCTGCTCATGATCTCTCTCTCTCTCTCTGACTCTCAAAATCTTTTAAAAAATGAACAACTACGTATATAGAACATAAACACATGTAAAGGGAGAAACAGTAATACCATAGGAGGGGAGCTTGAAGACACATTTTCATCGATGGCTAAACCATTCAGACAAAATCCATAAGAAAACATGAGCCTTCAATGACACATTAGATGAGATGGATCCCGAGCACTCCATCCACAAAGGGCACAGTGCCTCCTCAAGTGCACGCGAGAACGCTCCAGGATTGACCATGTGTCAGTACCAGAGGACAACCGTCTTCTCTTTTACCCCAGCCATGTAGTTGCCCATCTGTTTCTCATAAAACCCCCTTGCTTTCACCCCGTACACGGGACACTTGTGGTTATTGCTGGAATCTGTGCTCCCCAAAGCGCAATTCTTCAACCCCAAATAAACTTTCTCGTCGGTCTCTTGTGGCAGCTCTTGTTTTCAGGTTGGCAGATGTTTGCCACCAGGTACTACAGAGCGAGGCCCAGGAGGGCCGATTTCAGTAGGAAGTGACCAGGTTCAGGACCCCGTTTGCAGCCCCAGAAGAATGTGTCCCTCTGTGACTGCCTCAGAAGGTCCCAAACAGCACCAAACCTTTGAGGAGGAAGAATTACCCCTCATCCCTTCTAGGGGTTCTTGGCTTGGATACCCCACCCCAGATGGGGTCAAGGGCATGGAGGGAGAGGACCCCTGGACAGGAGCTGCAGAGCGACTGTGGGGTGAAGCGGGGCAGCGACCTGGGCAAGGGCAGGGCGGGTGGGGAGGCGGAGGGGAGATGGGAGGCTCCAGCGCTGGAGAGAGCAGATGCTCCTGTTGGGGGGGACGGGGTTGGCTCCCAGCAAAACCAGTTCAGAGGACATGAGGGCCAGAGGAGGGGAGCCAAGGCAGGCGAAGGAAGGAATCAACCAGGCAAAACGCATTCCCAGGAGACCGCAAACAGCATTCTAAGAAAAGAGGGCAAAGTAACCAGATGGACCTCCTTGGGGTGGAGGGGAGTGGGGCATGGGGCGGCGTGAGCAGGGGGCAGATGAAGCCCTCAGACGAAGGGCAGAGGCTGCTGGTTGGTACGCGAAGCGGCCAGCAAGTACATTGGGGTCCACTACAGGAAAGTCAAACCTACGGCAACGAGACCCAGGATCTCCCGTTTCTGAGCTGGGTTGTAGGTCCTTGCACCTGGGAGAGAACAACGTGGCCCGTCACTGTAGGAGCTCACGCGACTTCCATCACAGTCGTCCCCAGGTTTTGTATTTTTATGCCTTTGTAAATCTCATGTTTTAACTTACATTTATTCATCGCTCACAGATAAGTATAATTGACTTATATGACCTTGAATTCTCTGAACTTGGTAAGTTTAATAACTTTCTCTGCACTTTTTTTTGTTTAGTTGGATTTTCTGCATACACAGTCACTTCATGTACTGTCTTCTTTCCCAGTTTTTCTGTTCTCCTGTTGTAGCGTTATTGCCGAGCGTAACTCCTGCCCGCATGTCAGATGTAGAGCGAGCCGACCGTTTCAAGTGGCAGTAAGGGTATGGGGGTGGGGGGAGCAGACGGTCCTGTTGTGGCCGATTGTATCGGAAAACAGTCCTTCTGTACGACCTATGGTGGAAGTGAAAGTTTTCTCATGCGCTTTTTTTTTTTTTTTTTTTAAGGATTTTATTTATTTGAGAGAGAGCACGAGCAGGGGGAGCTGCAGGCAGAGGGAGAAGGAGACTCCCCGCTAAGCAGGGAGCCGGACGCGGGGCTCGATCCCAGGACCCTGAGATCATGACCTGAGTTGAAGGCAGACGCTTCACTGACTGAGCCACCCGGGCGCCCCCTCTCGTGCACTTTCTAAATGGCGATTTGCTAACACTCGTGTCCTCAGTGAGGAGTTGGTCAGGTCTCTCCGGCTGGCAGTGAAGATGGGTCTTGTAAATTATTTAGAGAGAGCGCGTGAGCAGGGGTGGGGCAGGGAGCGGCACACGCAGAGCGTGGAGCCTGACGCAGGGCTCGAGCCCACAACCCTGAGACCGTGACCCGAGCCCAAACCAGGAGTAGGCCGCCCAGGCCCCCTACTTGTTGGATGTGATTGGTGCAGGGGTTTTGCTGGGTGTGCTCTGCGGGCAGTGAATGGGGAACGGTGGCGCCACGGGGCCTCAGCCTGGCGCGGTGACCGCAGAGGGCAAGGCACTCTCCCGGGGGGGGGGCCCACCAAGGTGACGTGTCCCCCATATCAGACCACACAAGGATGTCTGTGTTTGTCCCTCACAGGTTGGGTGACTGACCCACAGGGCACCTGTTGCTGACTCCTTGGAGGCATTCAAAATGCTGTCCCCGTGATCACGGACCCTGCAAGACCCCCAAATCACAAACTTTGCAGATCGTAGCCCCAAACTTACAGGATTTCCACTACACATTTCAATAACTCCGCCCCTAGTCTTCCCTTCTCCAGAGCCCCTGCAAGTCCCACAGGCCTGACCCCACAATTCTGGTTTCACTTCTCCCAGGCTCCCCAGTGGGCGTGCTCTGTGGGTCTTTACTGCACTGCTGAGCTGGCACTTTCTACCTCGTGTGCCCTCTAAGACATCACACACCCTGATCCCACAAGCCCTGACACGTGGATGTGCACGGAGGAGATCTGAGAACACGTGTCTGTGTTCTACTTTGTTTTGTTGTCCTACCTAAACAAAAAAAAGTGCAGAGAAAGTTATTGCACCCCCACCCTGACCACACTCAACAGACGAGTAGTAGCCAACACCCTCAGTCGGAAAAACCAGGGAAACGACGGTGCAGATCCGAGGGCCATGTACTCTCTGGCCATCCTTATATGCAGGGAATCTGGCTGTGCATGTGTCTTGATCATGAGGCGTATCACACTCGGACGTCGACACGGAAACCCAGGGCTTGGCGGGGAGAGGCTCAAGGCCCAGGCACAGATCCGTGCTGCCTCAGTCCTGGCAGAGAGTGTAAGACACTGGTGGAGCCCAAGGGTCTGCATCCGAGGTGTTTGCTACAAACATACCAGCAAAAAGATTAATGGGAAAAATGCAGAAAGGGGCGCCTGGGTGGCTCAGTCGGTTAACATCTGCCTTTGGCTCAGGTCATGATCTCTGGGTCCTGGGATCGAATCCCGCCTTGGGCTCCCTGCTCAGTGGGAAGCCTTCACCCTCTCCCTCTGCTTCTCCCCCTGCTTGTGTTCCCTCTCTCTGTCAAATAAATCAATAAAATCTTTAAAAAAAAAATGCAGAAAATGTAACCAGGGTCCTATAAGAATGCATTAAGGATTCAGTATGAATCCAGATGGTCAATTAGGAGGATTTGTCCTCAGAACAGTCCTATTGCTCTTAAAATGTGGGTGTGTTTTGTACATAAAAATATTAAAGCATTCTTTGCTTGAAAATATATGAAGTAAAAGAATGTCAGTTTCTGCCATCGGTAAGTAGATTTTATTGGTCCAACCCATAAAAAGCAGTAGCAAAACCTGGTTAAAATATACAAATCTTTGACGACATTGTTATGTAGATGTTTAAACAGGAGTTTCTGGGGTACCAGAGGAAGAGGACTGCCTCATGCACACTGGTGTTTCTATGGGGGCAACTGAAAATCATCAGGGAGTGAGAATGAAGTCCCAGGAGAAAAGTGGAGCCTTTCTGGGCTTAGTAGAAATAAGGTAGAATTTTGTGCAAGCAAAATACTGGGGCTTCTGCTTCCCGGTATGACGTGGTGAGTAGAGGTGGGATGGCAGTAGGAAATACTCGCTTAAAGGGTGTATTTGTGAAAGTTTATAGAGAGCTGGAGGGCCAAAAAAGATTCCCTGAACTAAGATGCTGCACAGGTAAAAGTCCTCACTGGGGGTGGTGAGATCACCAGGCGTTTCCACACCTGAAGAACTTGCTTAGTGTGGACACTGGCAGTCTTAGGGAGAAAGACATCACGAGTGGGTAAAAACAAGCTGATGGGGGCGCCTGGGTGGCTCAGTCGGTTAAGCGACTGCCTTCGGCTCAGTCATGATCCTGGAGTCCCTGGATCGAGTCCTGCATCGGGCTCCCTGCTCGGCAGGGAGTCTGCTTCGTCCTCTGACCCTATCCCCTCTCATGTGTTCTCTCTCTCTCAAATAAATAAATAAAATCTTGGAAAAAAAAAAAAAAAAAACAAGCTGATGGGCACAGTCCCCCAAAACAGGGCTGCAGGCTAGGAGGTGGGGATGGCAAGAAAGGTGCTATAATACCATCCCACGGTTTTGGGGGGATTGCTTCCAGCTGCAGGAAGGCATCTGCAGTGGCTATTTTTTTTTATAAGGATTTTATTTATTAAAGAGAGAGAGCACAAGTTGGGGGAGGAACGGAGGCAGAGGGAGAAGCAGGCTCCCTGCTGGGCAAGGAGCCCAATGCAGGACTTGATCCCAGGACCCTGAGATCATGACCTGAGCTGAAGGTGGATGCTTCACCGACTGAGCCACCCAGACGCCCCTTATTACTTTTAAAGTTTTGATGGCAATACTTTCCTTTTAAAGGAAGATAACTGTCCTTTTAAAGGAAGATAACTGATGCACCATCAGCATTTACTTGATCTGTTAATAAAGAATTTCTGATGATTTTTCGTAAAGTAGCTTCTCCAGCATGAATTATCTTATTTTCATAGAAGATTTTATCCTTCTGATGATTTCTTTTTCACTTATTTCCTGTTTTAGCAGTTACCCTACACTAAATTTTCTTGTGCACACCAAGGCAATGTTTAGCCCAACGAGCATGCATATTGAGTGCATACATAGTTTTTGTTCTGTGGCATTTACTTATTTGTTTGATTAAAACACATTTCTGTAGAGTTCTTCCAATATAGTTTTTGCATCTATGAACATGAGCACATCATTTTCTCATTTCTGTTAATATGGTTGTTTTAATGGATATCCTAAATCTGAATCACACTTGCATCCTGACATAAAGGTCCCTTGATCATGGCACAATATTTTACTAGGTTGATGCAATGTTTACTCGTATTTTGTGTAATATTTTAACATTTCTTTGCATATGTCATATTTGTCTGACATGTATTATATGGGCCAGTTTATGGAAGGATCTATTATCAACCTTTATAAAAACCACTGTGAAAGCTCAACTAAAGCAATACTCTGAGATAGGTGAATTGCTTTTTCAATTAGTTCCATTAGCAGAGGTTCCCTCTTGGACTGTATGAACTTAGTGCTGTGTGTGTGTTCCCTTCTGTTAATTTCTCCCATTTCTTTGACATAGAACACAAATTCATCCTGTTACTGTTCTGGAATGAGAGCAGTATATCCAAAATGAATCTTTTTTTTTTTTATTAAAAAGATTTTATTTAATTGAGAGAGAGCATAAGCAGGGGGAGCGGCAGAGAGAGAGGGAGAAGCAGACTCCCCGCTGAGCAGGGAGCCCGATGTGGGGCTCCATCCCAGGACCCCGGGACCATGACCTGAGCTGAAGGCAGATGCTTAATGACTGAGCCACCCAGGCACCCCTGACATTAAGTTCTTGTGTACATTCTCAACTGTTGACACATTCTCCTAACGTTCTTCGTGGGATCCCATTTCTCTGTTCATCATTAAATGATGGTGCCACTTGGGAATTTGGTGCTTAACAGATAATTGGATTTCATCATAAGAAACCTCAGGGAAGGACAGCATTTCCTGAAACACACATGCTTCTCTTCATCTGAGTCTTGTGATGAGGTCCTTCCCAGACGCTTCTGCTGAGATCCCCATGTAGGGAGAGAAGAAGGGGAAACCTGGAAGACATTTTTCCAGCTCTGACACAGTGCTCAGATCCTCCTGCCTCCGTGCTTCTCACTCTCCCACCAGCCCAAGGGTCTATGAAAATGCCATAACCTTTTGTTTGGGGTTTCCTCAACAGCAAGACCAGCCCCACATTCGTGTGCACTGCTCTGTGATCTGTACAATGTCCCATCCAACAGGGGGACAACTTCTATGGCCGGGGCTCTTGCTTGTGCCACCACAGCAAGTGATTATAGCGTTCACGCTCTCATTTTTGACTGGATGGTTTGTCTGCTGCTTTGACACTTGGCAACTCAGCTGCCTCCCCCGGGTCGGCTGAGCTCCTGCCATGGGCTGTGTGGGCATAGAGGGAAACGGTGCTGTGAGCTCGTGATGTGCCTGTAGAACGGGACGATTTACCCCGAGGATGCAAGCACAAGGGATGTAGATTTTGGAGACCTGGCAAGAACCCCTGGCAGAGAGACTAGAAACACGTGACAGACACGGGTCATGGGCACAGGGGTTGGACAGCGGAAGACGTGGTGTGGTGACCCTGGAGAGCAGACATGGCTGGCGGGCACAGGGTTGAGAAGACAAGAGGGAAGACGTGGGACCCAACTAGAACAGTGCTTAGGAGCAAATTTATGGACTTACATGGGCACGTGCGAATAGAAGAAAGACTGAAATCAGTCACCTCCATGTCCTTCTTAGGAAGTGAAAAAGGACACAAATGCTGGAAGCAGAAGGAAGAAAATAAAGACAAGAGTGTAAGATAATGACACAGAAAAAGACAATATAAACATCAACCAGGGTAAACATTGTTACTGATAATAATACCAGTAGTAAACATGCTGAGGAAACGGAGAGTAGACCGAAGTGCTGATGTTGGGGGTGGAGATACTCTCTGTGGAGACTGTAGACGGATCAGACGCCGACGGGGGGTTCGGGACACACGTGGGACACCTTCTGCCCATAACCTCCCGTGGCCCACTGCCTCTTCCAGGCCCCAAGCCCACGGCCCCCACGTAACCGTGCTGTGAGAAGGTACATCCTTGCCAGGTTCCAGATCTCAGAGGGAAAGCATTCTTTTTTCCTTTTTTTCTTTTCACCATTAAGTGTCCTGTTAGCTCAAGTTTTTTTTTTTCTTTTTTTTTTTTTTGGTAGATGCACTTTTCAGATTAAAGCAATTCCCTTCCCTTCCGGCTATATTCGGAGTTTGCACGATGACTGGACATTGAAATGTGCCCTATGCTTTCCCTGATCTCTTGAGAGAGTCATACTGATTTTCACTGTTGTGTTAATATGGTGAATTACATTCATTTAAAAAGTATTGATTCAAAAAAGAAGTACTGATTCAGCCTTTCATTCCTGGGAGGATCTCTACATTGTCTTAGTGTTTTACCCTTTTTATATATTATTGAACTTTTTTGCTTGTATGTGTGTGGGTATATATGTATATGTAATATATGTATACATAATATTCATATGTTTTAACATTTTATTTTATTTTATTTTTTTAAAGATTTTATTTATTTATTTGAGACAGAGAGAATGAGAGACAGAGAGCGTGAGAGGGAGGAGGGTCAGAGGGAGAAGCAGACTCCCTGCCGAGCAGGGAGCCCGATGCAGGACTCGATCCAGGGACTCCAGGATCATGACCTGAGCCGAAGGCAGTCGCTTAACCAACTGAGCCACCCAGGCGCCCCTGTTTTAACATTTTAAATAAAATTTTTGTTTTTTTCAGCTTTACTGTGGTATAATTAGCAAATTGCAGCGGGATATACTTAAATTATAGAACATGATTTGATATACATGTACATATGTATACATAGTGGTGGATTTCCACGGTCAAGTTAATTAACACATATATCACCAACTGGAAATCCACGTGTAACTTCTGACTCCCCCTCAAACTGAGCCGCTAATACCTACCGTTGCCTGGAAGACTTACCGAGATAACGTGATATTTGTACATTATATGTGTTATACACTGTATTTTTACAATGAGGTAAGCCAGAGAAAAGACATTACTGATATTAAGAAAACAGAAGGAAAATACATTTACAGTGTGTTACGGTGTTGAAAACAAGGCATGTGTAAGTGTCCGGTGCAATTCAACTGTGTGTACATACACATGTACATCATACATACACACATATGCACATACATAACACTACATACGTGTGTGTGTGGTGTCTTCTACCACAGCCTCCAATCAGGCCCATGCTTGTCGACACAACGAAGCGGACATGGACCCTGGACCCTCTCACAAGTCAGCTGCCAGGAAAGAAACCTACTGTGAGATCCATGTGCCCTGGAGGGTCTCCCGTTAAAAGGCCTGAAGTGAGCGTCACCCCACCACGGGCAGAAGATCGGACCGGACGTGGCTGTCAGGATATGCCAGGACCCTGCCCTCATCATCACCTTGACAGACAGGCCTGAGGTTTGCCCCTAAAACACATGGCCTGAGCCTCGTCCTAATCACGTGTCATAATACGAACTCAAACCTGGGCCAGGACTCCAAGCTCAGCCTCCAGGCATTGGGCCAGAGACCTGACCAGATGCCCATCGGACTCCCCCCAAGCCCCCAAATAAACGAAGACCTGGTCCCTTCCAGATCACGCAGGAGCGCTCTCAGAGACCTGACTGGAGGCTGGAGGCTGTGCAGACTGCAGGTTTGTCCATCGCAACTGGCCTCGGACCAAAAGCAACCCCCACGTGGCAGGAAGCTGCGCGCTGGGGCGCAGAGCGCTGACCCGCCTGAGTGCCCTGTGGACCCGCACTGGGCCTCATCGTCACCGGGCGGCCACGTTCTCGGCCGTCCCTCCGAAGGGTCCTCCCCACGTCGGACAGTGCGCAGCGGGGCTCCAGACCACGGCAGCTCTCGCGCCGCCCCCGGTGCGCTCGGCCCAGGCCGGAGCCCTCCGCTTCCCAGACTGTCCCGATGTCCCCTTGAGCGTCCTCAGAACCCCTCCGAGAAGGACGGCCGGAGCGGGACGCCGCGCAGGAGGTGAGCTCAGCCTCCAGGCTCACGGGGCGTGGGCGGGACTGTCGCATCCGCAGGGGCGAAGAGCGAGGAGGCCGCCGTTCCGGCTCTGCAGAGCTTCCCAGCTCCCGCATGTGTGCCGGCGGTGGGACCCCAGGCCGCGCTCGGGGGACACGCGGCAGACGCCGCCTAAGTGCGTAAACTTAACTGTTCTGACTGGAACTTACTGAACTGTTAACGGCTTTTACTGAAAATGAGTCAGGTTGTGTGAGGAGGTTTTAAACTATACTGTAAATAGAATGCCATGAAATTAACCTGCTTTGGGTCTGTGAATGATTACATTTTGATAAAATCTGGGAAGAGGACCCAGCCTATGTGGTGTGCATCTTTTAAGCAGTGACCTGTCCAGAGACAAGCGTTTTTGGCTCTGTTGAAGTGTTTCAGTGGGAACCATTTTGGGCAATAGACTGTTGTCTTGTATGTTTCGGTTATTAAACATCATTATAAATGTCTTTATTTTTAAAAAAATATTTGATTCATTTATTTGAGAGAGAGAGCTTGCACACAAGTAGGGGGAGTGGGAGAGGGAGAAGCAGACTCCCCACTGAGCAAGGAGCCCAATGCGGGGCTCCATCCCAGGACCCCGGGATCATGACCTGAGCTGAAGGGAGACTCTTCACTGAATGAGCCACCCAGGCGCCCCTGTAAATAAGTATTTCAAAAATTAGTTCAGGATCTGCCTGGGTGACTCAGTCAGTGAAGTGTCTGCCTTTGGCTCAGGTCATGATTTCAGGGTCCTGGGATCGAGCCCCAGGGGCTCCATGCTCAGTGGGGAGTCTGCTTCTCTCTCTGCCCCTCCCCCCGCTTGTGCACTCTCTCTCTCTTTCTCTCTCTGTTAAATAAATCTTTAAAATAAATAAGAGGCACTTGGGTGGCTTAGATGGTTAAGTGTCTGCCTTTGGCTCAGGTCATGGTCCTAGGGTCCTGGGATGGAGCCCTGCCTCAGGCTCCCTGCTCCGCGGGAGGCCTGCTTTTCCCTCTCCCGCTCCCCCTGCTCGTGCTCTCTCTCTGTCAAATAAATAAATAAAATCTTAAAAAAAAAAAGTATTAATAAAATTCTCCCAAATAAATAAAATATTTAAAATAAATACATACAATTATTTCAATATTAATAAAATTCTCCCAGATATGATATACAGGTATATTAACTTTTCAGCATTGAAGATCATTTTATAAATTAGTTTTATTCATCAAAGTTTATTTATCTGGGAATAAAAAGAAGTTTGGTAGAACCCCATGAAATCTTAGGCACAATTCAGCCCAGTGCATCAAGGTATGCATATAAACAATGTTCCTTAGTGGATCTTATGTATATTAAATTGTGGAAAGCACTGCATACAGACTGATTCTGTTTTTCTCACAGTGGAAATGGTTTTTTTTTTTTTTTTTTTTTTTTGCTAACAGGTGTTGAGTGTTTTTTTTAAAACGTTTTATTTATTAATTTATTTTTAAGATTTTATTTATTTATTTGACACAGAGAGACAGCGAGAGAGGGAATACAAGCAGGGGGAGTGGGAGAGGGAGAAGCAGGCTTCCCGCCGAGCAGGGAGCCTGATGCGGGGCTCGATCCCAGGACTCTGGGACCATGACCTGAGCCGAAGGCAGACGCTTAACGACTGAGCCACCCAGGCACCCCCCTTTTTTTTTAAGATTTTATTTATTTGACAGAGAAAGCGAGAGAGGGAACACAAGAAGGGGGGGTGGGGGAGGGAGAAGCAGGCTTCCCGCCGAGCAGGGAGCCCGATGTGGGGCTCGATCCCAGGACCCTGGGATCATGACCTGAGCCGAAGGCAGCCGCTTAACGACTGAGCCACCCAGGCGCCCCTTTATTGTTATTTTTTTAAAGATTTTATTTATTAGAGAGAGGAGAGACAGCGAGAGAGGGAACACAAGCAGGGGGAGTGGGAGTGGGAGAAGCAGACCCCCCGCCGAGCAGGGAGCCCGATGTGGGGCTCGATCCCAGGACCCTGGGATCATGACCTGAGCCGAAGGCAGACGCTTAACGACTGAGCCACCCAGGCGCCCCGAAATTTCACTTTTCAAGTCACTGCTGGTGCAGATGTTGGTCCCCCAGACACCCCCTCAAGTAGCACGAAGCTTAAGGAAAGAGCACAGCACACACGGTCCCTTACGCTCAACCATCATTTCTCAGCGCACACAGATGTGGTTCCAGTGACAGGCCCGTTAGTCCTCCTGCCCTTGTCTTTTTTGCTGACCCTGATTAAATCGAGGGAAGTCAGTAGTGTCTGAGCAAGGCAGTATTTGAGAACCCCCGTGCATTCATTCATTAGAACAAACATGACCGAGCATCTACCATGTGCTCTCAGGCTCGCTGGGATATGCTGTGGGCAAGGCAACGCGCTGGGGTCCTCGGCACGCCGTCGTTTAACCCGCTATACGCCCCGGCAGCTCGTGGTCCCCCCTGGACGGACACGGTGGGGCCATCTGGGTTCGGTGGTGACTCCGTTGCCCAGTGCGTGGAGGTGTGTCTTTGGAAAGGGCTGGAGATTCCGCCTGAGGCCAGGCCTCCGAAGGCTGTGCGTCAGTCTGGGCGTGAGGGTCTCATTCGCCGATGGGTTTCGGTCACACACTCGTTGCGTTTGTGCTCACCGTGCCCCACTCTCCACTTCTGGACTGTTTCCTCCACTGCCAACTGGGCACCGGGAAGCAGCATATACACTTAGTGCCTCTACCCCCTCATGTGCTCCTGTCCTCAGGAGGGGGATGGGAGCCCGAAGATACTAGAATTTATAAATCGGGCGCCTGGGTGGCTCAGTCGGTTGGGCGACTGCCCTCGGCTCAGGTCATGATCCCGGGGTGCCGGGATCGAGCCCCGCATCGGGCTCCCTGCTCGGCGGGGAGCCTGCTTCTCCCTCTGCCCCTCCCCCTCTCATGCTCTCTGTCTCTCATTCTCTCTCTCTCAAATAAATAAATAAAATCTTTAAAAATAATAATAATAAAAAGAAAAGGGGCGCCTGGGTGGCTCAGTTGGTTAAGCGACTGCCCTCGGTTCAGGTCATGATCCCGGGGTGCCGGGATCGAGCCCCGCATCCGGCTCCCTGCTCGGCGGGGAGTCTGCTTCTCCCTCTGCCCCTCCCCCTCTCATGCTCTCTGTCTCTCATTCTCTCTCTCTCAAATAAATAAATAAAATCTTTAAAGAAAAAAGAAAAAAGAAATGCAGAATCAGGGCGCCTGGGTGGCTCAGCTGGTTAAGCGACCGCCTTCGGCTCAGGTCACGATCCCGGGGTCCCGGGATCGAGCCCCGCGTCGGGCTCCCTGCTCGGCGGGGGGTCTGCTTCTCCCGCTCCCCCCTCTTGTGCGCTCTGTCTCTCTCTCTCTCAAATAAGTAAAATCTTAAAAAAAAAGAATTTATAAATCACCTCTACAAGTTCTGAGCAGAACGAAGCAAATGGAAAGGAGAAAGGACTGCGCGGGCACGTCTGTGTTTCTACCTCTGCGCGGACCCGGACCAGAAACAGTCCGGCCCCGCATTCTCCCCGCCCTGGCCCAGGGCGGGCCGCGCTCCCGGGAACACGGAGGAAAAGCTTTCTGTGACGCAAGCCCCTTCCAAGCGGTGGCAGGAAACCCCTCAGCGCTTATTACGTCGACCACTGCGTGCTCTAACGTTAAAGCAGCTGGAGGACTTGCCCGCCCGCGCGGACGCAAGCCGGACCGTCAGACTCCGCGGGCACAGGCCCAGGCCGGAAGCGCCGCGGCCCGGAGGACGGAAGTGCTGGGACCGTTCCCGCTGGCCCCGCCCTCCTCGGGGCCCCGCGACCCGCGACCCCGCGACCCGGAAGCGCTGTCCGGAAGCGCCGCTCCGCCTGCAGGTGGGAGCTTCCGTGTGGTGGGGAGCCGCGCTGCGCGGCAGGGGTGCGGCCCGGTCCTGCGGCAGAGCCCGGAGCTGGGAGGGAAGGCCGGCTGTGCCCGGGACACCGCCTGCCCTGTGCCTGCCAGGGTGTGTTTTCGTTCCGCCGGGCAACGCTTCCCCCGGAGGCCCTCAGGTGGAGGTGGGCGCGGGGGTGGGGGGACGGGACGGGGGAGGGCGTGCAGAGGGGTGACGGGTCCGTGTGCACGTGGGGGAGGGCGCAGGGGAGGGGGTGACGGGCCCGTGTGCACGTGGGGGAGGGCCCACGGGAGGGGGTGACGGGTCCGTGTGCACGTGGGGGAGGGGGTGCAGAGGGGTGACGGCCCGTGTGCACGTGGGGGAGGGGGTGCAGAGGGGTGACGGGTCCGTGTGCACGTGGGGGAGGGGGTGCAGAGGGTTGACGGGTCCGTGTGCACGTGGGGGAGGGGGTGCAGAGGGGTGACGGGCCCGTGTGCACGTGGGGGAGGGCCCACGGGAGGGGGTGACGGGTCCGTGTGCACGTGGGGGAGGGGGTGCAGAGGGGTGACGGGTCCGTGTGCACGTGGGGGAGGGGGTGCAGAGGGGTGACGGGTCCGTGTGCACGTGGGGGAGGGGGTGCAGAGGGGTGACGGCCCGTGTGCACATGGGGAAGGGGTGCAGAGTGGGTGACGGGCCCGTGTGCACTTGGGGGAGGGCGTGCAGAGGGATGACGGGCCCGTGTGCACGTGGGGGAGGGCCCACGGGAGGGGGTGACGGGTCCGTGTGCACGTGGGGGAGGGGTTGCAGAGGGGTGACGGGTCCGTGTGCACGTGGGGGAGGGGTTGCAGAGGGGTGACGGGTCCGTGTGCACGTGGGGGAGGGGGTGCAGAGGGGTGACGGGTCCGTGTGCACGTGGGGGAGGGGGTGCAGAGGGGTGACGGCCCGTGTGCACATGGGGAAGGGGTGCAGAGTGGGTGACGGGTCCGTGTGCACGTGGGGGAGGGCCCACGGGAGGGGGTGACGGGTCCGTGTGCACTTGGGGGAGGGGGCGAAGAGGGGTGACGGGTCCGTGTGCACGTGGGGAAGGGGGTGCAGAGGGGTGACGGGTCCGTGTGCACGTGGGGGAGGGGGTGCAGAGGGGTGACGGGTCCGTGTGCACGTGGGGGAGGGGGTGCAGAGGGGTGACGGCCCGTGTGCACATGGGGAAGGGGTGCAGAGTGGGTGACGGGCCCGTGTGCACTTGGGGGAGGGCGTGCAGAGGGATGACGGGCCCGTGTGCACGTGGGGGAGGGCCCATGGGAGGGGGTGACGGGCCCGTGTGCACTTGGGGGAGGGCGTGCAGAGGGATGACGGGCCCGTGTGCACGTGGGGGAGGGCCCACGGGAGGGGGTGACGGGTCCGTGTGCACTTGGGGGAGGGGGCGAAGAGGGGTGACGGGTCCGTGTGCACGTGGGGGAGGGGGTGCAGAGGGGTGACGGGTCCGTGTGCACGTGGGGGAGGGGGTGCAGAGGGGTGACGGGTCCGTGTGCACGTGGGGGAGGGGGTGCAGAGGGGTGACGGCCCGTGTGCACTTGGGGAAGGGGTGCAGAGTGGGTGACGGGTTCGTGTGCACTTTGGTGGGGATGCAGAGGGGCTGACGGTAGGGGAGCACCCTCGGAAGGTGAAGGACAGCGATCTGGGCAAGCAGCACGGAGAAGGGACAGAAAGGGGCTCAGCATAGAGATGGAGGAGGGGCGGATGACCGAAGGGTTAGACACCAGAGTCATAGTTTGTTTTTTATCTTCTACATTTATAGTGTCACACTTGGATTATGAAGACTCAGTAGTTCTCCGCTCTTTGTTGTATGCTGAAAATACTCTTTGGAACTTAATAATTTTCCACTCTTTCAATGTGCATTTATTAAGGATAGTGATTTTTATTTTTTATTTTGGCATCACCAAAGTTTTGTTTAAGCAGTTTGTCTAATAATACATTTTCTTTATGTGATCTTTTAACCTTGTGGGCTGTGAACTGAAGTTTCCCACTAAGTATGTGCTCCCTTTATCCTTTCTTAGTGAATGTTCAAGGATGGGCTGGATGATAGGGATGTTTTGTTCTAACCAAGCCCATCTGTTCAGGATGAATACATCACATAGAGCTGTTTACATGGGTGGCTATCCTTCATGATTTCCAGTGCCAGTAATTAGTTCTTAACTTCATATTTTCTGAGAGTCCAATGTGATGTTTGAGCAAAGAGAGCTACTTGAGATCATTATGATTAAAACCATGAGAGAGAAGTTGCTGAGGAGTATGAGATACGTCCTGTAATCTGTGGAGGTAGGGCTGGGAAGAGAAAGCCTGTCCTGCGAGGGTGCTGGTGGTTGCATCCTGCGGCTTCTGCTGACCTCCTTGCCTGTCCCAACACACATGAACGGGGCTCCAGGGCCATTGGGTAGGTGAGGACCAAGATTGTTTACACTAAGCACAGAACATAGGTGTCTCTCCCAGGAAGAGGGGCACCCAGTGATGTGTCCTGAGCTTGGGGAAGGAAAAGAAGAATGCAGAGGGGGTTAAGGAACCAGGAGTGGGTGGGACACTGGGAAGCTCCAAAATAGGAGAAATGAAAATCTCTGCCTGTCTTCACCTGGAGATCTATGCTCAGCAGGTACTAGCAGTGTCTTCAGTGTCTGATTTCAGTCACATGCCCACTGCTGCCAAGTGACTTGTGGGTTTCACTAGGATAGGAAGACTTTCTGAAGAAACAGAAAAACCAGTCTCTGGGTCTCCATGTTGAAGTTTATTGTCGATGCAAGTTTTGAAGAAAAGATTCATGGCAGCCATACTCCGCTTCAAAGGGGAAAAAACACTCCATTGATATTATAAAAATCTAATAGAAACCGAAAGAAGAAAAGGGAGATCTGCACATAGATGAGGGCAGGAGTAAGCAGTAAAGGAGAACAAGACAAAGTTACATCAACTCGGGTACTTAGAACATCCAACCTCATCAGCTGGGGAAGCCCTGTGGAAACAGCCGGGCTGCAGTCCTGGTGGAGAGGCCTGGGCGGAGCGTCCTCCGTCCTCCCCTCAGCTGAAACTTCCCACTGACCATCCCCACAAGGGCTGTATTTATAGGGCACAGGACGGGGTCTGAAGTTAAACATTTGTTTGCCTACGTGCAGTTTGGAGTGAGCTGCATTTCTGTGCTATCACGTCTTTGCATCGTCAAGGAGTCTGGGCTGTGTTTGTTTGCCTCCCTCCCAGATTCCAGTCCGGGGGTACAGCCCAGCCTGGAGACTTACAGCTCTTGGCGTCCAGACCAGAAGGGCCCGTTCTGACCTGGAAGCCAGCTGATGTCCACTAACCGGGCTCCCGAGGTCACTCATGCAGCAGGAGTCTCACGCACATCGTCGTTTAGCCTGCCTGCGTTCGTGCAGGTCGGGGTGGAAGGTTCTGCGGGACAAATCACAGAAACCTCCATCCATATGATACAGTGTAGGAGTGTGGGAGGTGTCCCCATGTTTCAGTAGAAAGAGGACTCCCGATATGTATGGTTGTGGCACAAGAAGATGTATTGATTCCAAGCCCTGAAAGGCATAGTCTCAACACTCAGGAGTGAGTTAAGAGTGATCTTGCCTCGGAAGGAAGCTCAGACAAGAAGGAAGATGAGCAGGAGTCAGGAATGCCTCTTTCTTCGAAGAAAAATTATATTCTCTGTTGATTGTTACGTCCTCTCCCTCTGAAATGCGATTTTAGACCCTACTAATGTTCAGCTCTCAAGTACCCTACCTAACACATTTGCTCACAGTCGCTCATGGTGTTTTCTGAACCCTCTTCCATCTCTAGACAGATTCCATCTCACCATGAACCACTGACATCAAACTTGTGAAGCATTTCCATTGAATCGTTGGAAGGACTTCATGTTCAGATAGGGTTTGGAGATGGGGTGAGTACTATGGTTTCAATGAGGTAGGGTAGCAGGGATTTCCTAGGGACCAAAGCAGGATGCCCTGCCAATTCTCTATGAATAAGGACTAATTAATGTGCAGGAATTGCTGGAAAATCTTGGAAAATAAGATTGGTAATGGAAAATTTGATCTCCCTGACTTTATAATGCATTCCAACCTTAGCAAAGTGAGCCTGTGTGGATCTGGCCTCAAAATATTAATTACTTGGAATAAAGTGGGAGAATGCAGAAACTGATCATGAAAATCAAGGTTGCATTCATTTAATCCACGTGATGGGATGGGTTTTATTCCACAGTTGCTTTTTAAAAATGAAATCAGGGGCGCCTGGGTGGCTCAGTTGGTGAAGCGTCTGCTTCAGCTCAAGTCATGATCTCACGGTCCTAGGTTCGAGTCCCACATCGGGCTCCCTGCTCCGCGGGGAGCCTGCTTCTCCCTCTGCCTGCCACTTCCCCTGCTTGTGCTCTGTCAAATAAATAAATAAAATCTTAAAAAAAAAGGAACTCAACCTAAATGTCTAACAGTAGGAGTTTTAAAAATAGCTCACAACACATACATTCCAGAGACCTTACGTTACTGGATTTGTAAAGAATCGTTCAGTGGCTGCCTCTAAGCACAGTGACTTCTCTGAGGAGCTCCGTGTGCTCCTATGCTCTGGGCAAGATGGAGTCTGAGTGCTGGTGTGAAGTATGGTGCATTCATGGTTTGATAGATTCTGGCAAGACAGACCCTGCCTAGAGTCGCAGTGATACTGTCAACCATCACCAAAATGTGGGCTTCTCACTCAGCTGCAAACAGGACTCATTATTACATTCTTTTTTTTTTAAAGATTTTATTTATTTATTTGACAGAGAAAGACACAACGAGAGAGGGAACACAAACGGAGTGGGAGAGGGAGAAGCAGACTCCCCGCCGAGCAGGGAGCCCGATGCGGGACTCGATCCCGGGACTCCAGGATCATGACCTGAGCCGAAGGCAGTCGCTTAACCGACTGAGCCACCCAGGCGCCCTCATTATTACATTCTTTATTTTTATGTATATAAGGAAAAATAACTTTATTTCACTGGTTACTGAATAAATGTTATTAATACAGTTGTATTTATAGACATGTCCATGTAAATTAATTTTCCTACTTGGCTCATTTTTCACGTATTTTCCTACGTGGCTCATTTTTCATGTAATTTTACAAAATATTTTGTATTCGAGTTTTATCACACACACAGTTACACGTACACATGTGTGTGCACTTTGATCTATTTTAGTTATAATCTTTATACAGTGAAATAGAAATCTTTACTTCATGCTATCATGTTTTTAATTTTATTTTGGAAGTCTTTATTCTGTCATTATAAAATATTCTGTTCATTTTAGTCTGAGTATCATATTGTTTGATATACTTACACATGTTCTATCTTCTTGATGAACTCACCTCTGTGTCAATGTATAATGGTCCTGTTTCTTGTTATAATTTCTGAGTTAAAGTCTGTTTTGTCTGATGTAAGTATAGCTACCTCTGCTCTCTCAGGATTGCTGTTGACCTGGAATATGTTTTCCTATCCCACCACTTTGGGTCTGTATGTGTCTTTAAAGCTGAAGCAAATCTTTTGTAGGTAGGGTATATTTGGGTAATTTTTTTTTTTTAAGATTTATTTATTTATTTGAGAGTGAGAATGAGAGAGAGTACATGAGAGCGGGGAGGGTCAGAGGGAGAAGCAGGCTCCTTGCTGAGCAGGGAGCCCGATGCGGGACTCGATCCCGGGACTCCAGGATCATGACCTGAGCCGAAGGCAGTCGCTTAACCGACTGAGCCACCCAGGCGCCCTATTTGGGTAATTTTTTTAATGCAGTCACCCACTCTGCCTTTTTTTTTTTTTTTTAAGATTTTATTTATTTATCTGACAGAGAGAGACACAGCAAGAGAGGGAACACAAGCAGGGGGAGCGGGAGAGGGAGAAGCAGGCTTCCCGCCGAGCAGGGAGCCCGATGCAGGGCTTGATCCCAGGACCCTGGGACCATGACCTGAGCCGAAGGCAGATGCTTAACGACTGAGCCACCAACGCACCCCCACTCTGCCTTTTCATTGTAGAATTTATCCACTCATGTCTTAGATAATTATTATAGACAAGGACTCACTAATGCCATCTCATTCTTTTCTCGGTGTTCTGCAGGTCTCGTGTTGCGCTTTCTTTGTGTATTGATGATTTTCTGTAGTGGTGTGCTTTGATTCCTGTCTTTGTATCTTCTGTGTATCTACTGTTGCTTTGTGGTCATCGTAAGACTTACATAAAACATCATCTAGATATAACAGTCTAATGTAAGCTGATAAGCAACTTAATTTTACTCTCCCCCATATGTTCTACGTTTTTGATGTCACTATTTTTCACATTGTGTGTCCTTTAAAAATTATGGTGGCTATAGTTATTCTCAGTACTTTTGTCCTTTAACCTTGATGCTGGAAGTAAGTGGTTAATGTATCACCATATAATAGGATTGCAGTATTCTGAATTTGGGTATATAACTACATTATATGCTTATTTTATTATTTTTTAAAAATATTTTATTTATTTGTCCGAGAGAGAGAGAGTGCACAAGCGGGGGCATAGGGCACAAAGGAAGAGCCAATGTCCTAATTACCACATTTTTAAAAGTTAAGGCTTCTGTTCTGTCCTCCATCCCTGAGGGAGCAGCAGAGGGAGAGGGAGAAGCAGCAGGGAGCCCGGTGCGCGGGACTCGATCCCAGAACCCTGGGATGATGACCTGAGCCAAAGGCAGACGCTCAACCAACTGAGCCACCCAGGTGCCCCTTTAAATTTTTTAAAAACAGATTTATTTATTTGTTATTTTAAAGATTTTCTTTATTTGACAGAGAGCACAAGTAGGCAGAGCGGCAGGCAGAGGGAGAGGGAGAAGCAGGCTCCCCGCGGAGCAGGGAGCCTGATGCGGGGCTCAGTCCCGGGACTCTGGGATCATGACCTGAGCCGAAGGCAGACACCCGACTGAGCCACCCAGGTGCCCAAAACAGATGTATTTTTTTATTTGAAAGAGCGAGAACATGAGTGGCGGGAAGGGCAGAGGGCAGAGGGAGAGAGAATCTCCAGCAGTTTCCCTGCTGAGCTTTGAGCCCAGTGTGGGGCTAGATCTCACGACCCTGAGATCAGGACAGGAGACAAAATCAAGAGTTGGATACTTAACCGACTGAGCCACCCAGGCACCCATGTTCTTTTAAATCTTGTCAGACTTTGGTCAAAAAACAAATAAATCTTGCATTTGCTGTATCCTCTCTCATACCTTTTCTACGTATAGTCGTGCTCTGCACTTCTTGTCTCCTCTTGGGGGCTGTGGAATTTCTGATTGTAGGCCTTCTCTAGATACTGCAAAGCCAGGCCAGGTGCTGACAGCCTTCCTTTTGCTTTCCCTAGTGTGGTGCTGAGTGCTCCCGTTTTGTGCTGACGCACAGTCCCACAGAGTTGGGCCGGCGTTGTCTGCATGCTCTCTAGCCTTCTGCAAGGCTCACTCTGGACGCAGTTGGGAGCGCACTCAGGGAGCTGACCGCCAGCTTGAGAGATGTGTGGGTGATGTGCACTGAGTACTGGGGGGTTCAGAGGTGTAGTGTCCCTGGCAGCTCATGGACAGGCTTCCTGATGGAGTCTGCAGTGCAGTTAGTAGGATCTGCATCTCTTCCGTTGCCCCGTTAAGACCTCCACCTGCTCTTTTCACAGGGGCTTCCCAGCCCCAGGTCATGCAGCACACCCCGGTATTGCAGGGAGTGCAGGAAGACCTGGGTTTCTTTGGCTAGAGGAGCAGGTCACTCACTTAGATGCTCTCCCTTTCTCCCAAGGGAGAAAACATGGGTCAGGATGTGCCACTGAGATGTGCCATTTTGGGAGAATGGTGATCCAGTTAAAGTGAAACTGTTACTCTTACCCTTTTTAATGCACCTAGTCTTCGATGACTTTTTTTTTTTTAAAGACCCCATTTATTTATTTGACAGAGAGAGACAGTGAGAGAGGGAACACAAGCAGGCAGAGTGGGAGAGGGAGAAGCAGGCTCCCCGCTGAGCAGAGCGCCCGATGCGGGGCTCGATCCCAGGACCCTGGGATCATGACCTGAGCCGAAGGCAGACGCTTAATGACTGAGCCACCCAGGCGCCCCTCGATGACTTCTTTTTATTTCCTTGCTCCAACAGTGTGCTGGAACTTCTCTGCTGGGCTCCCGAATTTCCACAAAGGCCCTCTCATGCTGGATGATTGTCTAATCAGTGTTCTTTGAGAGGAAGACAGTAGAAAAGTATCCTGGCATGTTGATGAAGTCTGTTTCTTCAGAAAGTAATCTTTTTTTATAATAACAGTTGGAGCCCTTTCACAGGAAGGCAAGAAAGAGGGCATGAAGGGAAGGTTTTATGTTTGACTGCATGAAAATTTTAAGTAAAAGATCCAGGAAAACCTGAGAAGTCTGCTATAGACATGGCTCTGTGCAATTTATCAGTCATGTTGAGCTCACTGCTCAGTGAGTCAGAAGATCACGTAAAGAAAGCAAGGATGCTGCTGATAAAAGACTAACTGGTTGAACAAGGTTTTACTGGTTAATATGAAAATCTAATGTCTTTACAAACTACATATTGAAATAATGTAAAATTATTTAACAAGGACTGAAGAATATTTTCAGTATATAATACTGAAAAACACTGAGGCCTCATGACAATAAATTTTGAGGGGGAAGTAATTTAAAAAAATTTTAAAAACATGGTAATTAGGACATTGGCTCTTCCTTTGTGCCCTATGCCGCTGTTAAGGCTTCTGTTCTGTCCTCCATCCCTGATGACCCCACTGATTCTTGTCTAGATCACTCTTATTTTGCTATTATGTCTTTATGAGCCCAATGGATCCACCTGCCCCCCATCCTTTATTTAACTCTCATTCGACCTTACTTTCTCTGACTCGTTCTGTCTCCCTTGTTGTTCTCCCTCTTTGATGTGTTCTTTCCCCCATATCCCACACCTGACTAGACATCCATACGGATGTACTGAAGATACCCTCCTAGGAAGAGCCCACTTTCCAGTGACACACTGGGAATGTAAACATACCATGCCAGACACAGCACGGAAGGTGAAATTTGGAACAGGAGAGGTTGGTGCCCCCCCCCCCCCCCCGCAGCCCCAGGACCTTCCTGAGGCAGCCTGAAGGGCAGGCCTGATAAACAGCAGGGTGCAGTTCCCAGGAGAACAGAAAAGGGGTCTCAGGAGAGGACTGGGGTCTGCAGAATGCTAGGACCAGGAATGGCATGGCACCTGGGGGATGGTCTGGAGGGCCAACAGGGTTGATGGTGGTGAAAGGCAATAATCCACTTCCCTAATTGTGACTTGTCATAGCATTGGGACAGGAGACAGTGAAGAGCCCAAAGGCAGAAAGTCCAAACAGGGATAGCTTCCCATCCATTTTAACTAGAAACAAAGTGAGTTAGACCTGGTGGCGGAACGGCCAGTGTCCTGAGCCTCTCGAGGGTCTCCCTGCTGATGGTATGGACAGGTGCGTGGACTGTGCTATCTGCTGGGACTCCTGCAACCAGGTGTGAAGAATGGGTGGGGAGGGGAGGTACCAGTGAATGCAGGATTTGAGTCTCAAAGACAGGAGCACCTGGTCCACTTGGGTGGTACCTTTGCTCCAGCAAATCTGCTTCTAGCTCAACAGGAAGCTATAGGGCGGGTAGTGTTGGTCAAAGAGGGGCCTCCCCCAGGAAGGGGCAGGGGCAGTGTGGCTTGGGTGAGGTGGTGCTGGGCGTTGAGAAACACGTAGTCAGTGTGAGCAGTCCATGCCCCACCTACCCTATTCAGGTGTTTCTGCACCTGTCCCTTCCTCCACCAGTATGTATCACCTCACACTTTTGCTTTGGGGTTTTGCTTCAAAGTAGCTTTGGTCCTTTCCCCTAGTGGAGAATTTAGAATCCTTGATCCCCCAACCTACAGGCTTTCCACCACATAGCTCTATAACTCCTCACCATTCTGCCCCAGCTTAACACTCTCACTCAGAGCCCCATCCCTGGTGCCCACAGCTCCCACATCTCTGGACTGTTCAGACCCTGGATTCTAGTCTTCCCTTCTCCAGAGCCCCTGCAAGTCCCACAGGCCTGACCCCACAATTCTGGTTTCACTTCTCCCAGGCTCCCCAGTGGGCATGCTCTGTGGGTTTTTACTGCACTGCTGAGCTGGCGCTTTCTACCTCATGTGCCCTCTAAGACATCACACACCCTGATCCCACAAGCCCTGACATGTCGTGCATGTGCACGGAGGAGATCTGAGAACATGTGCCTGTGTTCTGACAGTCACGTGTGCACCTTCCACACTGATCACATACTCTCAGACACCATAATGACCCATGCCTTCTAAAGGCACAGAAACAACAAGGAAACATGACTGTATACAGGTCATAGAATCACCATATGCCCTCTGCCCACACACAATTGCTGACACAGTCCTCAAAGGAAAACCCGGCTGTGCCCATGTGTGCTTTGATAATAGGGTATTTCACCCTTGGACATCAACATGGAAGCCCAGGGCTGAGGCGGCCAGGCACTTGGCACAGGAATGAAATGCATGCTGACCTCCCATCAGAACCCAGCACAACTGGTTTGTATGGCTGACCTATGGGTGTTTGATATGAACACAGTACCAAGAAATGAAGTTAGGGAAGTGTAGATAATTAAGCCCATGAGAAAGTATCAAAGTTTTAATGTGATTCCAACTTGTAAACTGGAGAATATAAATAGTTACTATTTTCAAAATTCTGACAAATATATTATGCATTAAAAATAGAGATGAATCATTCTTCGGTTTAAAATGTCTCCAGGTGAATTATTTCCGTTTTGGCCCTGAGTAGCTTGTCCTGGACCAACTAACCAGTGACAGCAGTGAAACCTTACTAAAGTACACAAGCAACTGCTCAGAGGTACTGAAGTGTGTAGCCTCTTCAGATGACTTGATACAGTCTGAGAAAAGGGAAGCTCGACGATGTGATTTTCTTATTCATACTGGCTTTTTCTACTGAAGCATCTGGAAATGAACACTATGGAAGGACAGTCCAGAGAAATAGGCAGCTTTTCTTGACTGAGAACAAAATCAGCTGGAAATTTGTTCAAGCAAAATACTGAGGCTTCTGCTTCCAGGTAAGATGTTGAGTAGAGACAAGACAGAGAACAGGAGGGCGCCTGGGTGGCTCAGTTGGTTAAGTGACTGCCTTCAGCTCAGGTCATGATCCTGGAGTCCCTGGATCGAGTCCCGCATCGGGCTCCCTGCTCGGCAGGGAGTCTGCTTTGCCCTCTGACCCTCCCCCCTCTCATGTGTGCGCTCTCTCTCTCTCATTCTGTCTCAAAAAAAAAAAAAGACAGAGAACAGGAAATTAGATGTTTTAAATTCAGAGATTTGTAAAACCGGAGAGGACTATAAGAACCAGGAAGAGACCATCTGATTTCCACACTTGGGGGAATTTGCTTAGTATAGACACTGAAAATCATGGGCAAAAAAATCACTATGAGGAAATAACAAGTAGATGGATATATAAACATGTGGACTGACATAGGCTGATTGAAATATAGAGAATCTCCAATGTTGGGATCCTTTTCCCCATAGGTTTTTAGGTGGGGATAAAGAAGAAAAGAAAGTGTTTTGTCTTCTCAGTTTATACTACTTTGGAAGGTGTTTTCAGTAAATCTAGAGGAATGACCTGAAAGACATGAATGTCTGAATGAAATCAAAGCTGCCACCTAGCCTGAGTCTATTTCAATTCCTGGATGGAAGAAGTGATGTTTCCTCACTCTAAGAGAATAATAAACTTGTCTGGGTAAAACCACATCAACTTCAGTCTCCTTTTTTTGAAGACAATGTGTGAAATTAAAAAATTAAAAAATACAAAAACATCTTTGTAAAGCAGCAGGAAAGGTGATGGGAAAAAAAGACAATGAACAAATCCACATCTATCTTTAGATTGGAGTTAGGAGGAAAATTTATAATATTACTACACAAAATAGAAGTTATAAGAAACATGAGAAGCTGGAGAAATTCAATAGTTCTAGGTTTGGGAAGCTATGTCCTGTTGGTGACATTAATGGGTGAGTTTAAGACTTTACACATAGAAAACAAATTAGTGTGAGGACACATCAATAATACCTTCAAACCAAAGGGCAGAGATAAAGTGAGGATTGACAAGGCATTGCATACTCACTCGTAACGTTATAAGTTAATCATAAGCACCTGCATTCTCTTTCTTGCCACGTGTGAACAAGGATGACTAATCATACGCAAGCGAGTGAAGACCAATGACTCGGCCTGGCCTCTGGCCTCCCGGCTTTCTGCATTTGCCTGTGGGGGGAACCGGGATGCAAAGGTCTCCTCCGTTGGGTGACGTGTGCGTCCGTGGCTGTTGTGTCAGGGATATGGGCAAGGCTGGGCTGCCTCTGCTTCAGCCCTCGGCTGTGCCAGACTGGTTTTTGCCACTAGCAGACGTTAGCGTGAGTGTGCTAGGCATTCTGGAATAGGATACTCCAAATATCCTCAGTCTCCTTCATGTCCTAGTTCTCACCGAACACAACCCTTTGGCAACAAAATTCTCTTGTCTTCCTAGGAATGATTTTTTCTCCAGTCACTTCTTGTTTCAGCAGATTTCTTCTGCATGCCAAATGAGTTGCTAAATTGAATGAGTGCATAGTGATTACAGATCCAGACTTTCCTGCACAACTGGCTTGTTTAAAGGATAAATGAAAGTATTTCTGCATTGATTACAGACATATTTCTCTGACGTAACTTCTCCATTTTGTTTGACGGAACTGTGGATGAAAATTCTTCCACACTCACTTCATTTACATCCTTCCGTGTCAGTCCATTATCTAAAGGTTTTGTCATATAGATGACCCACATATGGATTCTCTCCACTTTGGATTACCTTCAGTTGAGTGAAGTAATAAGGATGAATAAATGCTCTCCCACACTGATTATAAATATGGTGTTTCTTGAGTATTTGAGCCCTCAAGAGTGTTTGTAGTTTGAAGCTATAGGTGGTGAATCTTCCACATTTATTACCTTTACATGTATTTTCTCATGTTGTCTAAGGTTAAAATATTTACTGAAGGCTTTCCCGCATACAAAACATTTATATGGTTTCTCTCCAGTGTGGATTCTCTTATGCAATCTAAAGTTATAGCTTCTATTGAAGGCTTTGCCACATACATTGCATTCATATGGTTTCTCACCGGTATGAGTTCTCTCATGTCGTCTAAGGACAGAAGAGTGATTGAAAGCTTTCCCACATAGGTGACATTCATACGGTTTCTCTCCAGTGTGCGTTCTCTCATGTCGTTTAAGGACAGAAGAATCAGTAAAGGCTTTCCAACACAGATGACATTCATACGGTTTCTCTCCAGTGTGGGTTCTCTCGTGTCGTCTAAGGACAGAAGATTCAGTGAAAGCTTTCCCACACAGATGACATTCGTATGGTTTCTCTCCAGTGTGAGTTCTCTCATGTTTTCTGAGGTGAGAACAGTGGGTAAACGCCTTCCCACACAAATGACACTCATATGGTTTCTCTCCATTATGAGTTCGCTCATGTTGTCTAAGGTAAGAAGTTTTACTGAATGTCTTCCCGCATAGATGGCACCCATATGGTTTCTCTCCAAAGTGAGTTCTTTCATGTTTGTTAAGGTCAGAACAGTGGGTGAAGGCTTTCCCACATAGATGGCATCCATGGGGTTTTTTCCTGGTGTGAATCATCTCGTGTCGCCTAAGGTTATAACTCTTACTGAAGGCTTTCCCACATAGATGGCATCCATATGATTTCTCTCCCGTGTGCGTTCTCTCATGCTTCCTAAGGTCAGAGCAATGAGTGAAGGCTTTCCCACACAGATGGCATCCGTGTGGTTTCACTCCAGTGTGAATCATCTCGTGTCGCCTAAGGTTGGAACTTTTTCCAAAGGCCTTCCCACATTCATGACATTCAAATGTTTTCTCTCCATTTTGAGTATTATTGGTTTGTCTATGGGCAGAGCTTTGAATAAAGGCATTCCCACGTTGACAACATTTGTATGATTTACTTGTAGTGTGACTCTGCTTATGTGTATTAAAAGATGTCAAATAACTGCTGTCTTTTCCACATTCTTTGCTGATATAGGGATTCTTTCCCATTTTAGGTACCACATATTGAGTCCATGTTAGTATTTCAGTAAAATTGTCTCCGAAATCATTGCATTCAAAAGGATCCTCTTGAGTGTGAGATCTTTGCTTTTTGAAAGGAAATGAGAGACTGTTAAAAATTCCCTCACATTTATTCCTTCCCTCCTTCATCTACATATAAATTCTACAGTCATCATTCAGTGATAGAGTCCGACAACATTGTCTCAAGATTAGTTACATAAACAGGGGGTATTCCTCTCCAGCAAGCATAGAGATTTTCTTTTTTGTAGCATCCCAAATGCAGAGATATCTGATTAAAGACATTATTATGTGTCAAATGTTAGGTATGTAAGTCATGATCATGCAGCTGTCTGTTTACAAGACCTCAGGTTATGGTTTTGACTTCAGATTAATTTCTTCCCTAAAATCAAACTAACCAAAACTTCCTGCTGTGAAAACCCTTGATTTCAACTTAAATTATGGTTGGGTAATTGTGCCCAATTCCTTACTTATTCAATACCCACATCATTTGGAAACACAGGTTCATTCCCTTAAAGCTTACCATTTCACTGATTAATGTTGTGTCCTTCTTGCAGATATGTTGCATGAATATCACTTCTTGTTTTTTAAGATGATCTTCCCTATCTGAAATGATTGGGGAAAAAATTGCCATAGTGATTGATGGAATTAAAATGTTGAAGACACTAAATGCTCGTTGAGTATGTTTCAAATACTGACAGAGATGGGAAAGAATGTCAAATTAAGGAATACCATAAGGAGAAGAAACACAAAGGACATCAACAGTTGACCTTTTCAGGACTGAAATATGAGAAAAATAAGATGGAGATGGTAAGTTGGGGAGGAAAAGAGAGCGAAAATCTTCATAGAAGAGAATCATGGAAAGGGACATTTTGTGTATTTTAACTCCAATAAGTAGATAACTATTACCTTCCCACAGACAGAATAGAAATTGACACCTGTTAAGTAGAATGACAATATCTGAAAAAAATTTTCCCCTATCATACTGTTTTATTTTTTTAAAAAGCCACTAAATTTCATTTGATGATTCTTAGGGCCTACTCACTCACTGACTAGGCTCTTACTGTAGCTCACCTGGACTCTGGCATTGCAGCAAACCTCTCTCTTCTTTTGAAAGGTGCTCTCCTGGTTCCAAGTGGGAAATCGTATCTGATTTGTAGAGTTGTCTGCCTGTTCATAGAAAAAAGATAATTGAATTTTGACTTCTGTGCTCATAACACTGAATGATCATCAATATAGGACCAACTAATGAGAAAGAATAAGGTAACCTCTGAAAGTCATCCCAGGTAAGAGTATGTTGAAAACAACATGGACAGTCCTTCACCAACAGAAGTTTAACTCTTGACTTTTCCCAAAGACATTAAGGACCTGTCATTGTTGATGCCTAACTAAGTTCAGAGATAAACTGTGTAATCTTCAATATTTTAACACAGCGAGAAGATACAAGTTCTCACAGTGTTTGAATAGTATATCCTAAATGAATCCAGTAATACAACTCCACCAGAAAAATCTTGGTTCTACATGGAAAACCATTTGTCTGTTGTTGTTTTTAAGATTTATTTATTTTAGAGAAACTGGGGGCGGGGGAGGGGGAGAGGGAGAGAGAAACTTAAGCAGATTCTGCACTGAGCATGGAGCCCGATTCGGGCTCAATCCCACGACCCTGAGATCATGACCTGAGATGAAACAAAGAGTCGGATACTCAACCGACTGAGCCACCCAGGTGCCCCTGTTTTTTTTTTTTTTTTAAATACTGTGGTCTGATCAGTCCCCATAGGAAAAAAAAAAGTCAGTATATTTACTTACCAATTCAAAAATAATGAGTTCCCACCACTGTTTGGTTGTTGTGGAGATTGAGTAGTAAGAAAGACATGAAATTCTAGTGGGATGACAAATAAAAGTAAAATGTGAAGAAGATTGCTGTGAGGTAGTTGTGGGTAAGAAAGAAGACAGTCTTCAGAAATCACAGAAATGAGCAATCTTTTCCACACAGCTGTTGAATGAATGAGTGAACGGACATATACATACATCATAAACACTAAGAGACTCACCAATTGAGACCAGGTGACTGATGTTCTCCAGCATCACATCTCTGAAGAGTTTTCTCTGGGACCTGTCCAGCAGGGTCCACTCTTCCTGAGTGAAGTCTACAGCTACATCCTCAAAGGTCACCAATTCCTAGAAGATGATGGACGTTGTTTTCAGACAGGGCCATCTCTGCCAATACTCAGGGGAGGTTGGTACAGGGGATGGCACTAAGGAAGTGGGGGCTGCATGTACAGAGAGCTCACACAGGATGTTGGCCTCAGTCCGTTTTCAGTGCACACCTTGGACACTGGACTTTCAGATATACCCAGACACACACTCGAAGTACATATATTTCATTATAGAGATACCAAATGAGATGTGGATATAACCTGTGGATTTCCCTATAAACTTGTAATTAAGACTTCCAGATCATGAGTATAAAAGTCTCTCTGGAAAACTTAAAACTAAAACACTAGTCTCCACCAATTTCAAATAAATCTATGGACTCATTACATAACCTGCCACTTTTTAAGAACTTTGATTCGATTACTCCCTTATATGACCTCAGTTTCACCATCCATGAAATGGTGTAATGACCTTTTATGAGTTCTTAAAGATCCAGTGACATAGTAAATGTCAATAGCAAACATTTCTTAAACACAACTTCTAGTTTTATTATCCAATAACTGTCAGAGTATTGAAGCAATCTCCATAGTTCTGCAAAACTGAACAGAATTCACACAGGATATGAGATCAGCAGCACATACTTTTATCTTCACATTACAGGTGTTCATTATAAAGTATAAGCCTAAGTGGTTCATGAGCATAAGCCAGAGGCTCTGAGACTTCCGTAATGAAGGATATTATTATCCCCAACCCTTCTATTGCATGAGGCCCTTCACATATCAGTTATCATTGTGCTTTTCTTTATCTTGTCTCTCTGTTCAAGTATGCTTAAAGCCATTTTATTGTTCTTATCTCTTCAGCTCATCAAAAATTTCCAGAGGTCCTTAGGTTTTATTTTACCTCCTATACTCCTTTTCCTGAATTACACTCAAAGTTAAGAAAACAATACTCCCTATACATTGTTTCCAGTTACCAAGCTTGAACTAAGGGAAATTACGAAGAGGGGAAAAAAGAATCCCCTCATTTGGGACAAGGGAAGTAATGAATTTTAGTTTTATAAGTTTCAAAAAGTACAAATACATTCTATCAAAACTTTTAAGAAGTTTACATTTGAAAAAAAAAAAAAAAAAAAAGAATGACTCCACATTGGCTTCTCTGGCATGACCATCATTTATTTTCGCTCAATAGTAATTAGCACCCCCCACCCGCACCGCCCCAGCACATATAATACTGGATTGACCGAGCTCATGTGTGGGAACATCTGCCTTCCTATTGGGTTGTAAAGTTTTACTCCTTATTCATCTCTATCACCTGCACTGACCTGAATCCTAAGCCCATTACAGTCAATAAAATGGTTAATGAATGAATTTTTGGTGCCGACTAGGGCATGGGATGGATATGAAAAAAACCTCTCATCTCTCCTGAAAATACAGGGCATTAACCGAGGCTGAGATATCTCAGCATAACATTGGGAAAGAGATTGCCCCGTGATGAGTCCTTGACCAAACAGGACCATCCCACAGTTCATGGAAAGCTTAAAGTTCAGATCCTTGAAACACTGAAGTGTACTCAGAACACGACTGCTGGTAGATTTACGTCCACATGATGGCAACAGACATGCTATTTCAGTAGAAAGAGTAACTCCCTACTCACTTGTGAGTCCATTCTTCGTAGCTCGGTTGTCAAGTGGCTTCTGGACGTTCACTCATACAGTCTCGCCAATAGGAGGCAAAGCTGAGGAAGGAGAAAGGAGCCATGACAATCCAGCTGCCCACGATTTCCATACCCACCCGCTCCGAAGCTCCACCCCTCCCCCTGGAAGTAACCCCCAGCAGAACCACGGAAGCAGGAAGCAGGCCGTGTGCTCCAAAGGAGGGGAGGGGAGGGCGGCTCCCCAGTTAAGGCTCTCTTGTTGCTTGGAGGGAAGACAGAAGCACCCCCAGTTCAGGACGAAGGTGAAAAGCCAACTCCCTCCTGATTCCGAAACAGCATTTCTGGCATCTGCAAACGTTAGGCACTGTGAGATTTCTCACACTTAGGTATTAGTTTACGAGCAGCTTCTCTAACTCCTCCTCAGCCCTCTGGTGTCTCACTCCATCCCTAGTCTTCCCTGTCCCAGCCCGCTCTGGATACACGTATCATCCATCACTGTCTCCTCCAAGGAAGGTCTCCAGCAGTAGCACTCCAACACGGACCTTTAGATTTGTTCTGAATGGGTTGGGTTATGAAACAAGACTATTACGAATGCATTTTATGGGGATGCCTGGGTGGCTCAGTCGGCTGAGCATCTGACTTCAGCTCAGGTCATGATTCCGGGGTCCTGGGATGGAACCCCGCATCATCAGGCTCCCTGCTCAGGGGGGAGTCTGCCCCTCCCTCTGCTCGTGCTCTAATGAATACATAAAAAATCTTTAAAAAAATGTATTTTATGGTAAGATTAGTTAATTTAGTGACTTACTTCATTTTGAGCGATCAAAGACACCCATCTTACAAATTTACCCTTTAAAATCCCCTGCATCAGAAAATTACAGGAACATGTGGGTTACAGCACAACGTCAAGTCCAACAATCTTTACAGGGTAGTACTTCCAAAAATTATAGAATGAAAGGATTTTAGGAGGATGTTTATTTACTCTAGCTAAAGTTTTAGAAAATTGCACTGAAATCTGCATTAGCTGCAACTTCCCTGAATTTCGTTGTTTGATTTTGTGTATCTGTGAAAGCATTTATAAATTGTAAATCCTCCCCTAAAACATCCATAGTACATAAATGTATTTCATGGACAAGTGATAATAATGAGTCATAAACAGAAGTAGGTTTAACTTACCCATTTGTATCTCACGTCAAGAAAAGATAAAGTTTTATTTTATGTGATTCTGTGCTTGTGAGATATAATTTGTTCATTTCTTCCTCAAAAGAATTCTGCTAATTATGATTTCATTATTAATTTAATAAATGCCATCATCAGAGTTTCAGGAAGCTTTAGTAGTATGACAAAACTCCATGCATGCCAGCATATACATGCACAGAAGCACATTAGAAAAGTGTTACGGGCAGAACTTGAATTTTCCCTTGCCTTTCTCCTACTCTCAATTTTTTTTTTTTTTAAGATTTTATTTATTTATTTGAGAGAGAGAGAATGAGAGAGAGCACATGAGAAGGGGGAGGGTCAGAGGGAGAAGCAGACTCCCTGCTGAGCAGGGAGCCCGATGCAGGACTCGATCCAGGGACTCCAGGATCATGACCTGAGCCGAAGGCAGACGCTTAACGACTGAGCCACCCAGGCGCCCATCCTACTCTCAAATTTTAAGCGTTACACATCACACCTAGATTTTACCTGGAATAGTACCCCTAACATTAACAATCAGAGGCCCCACCCTGTTTTTACAACCCACCTGTCCTTGCTTTTTCACAGAATTAGATCCTGTGTCCAAGTTCTCTACTGCATGAGAACCACAGCATTCCCCAATTTCCAAACGTTAGCCTCCAGCCCTCCTCATTTTTACTGCCCAGCTTAATTCAGTTACTCACTTCCATAGATATTTACCCAGACTAATGTTATTTATGTCTTTTTACTACGTCTGCTGATCAAGGCCCCAACAGAAGGTGACTCCACATACCTGCCTATTCCATGACTGTACGTGGTGACACAGGACCGAGACGCCGACCCTCCTGTCTACGTCAAGTCACAACTCATAGTAGCTTCCAAATGTATCTGGCAACACCATTCTTGTTTGGTAACTAATAAGTCTTTGATGCTCCTTAAATATTTCAAACCTCCATGCCTTTGAACTCACACATTCTGATTTCTCCCCTCACTTTCCAAAAAATGAGATTTTTTTCCTAAGTAAATGAATTAATAACTTGACAGATTCTTATTTTTCTTTTTGACAGATGATTTCCAGAGTGAATGATCACTGTAAGCATTGATTTTACTAGAAATAGGATATTTTTCCATTTTATTGTGGCAAAATACACACAATATAACATTTACCATCCTAATCTTTTTTTTTTAATTGTATTTTTTAAGTAATTTCTACACCCAACGTGGGGCTTGAACTTACAACCCTGAGATCAAGACTCACACGCTCCACTGACTGAGCCAGCGGGCGCCCCCCACCCTAATCATTTTTAAGTGTATAGTCCAATGATGTTAATACATTCATAATGTTGTGCAATTATCACCACCATCTACCTCCAGAACTTTTTCCATCTTCTAAA
This sequence comes from Mirounga angustirostris, assembly GCF_029215605.1. Taxonomy (NCBI): domain Eukaryota; kingdom Metazoa; phylum Chordata; class Mammalia; order Carnivora; family Phocidae; genus Mirounga; species Mirounga angustirostris. Next base: position 202,766,640 of record NW_026991710.1, read on the forward strand.
CCATTAAACAACTCCCATTCCTCTTCCCACCCTCACCTTCTGACAACCATGGAATTTCTACTTTTATCTCTAAATAGTGTATGTTTTAAACTGATGGTAAAAGAATAAAAATTCTAAAATCTTAAGACATTTCTTTATAGAAGAATACACTGTTTCTGAGGAAAAATCATGTAATATATATTCCTTTTAGGTAGGATGCCATAAGAATGCTTTGTCATTTTCGTTAACATTTTAATATTCTGACAGTAAAAGATCTTTAGTATGTATTATTTTAGTAGTAAAACGTTAGTTGATGAACTTTTCATTTTCATGTATCTTTGATGTGTTCTTTCTTTTTAAGATTTTATTTATTTGAGAGAGAGAGAGCACAAGCAGGGGAAGGGGCAGAGGGGGAGGGAGAAGCAGGCTCCCCACTGAGCAGGGAGCGTGATGTGGGGCTCGATCCCACGACCCTGGGATCATGACCTGAGCTGAAGGCAGACGCTTAACCCACTGAGCCACACAGACGCCCCCTTTGATGTGTTCTATGTCTTTTGTTGTTGTTCTATGTCTTTTTAACCTATTTACTGCAACATTTGTACTTGAGAATAAGTGATGATCTCCTTTTGTCATTAATAAATGTTCCAAGTCAACTAAGAACAAAGACTGTACCAGACAGTGAAATTACATGGATGAATAAAGCAGAAAGATCATCCTTGTGGAGGTAAGTCTAGTTTAGAAGAGATTAAAGAAATAATGACAAGAATATTCTCTGTACAAATACTAAAGCATTTCATTTGTGGAGGTGGGGAAACACTATTAAAATGCACAAGTAATTTATCTGACACCTTAAAATTTAGTTGGGAAAGCATTAGAAAGTTAGCAAAGATAGAAATAGGTTCAGCCCCCGCCCCCACCATGAGGGAGCAAGTGCAACACTGTAGACACACTGCAGAGCCTGCTGTGCCCCAGGAGGCCAGGACACACTGCAGGCAGAGTTATGGGATGCACCTGAGATGGAGGCAAGCAAGCAGATTTCAGGGATCAACGGCATTGTAACTGGACTGGTCTTTTAATAAAAAAGATTTCATTTATTTATTTGAGACACAGAGAGAGTGTGCATGAGAGAGAATGAATATGCGGAGGGGCAGAGGGAGAGGGAGAAGTGGACTCCCTGCTGAGCAGGGAGCCCGATGCGGGACTCGATCCCAGGACCCTGAGATCATGACCTGAGCCAAAGGCAGACACTTACCCGACTGAACCACCCAGGCACCCCTTTAATTTTTAAAGCTAATAGGAATCCACTGGAGAACTGAAAGCAAGAAACAAATAGATTTGTGTCTGTAAATGAGTCTTGCTGCAGAATGCAGTAAAACAAAGGTTTGATTAATTTTAAGAATAATACATTTGTCTGGCATAGGGTATTGATAGTGAAACTGGTGGGGCAGGTGGAAGCATATGAGAGCAAAAGAAAAGGAAGTAGCAACAAAATAATGAATTTTAAAATTTATCAGTTACTGAACCCTATGAGTCACACTTTGTGCTAATTATGTCAGGCTGTGCATGCACTTAAAAAAATATTTTTGGGTCACCTGGGTGGCTCAGTCGGTTAAGCCTTTGGCTCAGGTCATGATCTCAGGGTCCTGGGATCGAGTCCTGCATCAGGCTCCCTGCTCAGCGGGGAGTCTGCTTCTCCCTCTGCCCCCTCACAGCCCCGCTCGTGCTCTCTCTCAAATAAAATCTTAAAAAAAAATATTTTCCTCTCTCAATGCCTTTAAAATACAATAAAGACATAAATATTAATTTGCAATACTATGTTACTGTATAACCTATTTTATTAGAGAAGTAAACTTTGTACTTGGCTTGGGCACAGTGTAGTCTGTACCAAGAACTGCTCCAAGTTTTAAGTCTCTGGATAAGAGTTAAGGCCAAAACTTTCAGTGAGCTTAAAAACACTTATAAACCAAGAAAAGGAAAAAGGAAACAAGACTTTTGAGTTTTCAAATGTTTACAAATAAAGCATATATTTATAAAAGTTATAAGAATAAAAGAAGTAAATACATTTTAAAGAATGAAATGAAAAAACAGATTTGACAGAAATGAATAGAAGTTTGCACAGTGAAATCAAGCAATTACCAAGGACTTATGAAAAAAATAACACTGGCAAATAAAGCAGACCATATATTCGTTTAAAAGCAGTAATTTAAGAGGTAAGAGGGGTGCCTGGGTGGCTCAGCCTGTTAAGCGTCTGCCTTCGGCTCAGGTCACGATCCCAGCATCCTGGGATCAAGTCCCGCATTGGGCTCCATGCTCAGTGGGGAGCCTGCTTCTCCCTCTCCCTCTGCCTGCCTGTCTGCCTACTTGTGATCTCTCTCTCTGTCAAATAAATAAATAAAATCTTTAAAAAAAAGTAAGAAAAACAGGAATTCTATTCTTACTGTGTATGTAGGATAAATGGATTAATTTCCAAGAAAATGTTGTGAATATTCATTCACAAAGAACAATGTAATTAGCCAATTTCAATATATAATTTATGTATATCACATTCCATCTATAAAATGATTTGTGATTTCTCTCAATATGTTAAAGTACTTACACAACTTGTCAAGTTAGTTTAGTGCAATAATGAGAGATTCAATCGTAGAAAACAATCTTCATTAAATTATTTTATTATTTTAAAGATTTTATTTGTTTATTTGAGAGAGTGAGAATGAGAGAGAGTACATGAGAGGGGGAGGGTCAGAGGGAGAAGCAGGCTCCCCGCCGAGCAGGGAGCCCGATGTGGGACTTGGTCCCAGGACGCTGGAATCATGACCTGAGCCGAAGGCAGATGCTTAATTGACTGAGCCACCCAGGCGTCCCTTAAATAATTTTAAATATCGCAATAATTAGATCACATCAACAGATCCTTATAAAAACACTTGACCTTTCAAAATAATTGAGAATCTTTAAAATTCATGTCAACTAGTGGGGAATACTTCTTGTTCATCAAGGAAACCTCAGCAAACATATTCAGCAGCAAAGAAGCAGGCCCACTCAAGTTACGGCTGAGAAGAGGCGGCTGGCCAGGGTTGCTGCCCAGGATGCCTGAGTCAGGACGAAGAGAAACAGACAGGAAACACAAACACAGTCAAGGAACTGGAACCGCAGCTACTCTCAGAAGAGATGACTTCAAATTCCAAAGAACAGAAGAATCCTTAATGATCATACCTAATACAAATATTTTCAGAAGTGGACAGATCTATGCTTAATCTACTGAAATCAGTACTTTCTGTTTAGTTACAGTAATTTAAAAACTAACCAAACACATTAAAAAAAAGTCTACTTACAACAGCAAAATATTATAGCTCCCATTTGAAATCATTTTGTATACCCATGTAAAAATGTTTTAAGAACTTTTTGAGGACACAAAATGACAGGAGTAAAGCCTATCAAATCAATTCTTAAACTAAAGGACACTGTGACATAAAAACCTCAGTGACTATAGAAATTTGGTGCAATCCAAATTTAAAAGTAACACGTGGTGGGACACCTGGGTGGCTCAGCTGGTTAAGTGTCTGCCTTCACTGAGGTCATGATCCGGGGTCCTGGGATCGAGTCCCACATCGGGCTCCTTGCTCAGTGGGGAGCCTGCTTCTCCCTCTGCCTCTGCCCCTCCCTCCTGCTTGTGTTCTCTCTCTCTGTCTCTCTGACAAGTAAATAAATAAAGTATTAAAAAAAAAAGTAACATGGTATTGCACATAAAAACTGAGAATTACCTTAAAAGTCAATTTTGTGTCGATTTTGATTTTGGGTGACAATATAGCCAAAACAATTTGGAACAGAAAAAAAATGAAGGTAGGTCAAATTACCTCTGATGATACATTATCTGAAGCTTTAACACAATTCAAGTTAATTAAAATAAACAATAATCAATGATACAATATTAGAAATAAGTGGAATAAAGTACTTTTTAATGTGAAATAGGTGATGCCTTCCACAGGAAAAATGAAAAGCAAAGGGCATGAAGAAAGGATTGTGGTTTCATTATAAGAACAAAGTATGTGTCTGTGTATATATGATTTTTTTTTTTACGATTTTATATTTATTTGACAGTGAGAGAGACAGCGAGAGAGGGAACACAAGCAAGGGGAGTGGGAGAGGGAGAAGCAGGCTTCCCGCAGAGCAGGGAGCCCGATGTGGGGCTCGATCCCAGGACCCTGAGATCATGACCTGAGCCGAAGGCAGACACTTAACGACTGAGCCACCCAGGCGCCCCTATATATGATTAAACTACAAAATAAAAAATAGTGTGTAAATGCACATGAGAAATGAATTACAAAAACATTTAATATTGTATCTCTATAAAAATAAAATACATTCAGTCTCTTACGTAATTAGTAAAATGGAAATAAAGAGTTTTCATTTCATCCAAATCTACACGTATGTATGTACATAATGAATTCCTGGCTTTTGCAGAGGGGGAACCTCGTGAGTTGGTCATGGATAAAGATTTTTTTGCAATTCTGGGGGGCCATCAGGCCAGAATCTATCACAACATGAAAGGTGCCATCTCTTGGCCCAGCAAATTCCCAACTTACCCAGACTGTAGGAACCTTCAGAAACCTGCAGAGGAATCGACTCTTTGCTGATCCATTAAGAGTAATGGCGTGTTGGGATCGATGTGCTGTGAACAATTTTAAAATCCTTTTTATGTTATATATTTAGGTTGATTTTAAATAGCAGTTAGTGAATAAAACACTCATCATGTGTTGAAGTGCCATCTCAATTTGTCACGGCTATCAGTTTGTAATCTCTCCCTTCTATTGCAAATTACTAATATTTCTAGCTAAAATGCACACATTCACTTTGTTAAGCTTCAAATACATTATACAATCAGGTACAAGTTTCCCCTTATTGGTATTCTTTTCCAGGATTTTTCTGGTATTCTTGAGATTAATTCACTTTGATCCTGGTGTGAAAAGAGCTAACGGTACATCCAGATTTGGTTCTTATACAATACCTACTGGCAAACCTCACTGATACCGTGGTGCCCGGTCCTTGTCTCTAACCAGTGTCTGGGCATGAAGCACTTCTCATGAAGATCCCCTAAATGGAGCCACCTCACAAGTTCCACGTCGATTAGTCAGAGAGAGATAGAATTGGTCTGGAGTCGGGAGAGTACGGAGGGAAAGTCATGAGTGGGTGAGGAAATGTGTCAGGCAGGATACCTGGGAGTCAGAGATTAGTATGTCCTAAAAACAGCAATTTAGGAAGAAGGGAGAATAATCAACAGATAAGTGAACTCTTTCCAGAGGAAGAGTCATCATCTTTCTCCTACTCTGAGCCTCTCTCAGGCAAGATCAGTCTTGAGATGTTACTCCTTAATTTGGAAAATGTGCCATTCAGGTCTTTGAATAACTTGTCCCACTCCTGGGCTCCAACACTCACGTGGGGAGGGAATCAGCATGTGGAATAGGTGGTCCTCTGCGGTCTACTAAAGCACCAGGGAACAGGGATGATACACTTGCAGATGGAGAGGAACAAGTGTCTGCCCTGTGCTTCTTAATACCCCTGAACCCTGGTGAAGCCCACCAGTCACCTGGCATTCAGAGGAACAGGAGTCTGTGTGACCCTCCCTTTCAAGTCACAATCCTTGCAGTCTCTTGCAGTATAGGCTGAACACAGGATCACCAAGGGAGGATGTGGAGCTTTCCTCTTCTCCTGTCTCTGAGCTCCCAGGCTCTCTCCCACCCATTAACACCCATCGCACTTTGCCCTCCCATCCCAGAACCAAGGTTTACCAAGAGATGTATCTGTTCTGTGCTTGTTTTAAAATTCTTGGTTTTTCCCTTCCCAACTGCCTTGTGCTCTGTGTGTGTGTTTTGGGTCAGGTAGAGATGAGAGAAGGAGAGGCTAGTGGAGAGTAAACCATCACTGGCCTTATGCATGCGCTGGCTTGCATTCAGTGTTGGCAAGGCTTGCCCTTCTCATCCCTGCCCCTGAGGATTCCAGCTGGTATTCCATCGTCCTGAGCAAGAGCAACTTCTCTATTTCATGGTTTTACTCACATTGATTAAAAGCTTTTAATTTCTTTTTTTCCAGAATATCACATCAATACATCAGAAAATGTATTGTTAAGAAGACCTAATTATTGGCATGGGAAAACATACAAAGTCAAGTATGGAAGTACCTTTGAGCAATGTATTTATTATGATCAAATGAGACATGTTAGAACAAAGTTCCAGAATGATGCAGCCCATCCTACAATTTTTCTTTTTGTTTTGGAAATTTGAAGAAATCATATACTTAGCTGGAAACTTTAGCTCTCAGATCATATAATTAAAAGATCACGGGGCGTCTGGGGGGGCTCAGTCCTTGAGCGTCTGCCTTCGGCTCAGATCGTGATCCCAGGGTCCTGGGATCGAGCCCCGCATCGGGCTCCCTGCTCCGCGGGAAGCCTGCTTCTCCCTCTCCCAGTCCCCGTGCTTGTGTTCCCTCTCTCGCTGTGTCTCTCTGTCAAATACATACATAAATAAAATCTTAAAAAAAAAAAAAAGATCACGTAAGTGGGGCGCCTGGGTGGCTCAGCTGGTTAGACGTGTGCCTTCAGCTCAGGTCATGATCCCAGAGTCCTGGGATCGAATCCGGCATCGGGCTCCCTGCTCCGCGGGGAGCCTGCTTCTCCCCCTGCTCATGGGAGCTCTAAATAAATAAAATCTTTTAAAAAACCACATAAAAGAAGAAAAGAAGGTGTTGAGTATTAGACTACCCGCGTAAACCTGGTTTTGAATGGGAAGACAAAAATCATCAATGTATCCAACAACCGCACACAAACACTAACATTATTTACTAATCGACAGAACGCTTTCAGTACATAAATACAGGACGAGCACTGTGGACTCATCTCTGAATGTGACTCAATTAATTTAACGGGGAGAGCGATTCAGGACTTTAAAATCGTATCTAGCGCGTCTGCAACGTCCCTTCCACCGCCCGCCGCCGCCGGAGGTCAAGCGTCCCTGGAGCGTCCCTGCTCCCGTGCGGATCTGTCTTCACAGGCTGTGCGGTTTCCCCCAGGCCACTTTCTTCTCACCTTCACTGCGTCTTCAAAGCCCCTGCACCCACCCAGCTCCCACCCTCCGCGTAGCTCCGCCTTGAGCCCTGGCCGCCCTTCCTCCCCGCGCTGCCGACACACCGCGACGCTCCCCGGGACGGAGGGGCTCCCCTTCCCGCGGGACCGGGCGCGAGAACACACCGTCACACACAGCCCGGGGAGCGGGACTGCGGCGCAGGGACACGGGGCGTCACTGACGGGCGCACGGGCCTCCCCGAGGCGGTGACGGCGCCCCCGCCGCGGGAGGGCGACGGCGGCGGCAGGCTTTCGGGAGAGGACCGGGTTCTGCGGGAGGGCTCGGGGCGACTTCGGCCGGAAACAGACTCGGACTACGGGACCAGGGAGCGGAGGGACCGGCGCCCCGAGTTCTCAGGGCAACGCCGGACTCCCCGCGGGCCTCCCGGGCGGCTGCGGGGCCTACGACGCCCGCAGGAATCCTCGCACCCCGGGCGTGGAGAACGGAGCCAGCAGGAGGCTGAGGAGCCCGGGTTTAAACCTCCAAGACCAGAGTTCACTTACCAGAGGAGGACCTTCGCTTCCGGAAATCCTCTTCCGGGTTAGGAGGAAATTACGTGAGGGCGGGGCCTTTGCCCGGGAGCGGCGAGGCCAACCAGGGGCGGGGCCGTGCGGGAGGGCGATCAACGTGGGGCGGGGCCGGGGCGGGGGGCGCGGCCAGAGGGGGAGGGGGCGGGGCCTGGCGAGGGCGAACGCGGAGCCGGGACCGGGGTGCGGCCAGCGTGGGGCGGAGCCGGGGCGGAACGACAGCGGAGGGGCGGGGCCTGCGGAGGGCGAGCACGAAGCCGGGACGTCGGCGGCGGGACGGGGCCGCGGCCGGCGTGAGGCGGGGTCCGGGAGGGCGAGCGCGGAGCCGGGACGGGGCGTCGGCGGCGGGGCGGGGCCGCGGCCGGCGTGGGCGGGGCCCGGGGAGGGCGAGCGCGGAGCCGGGACGGGACGTCAGCGGATGGGCGGGGCCGGGGCGCGGCCAGCGCGGGGCGGGGCCTGGGGAGGGTGAGCAGGAAGCGGGGACGGGACGTCTGCGGAGGGGCGGGGCCGGGACCGGGGTGCGGCCGGCGTGGGGCGGGGCCGGGGCGGAACGTCAGCGGAGGGGCGGGGCTTGGGGGAGGGCGAGCGCGAAGCCGGGGCGTCGGCGGCGGGTCGGGGCCGCGGCCGGCGTGGGGCGGGGCCCGGGAAGGGCGAGCGCGGAGCCGGGACGGGACGTCGGCGGCGGGGCGGGGCCGCGGCCGGCGTGGGCGGGGCCCGGAAGGGCGAGCGCGGAGCCGGGACGGGACGTCGGCGGCGGGGCGGGGCCGCGGCCGGCGTGGGCGGGGCCCGGAAGGGCGAGCGCGGAGCCGGGACGGGACGTCGGCGGCGGGGCGGGGCCGCGGCCGGCGTGGGGCGGGGCCCGGGGAGTTGAGCGCGGAGCAGGGACGGGACGTCGGCGGAGGGGCGGGGCCGCGGCCGGCGTGGGGGCGGGGCCCGGGGAGGGCGAGCGCGGGGCCGGGCCGGGACGTCGGCGGAGGGGCGGGGCCGCGGCCGGGGCGCGGCCGGCGTGGGGCGGGGCCCGGGCGGGGTGCGTACGGAGGTAGGAAGAGGCGGCCGCAGACTTTCCGGTCGGCCCCTCGTTCGCTGCCGCGCGCCGGCCGGCTGGCCGCTCGGGTCGGTTGGCGGCTGCCTGGTGTCCGAGGGATCCGGCCGCTGCTTCCCCACTTCCGGGGAGCCGTTTCGGGCAGTTCCAGGTGAGACTTCGAGCCGCGAGGCCTCTTGCGTGCGTGCGCAGACGCCTCCCGGGTGGGGTGACAGGTGTGTGCACGGCCCCCGGTTGTGTGGAGGCGCCGGGCTGGGGGCGCGGGGCCGGCGGGACCCCGGCCGCCGCCGCCGCGGCTGCTGCGCTGGGCGCGCGTTCGCGGAGCGAGCGGGGGTGGCGGAGGCCAGGCGGGAGAGCGCGGGGCGTCCTCGGCGGGAGGCAGAGCCGCGGCCGCGGGCTCCGTGTCGGGACTTGGGGCGAAGCGGGGCTGGCATCCGAGTGTCGGTGTAGGTCGTTAAGTGCTCCGTGGATGGCGAGTTCCCGTTGTCCGACGTCTGCTGTCAGAGCTTTCCGAAAATGTCTAATTGTTTAAGGAAAAAAAATGACACGTGTTAAAGCACAGTTAAGGATACTTTGTTTAGGTTGGGGGTTATTTCCACAGTTGGTGTAGGGACCCTGCAACAGGGTTTTGCAGTGGAGAGGGGCAGATTGGACTCAACTGGGAATACAGTGTGCCAGTTGGTAATTTATAGCCAAGGAGCAGAGTTGAGGGGGGGGTCAGTGGATAGCAAATTACTAGGAGGAAATATGAGGGGTTAGGGGTTGTGAGTGAAATGGCCTAATAGGTTTCTTGCTGAAGACCGTCCAGGATTGTGGGATAGTGGAGGATAAGGAATCGGCCCAGGTATGTGGGGGCTAAGGGCAGGCTGCCCGGAAATGTACAATGACATATTGATTTTTTGTTTTGAAGATTTTATTTATTCGTTTTAGAGAGATACAGAGAGCGAGAGCATGAGCAGGGGGAGAGGCAGAAGCAGGCTCGAGGCTTGATCCCAGGACTCTGGGATCATGATCTGAGCCAGAGGCAGACGTTTAACCAGCCCCCCAGGCTCCCCGACATATTGATTATCTTAAATAAAAATTACTTAAGAGACAGCCTATGCAAGAAGGACACTCAGACTCCTCTCTTTCTCACTGAAGGCAGGAATTAAATCTGCTATGTGGAAGGTATCATTTCTGTGCTGATGAGAGAAAAACTCGCTAAAGCCTAATGGAAGCCATTTTAGGTTTGTAAGTCAACATAACTGCATATGGAGTTTGTTCAACCGCAAACTTGATTTATGGCCTCCCGCACTCTCCTTGTACATCTGCTTTGTGAATGAGTAGCCTAAAGGAAAACCATTTTGTCCTTGTGATATCCATCAACACTCCTACTGTCTGCATTCCTTTATGATAAAACTCGTGATTCCTGCCAATGTGTTAATCTATAATCTTTTGAGCTTTTACAAGATGTAAAAAGTATATAACCCTGTAAAAACTGTTCATTCTCCGGAGCGGGTTCTTCTCTGTGAAGAGTGTGTTTCTTTCTTGGGCAGCTGTCTGACCTCGGGCTCCAATGAAACTCTCTCTTACTTTCTTTCTGAAAGGCGTGTTCACTTTGCATCAGCATTTCCTGTTGTAGCTAGCAGGGTATCAGAGCAACTCTGTGAGAACAGCTGCGGGTGTAGTCTGGAACTCAACACTCGATACCAGCCCCGGACCTCTGTGCCCCTCCGACTTCTCAGCACCTCATGGGTTTGTTGGGTGAGTTCTGATATCCTGACCTCCTCAATTTGAGTTGAGGGCCCTGACTTTTATTCCAGCTGTTGAAGGGTGCTGGTAATGTTCTTTCTTTCTTTCTTTTTTAAGATTTACTTACTCATTTTAGAGAGTGGGAGAGAGAGTGCGAACAGGGGATGAGGGAGAGAGAATCTCAAGCAGACTCCCAGCTGAGCGCAGAGCCCAATGTGGGCAGATCCTAGGTCCCTGAGATCATGACCTGAGCCAAAACCAGGAGTCGGATGCCCGACAGACTGAGCCACCCAGGTGCCCTACTGGTAATGTTCTTTAGGTGGGAATAACCTAGAAGGGTTGGAGTTGTTGGGTTGTTTTAACTTGGCATTATACTAATTGATGTTATTGATAAAAGCCTTGAGTAAATTTTCTGGCTAGAAATATGAGAAACTGAGTCATTCAGTTGGAAGAGAAGGACATTTGCTGCTTCTGGCCAAATAGCACTTTCAGGAGACCCCCCAGGAGAGATACCTGGGAAGCCTTGATTGCTGAAGAAGCCCCAGAGCCCACAGAGGCAGCCAGTACCAAAGGGACCGATAGTCCTTAGTTCAGATGCAGCCTCAGAGGGCTATTCGGAGTGTGGGGCCCCTGCACCCTGAAGACTATGCCCATGGGTGGGGTAGACCAGACCTCTGTGGGGCTGGAGTGCCCCCCACTCACAGGGTGCTGACTGTGCATGTGTGGATGGGGATGGTGGGGTGAGGTTGGGACCTGGAACCTGGCAATGTCTGGCCCGGCTGGGTGACAGGAGGACATTGTTGGGGGGCTTCACGGCATCTGCCTTTTTCCAAGCCTTAACCTGCATAATTGGGCCTATCCCTCCTTAGGGCAGACCTGGAAGACTTGGATTGCCCTGCCAGGTTGGGGCCTGCCCACTGACCAGGGAGCCAGCCAAATGCAGCGCCTGGGAGCCCGTGGTGCAGCCTGTCTGCAGGATGAGCGACTGTTGCCAGCTGAGAGCTGCCATGTCAGAAAGCGTTTCAGCGGGCGGTCTCCCTCTACCTGGAGGTTGTACAGACAGACTTGGACTCTTAATGTGGTAGAAGTTTTTCAGTATTGGCCCCGACATCTGCCTAATTCATATTCCTGTATTAGAAGAATGCACGTATTTCACCCAGAATAAAATGCTTTAAGTATGTGGACTGCCTTTCTGCAAGGACCGTGTGGTTTCTAGGGTATTCTTCACTAAGACAGTTGGGAGACTGGATTCCTGGTACACCCGGGACCCCATGGGCAGCCCCTCAAGTGAAGTGAAGACTGACGCCTCAGAAATACTTTGGGATGGGAGGGCTCCTTCTGCCCTGATGGTGTTGGAGTGGTTCCAGAGCGAATCATGGCGCCAGGGACCTGGAGGGCCTGGACTGGCCCCACTGCCCTCATGCGGGGGAAGAGGTGCTGGACTCTGCATACTTGAGCACAAACTGCAGCAAAGCCAGTAACGTGGGCATGAGACAGTGTGTGAGACTGGCCCGTTAGGAGCAGGAGGTATCTGCCTCGTTTCATCAGTCGTCAGGACCACTGAGCGCATTTGCCTTAAGGGCAGAGCTGAAGGAATCTGGTGGGGTGGTGCAGGATGTTCTGGGGACCATCCAAACAGAGACCTCTGGGAGCCTTGGGTGTTGGAGGATCCCTGGGCTCAGTGGGGCCTCCGGTTCAAGCTGCCGCCTTTGAAAGCATTTCAGGGTGAAACCACTCTTGACCGTGGTGGTATGTAGGTTTGGGAGTCACAGTTGCGCCCAACAGCCCACAAGGTTACCATCAGACAAAGGTTAGGTAGCAAGGAGGGGCCGACTGTGCACCGTCAGGCTGAGCCTAATTGTCCAGGACCCGCTGTGCACGCACAGTCAGCGGCTGGCTGAGAGGTGTCTGACTAGGCATGGACAGGCAACCCAGGCCTGAGGGCAATTCATGCAACTGGAAAGGCAAACAGGGAGGGAGAACCTGGCCCTGGAGCAGGCTACGGGTGGACCCCTCTGACCTCAACACAGACCCCAGGGAGCACTGGTTGTTTAAGAAGCCCAGGGACTCATGAAGCCCCCAGTTTCGAAAGGGATCTGTCTGTGCCAGTCTGAAGCTGCTGCCTTTGAAAGAATTTCAGGGAGTAACCACTCTCCACCCTGGGGTGGTGCAGTTTGGGGCATTGGCCTGAGCCCAGCATTCCACGAGGGGCTTGGCCCACAAAGTTGGGGGGGCAGGTGAATGAGGAGGGCTGACTGCACACACACAGGCTGCTCAGGCCTGGGAGGGAGGCCTGGACTTGGAACGGGAGACCATAGGTAGAACCGTGGCCCCAGAGCATGCTTCTGACCCCAGTAGCCCACCATAGCCCTGATTGGCAAGATGTCCTGGCGACACATGGGAGCCTCCTTTGCTGGAGAAGCCTGGGACCCCTCAAGCAGCCAGTCCACCTGGGGATGACTGTGGCCAGGTTCAACCTCCCACCTCAGAAAGATTGTTTTCCTGTCGGCTCCCTCCACCCTGATGCCATTCTGATGCCCTGGGGTCGACTTGGAGCTCCACAGGACTGGAGGCCAAGGTGGGCTGGTGGGCTGGCAAGTTGCAGGTCAGGGAAGCCAGGGACCTGGAAGGGGGGCGGGGAGGCAGCTGTAGGAAGAGGCCATGTCACAGGTGTAGTCTGCTATGTGGGTCCCTGAAGTCAGTCTCATTGGAAGTCTTAGCTGACACAGCGGTACATATTTCCACTGGAGGCCGAGCTAGAAGCAGTTGGACTCTCTTGTCAGCACTGGTCCAGAGGCCACCTGGCTGGTGTATCCTCCCACAAAAGACCCCTGGGAGCCTTGATTGCTGGTAAAGCTGGGGACCCTATCAGGCAGGCAGGCTCGACGGGGACTGACTGCTACCACTTTCAAACTTCCTCCTCTGAAAAATCCTTGGGGGTGGGATCCCTCTGCCCAAGAGGCTCTGTGGGTGGTTGGGGTGTGGGCAGAGCTGCACAGGCAGAGAGAGACCCGGCCTCCTCAAAACAGGTGAAGGGGTAGCTAGGCATGCAGATGCAGGGAGCCAGGGACCTCAAGAGGGCAGGTGTGCAGAGAGGTTGGCTCTTGTGAATGGGTCTTTGGCTATCCAAGTCTTCTGTCTAAGTCCCACTCTGTGCTACACAAAGGAGCTTATTTCCCCCTCAAGGTAAAGCTGGAGGAGCATGGACTGCCTTTGCCAAACAGGGCCCGTGGGGCTCTCAGGGTATCCTTCACGAAAAGATGCCTGGGAACCTTGATTCCTGGTAACCCTGGGATGCCATCAGGGTCTGTTGTGGTGGGGACTGACTGTTGACTCAGAAACGTTTTGTGTGTGTGGGGGGGTACCTTCTGCCCTGGGGGGTGTTCAGATGGTTTGAGATCCACTGGAGACCCCAGAGGCCTGGAGGGCCCCGGCTGGCCCCACTGTCCTCAGTGGGGGAGCGGTAGAAGTGGGGGGCACTATGAGAATTGCACAAGGCAGGGGACCCAGAGCCGAGGAGCAAGGCAGGTGTTGTGAGTGGGTGGTTGAGGGTATGGAGGGTCTGCCTCATTTTCATCATTGAACCTTGCTCTGAGGGCAGAGCTTGAGGAATCTGGTGAGCCCCCCCCGCCCCCCGGATGAGCCTTTGTGGGATTGTCTGGGGGACCCACCAAACACAGACCTCTGGGAGCCTTGGGTGTTGGATGCTCCCTGGGCCCAATCAAGCATGCAGTCCAAAAGGAGTCTGTCTCTGGCCAGTTTCAAGCTGCCACCTTTGAAAGAATTTGGGGGAGTAAGCTATCTTGACCCCAGGCTGTGCAGGTCTAGGGGAGCTGACCTGAGCCCAACAGGCCAAGAGGAAATCAGCAGACTCCTGGGTGCCTTTCACATATGGGCCTGTTGGGCCTCACTCTCCTGCCCACATGGGTTTTGAATAGACCAGGCAGGCCTTTTCTAGGGACTGGTTTAAGGAGGAGAACTCTCTTCTTTTCTGAGCAAGATTATCTCAGAGTGTAGGGTAAGTTGTGTCCCCAAAAAGGGAGAGGTCTATGTCCCAACCTCAGGACCTCATCTGGAAGTAGAACCTTTGATGTAAGTGGATAATAGGAGCCCCTGAGGCTAGGACTTCTAGTATTATGTTGAACAACAATGGTGGGAGTGGGCATCCCTGTCGTGTTCCTGACCTTAAAGGAAAAGCTTTCAGTTTTTCCCCATTGATAATGATACTCGCTGTGTGCTTTTCATAGATGGCTTTTATGATATTTAGGTATGTTCCCTATATCTCTGTACTTTGAAGAGTTTTAATCAGGAAAGGATGCTGTATTTTGTCAAATGCTTTCTCTGCATCGATTGAGAGGATCATATGGTTCTTGTCTTTTCTCTTATTGATGTGCTCTATCACGTTGATTGATTTCTGACTGTTGAACCACCCTTGCATCCCAGGAATAAATCCCACCTTGTGAATAATCCTTTTGATGTACTATTGGATCCTATTGGCTAGGATCTTGTTGAATATTTTGGCATCCATGTTCATCAGGGATATTGGTCTATAATTCTCCTTTTCGATGGGGTCTTTGTCTGGTTTTGGGATCAGGGTAATGCTGGCCTCATGGAATGAGTTTGGAAGTTTTCTTTCTGTTTCTATTTTTTGAAACAGCTTCAGTAGAATAGGTATTATTTCTTCTTTAAATGTTTGGTAGAATTCCCCTGGGAAGCCATCTGGCCCTGGACTCTTATTTTTTGGGAGGTTTTTGATCACTGCTTCAAATTTCCTTCCTGGTTATTGGTCTGTTCAGATTGTCTCTTTCTTCCTGTTTCAGTCTTGGTAGTTTATAAGTGTCCAGGAATGCATCTGTTTCTTCTAGATTGCTTAATTTGTTGGCATATAGTTGCTGGTAATAATTTCTAATAGTTGTTTCTGTTTCCTTGAAGTGTTAGTCGTGATCTCTCCTGTTTCATTCATGATTTTGTTTCTTTGGGTCCTTTGTCTTTTCTTTTGAATAACTCTGGCCAGTGGTTTATTGATCTTATTAATTCTTTCAAAGAACCAGCTTCTAGTTTCGTTGTTCTGGCCTACTGTTTTTCTGGTTTCTTTTTCATTGATTTCTGCTCTAATCTTTATTATTTCTCTTCTCCTGTTTGGGTTAGGCCTTATTTGCTGTTCTTTCTCCAGATCCTTTAGGTGTAAGATTAGCTTGTGCACATGGGATTTTTCTAATTTTTTGAGAGAGGCTTGGATTTCCCTCTTAGGACTGCCTTGTGTTTTCATTAGTTGGTTTCAATGAATTGTTTAAGTTCTTTAATTTACTGATTGACCCAGTCATTCTTTTTTTTTTTTTTAAAGATTTTATTTATTTATTTGAGACAGAGAGAATGAGAGACAGAGAGCATGAGAGGGAGGAGGGTCAGAGGGAGAAGCAGACTCCCTGCCGAGCAGGGAGCCCGATGCGGGACTCGATCCCGGGACTCCAGGATCATGACCTGAGCCGAAGGCAGTCGCTTAACCAACTGAGCCACCCAGGCGCCCTGACCCAGTCATTCTTGAGCAGGACGCTCTTTAACATCCCCGTGTTTGAGTTCCTTCCAAATTTCTTCTTGTGGTTGAGTTCCAGTTTCACATCATTGTGGTCTGAAAATACGCAGGGAATCATTTCAGTCGTTTGGTATTAGTTGAGACCTGATTTGTGACCCAGTATGTGGTCTATTCTGGAGAAAGTTCCATGTGCACTAGAGAAGAATGAGTATTCTGTTGTGTTAGGGTGGATTGTTCTGTATATATCTATGAAGTCCGTCTAGTCCAATGTGTCATTCAGAGCTCTTGTTTCTTTGTTGATCTTCTGCTTAGATGATCTGTCTATTGCTGTGAGTGGAGTGTTGAGGTCTGCTACTATTAATGTATTATTATTAATATGTTTCTTTTTTTTTGTTATTAATTGGTTGTATAATTGGCTGCTCCCATGTTGGGGGCATATTTAATCTTCTTGTTGGATAGACTCTTTAAGTGTGATATAGTGTCCCCCTACATCTCCTACTACAGTCTTGGTTTAAAATCTAATTTTTCTGATATGAGAATTGCTACCCTACCTTTCTTTTGAGGTCCATTAGTGTGGTAAATGGTTCTCCATCCCCTCACTTTCCATCTGGAGGTGTCTTTAGGTTCAAAATGAGTCTCTTGTAGACAGCATATGGATGGGTCCTGCTTTTTTAATCCAATCTGCAAACCTGTGTCTTTTCATGGGAGCATCCAGTCCATTTACATTTTTTTTTAAAGATTTTATTTATTTATTTGACACAGAGAGAGAAAGGACAAGTAGGCAGAGAGGCAGGCAGAGAGAGAGGGAGAAGCAGGCTCTCCACTAAGCTGGACGTGGGGCTCGATCCCAGGACCCAGGGATCATGACCTGAGCTGAAGGCAGCCGCTTAACCGACTGAGCCACCCAGGTGCCCCTCAGTCCATTACATTGAGTAACTATTGAAAGATATGAATTTAGTGCCATTGTATTGCTTGTAAGTTCCCTGTTTCTATAGATTTTCTATTTACTTCTGGTTTATGTGACTGTTGGGGTGTCTCTTCACTTACAGAATCCCCCTTAATATTTCTTGTAGATCTGACTTGGTGGTTGCATATTCGTTCAGTTTCTGCCTGTCCTTGAAGCTCTTTATCTCTCCATCCATTCTGAATGACAGCCTTGCTGGGTAAAGTATTCTTGGCTGCATGTTCTTCTCATTTAGTACCCTGAATATGTCTTGCCAGCCCTTTTTGGCTTACCAGGTCTCTGTGAATAGGTCTGATGTTATTCTGATGTTGCTTCCTCCCTACGTAAGAAATCTCTTCTCCCTAGCTGTTCTCAGGATAGCTTCTTTGGCTCTAAGATTTGCAAGCTTCACAGTTATATGTCGGGGTGTTGATCTTTTTTAACTGATTTTGGGAGGGGTCTTCTCTGCCTCTTGGACGTGAATGCTTGTTTCCTTCCCCAGGTTAGGGAAATTCTCAGTTATAATTTGTTCAAATACATCTTCTAGTCCTCTCTCTCCACTCCCTCAGGGATCCCAATAATTCTGACATTGGAATGTTTCATGGCATCATTGATCTCTCTAAGTCTATTTTCATGAGCTGCCTACCTCTATTTTCCTCAGCTTCCTTCCTATCAGCTTAATTTCTAAATCACTGATTTGCTCTTTTGCCTCATTTACCCTGGCTGTTAGAGTATCCATTTTAGACTGCATCTCATTCATAGCATTTTTAAGTTTGGCCTGATTAGATCTCATTTCTGCCCTTAGAGATTCTATATTGTCGTTAATGTTTTATTCAAGCCTAGCTATTGACTTTATGTTTGCTGTCCTGAATTCTATCTCTGACATCTGGCTTAGATCCATATCCATTAGTTCTCTGGCAGAGGACATTGTCTCTGTTTCTTTTCTTTGTTGAAAGTTCCTCCTTCTAGGCATTCTGTCAAGGGATGGTTGAGTGAATAAGCAAGTCCAAAATATCAACCATGACCCCAGCTAGATGCACCCTAGCAAAATCTGGAGCAGTCAGAGCCACCACTGAAAAACAAAGCCAAAATGAAACACAAGAGTAAAATTGAAAATTTTTAAAAAAGGGAGGAGGGGAAGGGGGGCTATAATCTCTCAGAGTGGACAAAGCAGGGTGTTTCAGTTGTTATTGCATGTATTTTGGTCTGTGTGTTAGAGGACACTATGTCCCAAAATTACTAGGAAAGTAAGATTTGTATATATAAAAAGGTAAAACTGACTAGAGTGAAAAATGGGCTAAAATAAAGTATATATCTATAAGAAATATAGGTGTGTAAAAATACAAGTTAAAAAGCAAGTATGAAAAATGAGTTGATATAATAGACATCTAGTTGAAATGAGAAAGCAAAAAGAAAAATACAACAGAGAAAAAAGCATGACAAAAGGAAAAAAAAAAAAAGAATTATATCTGAAGAATAATCAAGTCGTGAGGCCACACCTGGAGCTCAATATACAATTTTCCCCTGGCGTTGGGAATTTACAGTCTTACGGGGTCCATAGGGTTGTCGTCCACTTGTTCTTCCAGCCTGTCTTCTGGGGAAGGGGCCTGCCCGCTGTTTCTCAGGTAACCCTGCCTGTGCACAGTTGCCCTGTCCCCTATCAGATGGATGGGCTCAGTGGAAACTGGTCTTCTGTGTGGCTTTTGTTCCCTGGGGGCTTTCCGCTTCTCTTCAGAGGATCAGAGCAAAAATGGCCACAGCCAACTCTGGCCCAGAGCAGAAAAATCTCAGTCTGCCCTCTTTAGTAGACTGTCCAGGACACAGTCTCCACTTTTGCATGTGCCGCTGAAAACTGCCGCCTCTCACGGTGCACGCTCACAGCTACTCTCTCAGAAGTGTTTTCAGGGGCCCAGGAGAGCCTCTGCCCTTTGTGCTTCTAAAACTGTGAGTGGCTGAGTGCTCTGCCCACCCGAAGTTCCACCCTAGAGCCCCTTCCCGGTCACTACTGCTCTGCGGGTTTTTACCCAGTTTCAGGTGCAGGTTCCAGATTTTTTCAGGCTGTTCAAGGAAAGAGCAGTTAACGACTAGCCCAGCTTGTGGTTTATGGCGATCTGGGCGGAGAGCCCCTTGCTGGGCTTACTGACCATAACCTACTTCCTGGCCCCAATGCTCAGGCCCTCTGCCCTTTCAGGAATCTCCTTTTGTTCTGTGGTCGCTTGTAACCTGAGACCACAATGCCCTACCTAGAATTCCGCCTTTTCATTTCCTGAGCCGCTTTCAGAGAGGGATGTCTCTTACTACAGCAGATTTCTCAGGGTTCTGATTTTGTGCTCTGGTGTTATATCACTTTCCAGGAACCAGCTTAGGGAGGTTCCCTCCCCCTTCTGTTTATCTTCCGATTATCTCCCCGCAGATTCATGACTCTGCATGTCCTACCTTGCAAAAAGTGCTTTTCTGCTTGTAGAGATCCAGATATATTTCTTACATCTCAGGCTGATTTTATGAGTGATAAAAATGGCTTGACAGACATCCAGGTAAATTCAGGGACCAGTTGAAACAGGGTCCCCTACTCCTCCGCTATCTTGCTTCCTCCCTACAGACCTCTTTTGAAAGGTTCCTTGTGAATGAGCCCATCGGGACTTCCTGGCAGCAAGCCCCTCCCTGGAAAGAGGGATACCATAGCCCCATGCTCTCCACCGGACGAAGTGCAGCAGGACTCCTAGAGCTAGAACCAGCTCCACTAGTACCTGCGGAATTAGGGGCAATGCTGGGCTCAGAGGAGGAGCCAGCAGCAGCCCTGGCTCGAGCATGAGCTCCAAAGTTACAGCCGAAGCCAGCAGGACTTTTGCACCGGCCCCAGAGGACAGGGAGATCTGGGACCAGCTCCAGAGGTAGAACATACTCCAGCAGCAGCACGCCACCAAAACTGGAGGCAGAAAACGCTAGTCTCCGCTCAAACACAAAGCCAGAAATAGAGGCAGTTTTACCACCAACTCCCGTGAAAGCTCCAGCGATGCTTCTGTAGCACCAGATCTAGAGCTAGGTCGAGGTCGAGTCAGAGAAAGGTCCAGAACTCGCTTTGGCACGCCAGTTCCAAGCTGGAGCCTAGCCAGCTCCAGAGCCAACGCCAGCTACAACCGGTGCTCTGATTCCTACACACAAGCTACCAGTAGCTCAAGCACCACCAGCAGCAGCAACTCCAGACACACAGACTGCTGGGCCACCAATTCTGGGGTCAGCCCGCTGTCAGCCCCAGAGCTACAGCCAACGCAAGACTCCGAGCTGGACCGGCTCCACAGTCAGCTCCGGCGGCACCTCCGACACGGAGCCAGCACTGGCTCCCCCTGCAGAGCTAGAGCCAGGGGGCTCTGCGCAGCAAGACCCAATCCAGCACCAGCTCCAGAGCTAGAGCCCGCTCCGGCCCCACCTCCCGAACCAGCGGATGAGCTACATCCAGGGCCAGTTCCAGTACCGGAGTCGGCCTGTCCTCTCCAGTGAAGGCGTTCCTTTTCTTCTCTTTTGGCTTTTTTTTTTCTCTTCATGTTTCCAGGTATATTTCTAATTTAAGATAAAATAAACTTTATCTTTTTAAACATTTAAAATTGTACAACTCACTGACATTAACTACGTTTCCCGTGCTGTGCACCATCACCATTATCCAGTTCCAAAACATTCCCATCACCCCAGAGAGAAACCCCGCACCCACTAAGCAGTCAGTCATTTGTCATTCCCTATCATTCCCTACCTCCCCTGCTCCCTGGCAACCACTAATCTGGCACCTGTCCCTACTCGTTTACCTATGATGAATTTTTCATGGGATCATACAGCATGTGGTGTTTTGCATCTAGTTTCTCCCACTCAGTATAATGTTCTCGAAGTTCAGCCAGGTGACAGCGAGTACTAATACTTCATTCCTGTTATGGCTGAATGAATTCCATTGTATGAACACACCTCATTGTGTTTATCCATTCAATTGTGGATGGACATGTGGGTTGTTTTCATCTTTTGGTTATTGTGAATAGTGCTGCTATGAATACTTATGTGCAGGCTTATGTTAGAGTACGTGTATTCAGTTCCTTTGGTTAGATACTGAGTGGAATTGGGTCAAATGATAATGGTATGCTTAACATTTGGAGGACTTTCTACACCCTTTGCCACAGTGGCTCTACCATTTTACATCTCCCCCAGCAGTGTATGAGGGTTCCTATTTCTCAAAATCCTCTCTAACACTTGTTATTTCTGTTTATTCAGTATAGCCCACCCCTGCCTGGCACGGAAAGTACATCATTGTGGTGTTGGCTTGCATTTCCCTACTATCTAATGATGATCATCTTCCCATGTGCTTAGTGGGCCATCTGTGTATCTTCTTTGGAGAAATGTCTACTATTTTTAATGGGATTGTTTATGTTCTTAAGTTGTAGGAGTTCTTTATATATTCTAGATGCAAGACCCTTATCAGATTTATGATTTGCAAATATTTCCTACCATTTTTTTGGGGGGGGGTTTCTTTACAGTCTCTTGAGATTGTCCTTTCATTCACAAAAGTTTTTAGCAATGATGAAGTCCTGTATCTCTGTTTTTTCTGTTGTTGCTTGTGCTTGGGTGCCATATTAGAGACACCATTGCCAAATCCAAGGGAATGAAGATTTACCCCTATGTGCTCTTAGTTTATTTCTAGGGTGTTAAGAGTTTTTGCTCTTAGATTTGGTTTTTGATTCATTTGGAGTTAACTTTTTTACATGGTGTAAGGTAATGTTGTGACTTCACTCTTTTGTATGTGGATATCCAGTTTCCCAACACAAGTTTTTGCCTCGTTGAATGATCTTGGTCTCCATGTTGGAAAACAACTGACCGTACATGTTTGTATTCCTTGATTCTCAATGGTATTCCATTGACTCCTCTAAGTGTTGGTCTTCTCTGCTTGTACGTTGGAGGAAATATAATCTCAGAGTTTTTTTAATTCTTAGGATCATTTGATATAAGCTCATGTCTTATATAAATACACTTTTCCTTCTTCCTTTCCATTTGGGGGCTTTTAATTATGCATCTTGTATAATTGCTCTGACCAGAGTTCCATGACACATTGAAATGAAGTGGTGGAAGTGGGCATCCTTGACTTATTTATCATCTTAAGGAGAAAACTCTCAGTCTTTCACCACTGAGAATGATATACATATGAGTTTTTTCATAAATATTCTTAACCATAATTTTTAAAAAACTCATTTATTTTAGAGAGCGAGAGAGTGCACGAACCAGAGAGCAGGAAGCGGCAGAGGGAGAGAATCTCCAAACAGACTCCCCACTGAGTGCAGAGCCCTCCCTGGAGCTCAGTCTCACCACCCAGGAGATCATGACCTGAGCCCAAACCTAGAGTCGGACACTGAACCCACTGAGCCACCCAGGCACCCCTCTTTTATCACAATTTAATCTTCTATTTCTATTTTATTGAGAGCACTTGTTATGAAAAGGTTTGGCTTTTGTTGAAGCTTATCCTACATCAGTTGAGACAATCATGTTATTGATGTGGTATATGACATTAATTACCTACATTGAACAGCCTTTGTACTCCTGGTGTAAATCATACTTGGTCATGTATGGTCCTGTCAATGTGCTGCTAGATTCTGCCTGCTAGAATTCTGTTGAGGATTTTTACATCTCTCTTCATAATGGATTTTGACCTGCAGTTGTCTTTTCTTGTAAGGTCTTTGTCAGTCTTTGGAATCAGGACAATGCTGGCATTATAAGGTGACGTGGGAAGTGTTCCCTCCTCTTGTACTTTATGCAGAATTTTAGAAGCATTAATGTTACATCTTCTTTAAATGTGTAGGACAAATCACCAGGGAGAGCATCAGGTTCTGGGCTTTTCTTTGTTGGGAAGTTTTCATTACTGCTTCAGTCTCTTTACTTATTGTAGGTCTACTCAGGGTTTCCATTTCTTCTGGAGGCAGTTTTGGTAGTTTGTGTGCTTCTCAGAATTTATCTTCTTCATCTTAGTGAGCCAATTTGTTGGTACAAAGTGGTTCCATTTTTGTCTCTTTTATCAATTTGGTAAATCTCAAAAAGAAAGAACTATTGTTTTCACTAATTTTCTTGAGTGCTCTTCTCTTCCATATATCTGATCTAATCCTCACAGTTTCTTTTGTTCTACTAACTTTGATCTTCTTCTTCTCCTCCCCCTCCTTCCTCTTCTTCTTCTTCTCTCCCTCCTCCTCCTCATTCTTCTTCTTAACCAGAGGAACCCAATAGCAGTAACAGACACCAGCCAGTCAGAAGGCCACCATCTAGGTCTGGGTTGTTGGGTAGAGAAGCAATTACAGACTGGAGTGGATCAGTCTACCTGGGCAATTTCTACCTCACCTGGCATTCCAGGCCACCCCCAGACTGTAATTTCAGGCTGAACCTCTCCTACTGCAAGGTATGATGTCCAGCAATAGACTGGGCTTCCCATGGACCAATCACAGCCTTGAGCAACTTCTGTGCTCTGGGAACAAGAAGACTAGCTGAATTTTGCCAAGGAGCACTGTCCATGGGTAGGAAGCCCTATGTAGTACTGGGCACTGTCTTTTGTGCACTTCTTTCATACCTTCCCATGTGTGGGTCACTGCCACCTGTGTTCATGGATACCCAGGTTGTCTGAGCCCCAAGAGCACCCATTCACCCAGGGTGTCTGATCAGTGCAATGTCAACCCTTCAATTCCACCACCAGACACCCAACACTGCACCCAAGACCAAAAGGTGCCCTCACTCCAAGTCCTGTGAGCAGCTCAGATGCAGCCCCTACCTAAGCAGTAGGGACATTGCCTGCCTGGTCTGCATGCACTCAACCAGCAACTCCAGCCGGATGTGGAGGAGATCAACATGCTTTGTCCCAGGGTCCCTGATGGCCAGGAAAAGAAGGTGACCTCCTTACCCTTTCTCCCTGACAGACATCCCTTCCTGGAGCCTGGGTCCCCACAACATACCCACAACAAGCCAGGCATACTCAGTCTCTAGAAGCCTCTGGGCTATGCTGGCGTGGAGTGCCCTGCACAATCCAGTGTTTCTGCTGATCTTGCAATTCCTCTCATTCTGGAGTTGACCTCCCAGTCGTCCCTGGAGACCTCAGGCATCATCTCAGCCTCAGACAGCGCCTCCTCCTCCTCCTCAGTCTCCACCACATCCGTGGCAGCCTTGGGCTCACACGAGCTCTGTGTCTCAGGGTCTGCAACCACAGCTCCTTGCTGCCACTCTCCATCCAGCAGGTGGGCGATGCTGCCTCATCCTCATCAGCCTGGACATGAAGATTGGCACCAACTACAAGAGCTTCCTGCTGAACTGGGCATGTGGGGCATCCCTTTGGTCCCCTCACTCAGACCTCTCTGGGTACTGACCTCACTGGAACAACTACTCTGACAAGAAGCCATGTCTGGACCTTCCAGGTGGCATGCCCAGGCCTGGAAGGATGCAGACGACCACCATGAACGCCACTCTACACTGGAGGAAACTGAGGCAGCTTCAACACCCCTGGCTGGTGCTTGGATACCCATGCTTGAGTGGGGGCAATAATATGCCCACCAAGCTCCTTCCAAATCTGGGGTGCTGTGGCTCTGATAAGACTGCCCGGATTGTGTCCCCTGACTCCTTGCCCCCCATCCAGAGAGCCCTGCATGATCTGGTAGGTGCTCTCCCCAGCGTGCACTCCTCACCCCAACCAGCCTCCTCCAGGGAGCCTGCCAAGCCTTTGCCCCTCAGAGCCCCCTGCCATCCCCCCCCATGGCCCCCATCCAGGATGGCCTCACCTCCAAGGCTGGGCTCAAAGGCCACTTCCTCAGGCTTCTGTGCAAGCTCAGGCTTTGGGTCAGATTGACCTGGGTTCAAATCCACAGCAGGGCCATGTCACAGCCCTGTGACTGGCAAGCTCCTATGGGAACTCTTGGGACCTCAGGTTTCTACTTTGAAGATGGGGTCAGTGACTCCCACCTCAGGAGGATGTGTTGGGGATTAAAGCAGGGAGATGAAGGTGTTTGAGTGCCGGATTTTGGGGAGAGGGGCTGCTGCCAGGAAGACAGGGGGAGGGGATGTAGAGGAGGAAAAGGCGGCCTGACCTCCTCCCTGCCCAGACGTGTCCCCGTCACCCTCCCCTGACCCCGCCATGCACCGAGACGAACACTGGAGTGGAACGTGGGGGCCAGGACGGCAGGGTGGGGGTTATATTTCATTTCTATTTAGTCCCCAGGTCTCCATGTCCACTCAGTCCAGCGGCCCTGCTTGGCGAGAGTGGGGCTGGCCCCGGCCTAAGAGGACGTGAGGGTCATTGAGCAGGCAGTGGAGATAGGGACACGTGGGACCAACCCCACAGGGAGCCCCTTGGTGTTGCGCATGCCTGCTGGGAGGTGGGGTCCCGCGCAGGCGCTGTCTGCTCGGCCGCGTGTGCGCCTGCGCAGGATCCACCTGCCGCTCACCGACCGTTGGTGGGAGGGCCCCGCCCACCCAGAGTGCACCTGCGCCACGTCCACCCAAAAGGTGGGAGCCCACCGGCCACGCCGAACCACACTAATGAAGTTCCTCCTCCAAGCCCTCATGGGACAGTCGGCAAACTGAGGGCAGGAGAGGCAGGGACTGGCCTGGGACCCACCAGGTGAGCAGAGGCCAGAGGAATGGGGATGGTCCTGGCTTCCGAGGCCAGGGCTTCACCTCCCATGGGGTTTTCTTTGGGAATGAGGGCCCCTAAGATCCTGGGGGACCCCTGCCCACACTCCCATGTGGAGCCCTTTCCTCTGGTCATCCTCGCATGGGCACACATACACACAAGGCTCTGCGTGCGCGCACGCGCGCGCAGACACACACACACAAACTAACTCCCCAGGGGGGTCAAAGGGGGCGTGGACCCTGGAGGTGACAAGGGGGAAAGAAGAAGGAGGTTGGAGGCAGCTGGGCCGTGGGGTGTGTGCATTGTCTCCTGGGAACATGCCCGGGGCTGTAGCATGGGGCTCGGGGGAGACCTGCCAGGCTGATGGCCAGGGCGTCCCCAAGATGCCCAAGGGTTGTCACGGCACCCGCATTCTAGAGACAGCCCCTTCCTACTCAGTTCACTTGGCTGGAGATGCTTCAATCCTGCTGTATCCTGATGTCCCCAGGATGTGGTCTCAGCAAAGCCGACAGTGAGAGCCGTTTCCTACACTGCAGACCTGGGGTCAGGTCTCACCCCTGACACCTCTGGCCATTTGGCTGGAGGGACCCAAAGGTAACACAGGGAGGCCCAGAGGGAGCCAGGCCAGCCAGACACCGCTGTGATCTGACTGTGCAGCCCAGTTCTCCTCCTGTGTGTGTGTGTGTGTGTGTGTGCAGAGGTCTCAGGCAGGGTAGCCCACCCTGAGCAGGAGCAGGGTGATGAGGTATCAGAGCCCGGTGGGTGGGTCATGTTCACACCCCAGGTCAAGGCTGGCTGAATGGGACAGGGTGTGCTGGGGCGGCATCCTTCTCCCCAGGGTTTATCCTAAGCCCTGTAGGTATATATCACTGCATCCTAGGTGCAGGACTGTGATCTGGGAGCAGCAGGGTGAGTGGGTAAAGAACAGTGAGGATGGCTGGGCAGGGCTGTGATGCCTCCGAGCCAGCTACTGGTCCCTGTCTTTGCAGAGCCCCTTGGAAGCTGCATTTTTTTCCTGCTCCTGCACCTGGCTCCTCACAATGGGCAGACGCGGTGTTTGGAGGCATCTCCCTCCCTCCAGAGCTGCTGATGCAACGAGTGAAGTGGCCTGCAGCTCAGAAGCTGCTGCTGCAGGTGACCCCCAGCTGCAGGTGGTCTGTCCTCTGGCTCTGGAGCTGCACTGGCTCCCACTCCTGGACTTGGCTCCTCGAAATCTGCAGTTGGAGATGTCTCTGATGGGTCAGATGGGTTCACAGCTGCGAGAGGACAAAAGCTCACCCCCGTGCCTGCTCTCCGTGGGCCTTTGCAGAGACAGAGCCCAGCCCAGGGCCTCCCAGAGAAGCCACAGCCAGGAAGGAACCCTCAACGGGGACGTCTCCCCGACTGCAGTCCACTCGCTGGGTGCTCTGAGCCCAGTCGTTCCTCCTGGCCCCACACCAGCCTCTGGGGGCTCCTCCCTGTGGGGCCAGCCCTGACCCATCTCCACACACCACAAACACCCAGCCCCAGCCTTCTCAGTCTGGGGCTCAGCTTCGGTGGGCTCCGGCTCCTGGACCACAGTCCAGTGACCAACCACCTGGGACAGTGGTCTGGGTGGTGTTGGAGGTCTTCCTCGGCAATCCCCAGCACCTGCTCCTGAGGACCCCTGTGGGGTCACTCCCTCTGTCAGGGAGGAGGGCATGTCCGCCAGCCGCCTCTCCATGTCATCCGTTGACTTCTGCAAGGACAGGGACCGGTAGCCGGCCCCGAGGCATCACAGCCTTGCCCAGTCATCCTCACTGTCCTCCTGCCCAGTCCCCCTGCTGCTCCCAGATCAGACACACCCGTGTGTGCACAGCCCAGAGCCTCCCAGAGAAGTCGCAACCAGCAACCCTCATCAGGACCTCTTCCAGACTGCAGTCCACCAGCTGGGCGCTCTGAGCCCAGTCTTGGCTCTTGTTCCCAGCCTCTCAGGGTGTCTTCTGGTGGGGCCCAGCACCTCCCCATCCCCAGACACCCACATATACCCACCCCTGGTCTTCTCAACCTTGGGCATGACCTCTGTGGGTCCAGGTCCTCCAGCAGAGTCCAGGGAAGTGGACATGGCGCTCTAGGTTGGAACCGGGCATGTTGAGCTGCATATAGGCCACCAGCTGCTTGAGGCAGGGAAAGTCTGGGGCTGACAAGTGCTCTGAGTCCTGGTCCAGCCAGGGGCCCAGAATGGAGGAGATGGCCCTGGAGGTAGAAGGACAAACAGCAAAGTAAGTGGTCTGGCCCTTCCTTCCACCCAGCCCCCTGGGGCAGCCCTGGGGATGCTCCATCCAGAGGCCAGGCCCACCCACCCCACCCCCACCGGCCATCCAGGCAGGGGGAGGTCTGGCCAGCATGTGCAGGCCAGCAGTCTCCATGGGAGGGAGCCCTCCATCACTGGTGTGAGCACCCCTGCTTTCCTCAGGGGGCCTGCCCCACTGCTCTGTCTGGGGTCCCTCCTGCTGCAAAGGAATCTCCAGGAGGGTGGGGGGCCAGTACCCTCCTCCTCTCCAGGAGCCCACCCTACAGCTCCACTCCTGGGAACGTCCCACACTTCCAAAACTTTGTTTGAGCTCCACTCACTGTGTGCAAAAAACCTGTGACACTCAGTTCCCCCGTCTCCCCAGTCCCTGGTCCAAGAGGTTTTCTTGTTCAAACCCGACACCACGCTCTCTCAACTCCTCTCTCCATTTCCTTTTCTCTCCCCACAGAAAGGGCTCCCTCCCCACCACAGCAGGGCAGCTTTTCTCTTCCCCAATTCCTTTCCAGGCACCTTGCACCTGCCCCACTATCTCCCTCCAATGGTGGACATCCTTCTTCCTATCTTTGCATCGATTTCCTGTGTGTTCCAAGCGATGTGGCCTCAATACAGCTGTGTTCCAGGGGCCAGGAAGGCCCAGGGTCCCCCTACTTCACCATCTTAACTCCTCCCATAGTTTACAAGATTCCATTTAAATAAAGGCAGACACAGACTCACTCCTAGGGACATTTTGTTTATAGCAAGGAGGTTCTGCAAAGCAGTGACAGAGGGTACTTCTGAGTAAATGGTCCAGGGTCAACTGGTTACCATATGGGAAAAAAATTCACCTTTACTCTTATCTCATACCATGAACAAAAATCAATGCCAGGTGGATCTCAAATAAAATGTGGAAGTTTGAGAGAATAATATTTTTAAAAGGTACCTTAGGAAATAATTTCAAGATCCTGGGGCCAGCAAAGATTTATTGGAGCATGAAGTGTACTAAACACAAAGAAAAAATTGATTAATTGGGAATCATTTAAATGAACGCCTATTTTTATCAAAAGACACCTTTAAGAGTAAAAAAGGCAGGCACAGAATGGGGATACACATTTGTCATCTTTTTACTGGACAAAGTGACGTGGGAAACAAAGGCAGAAGGAAATGGACATAAAATTAAATGTCCTAACCTGCAGCCCATTGACAAATACTTGAGGCAGGCAGAGTATAAGATTCCTCCAGGAAAGTCCCAACTGTCTTAATGGTAATGCCTTGCTAGACGGAAAAACAACCTTAGCTTGACCATAGCAAGGCCTCCAAAATCCTGTGAGTCCTCTTTAGCATATGAAAATCCATTTATAACTTCCTTTGTCTTTACTTCCCCCAACCCCAAAGTGTATAATCAGTTGCTCCTCACAATCCCTGGACAGCAGCTCTTCCTGCCAGGGGTCCTGTTCCCCTGATTTAATAAAACTGCCCTTTTGTACCAAAGAGGTCTCAAGAATTGTTTCTAGGCCATTGGTTCTAGACCCCTACACCACTACTACAAGCCACATCAAAAGGACTCGTATCTAGGATACGTACCCACCGTATTGCTCAACATACAGACAATCCACCAGAAAACATGGCATAAGATCTGACGAGGCATTTAGCAAGAAAGGTAGCCAAATGGTAAGAAGTGTATGAAAGGGTGCCCACATCATTCCTTCTCAAGGAAATACAAACAGAATCCACAGTGAGACACCTCCACACATAGACCCCATTGCTGAAACATGCTGAGCACACCTCATGTTGGTGAGGATGTGGACCCACCGCAACTCTCACACCCCGCTGTGAGTGTGAACTTGGAAATCTCTTTGGTACGATCTCCCAAGATCGACACACACTTATTCCCTGACCCGCCCATTCCACAGTAGGCGCACACCCAACCCAGATGCGCCCTTTTGTGCGGGCAGGGCTCAGAGCAGCGTTCTTCTGCCTGTCAGCACAGTGAGAACAACCCAAAAGTGGCTCAGTCGCCGCGTGGGTAAATGAAGCGAGTGACATGCTTTAGAGTGGAATACTCTACGGAAATAAAAATCAACTGAGCCCCATCCAAGAAGAGGGGTGAGTCTCAGAAGCATGACGAAATAGCCAGGCATGACAGCGGACGCTCTGTCTGATTCCATTCCATGAAGGTCAGAGACGAGAAAACGAAATTTGGAGGTGACAGTATGGGGCCCCCTTTGGGAAGAGAGGAAAGGGACGTGGGATGCGCGCATCAGGGGGTGTCCGGCGAGTTAGCAGTGAGGAGTCCTGTGGGTTCTGTTTCCCGCTGCGCTCCCCTCGGACGGTTTGTGCCGTGCTGCAAGTATGAGTCCCAGACCGTTGGTATGTGTGCTCTGCTCCAGCCTGCAAACCCAATCACACGATGATAAAGTGCTTTTCTGGTTAGTCCCAAGGCCAGATTGCACAGTGCCGGGCTCCGGACTCTGGCATCTTGGGGCACAGATTCATATCCTGGGCCTAACCTCTTCCTTTCTGGAGACCCTGGCTAACTGATGAACTCTGGGATTCAGCTTTTTCATGGGTCAGATTTGGTACCTCTGTCTTCTTTAGTGAGAGGATTAAGTCCTTGCTGGTGCTCCGCAGGAACTCCATAAATATGGCTCCATGTTTGTTCTTGCCTCCCTCCCTCTTGGGCTGGGGAGGTGGTAGATGGTGGCTTGTGCCAGATGCAGGAGCGTGATGGGGATGGAGTCCACGTGTCTTCCAGGGGAGGACCATGGAGAACCTCCCAGGGCCTGCTGCCCACCACACTCCCGGTCTCAGGCTGCTCCCCATCTGTAAAGACATGGTGAACTAACCAGGTGATCTCTAGCTGGTTAGTCCCACTAACTACCACACCGAGGACCCAGGAGCCTCCTTTGTAGGACACGCTGCGCACCTTAGGATCCGGGACCCCTGCTCAGAAAGGATTCTCTTGTGCTAGGGCCCCCAGAGCAAGGCAGGAAAGGTGCCCTGTGCACTTTGGCGACTATGGAGCTGAAGTTGTTCTGTGTCCTTGACCATGTGGTTACTCCTGGGAGGGTGTCGGCCCTGCTGGAGAAGAGTCTCTCTGTAGCGTGGCTCTGGGTCTTTGTGTCCCACAGTTTCCACCCAGAGAGGGGGGAGGGACAAGGAATGGCGGGGCTGGGGACGCAGGCGCCCTCACCCAGAGGGCTCAGGTGATCTGGCCTGAGAAGTGCCATCGGCTCTCCCAGGGCCCCTGGGGCAAAGGGTTGGGAGCTGCAGGCTCTGCAGACCATGCACAGGATGTCCAAGGTGCACTCGCCACCCCTCGAGAACCCAGGTGAACACACACGTGTCCTGGCTGCACGTGCCTTGGAGTCGCTCACTCCAAGCTCCCTGACTGACAAGAAGAAACTGAGGCTGCCTCTCTTCTGGCTGCCCGCACACTAGGGGGTTCCTCCCAGTTTTAGACGGAAAGGGGAGTGGAAACAGAACCCTAGCCCCTTGAGCTCTTGACGGTGCCTAGGGATGGCCCCAGCCCATGTGCCCCATGGCCATTTGGCAGACATCCCGGCCATCAGCTTGGCAAGTCTCCCCTCCTCATATTCAGGGCGCTGAGCATGTTGCGAGGACTCGGGATGCCCCTGCCCCATGGCCCAGCTGCCTCAGACCTCTTTCTTCTCTCCCCCTTGTCACCTCTCCCGTATGCACTCCCCTTTTGATGCCCAGCTGGGCAGTCAGTGTGTGTGTGTGTGTGTGTGTGTGTGTGTGTGCGTGTGTATAACTGTGCCAGGTGGGGATGCCCAGAGAAAAGGGCCCCCCATGGAAGGGTGTGGGCAGGGGGCCCCAAAACCTCAGATGCTCCCATTCCCAGTGCAAACCCCATGGGAGGGTGGAGCCCTGGTCTAGGAGGAGGGAACCCTCTCTTCTTCTTGGACTCTACTCACCTTGAGTGTCCTGGGCCAGTCTCTGCCTCTTCCCTGGCCTCAGTTTCCCAATTGTCCCCTGAGGAACTGGCATTGCACCTTAAGCCTGAAGACATTCTGGAAGCAGAATTCCCTCTTCCTCCAGGGACCTCAGTCCGTTTCCTTGAATGGCCTTCCACTGATTGCATGTGGCCCACCCAAGCCAAAGAGGGTCGGGCTCCCTGATGAAGCTCAGCTGGTGGCCACGATGAATTACTAGCTCGTAGGTCAAGGAATGAGGGAGCCAGTGAAACCACAGAAGCCAGGACCATGCACCAGGAGCCGTGATTTGGGTGGGGATGGAGGGCATCCCAGCATGGGCCCTGAATGGTCCACGGGGTGCGTCCAGCTGTCCTCCGGCCACTGAGCCTCCTTTGCCTGCAACACGCTCTTGTCCTAGATCTTCTCCATCTCATCCCCAAACCAGGCTGAATATCCTGGGAGCAAAGCAACAGCAAGGGCCCCTGAGGAGGGTCTTCCTGGACTCTGTGTCCTTGAGGACTACTGGGACAGCCTGGCAGTGGCTCAAAATACCTCCCAGGCACTGGGCGAGGGATGCACAAGTCATTCCACAGGAAATTCTCCTACAAGCCTTCAGCAGGCCCAGTTACTTCCTCATTTCCCAGATGAGGCTGAGAGATGTGCCCAGGGTCACAGATTGGAAAGAGGATGAGCAGGGACTAGGAACCCCACCTATCTGATGCTGGGGACTATGTTCCTTCCTAAGCACTGCTGCACAGTGGTGCCTGGAGCTGGGCAAGAGTGGCCAGGGAAGGGCCAGCCTTGGGCTCTGTGGCTATGCCCAGGACCTGGTCCAGCCTGTCTGCCCCCTGGCAGCATGAGGCTTATGTGGGCACCAGACCAAAGGTTCCCAGGACCCAGCTTCAGGGTGCAGTCTCCCGGTGAGGTGGGCCACGCAGAGTCCTCAGGCCCTGGGTTCAAATCCTGGCTCTGCCCTCTGCTGGGTGCAATTGGGCAAGTCTCCTGAAGCCTCAGTGTTCCCATCAGCGACATGGAACAATGATCCCTCTTTCCTCATGGAATTATCAGGGCGATTCAGTGAGGTGACACATGTGGGAAAGAGTGGACAAGGAGACTGTGGATGTGCTAGACTGCAGACAGGACTTCACATCAGTTTTCCACGAGAGGGAGACTGAAAATAAACAAGGAGGATGGTCACAGATGTTCCCAACAGCTCCGTGATGCAGACAAAACAGTGGAATGGCCCCTGGTCCAGAGCCCAGACTCTGGGCAAATTCTTATGCAGTGACAGAAAAAGCCTGGGAGGAGGGGAATGGAGGGGCCAGCGTCCACCCATTGGAAAAGCAGGTTGCAGGAAGAGCACATGCTCCGGTGCCCACCCTGCCGCACACGAACACACAGGTGCCCCCATACACGTGCGTGCTCTTCCGGGAAGGGGGGTGCGTGCCCAGTGACCCCCAAAGGCTAAAGGAGCTGGGAGACTGAAGAAAAGGAGACAGGTCCTGTTGACAAGAAATGATTTTTTCCAGGGACCTAAGGACAGAAGGAAGTCTTGGGCACCACCAGACACCAGTCCATCTTCACAAGCCCATGTCCGTGAGACCTGTTTTCACAGCCCCAGGAGGAGGATGTGGGAGAACAGGTGTGTGTAGCCGCCCAATCTCCAGGGCAGATGGAGGACCTTCTTGCCAGAGGGTGTCATTAAAGGTGTGGTTCACAGAAAGAATGTGCAAGGGGGGAGGGCTGTGCTCTGGAGGCTGAGGTCACAGAGCAGTGTCAGGGCGGGTTTGTCCAGCTAGTGTGAATCTGCTTCCCAAGGGGACACACAGGGACCCGCGGGCGCGTGTGGGACGGGACCCAGGGGCGGGCACTCTTACACATGGGGACAGACAGGGGAAGGACTGGAAAGGTGACCACTCCCTGTTAGGGCTCTCGGGGGTGGGAGGCTCTGCTACTTTCACTTAGATTGCTTCTCTTTATTTTACTATGATAAACATTTATTGTCCTTGTAATAAATCCTTGATGATGAAAAATGAATAATGTGCTTGGTCCGCAGATGACTGAGACATGGAGAACACTTAACCTAGGACTTGACTCTTTTTGCAATTACACAAGTAAGACACACTGTACATGAAACATGGAAACACCACTAAGGGAGAAGAGGCATTTGCAAGTCCCACCCTGAGGTGACCATCAGGACGGGATTGATGCACATCTCCAGTCTCGGGCTCTCTCTCTCACACCTGCACACCTCTTTCCATCTAGGTGTCTCCCTGTGGAGATCACATCCGTGTGGTCTTACAGGTGGGGTCCTGGATGCAGACGGTGGGTCTCAGGGGAGAGGGCCCCGAGGTCTCCCTCTGGGCGCAGAGAGACCCCGTGCCCGCGTTAGCACCACCTGGCATTCTCTCCACCCTGTGCACCAGGACTGTGGATCCCATCCATCTCCTTGGGCATTAGCGTTGTTCCATTCCCTGCTCTCTCCCTGCAATGCTTTTGCCCAGCTTTCTGCATTTCCCTGGTTTCTGTGTGGGCCACAGGAGGAACCAGCCCTGTCCTGTCTGGGGTCAGGCTGTGGTGTCCCAGCAGGAACAGGGGTCTTGGCCCCGAGATTGTGCCCATAATTCCTAAAGCGGCCTCTCTGATCTGTAATCCATCAGGGATTTCAATATCGAATAAGGGAAATTCTATATCAAATAAACAGAAGAAAACGAGTCCCCTTTGAAAATAGGTGGGCAGACACAAAGGCTCCTATTGCGTGATTCCACGTATAGAAACATCCAGAACAGGGAAAGGAACAGGGAGAGAAAGCAGCTTAGGGGTTTTGATGGTCTGGGCTGCAGGAGAAATGGGCAGGGGGGTCTTCTGGTTCGGGGACTCCTTTGGGATATGAGATATTCCGCAGCAATGTTCTGTGGTGTGGTGGCACAGCGTTGGGAAGGTACTTATGCTCATCACATGTTCAATTGAAAACAAGTAATTTTATTTAAAACAAATAATAAACAGTGTACAGAACATGAAAAGATCAAATAACAGTTAATATGTACCAGAGAGAAAGAACATAGGGGGAGGGGATGAAACAATCTGGTGGGGCTTCGGGGTCAGGTGATGGGACTAAGGGTAATTGTACAAGGAGCTCTCCCCGCAGGGCTGTGGGCTCTGGATGTGGCTCTGGGAGCCCTGCGGGAGCAGGAGTAGGGGCAGGGGTTAGGATAGGGGCAGGGCCAGGGGCAGGGACAGGTGTAAGAGCAGGGCCAGGGGCAGGGACAGGTGTAAAAGCAGGACCAGGGGCAGGGGCAAGGGGAGGGATGGGGTCAGCAGTAGTGGGAGGTGCAGGATCCAGGGCAGGACCTGGGTCAGGGGCAGGAACAGGAGCTGGAACAGGGGCGGGGGAAGGGGCAGGGGCAGGGGGAGCAGCAGGAACTGCAGAAGGGGAAGGGGCTGGGGCAGGGTCAGGAGCTGGGTCAGGGGCAGAAATAGGAGCACAGGCAGGGGCAGGGGAAGGGGCAGTGGCTCTGGCAGGGGAAGGGGCAGGGGTTAGGACAGGGGCAGGGACAGGTGTAAGAGCTGGGCCAGGGCCAGGGGCAGGGGCAAGGGGAGGGACGGGGTCAGCAGTAGTGGCAGGTGCAGGATCCAGGGCAGGAGCAGGGACAGGACCTGGGTCAGGGGCAGGAACAAGAGCACAGGCAGGGGCAGCGGCTCTGGCAGGGGCAGGGGGAGCAGCAGGGGAGTGGCAGGACAAGAGCACAGGCAGGGGAAGGGGCAGTGGCTCTGGCAGGGGCAGGAACGGGGCAGGGGCTGGGGCAGGAGCAGGTGCCCATTCTTCCTGGCCCACGTCAAGTTCTCCGTGGGCAGGTGCCGGGTCACCTGCCGCCTCCTGGTCACCTCCTGAAGTCGCTGCAGACACCACGCCTTCCTCCAGAGCTGCCGATGGAGTTGGAGCTGGCTCTAGCTCCTCAGATGAAGCAGCTGTGAGAGGAGAAAAGCTCACCAGCCTCTGGGGGCTCCTCCCTGTGGGGACAACACCGACCCATCCCCACACACCACAAACACCCAGCCCCAGCCTTCTCAGCCTCGGGCTCGGCTTCGGTGGGCTCTGGCTCCTGGACCACAGTCCAGTGACCAACCACCTGGGACAGTGGTCTGGGCGGTGTCAGAGGCCTTTCCAGGCAATCCCCAGGCCCTGCTTCTGGAGAGCCCTGTGGGGTCACTCCCTCTGTCAGGGAGGAGGGCATGTCCACCAGGCTCCTCTCAATGTCATCCATGGCCTTCTGCGAAGACAGGGACTGGTAGACAACCCCAAGGCATCACAGCCCTGCCCGGCCATCCTCACTGTCCTCCTGCCCAGTCCCCCTGCTGCTCCCAGATCAGACGCAGACCTGTGAGTGCACAGCCCTGCACCCGGGATGCAGTGACCCATCCCTGCAGGGCTATCGGGATAAACCCTGGGTAGAAGGGGCAGTGCCCGCACACCCCATCCCACACAGCCATCCTTGACCTTGAACATGACCTGCCCACTGAGTATCTGACCCCTCATCAGCCTGCTTCTGCTCGGGGTGGCCTCACCCCCCATAACCCCTCTTTACACACACACACACACATGCAAACACACAGATACACACAATCACGCACACAGATACACACACACACACGGAGACACACACACTCTCACACACACTCACACACAGACACACACACACACAGGGAGGGCACCTGGGGCTACACAGGTCATATCAGAGTGAGTGGGGCTGGGTGGCCGGCTCTGGGCCTCCTGGTGTCACCTTCCTGTCCTTCTGGCCAAATGGCCAGAGGTGGTGGGAGCCCTGATTCGACATCCCCAGTGGGGGACAGCATTTGCAGGGCGCGATTTCTTCAGCCTGCGGCCTCCGGACTTTGGGAAGCAACACCCGAACCTGTTTTTTGTTGGAGGATCTCCAATGAAATGAGCTGGTCAGGGGGCTGTCTCTGGAATGTGGGTGCCTGGTTACCGGGGTTCCAAATTCTGTTGGGCTCTGTTGTCAGGGAAGTGGACCTTACCCAACTTCCTCCTCACACAAGAGCCCCCCAAGGGCCCCCCTCCCCCAGCTGCTCACCCTCCCCCCATGCCCCATCCATACAGTGACACCCACACAGACCACCCACAGCCCCCGGGAGGCCTGGGTGCAGCCGGTGTCCCCGCTGTGAGGACACAGAGCTGGGTTCAGACCGGGCTCCTGCGCGTGCCCAGGGCTGTGACCCAGGACAGACCCTGTGCCTCTCAGGGCCTCCCCAGTCTGCCCATCTGCACATTGGGGTATTCTGGCTTCTACTTCTAGGGACGCCATCAGGGGTAGGACCTCTACACATGTTCCGTACCTGCTATCACAGGAGGCTGGTGCATACTTGGCAATGCAAGGATGAGCCAGGAGCTGGGCTTGGCATGGAACACAGAGGGGTTTGGGTCTGCTCTGGGGTCCGGGCAAAGGCACCCCCCTCCTGCCTGTGTCCCAGTCCCCGTGGGAAGATTGCAATGACCTTATTCTGACCTTGTCCTCTCACAACACAGACTTCCAGGGGCTCCCATTAGGGTTAGGCTCAGGTCCCAGGGCCTCATCTCTGCCCATGTGCTGGGCAGTCCCCACAGTGGCTCCCAGCATCCCCGAATCCTGGTCACACATCCCTATGGAATCCCCTCCCCTCCAGGGTGGATGGCCTGTGTGACTGCACTCTCAGGCATAGAATGGGGCAAAATAATGGGATGTCATTTCCAAGCTGATCGAGGAAAGTCTGTGACTTCTGGTTCCCTCTTTCCTGTGTTCATTCTCTGTCTCCTTCTCTGTCTCTGTCTCTGTGTCTCTCACAGGAGCAGGATCTTCAGGCTCTGGGGGCGATGTGAGAAACCTCAGAATCCTCCCTTGTCCCCATTTCCCTCTCCTGTCCTGGTGCTCCGTTCCTTCCTAAGGCCTCCTCAGCCCGACCAGAGCAGTGATTCTGGAACCTCTTCCAAATGGGGACCCTGAGGCTGCAACAAGGAGGGTCTTGACCTTGGTCCCCAGACTAGTTGTCAGTGCTCTGCCACGTTCTGCGTACCCAGGTCCTCAGCCCCCCAACCCCCCAGTCTGTCTCCTGCTCAGAAGGACCTCGAGGGAGTACAAAGCATTTTCCCAGGACTGGGAGCACAGTGGGTCGGGGATGGAGATCCAAGGCCAACAGGCTTTTCCACAAGCCTGTGGGACCCTAGGGACCCTGCATCGCTACAGCCCAAGTGACAGAAGAGTAAGCTGAGGCCTTTGTGCTGTAGCCCCTCTGGACTTGGGGGTGGGTATCTCTTCCTGCTTCCAAGTTCCCAGGGTGGTGATGGACACCGGAACCCAGACCCTGTCCTCTCCCAGTGCCCTGGCAAGCCCCCTGGGCCCCTTGGGGACCCCTGACCATCAGCCTGGCCTGTCTCCCCTCCCCATGCTATGGATCTGGGTCCTTGCCAGGAGTCCAGATGCCCTGCCCCATGGCCCAGCTGTCTGCAACCTGTTTCTTCTTTCCCCCTTGTCACCCACCTCGCTCCCAGGGTGTCCTCCCCTTCTGACCCCCAGCTGGGCAACCAGAGTGGGGTGTGTGTGTGTGTGTGTGTGTGTGCAGGTGCACATGCCTCTATGTGTCTGGGAATGCCCAAGGTCATGTCCCCACATGGGACGGGGTGGGTAGCTATTCCTGAGGATCTGAGGGGCTCTCACCCCCAAAGCGAATCTCATGGGAGGGTTGGGGCTGGCCTAGGACTGGAGAGCAGCCCTGCTCCTTGGACTCTGCACACCTCATTTGTCCTGGGCCAGTCCCTGCCTCTCTTGACCCAGGTTCCCAACTGTCCCTGAGTGTTGGATATGGAAACGCTTGAACGTGGCCGCTCCTCCAGGGGTAGGTGGGGGACAGGTGCACCAGGCACACAGGCCTCCCCACCGAGAGGGGCAGCAGGTGTGTCATGGCCAGGTGTGCACAGATGACCTGCCCACAGCTCCTGTACCATGACCCAGCCCTGCGGCGGATGTGCACGAGACCCATGGCTCCACACCTGACCGGTCCCCCACGTTCCCTCACCACCGCCAACTGCTCTGTGGCCCCAAAGTCCACTGAGCCCTGCAAGCACGCCTACCCTGGGTGGCAGGCCTCAGGGTGCAAGGCCAAGTGGGTTGGACATCTGGGGATGCACAGGTCACTGAATACCTCCCACCCAGCTGGCCTGGAATGCAGATACCCTCTCAGGGTCCAGCTAAGTGCAGGGCTGAGCCAGAGGACCTGGAGGCATCAGTGGAGGCCAACTCAGGGCAGGGAGAAGATTAGTCCATCCCTTCCCCTTCTCCTCTCCTCCTTCTGCCTTGTCTTCCTGGCAGGACCGGGGACAGAGGTCCAGCCTGTCCCTGGCTGCAGCCCTGGCTTTAGTCAGAGGGGCAGGCAGGAGGCCGGGGTGGAGGGGCCCCCCAGCAGGATGCCCGAGTATGAAGGTGGTCGTTACTGTAATGAGGGACCCCGTGGGCATTCAGGGATTTCAGCCCCAGTACTCGGCCCCTGCCCCATCCTTTACCCTCCACAAGGCCCTGCATCCTCCCCAGCCCAATCCTTGTCTGCAACCAGTCCTCCCTCCAGACCCAGGTAATCCAGCTGCTCCCAGGGGGCTGCAAAATCATTACAAGCTGGAGCAGAGCCAGCCCTATGGGGCCTGGTTCCGGGTCCTGCAGCCCCACAGTGAGGAGAAGTGAGGCCAGGCAGGAGCAGGGAGAGGGCAGAGTGGACTCTCCCTGGGGGCCATGGCTCCCTGATCAGCACAGACCCTGGTGTTTGCTGGCCCCTAGGACACCCAGACTCCTACTCCTGGGCAGGCTCTGGGAGGGAGACCAGAGTGTGGCTCCTGCTAGCTTAGATGTGTCACTCTGTCCCGTAGCTACAGCCTGTCCCACGAGCTGGACTCCTCCTCCTAGTCAGCCAGCAACACCTTCAGGGCCAAGAACAGGCCATCGTGAAGCTCAGGGGCCAGTGCGTGACTGGGCAGGCAGGGGAGGGCTCACTCTAGGCTCAGGGAGTCTCTGGCTGGGCTAGTGGGGTCTTGGGAGCATTGGCCTTCCAGCTTCTCTGCTGACCAGCCCTGGGACTGGAGCCATTTACCTCCCCTCTCTGGGCCTCGCTCTCCTCCTCTGTGCAATGGGGTGATGCTGAATGATCGCTCCCATGGCAGGAGCATGTGGGGTGTTGGTGATTGATTTAAGCTGGGCACGGAGCCTGGATTGCAGAGTGCAGAGGGGGATGGTGAGTGGTGTTGCCAGTGAGCACCCCTCCCCCTAGAAGCAATCCAGGCCTTCCATGCAGCCCCCATGCCCCTGGCTGGGAGCCCAGGAGCAGTGGCTGACCACACTTCTGGTTGATCCATTCATTCTTTAGTAGGGTGCTCTTTAGCCTCCATGTATTTGAGTTCCTTTCAAATTTTCTCTTGTGATTGAGTTCCAATTTTAAAGCATTGTGGTTTGAAAATATGTAGGGAATGATCCCAGTATTTTGTTACCAGTTGAGACCTGATTTGTGACCCAGTATGTGATCTATTCTAGATAATGTTGCGTGTGCACTTGAGAAGAATCTGCATTCTGTTGCTTTAAGATGTAATGCTCTGAATATATCTGTGAAGTCCCATCTGGTCCAGTGTGTCATTCAAAGCCCTTGTTTCCTTGTTGAACTTCTGCTTATAAAATCTGTCCATTTCACTGAGGAGGGTGTTAAAGTCCCCCCCCACTATTATTGTATAATTATTGATGTGTTTCTTTAATTTTGTTATTAATTCGTTTATATATTTGTCTGCTCCCATGTTAGAGGCATAAATATTTACAATTGTTAGATCTTCTTGTTGGATAGACCCTTTAACTATTTAGTGACCTTCTTCATCTTTTACTACACTCTTTGGTTTAAAATCTATTTTGTCTGATATCCCAGCTTTCTTTTGATGTCCCTTAGCATGATAAATGGTTCCTCACCCCCTCACTTTTGATCTTGAGGTGTCTTTGGGCCCAAAATGAGTCTTTTGTAGGCAGCATATGGATGGGTCCTGCTTTTTTATCCAATCTGATACCTTGTGTCTTTTGATTGGAGCATTTAGCCCATTTACATTCAGAGTAACTATTGAATGATATGAATTTAGTGCCACTGAATTACCTGTAAAATCACTGTTTCTGTGTATTGTCTCTTTTCCTTTCTGGTCTATATTACTTTTGGGCTCATTCCTTGCTTAATGGATCCCCTTTAATATTTCTTGCAGGGCTGGTTTAGTGATCACAAATTCTTTTAGTTTCTGTTTGTCCTGAAAGCTCTTTATCTATCCTTCCATTCTAAATGACAGCCCAGCTGGATAAAATATTCTTAGCTGCATGGTTTTCTCACTTAGCACATTGAATATATCATTCCAGTCCTTTCTGGCCTGCCAGGTCTCTGTGGATAGGTCTGCTGCCAGTCTAATGTTTCTTTCCTTGTAGGTTACAGACCTTTTGTCCCAAGCTGCTTTCAGGATTTTCTCTTTGTTTCTGAAATTTGCAAGCTTCACTATTATATGTCCAGGTGTTCACCTATTTTTATTGATTTTGAGGGGGGTTTGCTGTGCTTCCTGGACATGAGTGCCAGTTTCCTTCCCCAGATTAGGGAAGTTCTCAGTTATAATTTGTTCAAATAAACCTTCTGCTCCCACCCCCCTTTCCTCTTCCTCTAGGATCCCAATGATTCTAATACTGTTTCATTTTATGGTATCACTTACCTCTCAAATTATCCCCTCATGGTCCAGTAGTTGTTTATCCTCTTTTTCTGTTTCTTTATTCTCCATCATTTTGTCTTCTTTATCACTGATTCTCTCTTCTGCCTCAGTTATCCTAGCAGTTAGAACCTCCATTTTTGATTGCCTTGCAGTAATAGACTTTTTTATTTTGACCTGATTAGATTTTAGTTCTTTTATTTCTCCAATAAGGGATTCTTTAGTGTCTTCTATGCTTTTTTTCAAGCCCAGCTAGTATCTTTATAATTGTTATTCTGAACTCTAGTTCCAACATCTTACTTATATACATATTGATTAAGTCCCTGGCAGTTAGTTACTGCCTCTTGTTCTCTTTTCTGGGATGAGTTTTTCCGTTATGTCTTTCTGTCCAGAGAAGAATAGATGAACAAGTGAACAAAATACAAAAATAGTAACCATGATCCTAGCAAAATATACCCTAAACAAATCAGAAGAGATCAGAAACCAAAAAGAAAAAACAGAACTAAAGAGAGAATATAATCAAACAGGTGGACAGAACATAGGAATACACTAGGTCTTGGGTGTATTTTTGCCTATTTATTAGAAGAAACCAGATCCCAAAATTGTAAAGAAAGAAAAATTTATACATACACAAAAATAAAATTGAATACAATGAAAGAAAGCAAAAAATAAAGAATATATATATAAAATGTAAACATAAAAAATAAAATAAAATAAAACCTAAAAAAAGAATTGATAAAATAAGAAACTAGTTGAAAAGGGAAAAAAGGAAAAAGAAGAAAACATTTGAAAGACTGAGGAATCATGAGGATAAAACCCTGAATTCTGTATACTATTGTCCCTTAGCGCTGGAGATTTGCAGTTCTGTGTGATCTGTAAACTTGGTATTATGGGATGTTCCTGCTGATCTTCGGGAGGGGAGGGGCCTGTTGTGCTGATTTTTAGGTGTCTTTGCCCCAGGTGGAATTGCACCACCCTTGCCAGGGGGCCAGGCTCAGTGTAAGCGGCTCTGGATTGCTCTATGTGGCTTTTGTTCCCTGAAAGTTTTCCCAACTACTTTAGAGGATGGAAATGGCTGCACCCTGATCTCCAGGCCCAGGGCTGAAAGATCATGCTCCCACTCTTTAGTGTGCCCTCATAAAAAAAACAGTCAATCACTCTTGTCTCCCTCATCTCTGTCCACACTCTATGTTCACCCAGCCTGTGAGCAAGAATTTTTATCTCAGGCAGGCAACCCTGTTTGGAGTCTCCAAACCCTGCAAACTCCTGTGGTGCACACCTGCACTGCACCTTCCTGAGGAGGACTGGGGGAGGGGGGTGTCTTGTCATGGTTCTGCCCCTTGCTGGGACCCTGCTCCAAGACTGGTGGCCCCACTATGCCATGGTTCACAGTGTATGGCAACCCCAAGTTGTGAGCCCACTTTGGGACTCACTGACTGTAGCCAGCTTCCCAGCACTGATGCTTGGTAACTCTGCTGCACTCGGGCACCCCTGTTCTTTCTGTGGCCCTGGGGATCCTGAGACCAGGCTGTCCCACCTAGAATTCCCCCCCACTTCACCACCTGAGTGCCTTTCATTCAGGGATGTCCCTCACCTGAGCAGACTTCTAAAGGTTTTGTGCTCAGCTGCTATATAATTTTCTGGTCCCAAGTTTACAGAGGCTCCCTCCCCTGTCATTTATCTTCTGATATATCGCCTCAGATTCACTTCTCTGCACTTCCTACCTTGCAAAAGTGGTTGCTTTTCTACTTGTAGAATTGCAACTTTTTTTTTCTTATATCTCACCTGAATTCTCAGGTGTTCAGAATGATTTGATAGCTACCTAGCTGAATTCAAGGGATCAGATGAAACTCAGGTCCCCTAATCTTCCTCCATCTTCCCTCCTCCTCAAGAGTTTTTAATCATGAGTTTTATGATTTCAGTGCATGTTGAATTTTGTCAAACGTTTTTTTGGTATCTATTGATACCATCCTATGATTTTTACTTTTCATTTTGTTAATGTGGTCTGTCATATGATTGTTTTTTAGATGTTGAGTCATCCTTGCATTCCTGCAATAAATTTCACTTGATCACAGTGTATAACCTTTTTAATGTACTGGTTTTTTTTTTTAATTTTTTAGAGAAAGAGATAGAAAGAGCGGTGTGGGGAGGGGCAAAGGGAGAGAGAATCTGAAGCAGACTCCACTCATCACAGAGCCCAACGTGTGGCTCAATTTCACAACCCTGAAATCATAACTTGAGCTGAAATCAAGAGTTGAACGCTTAACCGACTGAGCCACCCAGGCTCCCCTTAATGTATTGTTGAATTTTGCTTGATAATATTTTTTTGAAGATTTTTGCATCTATATTATCAGAGATTTTGGTTTTTAATTTCTCTCTCTCTTCCTTCCTTCCTTTCTTCCTTTCTTTCACTGTCTTTGTTTATTTTGGTGTAAGGATAATGTTGGTCTCATAATATGAATGGAAAAGCAGTCCCTTCTCATTTTTAATAGTTTGAGATTGATAGGTTTAAATCTTTGAATGGTAGAATTAACTG
Source organism: Mirounga angustirostris (assembly GCF_029215605.1). NCBI lineage: Eukaryota > Metazoa > Chordata > Mammalia > Carnivora > Phocidae > Mirounga > Mirounga angustirostris. Next base: position 202,810,609 of record NW_026991710.1, read on the forward strand.
GTGAAGCTGTCTGGTCTAGTAATTTTGTTAAGAGATTTTTGATTACTGTTTTAATCATCTTACTGTATTTTTTTTTAAAGTAGACTTCATGCCCAGCATGGAGCCAAATGTGGGGCTTGAACTCACTACCTGAGCTGAGATGAAGAGTCAGATGCTTAACCCACTACACCACCCAGGTGTTCCTTTATTAGTAACTTTTTATTCAGGTTTTCTATTTTTTCATGATTTAGGCTTGAAAGATTTTTTTTAAAGATTTTATTTATTTATTTGAGAGAGAGGATGAGAGGAGAGAGAGAGCACATGAGAGGGGGGAGGGTCAGAGGGAGAAGCAGACTCCCTGCTGAGCAGGGAGCCCGATGCGGGACTCGATCCCGGGACTCCAGGATCATGACCTGAGCTGAAGGCAGTCGCTTAACCAACTGAGCCACCCAGGCGCCCTAGGCTTGAAAGATTTTAATGTTGGTATGAATTTTATCCATTTCTTCTTTATCCAGTTTGTTGCCTTATAATTGTTCATAGTAGTCTCTTATGATCCTTTGAATTTTTGTTGTATCATTTGTAACTTCCATTTCATTTCTAATTTTATTTATTTGAGACTTTTATTTTTTATTATTTTTCCTTACAAGTCTAGATAAATATTTGTCAATATGGTTTATCCTTTCAAAGAACCAGCTCTTAGTTTCATTGATCTTTGTAATTTTGGTTTTGGTTTCTATTTAATTCCAATCTGATCTTTATTATTTCCTTCCTTCCATTAACTTTGAACTCTATTTCTTACTCTTTTTCTAGTTCAATTAAGTGTAAAGCTAATTGATTTGAAATTTTTCTTGTTTCTTTCTTCTTTCTTTTCTTTCTTAGAAGACTATTGTTATGAACTTAGCTCTTAGAACTGCTTTTGCTGTGTCCCATAGAATTTGTGTTGTTGTGTTTCCATTTTCATTTGTCTCAAGGCACTTTTAATTTCTTTTTTGATTCCTTCATTGACTCATTGTATGCACAGTATCATGTTGTTTAAACTCCACTTATTCATAAATTTCCCATTTTCTTCTTGTGATTGACTTTTAGTTTCATACTTAAAGAAACAACTTCGGAAAACATGCTTAATATGATTTCAACATTCTTAAATTTATCAAGTCTTGTTTTGTGGCTTAATACGTGATCCATCCTGGAGAATGTTCCAAGTGCATTTGAGAAGAACGTGTATTCTGCTGCTTTAGGAATATTCTTCATATGTTTGTTAAGTGCATTTGGTCTAACGTGTCATTTAAGGCCAATGTTTTCTTACTGATTTTCTATCTTGATGATCTATCCAGTGATGTAAGTGGAGTGTGAAAGTCCCCTACTATTGTCTTGCTGTCTTTCTCTCCCTTAATGTTTGTTAATATTTGTTTCATATATTTAGAGGCTCCTAGGTTGGGTGCATAGATATTAATAAATGTTATATGCTCTTGCTGGATTGACACTTTCATTGTTATAGAATGTTCTTCTTTTATTACAGTCTTTGTTTTAAAATCTGTTGTTGTTTTTTTTTCTGTATTGCTACACTGGGCTTCTTTTGGTTTCTGTTTATAGGGAATATCTTCTTACATCCTTTCACTCAATCTATATGTTTCCTTACATATGAAGTTTTGTCTTTTGTGGGCAGGATATAGGTGGATTTTTTTTTTTTAATTATCCAGCCACTTTCTGTTTTGATTGAAGAATTTAGTCCATTTACATTTAAAGTTATTATTGACATTTATATACTTATTCTACTTTTGTTAATTGTTATCTGGCTATTTTTGTACTTTTCTTTCTTCCTTTCTTCTCCTGCTCTCTTCCCTTGTGGTTTGCTGACATTCTTTACTGTTATGTTTATTTTTTATTTATTTTATTTTTTATTTTTTAAAATTTAAATTCAATTAGCCAGATTGTAATATGGGGATTGGGGCAAGATGGCGGCTTAGTAGGGGACCTCGTTTCATCTGGTCCCTTGAATTTAGTTGGATATCTATCAAACCATTCTGAACACACACGAATTCAACCCGAGATGTAAGATTTATCTGGATCTTCACAAGCAGAAAAACTACTTTTTTTTTTTTTTTTTTTTTTGTGGTAGGAGGTGCAGAACCTTGAATCTTCAGGGGAAATATCCAAAATTAAGTGGAGTGGGGAGGGAGCCTCCATAAGCCTGCTGCCAGAAAGTGATATAACACTGGATCAAAAACATCGAGACCCTTGAAAATCTACTCTAGTGAGAGGCATCCCCTTCTGAAAAGGGTACAGGGGGTGAGTAGGGCAGAACTCTAGGGAGATCATTGTGGTCTCAGGATTCCAAGAGATTCAGAATGAATGGGGGAGCCCGAACAGATACAGTGCCCAAGCAGTAGAGCGGGGAGACTGGTTATGGCTAGCAAGCCCAGAGGGGACTTTCAGCTCTGGACATCCTAAACTGCTAGCTGAGCTGGTAGGGAGACTGCCCTCTGCCTGACCACCCTGAAAAGGACTAGTGGGTGCAGGCTGTCTAACATCCTAGGGGAGATAGAGATTGCTTGTGCCCATGACAGGGACAGCTCTTGGGGTGGTGTGGCCCCAGAGGAGATGCTGGGGCAGCAGTCAGCATGACCTTGGAGCTGTGGAAGAGGGTGCACATGCAAGCCCATGGCTGCTAGCAATGGTAAAGTCACAAAGCACAGAGATGCTTACAGGTCCCCATGAGTAGCCCAGGAGAGGTGTGGTGGACACAAATTGCGTGAGTCTGTAGAGTTTGGTATGCACAGAGGTGGAGAGGATTGACCTGGAGGACTTGCTGAGAGGTGGGGGGCTGGGGGGAACCATGACATGGTGGCTCTGGGCCAGAGATTCTGGCATGGCCATGTTTTCTTTGACCCTCTAAAGAGAAGTTGAAAGATGCCAGGGAACAAAAGCAGCACAGCCAACCAGCTCACATTAAGCCCATCCCCCTGACAAGGCGTGGGGCAACTCCACCCAGGCAAAGATGCCTGAGAAGCCAAGCAGCATGCCCCTCCCCCAGAAGACAGACTGGAAGAACAGGTGAATGATAAGCTTATTTCCCATGGGACTGTAAACTCCAGTGCCAGAGGAAAATAATATAGGGAGCTCCAGGTGTTCCCTCATGACTTGCTTATACTTCAGGCTAAAGTTTTACATTTCTTTTTTAGTTTCTTTTCTTATTCCTTTTCTCTCTCTCTCTCTCTCTCTCTCTCTCTCTCTCTTTTTTAACCCTGCTCCCATTTCAAATAAATTCATATTTCCCAACCTGTGTTTCTAAGTCACTTCTTAACTTTTATTTTCTTTTTATAGATTTATGCCCCACACTAGCTCATTTGTCACTCTATTCGATTTTATCTTGCTATATATGTAAGTTCTGATTTCTTTACAATTTTAAGATATAGCGTCTTCTAACACACGACCAAAAATCAAGCAGGAACAAGCAAATCACTCTGCTGAGTCCACTCTGAGAGATTATAATCTCTCTCCCCACCCCCCTCTTTTATTCTCTTTTCTTTTTTCTTGTTTTGGATTATCCTGGCTTTTATGACATATCTGTGGTAGCTTTCGACCACTTTGGATTTTTCATAGGTGCATTTTGCTTGGGTCATGGTTGATATTTTGGACTCTGTACATTCCCTCAACCATCCCTCAACAGAATGACTAGGATGAGGAACTCCCAACAAAGAAAAGAACCAGAGACAATGTACTCTGCAACAGATCTAATGGATATGGATCTAAGCAAGATGTCAGAGATAGAATTCAGGGTAGCAATTATGAAGTCAATAGCTAGGCTTGAGAAAAGCATTAATGACAATATAGAATCTCTAAGAGCAGAAATGAGATCTAATCAGGGGGAACTTAAAAATGTTATGAATGAGATGCAGTCTAAACTGGATATTCTAACAGCCAGGTTAAATGAGGCAGAAGAGAGAAATAGTGATCTAGAAGATAAGCTGATAGAAAGGAAGGAAGCTGAGGAAAACAGAGATAGGCTGCAAGTAGCACATGAAAAAAGAATTGGAGAGATTAATGATACCATGAAATGTTCCAATATCAGAATTACTGGGATCCCCAAAGGGGTGGAGAGAGAGGGAGGTCTAAAAGGTATATTTGAGCAAATAATAGCTGAGAATTTCCCTCATCTGGGGAAGGAAACAAGCATCTGTCCAAGAGGCAGAGAGGACCCCTCCCAAGATCGATAAAAATAGACCAATGCCATGACATATAATAGTGAAACTTGCAAATCTTAGAGCCAAGGAAACTATCCTGAGAGCAGCTAGGGGGAAGAGATTTCTTATGTACAGAGGGAGGAACATAAGAATAATGTCAGACCTATCCACAGAGACCTGGCAAGCCAGAAAGGGCTGGCAAGACATCTCCGGGTACTAAATGAAAAGAACATTCGGCCAAGAATACTTTATCCAGCAAGGCTGTCATTCAGAATGGACAGGGAGACAGCTTCCAGGAGAGGCAGAAACTGAAAGAATATGTGTCCACCAAGCCAGCCCTGCAAGAAATATAAGGAGGATTCTATAAAAGAAGAAAGATCCCAAGAGTAATAATCGAGAGAAACAGGGACTTTACAGGGAATATGATGACACTAAATCCATATCTTTCAATAGTTACTATCAACGTGAATGGGCTAAATGCATCCATCAAATGGCACAGGGTTTCAGATTGGATAAAAAGATGGGACCCATCCATATGCTGTCAACAAGAGACTCATTTTGAATCTAAAGACACCTCCAGATGGAAAGTGAGGGGATGGAGAGCAATTTATCATGACAACGGACCTCAAAAGAAAGCTGGGGTAACAATTCTCATATCAGACAAATTAGATTTTTTAAATTTTTTATTGTTATGTTAATCACCACACATTACATCATTAGTTTTTGATGTAGTGTTCCATGATACATTATTTGTGCATACCACTCAGTGCTCCATGCAGAACGTGCCCTCTTTAATACCCATCACCAGGCTAACTCATCCTTCCACCCCCCTCCCCTCTAGAACACTCAGTTTGATTTTCAGAGTCCATCGTCTCTCATGGTTCGTCTCCCCCTCCAATTTCCCCCCTTTCATTCTTCCCCTCCTGCTATCTTCATCTTCTTTTTTCTTAACATATAATGTATTATTTGTTTCAGAGATACAGATCTGTGATTCAACAGTCTTGCACAATTCACAGTGCTCACCATAGCACATACCCTCCCCACTGTCTATCACCCAGCCACCCCATCCCTCCCACCTCAACCCCCACTCCAGCAACCCTCAGTTTGTTTCCTGAGATTAAGAATTCCTCATATCAGTGAGGTTATATGATACATGTCTTTCTCTGATTGACTTATTTCGCTCAGCATAATACCCTCCAGTTCCAACCACGTTGTTGCAAATGGCAAGATCTCATTCCTTTTGATGGCTGCATAATATTCCATTGTATATAGATACCACATCTTCTTTAACCATTCATCTGTCGATGGACATCTGGGCTCTTTCCACAGTTTGGCTATTGTGGACATTGCTGCTATAAACATCAGGGTGCACGTACCCCTTCGGATCCCTACATTTGTATCTTTGGGGTAAATACCCAGTAGTGCAATTGCTGGATCATATGGTAGCTCTATCTTCAACTTTGTGAGGAACCTCCATGCTGTTTTCCAGAGTGGCTGCACCAGCTTGCATTCCCACCAACAGTGTAGGAGGGTTCCCCTTTCTCTGCATCCCCGCCACATCTGTCCTTTCCTGGGGCGCCTGAGTGGCTCAGACGTTAAGTGTCTGCCTTCGGCTCAGGTCGTGATCCTAGGGTCCTGGGATTGAGCCCTGCATTGGGCTCCCTGCTTGGTGGGGGGCCTGCTTCTCCCTCTCCCACTCCCCCTGCTTGTGTTCCCTCTCTCGCTGTGTCTCTCTCTGTCAAATAAATAAAATCTTTAAAAAAAAATCTGTCCTTTCCTGACTTGTTAATTTTAGCCATTCTGACTGGTGTGAGGTGGTATCTCATTGAGGTTTTGATTTGGATTTCCCTGATGCCGAGCAATTTTGAGCACTTTTTCATGTGTCTGTTGGCCATTTGGATGTCTTCTTTGGAAAAATGTCTGTTCATGTCTTCTGCCCATTTCTTGATTGGATTCTTTGTTCTTTGGGTGTTGAGTTTGATAAGTTCTTTATAGATTTTGGATACTAGCCCTTTATCTGATATGTCATTTGCAAATATCTTCTCCCATTCTGTCGGTTGTCTTTTGGTTTTGTTGACTGTTTCTTTTGCTGTGCAAAAGCTTTTTATCTTGATGAAGTCCCAATAGTTCATTTTTGCCCTTGCTTCCCTTGCCTTTAGCGATGTTTCTAGGAAGAAGTTGCTGTGACTGAGGTCGAAGAGGTTGCTGCCTGTGTTCTCCGTTAGATGTTGATGGACCCCTGTCTCACATTGAGGTCTTTCAACCATTTGGAGTCTATTTTTGTGTGTGGTGTAAGGAAATGGTCCAGTTTCATTCTTCTGCATGTGGCTATCCAATTTTCCCAACACCATTTGTTGAAGAGACTGTCTTTGTTCCATTGGACATGCTTTCCTGCTTTGTCAAAGATGAGTTGACCATAAAGTTGAGGCTCCATTTCTGGGCTCTCTATTCTGTTCCATTGATCTATGTGTCTGTTTTTATGTCAGTACCATATTGTCTTGATGATAACAGCTTTGTAAAGTCCAGAATTGTGATGCCGCCAGCTTTGCTTTTCTTTTCAACATTCCTCTGGCTATTCGGGGTCTTTTCTGGTTCCATACAAATTTTAGGATTATTTGTTCCATTTCTTTGAAAAAAGTGGATGGTATTTTGATGGGGATTGCATTGAATGTGTAGACTGCTCTAGGTAGCATTGACATCTTCACAATATTTGTTCTTCCAATCCATGAGCATGGAACGTTTTTCCATTTCTTTGTGTCTTCCTCAATTTCTTTCATGAGTATTTTATAGTTTTCTCAGTACAGATCCTTTGCCTCTTTGGCTAGATTTATTCCTAGGTATCTGATGGTTTTGGGTGCAATTGTAAATGGGATCGACTCCTTAATTTCTCTTTCAACTGTCTTGTTGGTGTATAGGAATGCCACTGATTTCTGTGCATTGATTTTATATCCTGCCACTTGACTGAATTCCTGTATGAGTTCTAGCAGTTTTGGGGTGGAGTCTTTGGGGTTTTCCACATAAAGTATCATATCATCTGCAAAGAGTGAGAGTTTGACTTCTTCTTTGCCGATTTGGATGCTTTTGATTTCTTTTTGTTGTCTGATTGCTGTGGCTAGGACTTCTAATACTATGTTGAATAGCAGTGGTGATAGTGGACATCCCTGCCGTGTTCCTGACCTTAGGGGGAAAGCTCTCAGTTTTTCCCCATTGAGAATGATATTCGCTGTAGGTTTTTCCTAGATGGCTTTTATGATATTGAGGTATGTACCCTCGATCCCTATACTCTGAAGAGTTTTGATCAAGAAAGGATGTTGTACTTTGTCAAAAGCTTTTTCTGCATCTATTGAGAGGATCATATGATTCTTGTTCTTTCTTTTGTTAATGTATTGTATCCCGTTGATTGATTTGCGGATGTTGAACCAACCTTGCAGCCCAGGGATAAATCCCACTTGGTCATGGTGAATAATCCTTTTAATGTACTGTTGGATCCTATTGGCTAGTATTTTGGTGAGAATTTTTGCATCCATGTTCATCAAGGATATTGGTCTGTAATTCTCCTTTTTGATGGGGTCTTTGTCTGGTTTTGGAATCAAGGCAATGGTGGCCTCATAAAACGAGTTTGGAAGTTTTTCTTCCATTTCTATTTTTTGGAACAGTTTCAGAAGAATAGGTATTCATTCTTCTTTAAATGTTTGGTAGAATTCCCCTGGGAAGCCATCTGGCCCTGGGCTTTAGTTTGTTGGGAGATTTTTGATGACTGCTTCAATTTCCTTAGTGTTATAGGTCTGTTCAGGTTTTCTATTTCTTCCTGGTTCAGTTTTGGTAGTTGATACATCTCTAGGAATGCATCCATCTCTTCTAGGTTATCTAATTTGCTGGCATAGAGTTGTTCATAATATGTTCTTATAATTGTTTGTATTTCTTTGGTGTTGGTTGTGATCTCTCCTCTTTCATTCATGATTTTGTTGATTTGGGTCATTTCTCTTTTCTTTTTGATAAGTCTGGCCAGGGGTTTATCAATCTTGTTAATTCTTTCAAAGAACCAGCTCCTAGTTTCGTTGATCTGTTCTACTGTTCTTTTGGTTTCTATTTCATTGATTTCTGCTCTGATCTTTATTATTTCTTTTCTCCTGGTGGGTTTAGGCTTTATTTGCTGTTCTTTCTCCAGCTCCTTTAGGTGTAGGGTTAGGTTGTGTACTTGAGACCTTTCTTGTTTCTTGAGAAAGGCTTGTATTGCTATATACTTACCTCTTAGGACTGCTTTTGCTGCATCCCAAAGATTTTGAACAGTTGTGTTTTCATTTTCATTGGTTTCTATGAATTTTTTAAATTCTTTAATCTCCTGGTTGACTCATTCATTCTTTAGTAGGATGCTCTTCAGCCTCCATGTATTTGAGTTCTTTCCGACTTTCCTCTTGTGATTGAATTCTAGTTTCAAAGCATTGTGGTCTGAAAATAGGCAGGGAATGATTCCAAACTTTTGGTACCAGTTGGACCTGATTTATGACCTAGGATGTGATCGATTCTGGAGAATGTTCCATGGGCACTAGAGAAGAATGTGTATTCCGTTGTTTTGGGATGGAATGTTCTGAATATGTCTGTGAAGTCCATTTGGTCCAGTGTGTCATTTAAAGTCTTTATTTCCTTGTTGATCTTTTGCTTAGATGATCTGTCCATTTCAGTGAGGGGGGTGTTAAAGTCCCCCACTATTATTGTATTGTTGTCGATGTGTTTCTTTGCTTTTGTTATTAATTGGCATATATATTTGGCTGCTCCCATGTTAGGGGCATAGATATTTACAATTGTTAGATCTTCTTGTTGGATAGACCCTTTAAGTAGGATATAGTGTCCTTCCTCATCTCTTATTACAGTCTTTGGTTTAAAATCTAATTTGTCTGATATAAGGATTGCCACCCCAGCTTTCTTTTGGTGTCCATTAGCATGGTAAATGGTTTTCCACCCCCTCACTTTCAATCTGTGGATGTCTTTGGGTCTAAAATGAGTCTCTTGCAGACAGCATATCGATGGGTCTTGTTTTTTAATCCAATCTGATAGCCTGTGTCTTTTGATTGGGGCATTGAGCCCATTTACATTCAGGGTAACTATTGAAAGATATGAGTTCAGTGCCACTGTATTGCCTGTAAGGTGAGTGTTACTGTATATTGTCTCTGTTCCTTCCTGGTCTATGTTACTTTTAGGCTCTCTCTTTGCTTAGAGGACCCCTTTCAATATTTCCTGTAGGGCTGGTTTTGTGTTTGCAAATTCCTTTAGTTTTTGTTTGTCCTGAAAGCTTTTTATCTCTCCTTCAATTTTCAATGACAGCCTAGCTGGATAGAGTATTCTTGGCTGCATATTTTTCTTGTTTAGTGCTCTGAATATATCATGCCAGTCCTTTCTGGCCTGCTAGGTCTCTGTGTATAGGTCTGTTGCCAATCTAATGTTTCTACCATTGTAGGTTACATATCCCGAGCTGCTTTCAGGATTTTCTCTTTGTCTCTGAGACTTGTAAGTTTTACTATTAGATGTCGGGGTGTTGACCTATTTTTATTGATTTTGAGAGGGGTCTCTGTGCCTCCTGGATTTTGATGCCTGTTTCCTTCCCCAAATTAGGGAAGTTCTCTGCTATAATTTGCTCCAATATACCTTCTGCCCCTCTCTCTCTTTCTTCTTCTTCTGGGATCCCAATTATTCTAATGTTGTTTCATCTTATGGTATCGCTTAGCTCTCAAATTCTGCCCTCGTGATCCAATAGTTGTTTATCTTTCTTTTTCTCAGATTCTTTATTTTCCATCATTTGGTCTTCTATATCACTGATTCTCTTTTCTGCCTCATTTATCCTAACAGTTAGCGCCCCCATTTTTGATTGCACCTCATTAATAGCCTTTTTGATTTCGACTTGGTTAGATTTTAGTTCTTTTACTTCTCCAGAAAGCGTTTCTCTAATAACTTCCATGCTTTTTTCAAGCCCAGCTAGTATCTTTAAAGTGATGATTCTGAACTCTAGATCTGACATCGTACTAATGTCCGTATTAACTAGGTCCCTGGCAGTTGGTACTACCTCTTGTTCTTTTTATTGAGGTGATTTTTTCCATCTTGTCATTTTGCCCAGAGGAGACTAGATTAATGAGAGAACAAAATGCTAACAGGGTAACAACATCCCCAGAAAATATACTCTAAACCAATCAGAAAAGACCTGAAGCCAGGGGGAAAAGAAAGGGAAAGAAAGAAAAAAGAGAAAGCAAAAAACCCCACAAAACATAGAAAGAAGAAGTAAAAGATAAAAACAAACAAACAAAAAAAACCAGAACAAAACAAAACAAAACAAAAAAACAGAATATGATCAAATATGAACAGGCTGGTGCATAGATCAGTGCCACACACTAGATTTTGGGTGTATTTTGGTCTTTTAGAAGATAGTGCCTCCCAGAATTTTAAAGAAAGAAAAACTTATATATGTACAAAAATAAGGGTTTATATGATGAAGGGATGGAATATGACTGTAAAGATGAAAATTATAAAAAATTTTATAAAAGGAATTGATAAGAAGTTGTTTGAAAAAAGAAAAGAGGATTTAAAAAAAAATAAGGGAGAGAATGTGATCAGGCAGGAGAGTAGAAGAAAACCATACACTAGAGATTTAGGGTATATTTTGATCTGTTAGTAGAAGCTATCTCAAAATTTTAAAGAGAGAACAACTTATATATATATGCCAAAAATAAGGGTAACTACTATGAATGGATAGAACATGACTCTAAAAATGAAAAATAAAAATGTTTTTTAAAAAAGGGATTGATAAGATGTTGGTTGAAAAAGGGAAAAAGAAAAATTAAAAAAAAAAGAGAAAAAGACAGTTAAAAAAAATTAACTTTGAAAACTAAAGAATCATGGTAAAAAAGCCATGGATTCTATGTGCGGTATTCCCCTAGCACTGGAGTTCTGCCGTTCTCATTGATCGGTAAACTTGGTCTTGGCTGGCTGTTCTTGCTGATCTTCTGGGGAGGGGCCTGTTGCCGTGGTTTCCAAATGTCTTTGCCAGAGGCGGAATTGCCCCTCCCTTGCCCGGTCAGGGCTAAGTAATCTGCTTGGGTTTGCCCTCAGGAGCTTTTGTTCCCTGCAAGCTTTCTGTACAGCTTTGGAGGCCAAGAGTGAAAATGGCGGCCTCCCAATCTCCAGCCCGGAGGAGTTGAGAACTCAGGCCCCCACTCCTCAGTGCGCCCCCAGAGAAAAGCAATCAGTCACTCCCGTCTCCCTGGTCTCCTGCCACACTCTGCACTCACCCGGCCTGTGACCGAGCGTTTCTATCTCTGGCACACGACCCCGCATGGAGTCTCCAAACCCAGCAGATCCTTGTGGTGTGCTCCCGCGCCACTCCTCCCGGGGAAGGAAGGTGAGTCTCCCCGGATCTGCCGCTTGTTGAGTCCCTGCTGGAGGAGCAGTGGCCTGACTGTGCTGCGGATCATGGTTTATGACAACCCTGAACTGAGAGCCTGCACCTTGGTTCCATCTCTGCAGCTGGCTTCCCCGCTCCAATACCTGGGAGCTCTGCTGCACTCAGGCACTCCTGGTCTTCCTGTGACCCCAGGGTCCTGAGACCACACTGTCCCACGAGGGTTCCACCCCCTGCTTAGCCACTGGAGCGACGTCCGTCAGCAGAGCCGACTTCTAAAAGTTCCGATTTTGTGCTCCATGGCTCTATCACTTGCCAGAAGCAGCCGACGGAGTCCCCCTCCCCCACCGTCTATCCTCCTGAATATCGCCTCGGATTCACTTCTCCGCATGTCCTACCTTCCAGAAAGTGGTCAGTTTCCTGTTCAGAGAGTTGTTGCTATTCTTTTCTTCGATCTCCTGTTGAGTTTGTAGGTGTTCAGAATGGTTTGATCCCTATTCAGCTGAATTCCTGAGACGAGACGAAATCCAGGTCTCTTATTCCTCTGCCATCTTCTTCCGCCAACAAATTAGATTTTAAACCAAAGACTGTAGTAAGAGATGTAGAGGGACAATATATCGTACTTAAAGGGTCTATCCAGCAAGAAGATCTTACAATTGTAAATATCTATGCCCCCATCATGGGAGCAGCCAACTACATAAACCAAGTATTAACCAAAATAATCATATTGATAATAACATATTAATAGTAGGAGACTTCAACACTCCATTCACAGCAATAGACACATCACCTAAGCAGATCAACAAAGAGACAAGAGCTTTGAATGACACACTGGACCAGATGGACTTCATAGATATATACAGAACATTCCATCCTAGAGCAACAGAATACTCATTCTTCTCTGGTGCACATGGAACTTTCTCCAGAATAGACCACATACTGGGTCACAAATCAGGTCTCAACTGATATCAAAAGACTGAGATGATTCCCTTCCTATTTTCAGACCACAATGCTGTAAAACTGGAACTCAATCACAAGAAGACTTTTGGAAGGAACTCAAGCAGTTGGAGGTTAAAGAGCATCCTACTAAAGAATGAATGGGTCAATAAAGAAATTAAAGAATAACTTAAACAATTGATACATACCAATGAAAATGAAAACACAGTGGTTTAAAACCTATGGGATAAGTTTTATCCTATATAGGATAAAACCCCAATGGGCAAAGGCTGTCCTAAGAGGGAAATACATAGCCATGCAAGCCTCTCTTAAAAAATTAAAAAAATCCCAAATGCGCAAGCTAAACTTACACCTAAAGGACCTGGAGAAAGAACAGCAAATAAGGCTCAAACGAAGCAGGAGAAGAGAAATAATAAAGATTAGAGCAGAAATCAATGAAATAGAAACGAGAGAAACAGTAGAAGAGATCAACGAAACTACAAACTGGTTCTTTGAAAGAATTAATAAGATCGATCAACCTCTGGCCAGACTTAGCCAAAAGCAAAGGGAAGGAGCCAAATCAATAAAATTATGAATTAAAGGGAAGCAATCACGATTAAAACCAAGGAAATAGAAACAATGATTAGTAACTATTACAAGGAACTATATGCCAACAAATTAGGCAATCTGGAAGAAATGGATGCATTCCTGGACACTTATAAATTATCAAGACTGAAACCGGAAGAAATAGATAATCTGAACAGACCAATAACCAGCAAGGAAATTGAAAAAGTTATCAAAAATCTCCCCCCAAAAAGAGTCCAGAGCCAGATAGCTTCCCAGGGGAATTCTACCAAACATTTAAAGAAGAAATCATACCTATTCTACTGAAGCTGTTTCAAAAAATAGAAATAGAAGGAAAACTTCCAAACTCTTTCTATGAGGCCAGGATTACCCTGGTCCCAAAAACCAGGCAAGGAACCCTTCAAAAAGGGGAATTACAGACTAATATCCCTGATGAACATGGATGCCAAAATACTCAACAATAGGATCCAACAGTCCATTAAAAGGATGATTCACCATGACCCGGTGGGATTAATTCCTGGGATGCAAGGGTGGTTCAACATTTGCAACAAACATGATAAAGCATGTTAATAAAAGAAAAGACAAGAACCATATGGTCCTCTCAATTGATGCAGAAAAAGCATTTGACAAAATACAGCATCCTTTCCTGATGAAAACTCTTCAGAGTGTAGGGATAGAGGGAACATACCTCAATATCATAAAAGCCATCTACAAAAAGCACACAGCGACTATCATTCTCAATGGGGAAAAACTGAGAGCTTTTCCCTTAAGTTCAGGAACATGGCAGGGATGTCCACTCTCACCACTTTTGTTCAACATAGTACTAGAAGTCCTAGCCTCAGCAATTAGGCGACAAAAAGAAATAAAAGGCATTCAGATTGGCAAAGAAGAAGTCAAACTCTCTCTCTTTGCAGATGACATGATATTTATGTGGAAAACACAAAAGTCTCCACCCCCAAATTATTAGAACTTATACAGCAATTCAGCAATGTGGCAGGATACAAAATCAATGCCTGGAAATCAGTTGCATTTTTATACACTAACAATGTGTCCGAAGACAGAGGAATTAAGGAATTGACCCATTTACAATAACACCAAAACCCATAAGATAGCTAGGAATAAACCTAACCAAAGAGGTAAAGGATCTATATTTTAGAAACTACAGAACACTTATGAAAGAAATAGAGGAAGACACAAAGAGCTGGAAAAACATTCCATGCTCATGGATTGGAAGAATAAACATTGTGAAGATGTCTATACTGCTCAGAGCAATCTACACTTTCAAAGAAATCCCTATCAAAATATTGTTGACATTTTTCACAGAGCTGGTAGAAACAATCCTAAAATTTGTATGGAACCAGAAAGACCCCACATAGCCAGGGGAATGTTGAAAAAGAAAATCAAAACTGGGGGCATCACAATGCCTGACTTCAAGCTATATTACAAAGCTGTGATCACCAAGACAGTATGGTATTGGCACAAAAAGAGACACATAGATCAATGGAACAGAATAGAGACCCCAGAGATGGACCCTCAACACTATGGTCAATTAATCTTTGATAAAGCAGGAAAGACATCCAATGGGTAAAAGACAGTCTCTTCAATAAATGGTGCTGGGAAAATTGGACAGCTACATGCAGAAGAATGAAGCTGGACCATTCTCTTACACCATACAGAAAGATAAACTCAAAATGGATGAAAGACCTCAATGTGAGACAGGAATCCATCAAAATCCTAGAGGAGAATACAGGTAGTAACCTCTTCATCATTGGTCACAGTGACTTCTTTCAAGATATGTCTCTAAAGGCAAGGGAAACAAAAGGAAAAATGAACTTTTGGGACTTCATCAAGATAAAAAGCTTCTGCACAGCAAACAAAACAGTCAACAAAACTAAAAGGCAACCCAAGGAATTGGAGAAGTTATTTGCAAATTATATTTTGGATAAAGGACTAGTATCCAAGATCTATAAAGAACTGCTCAAACTCAACTCCCCAAAAACAAAGAATCCAGTCAAGGAACGGGCAGAAGACATGGACAGACACTTCTCCAAAGAAGACATACAAATAAACGACACATGAAAAACTGTTCTATATCACTAGACATCAGGGAAATTATTATTATTTTTAAAGATTTTATTTGTTTATTTGACAGAGAGAGATAGTGAGAGAGGGAACTCAAGCAGGGGGAGTGGGAGAAGCAGGCTTCCCGCTGAGCAGGGAGCCCAATGTGGAGCTCAATCCTAGGACCTCAGGATCATGACCTGAGCCAAAGGCAGATGCTTAACGACTGAGCCACCCAGGTGCCCTGTTATCAGGAAAATTAAAATCAAAACCACAATGAAATACCACCTCACACCAGTCAGAATGGCTAAAATGAACAAGTCTGGAAACACAGATATTGGTGTGGAGGTGGAAGATGAGCGAGTGCAGCTGGCTGCCATGGGACACAGTGGTGAGCTATAGTCGTCCACAGAACAGGAAGCTGTGACAGTGAAGCTTGCCACCACTGGAGGCCAAGTTGAGCTGCAGTGAACCATAGAACACAAATTTATGACAGTGCAGCTTGCTGCCACTGGAGGCAATGGTGAGCTTCAGTGCGAGAGACGCTGGAAGTCATGACAGTGCAGCTTCCTGCCAATGGAGGCTGTGCTGAGCTGCAGTTGGAGAGACGCAGGAAGGTGTGACAGTGTGACTTGTTCCACAGGAGGCAGTGGTGAGCTGTAGTTGCTGTTCCTCCAGGCACTGGTGTGACAGTAACAACCCCCAGAGCCGTCCCCCAGCTCAGCATTGTGCCCCGTGTCCCCCAGGTTGGTGGTAATGGGCTGTCAGGATCATGCAGGTGGGTCCTCCAGGTGGGGGCCTGGAGGCTGGAGTAAACCAGACCCCACTGAAGTTGCATGAGGAACAGATGAGTTGAGGGTTAATTTGGAAGAATAATTTCGCTTTTCCAAAAAAGACAATGTCATTGGTCTATTTTAGAATGATGACCATTACTACTTAAGAAACAAATATGTGTTTGCCCTTCTCCCAGAAACCGAAGCAAGTGTGCAGGCTATAGGTCGGAGGTCCTACTTATCCCCACCTAACAACACTTCTCTGCTCTGGCTCCATGAGACCCGATGTTTTGAACAGAAGCATCTGAGTCAGTGATGCAGCTTGTCACAGGACATCAGCAGAGAATGCAGCAGGTACATTTGATGCAATGTCATATGCATTTACCTCTCATTAACCCAAAAGCTCCTGGGCTTTTCGCGTTTCTCTAGTTGAGCCACAAAGTAAAACTTAAGTAGCTGTTAGCATTCTGGATTTGGTGCAGGAGTTACTTAATTTCCTAGCAGGTAGAACATTGCAGGGGATCCCATTTTCTCTGTTTATTTATTGCTTACAAATGTATTTTGAACATCTGTTTCCTAGGAAAGCACTTGTACTAGAAGGGGAAGATGAGATATACTCTTTGTGTGTTTTTAACATATCATTTGTTCCTTCATCTAACAGTGTTTATTCAATTGGGCCTAGGATATGGTTGAGTGGCCAGCATCCAGAGTTAGGTGGCTTTTTGTCATCAGATACAGACTTGGATGATGTCTTGTCATTTGTCAAAGGTGATGTTTCATAACTGATTAGTCTTTTCATACAAAGAATTACAACGAGGGCAGAGGGAAAATTCAAAATGATTCAAAGCAGACTTTTACCACTTAAAAGTTGAGCTTGATTTTCTAGTTTGACTAAATGTATCATCTAGATATTTGGACATGCCAAATGTTCTCTGTATTTTTCTTTTGTGGTGAAGTCAGAAGGAGAGTCTTTGGGAATTCTCCTGGATAGAGGCATGCTGGTGGCTTCGAGGGGCTTGGCGTCAGGAGCCCTGGGGTGAATTCCGGAACTGCTTGCCTGATGCTGGGTGAGTCAGGTTATCCCACAGAGTTTCCATTGCCTCTGTATGAAATTGCTGGCAGGTAATGTTCTGCTTAAAGTGGAAGCCCCCCACAATTTTGGTGGGAAGGCAGGCTGGTGCAGCCACTCTGGAAAATAATATGGAGTTTCCTCCAAAAGCTAAAAACTGAACAACCCTATGATCCAGCAATTGCACTCCTAGATATTTACCCAAAGGATACAAAAATGCAGATTTGAAGGGGTACAAGCACCGTGATGTTTAAAGCAGCATTATCAACAATAGCCAAACTATGGAGAGAGTCCCAAAGTCCATGCACTGATGAGTGGATAAAAAAGATGTGGGAGATATATATACAATGGAATATGACCCAGCTCCAAAAAGAATGAAATATTACCATTTTCAAGGATGTGGATGGATCTAGATTGGATTAAGCTAAACAAAATCAGTAAAGAAAGACAAATACCGTATGATTTCACTTGTATGGAATTTCAGAAAGAAAACAGATGAACATAGTGGGGGGGGGAGGGTAGAAGAGAGAGGCAAATGAGGAAAGAGATTCAACCTTAGAGCACAAACTGAGGCACAGGTGGAGAGCTGGCAGAGCACCTTCTTCTGTGCCACTGGCCTCACCCAACACACACAACCTCATCATCTGTCCCCGTCACTCAAATTCAGACTCAGAGTTTCCAGGCCAAGATGTTTCTTCATCCTTCTTTCTTTGCATGTGTGTGAAGTTTTAACTTAGACGATGGAAATGACAGGTCATCAGAACATCTGTTACTCTTTCATTTCCTGCACTTCTTTCAATCAGTGAAGTGAATCGGACCTACTAGTGGAAAGGGCTATCTGTGTGTTTTTATTTCCTGTTTTAATTAAACAATGGGAAAACGATCTTTTGAAATATTAAAAGAATCCTTTGTGGGTGTTCATGTTTTTCTCTTCCATGAACCACATTCTGATATTAGAAATTATGTTTTAAAGTAAAACACAGCCTCAGAGCTGATACAGGGTGCAGTGCCCTTTGTGAGAGGGACACATGGAGAAAGAATGTAGGTTCTTTAGGAGCTCAGGGAGGGCTCATTGTGCTCCCAAAGGAAATCGAGCCTCATGTTAGCCTTCCCTGAGGGGGCTGCTTTCACCTGAAAGCCCCCTTACCCCTGGCCAGCCCTCTTGCTGCAGGCCCCTCCTGGGCTCTGGAAGCTTGACTCGGTGAGTCACTTGCAACTTGAACTGGGGGGATTTATGAAGAAAACAGAATGAATGCTGGAGGTTGCCTGTATCCTTTGTACTGTGACAAAACCACATAACAAAGGGACTCTTCACCCGTGAGGCATGTCGGGATCCCTGAGGGTGTGGGCTTTGCTTCATGGGCTGAGGTTGTGTCTTCATCCTTATCTGGACCAGAGCCATGTTGTCTGGCTATGGAGATCCAGACCCTTATGTCACCATGTCATTATTATTATTGTTCTTTTAAGAGAGCAATATAGACATTGACTTTGAGATACAAATATCAAAAGGAAAAACACAAGTTCAAATATATATATGATGATTGAACTTGTGGTATCTCTCATTAGTATGGGTAGTGTAGGGCTGCCCAAATGAGAAAGACCAAGGAATAATATTTTGATTAGAAGTGTGCTGTGCACATGTAGTGTTTTATTCTATCATTTGCCTTATTTCTCTGAAGGGAAAATAGAGTGGTGACTGGAGCTTGGTTTCTGATTTTAAGGAATGGGAGACAAGTGAATTGAAAGAGCAGTGTTGATGCTGACATGGTGCTCAGTGCCCAGTGAGTGAAGGTTTGAAGCTTGGACTTGGAAGCATTGGTGTTCAGTGAGGATGTTGTCCGAGTTTCTAGCACACTGAGTCACTTGGCTGGTCTGTGTAATTGTGCCAGTGTAGACACAACCCAGGGAATTCCAGAGCTAATGATGAGCACATTTGTGAGGCTGGAGTTTGCTTCTTTGTGAGAAGCATTGGGCTGGAGTGGAAAGAAGTCACTGGGTCTTATGACTCACTGTGTGAGCAAGTCTGAGCCTGGCAGCATAGTCGGATCAGATACCTGGGAGGTTGTGATGCCATGGTGGTGGACCGTTGCTCTTGATGGGCAGGCCAGCTTGCTACAGGGACAGGGACTAGGGTCTCCCCCCACCGCCCCTTACCCCTGGCCAGCCCTCCTGCTGCAGATGTGATAAGACAGGTGCTTCCTGTTCGGTTCTCAAGCCCTCAGCTCAGCAGGGTGGTTGGTGGGAAGCAGCCCACATGCAGCATTATCGATTCTTGCCCAGTGTGCCACCTGCTTCCTCAGAGGAGGCACAGCAGATGTCCTTTGCCTGGTGTCTGTGAATTCAGCTGGCAGAAGCACTTCTTCTAGAGCCAAACCCCTGAGAAATCCTCTCTCCATGTACCTGTGCTGTGTGCAAGAGGTCACTTTTCATTGGGAACTGAAATCTTAGCTCCTCTGGATCTGAGGCCACACAGGACACCAGTCTCCATGAAGGTCTAGTTCCACGTGGAACCTGATGTGTGAGACTGAGACTGAACCTGGGTGGCCTGTTGACCCTGCTGCAGGCTCCTTCCTGAAAACTGTGCAGCAAAGCCTGGTTTGTGATGACATCACAGGAAAGAGGGACAGGTGCACCACTCCACCTGACGACAGGAAAATTCTGGACACAATCCCAGGTGGTTGGGGTAGGGAGGAGAGATGTCTGTTTCCCAGGGCCTTGGCCAGAGGGGGATTTGGACCCTGGGGTGCGTCTCTGCTCAGCTTTCTCAGATGAGCCCCTCAGGCCAGGGGAGGAGGTGTGTGTGCTTACCTGTAACTGAGGAAGCTGTCTGGTTTCAGGTTTCATGGGCAGGTGGATTCCTCATATGGCTCATTTTCCTGATCGTGTTCAGGGTGCAGTAAGTGGACCTCCTGGTCCTGTGCATCCTGGTTGTGCAAGAGCCCTGGGGCACCTTTTCCTCCTGGGCTTTGGACCAGGAAATCAGAGGGAGTCAGAGGTGAAACCATCAGTGTAGACCTCCGTTTCTGCCCTGCTGAGATGGACTGGTGACTGTGATAACTGCTGTGGAAACATAAAGCAGGAGACAGGGCTGGGTGCTGAAGGGGAGGTAAGGGTGGTGCTTGCTATTCACATAGGGGCCAGGTGGGACTTCACTAGGAACATGATACTTGAGTCAAGATCTAAAGAAGGTGAGTGATATCACATTCAAGAGCATTCTAAATGGAAGGGAAAGCATGTGCAAAGGTCCCAGGGCAGGAGCATACCAGGTATGTCCAGGAGCAGCAAGAAGGCCCTGTGGCCACAGAAGACAGCTTAGGACATGACCTCAGGGAGGGGACAGAGGGAGACAGAAAGCCATTGCAGGGCTGTGACCCCATGGGACCCTGTTTCACTGGGCCATCCTGGCTACAGTGTTGAGAACAGATGACAGAGGGTTGAGGATGGGCAAGGGAGGTCCATGATGAAGCTTTTCCAGGAACTCAGACAAGAGATGGCCTCCAGTGTGGACCCGACAGGTGGCCTTGGAAGAAGTGGTTAGTCCTATTCTGGGTACATATTGAAGATGGAGCTCACAGGATTTGCCAATGGGTTAGATATGGGGCAGGGGAGAAAAGAGAAATTGGGTAACTCCCAGCTGTGGTTGGTTGTCCTGACCTGAGTGAGAGGAAGGAGGAGGTTTCTGGGGGTAGGAGGTAGTCCGTGTTCCACATGCTGAGCAAGGTGACTTTCATGGTGGATCTGCTGATGTTTGTGTCCAGGAGAACATTTAACATCTACTCCATCAGCAACTTTCAGGTACAAATATCCTCCACTTTTTAAAAGTTCACAGTAAGACACTTGGCTTTTTTGAAAGATCTAGGTCATTACACAGCTTCAGTAACAGGAAGAAACCCAAGAGGATTTCCCTCTTATGGAAAATATTGAAAAGTGAGCATCATGTTCAGCGTCTATTTTGTGAGGAGCCACTGCAGAGGCGGCGTGCACCCCAACCAGCTCCTTCCTGGGAACCGCTTTCCACGTCCAGCCACCAGCGTTTTGAATTGTGTCTGTGAGCATCTGTTGTGCTTTATCTCCATTTATTTTGGGCATCCCTTAGGAAGTTGTGTCCCGAGGCCTAAGAAAAGCCAAAGAGAAGTCATTTTTGGAGTGTGAGCACGCTCACTAATTTTTCTGTATAAATGAATGGTAATTCCTCCCTTGGTTTACACCATTCCTGCTGTGAATGGTTTCCTAGGAACACTGTACTTCCAAATAGTGGGGGAACCTGTACCCCATCCTGCAGTGTTAGCTTTAGTCTCCATGCTGCACAGAACATTCCATGACTTATGGATTTTATCACTCAAATATTGTGCCTTTGACCACCTTCCTCCGTTCCCACCCCATCCCCAAATCTGGCAACCACCAATCTGTTTTCAGTATATATGCGTTCAGTATATATATATTTTTTTCCATGTAGAATGTCCACGAGAGCATCTGGTATTTGTCTTTCTGTGTCTGAGTTACTTAGCATAATTCTCCCAAGGTCTTTGTTTCTATGTCTGGTTACTGTGAATAATGCTGCAGTGAACATGGGAGTGCATCTATCTTTTTGACCTTGTGTTTTTGTGTTCTCCAAATAAATCTACTCAGTAGAGAAATTCCTGGGTCATACGATAGTTGTATTCATTTTCTTAGGAACCTCCATACTGTTGGTACAGTGGCTGTACCAATTTACATTCCCACCAACAGTGCAGCGGGTCCCCTTGTCTACACACCCTTGATCATACCTGGTGTCTGTCTCTGGGACGATTGCCATTCCAACAGTTCTGAGGTGATAGCTGATTGCAGTTTTGACTTATGTTTCCCTGACGATGATTAGTGATGTTGAGCAACCTTTTCTGTGTCTGTTGGCCACCTGTGTGCCATCTTTGGGAAGTATCTATTCACATATTCTCCCCGTTTTTTATACAGGTTTTTTGTTTGTTTGTTTGTTTTGATTTGTATGAGTGTTTTGTGTATTTTGGGTATTAGCCTCTTCTCACACATATGATTTGCAGATATTTTTTCTTGTTGGGTAGGTCACCTTTTAAGTTCTTGATGGTTTCTTTTGCCATGCAGATTTCAGTTTGATGTCGTTCCATTTGTTTATTTTTGCTTTTGTTGCCTTTGCTTTTGGTGTCCGATCTAAAAGCCTCTTTGCCAAAAACAGTGTTGAGAAACTTACTACCTGTGTTTTCTTCTTGGACGTTTGTGGATTCAGGTCTTACGTTCAAGTCATTCATCCATTTAAAATTTGTGTGTGGGGTGTCAGAAGTGATCCAGTTACATTCTTCTGCATTTAGTGTCCAGTTTTCCCAGTACCATTCACTGAAGAGACAGTCCTTTCCCCATTGTATATTTTCTGCTCCTGTGTTGTGAGTTAAGATCATATATGTGTGGGTTAGTTTCTGAGCTTTCTATTCTGTTCCATTGTTTCTGTTTTTATGCCAGTATCATATGTTTTGATGACTACAGCTTTGTAATCTAGCTTGAAATTGGAGTGTGGTGACTTCAGCTTGTTTTCTTTTCTTTTTTTTAAAATTTAATGTAATTTTATTATGTTATGTTAGTCACCATACAATACATCATTAGTTTTTGATGTAGTGTTCCATGATTCATTGTTTTCGTATAACACCCAGTGCTCCATGCAGTACATGCCCTCCAAATACCCATCACTGGGCTAAACCATCCCCAGTCCCCCTCCCCTCTAAAACCCTCAGTTTGTTTCTCAGAGTATGTAGTCTTTCATGGTTCATCTCCTCCTCTGATTTCCCCCCCTTCATTTTCCCTTCCTTCTCCTAATGTCCTCCATGCTACTGCTTATGTTCCACATATATGTGAAACCATATGATAATTGACTTTCTCTGCTTGACTTATTTCACTTAGCATAATCTCCACCAGTCCCATCCATGTTGATGTAAAAGTTGGGTATTCATCCTTTCTGATGGCTGAGTAATATTCCATTGTATATATGGACCACATCTTCTTTATCCATTAGTCTGTTGAAGGGCATCTCAGCTCTTTCCACAGTTTGGCTATTGTGGACATTGCTGCTATGAACATTGGGGTGCATATGGCCCTTCTTTTCACTACATCTGTGTCTTTGGGGTAAATACCCAGTAGTACAATTGCTGGGTCATAGGGTAGCTCTATTTTTAATTTTCTGGGCACCTCCACACTGTTTTCCAAAGTGGCTGTACCAACCTGCATTCCCACCAACAGTATAAGAGGGTTCCCTTTCTCCACAACCTCTCCAACATTTGTTGTTTCTTTCCCTGTCCATTTCTGCCATTCTAACTGGTGTAAGGTGATATCTCAGTGTGGTTTTGATTTGAATTTCCCTGATGGCTAATGATGATGAACATTTTTCATGTGTCTGTTAGCCATTTGTATGTCTTCTTTAGAGAAGTGTCTGTCCATGTCTTCTGCCCATTGTTTGACTTGATTATTTGTTTTTTTGGGCGTTGAGTTTGAGAAGTTCTTTATAGATCTTGGAAATCAGCCCTCTGTCTGTAGTGTCATTTGCAAATATCTTCTCCCATTCTGTGGGTTGCCTCTTTGTTTTGTTGACTGTTTCCTTTGCTGTGCAGAAGCTTTTTATCTTGATGAAGTCCCAAAAGTTCATTTTTGCTTTTGTTTCACTAGCCTTTGGAGAGGTATTTTTTAAAAATTTATTTATTTATTTATTTTTATTATTATGTTATGTTAATCACCATACATTACATCAGTAGTTTTTGATGTAGTGTTCCATGATACATTGTTTGTGTATAACACCCAGTGCTCCATGCAGAACGTGCTCTACTTAATACCCATCACCAGGCTAACCCATCCCCCATGCCCCTCCCCTCTAGAACCCTCAGTTTGTTTTTCAGGGTCCATAGTCTCTCATGGTTCATTGGAGAGGTATTTTGAAAGAAGTTCCTGTGGCCGATGTCGAAGAGGTTACTGTCTATATTCTTCTCTAGAATTTGGATGGATTCCTGTCTCACATTGAGGTCTTTCATCCATTTTGAGTTTATCTTTGTGTATGGTGTTAGAGAATGGTTGAGTTTCATTCTTTTGTATATAGCTGTCCAATTTTCCCAGCACCATTTATTAAAGAGACTGTCTTTTTTCCATTGCATATATTTTCCTGCTTTGTCAAAGGTTATTTGACCATAGGGTTGAGGGTCCATATCTGGGCTCTCTATTCTGTTCCATTTGTCTATATGTCTGTTTTTGCCAGTATCATGGCTTTGTAACATAGCTTGAAATTGGGCAACGTGATGCCCCCAGCTTTGTTTTTCTTTTTCAACATCTCCTTGGCGATTCGGGGTCTTTTGTGATTCCATACAAATTTTAGGATTGTTTGTTACAGCACTTTGAAAAATGTCATTGGAATTTTGATCAGGATGGCATTGAAGGCATAGATTGCTCTGGGGAGCATAGACATTTTAACAATGTTTATTCTTCTGATCCATGAGCATGGAATGATTTTCCATCTTTTTGTGTCTTCTTCAATTTCTTTCATGAGTGTTCTGTAGTTGTTAGAGTATAGATCCTTTACCTCTTTGGTTAGGTTTATTCTGAGGTATCTAATGGTTTTTGGTGTTATTGTAAATGGAGTCGTTTCTCTAATTTCTCTTTCTACAGTTGCATTGTTAGTGTATAAGAAAGCAACTGATTTATGTGCATTGATTTTGTATCCTGTCACATTACTGAATTGCTGTATGAATTCTAGTAATTTGGGGCTGGAGTCTTTTGGATTTTCCACGTAAAGTATCATGTCATCTGCAAAGAGAGGGAGTTTGACTTCTTCTTTGCTAATTTGAATAACTTTTATTTCTTTATATCATCTGATTGCTGTTGGTAGGACTTCTAGTGTTCTGTTGAACAATAGTGGTGAGAGTAGGCATCTTTGTTGTGTTCCTGATCTTAAGGGAAAGGCTCTCAGCGTTTCCGCATTGAGGATGATATTCGCTATGGGTTTTTCATAGATGGATTTTTATGAAATTGAGGATTGTTCCCTCTATCCCTAAACTCTGAAGTGTTTTAATCAGGAAAGGATGCTGTATTTTGTCAAGTGCTTTTTCTGCATCAATTGAGAGGACCATATGGTTCTTCTCTCTCCTCTTATTAATGTGTTCTATCACATTAATTGATTTATGAATGTTGAACCACCCTTGCATCCCAGAGATAAATCCCACTTGGTCGTGGTGGATGATCCTTTTAATGTATTGTTGGATCCTATTAGCTAGGATTTTGTTGAGGATTTTGGAATCCATATTCATCAGGGATATCAGTCTGAAATTCTACTTTTTGATGGGGTCTTTGCCTGGTTTTGGGATTAAGGTAATGGGGGCCTCATAGAATGAGTCTGGAAGCTTTCCTTCTGTTTCTATTTTTGGAAACAGCTTCGGTAGAATAGGTATTATTTCTTCTTTGAATGTTTGGTAGAATTCCCCAGGGAATCCAACAGGCCCTGGACTCTTGTATTTTGGGAGGTTTTTGATCACTGCTTCAATCTCGTTACTGGTTATTGGCCTATTCAGGTTGTCAATTTCTTCCTCTTTCAGTCTTGGGAGTTTATAGTTTCCAGGAAGGCATCCATTTCATCCAGGTTGCTCAGCTTATTGGCATATAGTTGTTGATAATAATTTCTAATAATTGTTTCTATTTCCTTGGTGTTAGTTATGATCTCTCCCCTTTCATTCATAGTTTTATTAACTTGGGTCCCTTCTCTCTTCTTTTGGGTAAGTCTGGTCAGTGGTTTATCAATCTTATTAAATCTTTCAAAGAACAAGCTTCTAGTTTCTTTGATCTGATCTACTGTGTTTCTGGTTTCTAATTCATTGATCTCTGCTCTAATCTTAATTATTTCTCTTCTATTGCATGGTGTAGGCATCGTTTATTGCTTTTTTCCCTAGTTCTTTAAGGTGTAAAGTTAGTTGGTGAATTTGGGATTTTTCTATTTTTGAGTGAGGCTTGGATGACTATGTATTTACCCCTTAGGACTGCCTTTGCAGTATCCCATAGGTTTTTGACCAATGTGTTTTTGTTCTCATTGGTTTCCATGAATTGTTTAAGTTCTTCTTTGATTTCCTGGTTGACCCAAACATTCTTAAGCAGAGTGGTCTTTAGCTTCCATGTGTTTGAATTTCTTCCAAATTTTTTGTTGTGATTGAGTTCCAGTTTTAAAGCATTATGGTCTGAAAATAGGCAGGGAATCATCTCAGTCTTTTGGTATCGGTTGAGACCTGATTTGTGGCTCAGTATGTGGTCTATTCTGGAGAAAGTTCCATGTGTGCTCGAGAAGAATGAGTATTCTGTTGTTTTAGGGTGGAATGTTCTGTATATATCTATGAGGTCCATCTGGTCCACTGTGCCATTCAAAGCTCTTGTTTCTTTGTTGATTTTCTACTTAGATGATCTATCTATTGCTGAGAGTGGAGTATTGAGGTCTCCTATTATTAATGTATTATTAGCAATATGACCCTTTGTTTTGTTAACAGTTGGCTTATGTAGTTGGCTGCTCCCATGTTGGGGGCGTAGATATTTAAAACTGTTAGATCTCCTTGTTGGATAGACCCTTTAAGAATGATATAGTGTCCTTCTGTGTCTCTAGCTACAGTCTTTAGCTTAAAATCTAATTTGTCTGATATGAGAATTGCCACTCCAGCTTTCCTTTGAGGTCCGTTGTCATGGAAGATGGATCTTCATCCCTTTACTTTCAGTCTGGATGCATCTTTAGGTTCAAAATGAGTCTCTTGTAGACAGCATATGGATGGGTCCTCTCTTTTTACCCAATCTGCAACTCTGTGCCATTTTATGGGATCATTTAGGCCGTTCATGTTGAGAGTGATTATTGAAAGATATGAATTTATTGTTATCATGTTGCCTGTGAAATCCTTGTTTCTATAGATTGTCCCTGTAAATTTCTGTTGTATATCACTCTTGGGGTCTTTCTCCTTTTATAGAACCCCCTTAATATTTTTTGCAGGGCCAGCTTTGTGGTCACGTATTCTTTCAGTTTCTGCCGATCTTGGAAGCTCTGCATCTCTCCATCCATTCTAAATGACAGCCTTGCCAGAAAAGTATTCTTGGCTGCATGTTCTTCTCATTTAATACCCTGAATATGTCTTTCCAGGCCTTTCTGGCTTGCCAGGTCTCTGTGGATAGGTCTGACGTTATTCTGATATTCTTCCCTCTCTTCCCCCTAACTGCCCTTAAGAGGGTTTCCTTGGTTCTAAGATTTGCAACTTTTGCTATTACATGCCAGGGCATTGGCCTGTTTTCCTTTTCTTGGGATGGGTCCTCTCTTCCTCTAGGACATGAATGTTTGTTTCATTCCCCAGATTAGGGAAGTTCTCAGCTATGATTTGCTCAAATATATCTTCCAGTCCTCTCTCTCTCTCTCCACCCCCTCAGGGATCCCAATAAATATGACACTGGAACGTTTCATGGTGTCACTCATTTTTCTGATTCTGTTTTCATGGATTTTGAGTTGTTTCTCCCTGGCCTCCTCTTTTTCCTTCTTTTCTATCAGTTGGTCTTCTAGATCACTAATTCATTCTTCTGCCTCACTTACCCTAGCTGTTAGATTATCTAGATTAGAATGGATCTCATTGATAGCATTTTTAAGTTCTGCAGTTCAGCTTTCATTCTGCCCTTAGAGACTCTATGTTGCCATTAATCGATTTCTCCATTCTAGCTGTTGTCTTCACAACTGTACCCTGAAGTCCATTTCCAACATCTTGGTTATATCAGTATCCATTTGTAAATGTGTGGTAGACATCAGATTCTCTGAATCTTTCCTATTTTGGGGGTTCCTCCTCCTAATCAATCTGTTGAGGGGTGGTTGAGGGAATGTATAGAGTCCAAATTATTGACCACAATCCAAGCAAAATGCACCTGTTTTATAGGAGCCTTAGGGTTGTTGGCCTCTTGTTCTCCCAGCCTGTCTTCTGGGGGAGGGGCCTGCCGTGCTGTTACTCAGGCCCTGTTTAGGCAGAGTTGCCCTGCCCCCTGTGGTGCGGGATGGGCTCAGTTAAAACCGGTTTTTTGGGGCTTTTGTTCTCTGGCAGCTTTCCCTGGTGGCTTTTTGCCTCTATTCCGCGAGTCAGAGCAGAAGAGACCGTTTCCAACCCTCTGCCTCAGAGCAGAGAGATTTCAGTCTGTTCTTTAGTGAGCTTTCCAGGCCACACTATCTCCGTTTCTGTCTGTGCTACTGTAAACTGCAGTGTCCTGTGTTGTGCGCCCCTCAGCAGCACTACCAGTCCTCACCTCCAGGTCGGGCATGTCTCTGCCCTTTGTGCTTCTAAAACCGCCAGCCACCCCCAGTACGCATGTGCTGCCCTGCTGTTCCAGGTTTCAGTCTGTAGGGCTGCCCTAAGGTCCTTTGCCCTCTGCTATCAGTCTGTGAGTCCCATCCCCAGTGTGGGAGCCTTTTGCACACCGGTGGTGCAGGATCCCAATGGCTCCTTCCCTCTTCAGTTTATCTTCCAATATGTGTCCACAGAATCACAGCTCCCTGTTTCATACCTTGAAAAAACCTGCCTGTGATATTCTGTTTGTAGAGATCCAGATCTTCTTACATGTCAGGCTGATTTTGTGGGTGTTCAGAGTGGTCTGGTATATATCCAGCTCAATTCAGGGGCTGGTTGGAATAGGGTCCCCTACTCCTTTGCCATCTGTTTCCCTCCTCCTGAGCACTTTTTTATGTGTCTGTTGGTCATCTGGATGTCTTCTTTGCATAAATGTCTGTTCATGTCTTCTGCCTATTTCTTGATTGGATTCTTTGTTTTTGGGTGTTGAGTTTGATAAGTTCTTTATAGATTTTGGATACTAGCCCTTTCTCTGATAAGTCATTTGCAAATATCTTCTCCCATTTTATCGGTTGTCTTTTGGTTTTCTTGACTGTTTCCTTTGCTGTGCAGAAGGCTTTTATCTTGATGAAGTCCCAAAAATTTATTTTTGCTTCGGTTTCCTTTGCCTTTATCGACCTGTCTTGAAAGAAGTTGCTGGAGCCGAGGTCACAGAGGTTGCTGCCTGTGTCCTCCTCTAGGATTTTGATGGATTCTTGTCTCACATTGAGGTCTTTCATCCATTTTGTGTTTATCTTTGTGTATGGTGTAAGACAATGGTCCAGTTTCATTCTTCTGCATGTGGCTGTCCAGTTTTCTCCAGTGCCATTTATTGAAGAGACGGTCTTTTTTCCATTGCATATTTTTTCCTGCTTTGTCGAAGAGTAGTTGACCATAGAGTTGAGGGTCCATATATGGGTTCTCTATTCTGTTCCATTGATCTGTGTGTCTGTTTTTGTGCCAGTACCATGCTGTCGTGATGATCACAGCTTTGTAATGTAGCTTGAAGTCAGGCAACATGATGCCCCCAGCTTTGATTTTCTTTTTCAACATTCCCTTGGCGATATGGGGTCTTTTCTGGTTCCATACAAATTTTAGAATTGTTTGTTCCAGCTCTGTGAAAAATTTCGATGGTATTTTGATAGGGAGTGCATTAAACATGTAGCTTGCTCTGGGTAGCATAGACATTTTAACAATGTTTATTTTTCCAATCCATGAGCATGGAATGATTTTCCATCTCTTTGTGTCTTCCTCCTCCATTTCCTTCATCAGTGTTCTGTAGTTTCTAGTGTATAGATCCTTTACCTCTTTGATTAGGTTTATTCCTAGGTATCTTATGGTTTTTCGTTCTGCCATAAATGGAATCGATTCCTTAATTTCTCTTTCTTCAGTCTCATTGTTAGTATATAGAAATTCAACTGATTTCTGTGCACTGATTTTGTATCCTGCCATGTTTCTGAATTGCTGTATGAGTTCTAGTAATTTAGGGGTGGAGTCTTTTCGATTTTCCACATAATGCATCATGTCATCTGTGAAGAGAGAGAATTTGACTTCTTCTTTGCCAATCTGAATGCCTTTTATTTATTTTTTGTTGTTTTTGTTGTTGTCTGATTGCTGAGGCTAGGACTTCTAGTACTATGTTGAACAACAGTGGTGAGAATGGGTATCCCTGTTCTGTTCCTGATCTTAAGGGAAAAGCTCTTAGACTTTCCCCATTGAGAATGATATTCGCTGTGGGCTTTTCATAGATGGCTTTTATGATATTGCTGTATGTTCCCTCTATCCCTATATTTTGAAGAGTTTTAACCAGGAAAGGATGCTGTATTTTGTTAAATGCTTTTTCTGCATCGATTGAGAGGATCATATGGTTCTTGTCTTTTCTTTGATTAATATGCTCTATCACATTGATTGATCCTAATGTTGAACCACCCTTGCATCCCAGGAATAAGTCCCATCTGGTCGTGGTGAATCATCCTTTTAATGGACTGTTGGATCCTATTGGCTAGGATTGTGTTTAGTATTTTGGTATCCATGTTCATCAGGGATATTGGTCTGTAATTCTCCTTTTCGATGGGGTCTTTGTCTGGTTTTGTGATCAGGGTAATTCTGGCCTCATAGAAAGAGTTTGGAAGTTTTCCTTCTATTTCTATTTTTTGAAACAGCTTCAGTAGAATAGGTATGATTTCTTCTTTAAATGTGTGGTAGAATTCCCCTGGGAAGTTATCTAGCCCTGGACTCTTGTTTTTTGGGGAGGTTTTTGATGACTGCTTCAATTTCCTTGCTGGTTATTGGTCTATTCAGATGATATATTTCTTCCTGTGTCACTCTTGGTAGTTGATCAGTTTCCAGGAATGCATCCATTTCTTCCAGATTGCTTAATTTGTTGGCGTATACTTGCTGGTAATAATTACTAATCATTATTTCTATTTCCTTGGTTTTAAACATGATCTCTTGCCTTTAATTCATGATTTTATTGATTTGGCTCCTTTCCCTTTTCTTTTGGCTAAACCAGAGGTTGATCGATCTTATTAATTCTTTCAAAGAACCAGCTTGTGGTTTTGTTAATATCTTCTACTCTTTTTCTGGTTTCCATTTCATTGGTTTCTGCTCTAATCTTTATTATTTCTCTTCTCCTGCTTGGTTTGGGCCTTATTTGCTGTTCTTTCTCCAGGTCCTTTAGGTGTAAGTTTGGCTTGTGCATTTGGGATTTTTTTAAATTTTTAAAGAGAGGCTTGGATGGCTATGTTTTCCCTCTTCAGATAGCCTTTGCCATATCCCATAGGTTTTGAATACTGTGTTTTCATTTTCATTGGTTTGTATGAATTGTTTAAGTTATTCTTTAATTTCCTGGTTTACCCAGTCATTCTTGAGAAGGACGCTCTTTAACTTCCAAGTGTTTGAGTTCCTTCCAAATTTCTTCTTATGGTTGAGTTCCAGTTTCATAGCATTGTGGTCTGAAAATAGGCAGGGAATTATCTCAATCTTTTGGTATCAGTTGACACCTGATCTGTGACCCCATATGTGGTCTATTCTGCAGAACATTCTGTGTTCACTTGAGAAGAATGAGTATCCTGTTGTGTTAGGGTGGATTGTTCTGTATATATCTACGAAATCTGTCTGGTCAAATGTGTCATTCAGAGCTCCTGTTTCTTTTTTGATCTTCTGCTTAGATGATCTGTCCATTGCTATGAGTGGAATGTTGAGGGCTCCTACTATTAATGTATTATTATCAATATGTTTCTTTACTTTGGCTTTTGTTTTCTATCATTGGCAGCTCCTGTGTTGGGGTCATAGATATTTACAATTGTTAGATCTTCTTGTTGGATAGACACTTTAAGTATGATATCATGTCCCTCTTCATCCCTTATGATAGTCTTTGTTTGAAAATCTAATTTGTCTGATATGAGGATTGCTAAGCCAGCTTTCTTGGGAGGTCCATTAGTGTGGTAGATGGTTCTCCATCCCCTCCCTTTCCATCTGGAGGTGTCTTTAGGCTCAAACTAAATCTCTTGTAGACAGCATATGGATGGGTCCTGCTTTTTTATTCAATCTGCGACCCTGTGTCTTTTCATGGGAGCATTCATCCCATTTACATTCTGAGTAACTATTGAAAGATGGGAATTAGTGCCATTGTATTACTTGTAAAATCCCTGTGTCTATAGATTTTCTTTGTTTCTTTCTCATCCATGTCACACTTGGGGTTTCTCTTCGCTTACAGTACCCCCTTAATATTTCTTGTAGGTCTGGCTTGGTGGTCGCATATTCGTTCAGTTTCTGCCTGTCCTGGAAGCTCTTTATCTCTCCATCCATTCTGAATGACAGCCTTGCAGGGTGAAGTATTCTTGGCTGCACATTCTTTTCATTTAGTATCCTGAATACATCTTGCCAGCCCTTTCTGGCTTGCCAGGTTTCTGTGGACAAGTCTGATGGTATTCTGATGTTCGTCCCTCCATATGGAAGGAACCTCCTCTCCCTGGCCATTCTCAGGATTCTTTCTTTGGCTGTAAAATTGGCAAGATTCACTATTATAGGTCGGGGAGTTGATCTCTTTTTATTGATTTTGGGAGGGGTCCCCTCTGCCTCTTGGACTCAAATGCTTGTTTCCTTCCCCAGATGAGGGAAGTTCTCAGCTATGATTTGCTTAAATATACCTTCTAGCCCCCCCCTCCCCACCCCCTTGGGTATCCCAATAATTCTGATATTGGAATGTTTCATGTTATCATTAATCTCTCCAATCCTTTTGTCATGTGCTACTAGAAGCATATCTGTTTTCCTCAACTTCCTTCCTTTCCATCAGCTTATCTTCTAGATCACTAATTCTCTCTTCTGCCTCATTTACCCTGGCGGTTAGAGTATCCAGTTTAGACTGCATATCATTCATAGCATATTTTTTTAGTTTGGCCTGGTTAGATCTCATTTCTGCTCTTAGAGACTCTATATTGTCACTAATGTTTTTTTCAAGCCTAGCTATTGACTTTAGGATTGCTATCCTAAATTCTGTCTCTGACAACTTGCTTAGATCCATATCCATTAGTCTGGGGCAGAGGACATTGTCTCTGGTTCTTTTCTTTGTTGAGAGATCCCCCTCCTAGTCATTCTGTCAAGGGATGGGTGAGTGAATGAGCGGAGTCCAAAATATCAACCACGACCCAAGCAAGATGCTCCGTAGTAAAATCTGGAGTGGTCTGAAGCCACTACTTGCAAAAAGCAGTGGCTTTTCTGCTTGTAGAGATCCAGATATATAGACTTACATCTCAGGCATATCATGGAACAATCCTACGCCTGGGATTTCTCCTGACTTGCAGTGCGTTCTCCACCGAGCTGCTGTCCAGCAGATGGACTCCCCCGTGGAACGGCAGCCCCTCTCTGCCACTGCCCACCTCTCTTGCTGTTATGCAATCAATCAATCAATCTTTAAAAAAATTACTAATGTTTTTAAGGACAAGACAAAGACAGAGGGGATACTGTTCTAAATTGAAGCAGACTAAAATGCATGATAATAATATAGAATTCTGGATCCTTGTTGGAACCTAGGTAATAAAACAAAAACAAAACAGCTTTAAAAGACTTTTGGAACAATTGGGAAATTGAATGAGGACTTTATAGGACTGTATACATGTTAAATTCCTCTGGTGTGATATTTAATCACAGTGAAGTATTGAAGGGCAAAATGTCATGCTTGCTGCACCTTTTTCTAAGTGGTTCATCCAAACAGGCAAATGTGTGTGTATCTGGAGGCCCTGCACTTTGCTCCGTGGTATGTGTGTCCCTGTTAGTTCCCCTCCTTGCTCTTGTCTGAGGGGGCTGCATAGGCTCCACACTCTTCTTCCTGCCACTTCAGGTTTGGAGCATCTTAGTCAGGCTAGGCTGGGCTACAATTGCAGGCAATCCCAAACCTTCACAGCTTAGCATGGGACAATTTACTTTCAGCCATAGGGAATCCACTGTGGGTGCAGATGACCCATTAGGATAGCTCTCTTCCCTGTGCTGACTTGTCATCCCACACAGTACTCTACCCTTCCCTCTTTTCTTCCTTCCTCTCCTTATCCCCCCCACCCCCCGCCTGTCTTTCCAATCAAAAGTTGTCCTTTTGGAGGTAATATGGTCATTTGGGGGCCATTGTTTCAGAGGAGCCCCCACAGAAGAAAGCAGAGCTCCATTTCATATATATATGTATTTTCATTGGATCTGCTACTATTATTAATTACATAAGTAGATTTTATTTTGCCTTTTCCATAGCCTTAAAAGACATGGTAACTTAATGAATCTGTATTTACGTTTCCCTGCATCTCCTATGCTTTCAGCTTTATGAATATTGATACTTGTTATTTGGTACATAAATATTTATCTTTGCTCTATCTTCATTGTAAATTTTATCCACTAGCATGATGAAGCACTCTTCCATTTAATATTTATATATATATATGATTTTTGTTATTTCATTTGCTTAATGGACACTTGATCACTTAAAAATTTCTGGTCTTTTTTTTTTTTTTAAAGATTTTATTTATTTATATGACAGAGAGAGACACACAAGAGAGGGAACACAAGCAGGGGGAGTGGGAGAGGGAGAAGCAGGCTTCTTGTGGAGCAGGAAGCCCGATGGGGGGCTTGATCCCAGGACCCTGGGATCATGACCTGAACTGAAGGCAGATGCTTAATGACTGAGCCACCCAAGTGCCCCTTGTTAGACTATTTCTTAATCACTTGGAGCCATTTCAATTAGAGTAGTAGGGTCATGGATGGAAAATAATTCTTACAGAATAATCAAACTTGTCATGGAGAAAAAATATATGTTAGAATAAACAAATACAGTAAAGCTGCAGGATACAAAGTCAATATACAGAGATCTGT
Organism: Mirounga angustirostris; assembly: GCF_029215605.1. Classification (NCBI taxonomy): domain Eukaryota; kingdom Metazoa; phylum Chordata; class Mammalia; order Carnivora; family Phocidae; genus Mirounga; species Mirounga angustirostris. Next base: position 202,845,297 of record NW_026991710.1, read on the forward strand.
TGCATTTCTTTTTAGATTTTATTTATTTATTTGATAGAGAAAGAAAGAGCATGAGCAGGGGGAGTGGCATGCAGAGGGAGAAGCAGACTACCACTGAGCAGGGAGCCCAATGCGGGGCTCAATTGCAGGACCCTGAGATCATGACCTGAGCCAAAGGCAGACGCTTAACAACTGAGCCACCCAGGTGCCTCTAAAAATTTCTGATCTTGATGAATCAGTTTGTTTTAGATCTGTCTCTTCTAAACATAGAGCTGAGTTTTGTTCCATGATCCCATCTGAAATCTTTCTTCCAATAGGTTAATGTAGCCCATTTATGTTTATTTATGGAATAAAAATTTGATCTTAGTTATGTTATTATTTTATGCTACAGTTTCTGCTTTTATAGACTCAAATGCTGTAATCTTTTTAAACTTTTTCTTTTTTTCTTTTGATACATTAGTCTGAATGTGCATGTCTTTGATACATACACGTGAACAACCACCCACACACAAACATTTTTAAATGAAGTTTTTTCTTTTCCTTATATTTTTTGATATCTCCTTCCTTCTCCCAACTTCCCTCCAGAGCAGCTTTCTTTCCAACGGAAGCAGTTCATGTGAACAATCTGGCATGTATCCTTTTATACATTTTATCTGCTCTCTCCCATCACACAAATGTTTTGTTATTTTTTTTAACAAAAGTATGAAGTTGTTTTATATACTTTTTGTGTTTTGATTTTCTTCCTTAGTAACACTTCACAGAAATCCTTCTGAGTCACTTGAACTAGTATGTATGTATATATATATATCTATTTGTTTGGCATTATTTCATTTCCCTATTGGTGATTATTCACTGTGATTAGTTATTACCTGTTATAAATAATGTTTCCTTAAATATCCTCATATATGTCAATTTTGTGTATGAGTATTTTTATTTTTATATTTGATTCTCAGGAATGGAATTGAAGAATATATTTTTAGCTTAAGTAGATATTTATGTACCTTTTCCAAAAGGGTAACAATTTATATATTTTTTTATAGTTTTTTTTCCTTTAGAATTTTGAGGTATAATTGAGCCATAAAAATTGTATATATTTAAGGGGTCTGGTTGATGATTTCACATACATGTAAATTATGAAATAATCACCCCAATCAAGCTAGTTCACATATCCATTACCGCACATAATTAGCATCTTTTCTTTCCTGTGGTAAGAGCCCTTAAATGTTACCCTCTTAGTAAATTTCAAGTATACAATATAATATTTTTAGCTATAGTTACAGTGTTGTCCATTAGATCTCCAGAATATATTCAACTTGCATAACTAAAACTCCATTCCCATTGACCAGCATCTCTCCATTTCTCCCTTCTCCCAGCCCCTGGCTATCACTACTCTACTTTCTGCTTCTGTGAGTTTGACTATGATAGGCTCCACATAAATGAGGTCATGCAGTATTTGTCTTTCTGTGTTTGGCTTATTTCACTTAGCATAAAGTCCTCCAAGTTCCTCCATCTTGTCACAAATGGCAGAATTTCCTTCTTTTTTTAAGGCTAAACAATATTTGTTTTTATAAATACACATACATATATACAGTATATATAATATGTATATACATAGTATACACTTATATACAAATATAAAAATATATGTGTATAGATTAATCTGTTCACAGACATGTAGGCTGTTTCCATATCTTATCAACCATAATAATGCTGCAATGAACGTGGGACTGCAGATATCTCTTTGAGATCTTGTTTTCAGTTTGTTTGGATATATATCCAGAAGTGGGATTTCTAGATCGTATGGCAGTTCTATTGTTAATTTTTGAGAAAGCTTCTTACTGGTTTCCATAATAGCCATAGCACTTTACATTCCCACCAATGATCTACAAGTTTTTTTTGCTCCACATCCTCAGCAACACTTGTTCCTTTTGTCTTTTGGATAACAGCCATCCCAGCAGGTGTGAGGTGTCACCTCAATGTGGTTTTGATTCTCTTTTCCCTAATGATTTATGATGTTTAGCACCTTTTCATGTACCTGTTGGCCTTTGTATGTCTTCTCTGGGAAAAAAATGTCTATTCAGATCCTATGCCTGCTTTTAAAATCAGGTTGTTTGTTTTATTGCTATTGAATTGTATGTGTTCCCTATATATTTTGGAAATTAACTCATTATCTGGTTGCCTTTTCATTTTGTAGATTGTTTATTTTGTGTGCAAAAGCTTTTTAGTTTGATGTAGCCCCATTTGTGAATTTTTGCTTTTGGTATTAAATTCAAAAAACCATTGCCAAGACTAATGTCAAGGAGCTTCCCCCCTGTTTTCTTCTACTAGTTTTTTGGTTTCAGGTCTTCTGTTGAAGTCTTTAATTCATTTTGAGTCTTCTGTGTGTTGTGGGAGATAATGGTCCAAATTCTTTCTTTTTCTCATCCTGTCTTCTTCTTCTTCTTCTTTTTTTTGATTTCTAGCTTCACTCCAAGGTCATGAGAAAGATAGTTGAAATGATTTCAATCTTCTGAAATTTGTTAACCCTGGTTTTGTGAACTAAAATGTAATCTATCCTGGGGAATGTTCCATGTGCATTTGGGAAGAATGTGTATTTTTTGCTATTGGATAGAATGTTCTGTATGTGTCTGACTGTCCATTCAACCTAAAGCATGGTTGAAGTCCAGTGTTTTCTTATTGATTTTCATCTCAATGGCTTATCCATTGTTGAAAGTGGGGTCATGAAGTCTACTATTATTGTATTTTTATCTATTTTTCCCTTCAGATCTGTCAATACTTGCTTTACATATTTAGGTGCTCTAATGTTGGGTGCAAATATATTTATAATTGTTCCATTTTCATGTTGAATGGACCCTTTCACCATCCTATAATGGCCTTCTTTGTCTAGTGAGACAGTTTTTGACTGAAAGTCTGTTTTGTCTGATGTAAGGGTAACCATATTTGTTTTCTTCTGATTACCACTTTTGTGACATGTATTTTTTCATTTCTTCACTTTCAGATTATATACATCTTTACATCTAAACTGAGTCTCTTGTAGACTGTATAAATTTATAGTATACCCTATGATCTGTGAAGTTAAACTCTCCTCTCCCCATGTTCCTTTTTGCACCATTCTCTAGAATTTTATGAGAAAAGTACTCTAGATAAATTTTAATATTGTTTTGTCCATTTTTAAGTACCTGACTTGGAATTTTTTACTTTTATTTTACATAAAATTTATATATTAACTTTGGTTAATTTATATATTAACTTTGTATAACAAATACAAAAACTTGTATTTTTGTTATATTAACTGTCTCTTTTGGAACATAGTATATCTTTTCATTGGCCCAAATCTTTAACACAGTTTTACAGTATTATTTAGATAGGTGTTTTACTTATCCCTAGTTTTTCAATGTTTTCCTTTATAATTTTCATGCCATTTCCCTTTATTTTCATTTCTAATTGGTGTTGTTAAGGAAAAAAGTAGAGCGATTAATTTTGTATATTTATCTTGTATCCAAACAGCTGCTCAAGTCACTTAATTCTAGCATTTCTATAAACCTTTAAGCTTCCTAGTTATAAAATCCAGTGAAAAATAATAACATACTAAAAATAATTTGATATTTTCTCCAAATATCATACTGATTATTTTTTTCTTATTGCCTTTGTTAACCTTCAACAATATCGGGGGGCGCCTGGCTGGCTCAGTCGTTAAGCGTCTGCCTTCTGCTCAGGTCATGATCCCAGGGTCCTGGGATCCAGCCCCGCATCAGGCTCCCTGCTTGGCGGGAAGCCTGCTTCTCCCTCTCCCACTCCCCCTGCTTGTGTTCCCTCTCTCGCTGTGTCTCTCTCTGTCAAATAAATAAAATCTTTAAAAAAACCCCACACAATATCGGTAATATTGGTAGAAGTTGTAGGTAGGGAAACCAATTTGAACAGAAATACCTTTTAGCATTTTAGGAGTTAGGTTCCTATTTTTAGGTCAATAACTTCATTGTCTTTAAGTGGGCTACTCTCATATTGTACTTCAAGGTTTTATTGGATAAGCCACTTATGAATTTTGTCCAATGAGGATTTTTGTATCTATTGATATCCTATGGCAGTCTTCTTTCTTTCTTTCTTTCTTTCTTTTTTTTTTAAAGATTTTATTTATTTATTTGACAGAGACACAGCGAGAGAGGGAACACAAGCAGGGGGAGTGGGAGATGGAGAAGCAGGCTTCCCACTGAGCAGGGAGCCTGATGTGGGGCTCGATCCCAGGACCCTGGGATCATGACCTGAGCCAAAGGCAGACGCTTAATGACTGAGCCACCCAGGCACTCTGGCAGTCTTCTTTCTTTCTTTCTTTTTTTTAAAGATTTTATTCATTCATTTGAGACACAGAGACACAGAGAGAGAGAGAGCATGAGCAGTGGGAGAGGCAGAGGGAGAGGAAGAAGCAGACTCCCCGCTGAGCCAGGAGCCCGATGTGGGACTCGATCCCAGGACCCCAGGATCACGACCTGAGCTGAAGGCAGAGCTTAACCATCTGAGCCACCCAGGCGCTCTGGCAGTCTTCTTTCTTGATGTAATTCTTATGTTGGAAGATTTTTGATATCCTGATTTCATTTGGTCATGATGCATGCTTTTGATACCCTGCTCCTTTTTTCAATAAAATTTTATTGTATAAACATTTAACTTATAAACATGCTAGATGTTTTAAGTGAGATTTATGTACATTATAAAAATCTTTATCAGTTTGCACAGATAAGTAATATTGACTTTATAGAATCAATTATGGAATTTTCTTTTTCTATACCTTGAATTAATTTAAATCATTTGAGTTATCTATTTGTTAATGATTAGCTAACTATGTGAAGCTATCTGTGCTGTATTACTGTTATCATTATTAGGATTGATGATAAGTATTCATTTGTCAAGTTGAGATTGATTTAAATTTTCGAGGTATCCTTGGTCAATTTTTTTAGTTCTATTTCATCAGAAATTGTACTTTATACAGATATAACAATACAGAAAGTTACCCATCCTCTCTATATTTTTAAACTTACTTTTAGAGTTTTACCAAGTGTAATAAAAAATAATAAGTATTTTCCCTATATATGGTTTATGACACCTTTCTCATTTGGGACCTTGTGTGTTTTTTCACTATTCCATGTTAATCAAATTTATGATTACTATGATGGTTATTTAAAATGTATTTTATTTTTATTTATATATATATTTTTTAATTTAAAATTTACTTAGTTAACATAAAGTGTAATACTGGTTTCTGGAATAGAATTCAGTGATTCAGCATTTATATACAATACCCAATGTTCATCACAACAAGTGCCCTCCTTAATGCCCATCACCCGTCTAGCCCATATCCCAGCCACCTCCCTCTATCAACCCTCAGTTTGTTCTCTATGGTTAAAAGACTCTTACGGTTTATTTCTGTCTTTCCTTCCCCCTGGCCCCATCCCATACGTTCATCTGTTTTCCTTCTCACATTCCATATATGAGTAAGACCATGTGGTATTTGTCTTTCTCTGACTGACTTCTTTCGCTTAGCATAGTATACTCTAGTTCCATCCATGTCATTGTGAATGGCAAGATTTCATCCTTTTTGATGGCTGAGTAATATTCCAGTGTGTGTGTGTGTGTGTGTGTGCGCGCGCGCGTGTGTGTGTGTGTACCACATATTCTTTATCATGGTGGTTTTTAAAATGGCTTTTTATTTTAAATTATGTATTATATAATGCCCCTCTTTATTCTGATGAGTATTCTTAAGTTTGTTTATTTTTATTTATTTTTATTTTTTGTGCTGTTAAGTTAAATTCTACCTTTTCTGATATTAATATTGCCACCTCAGATTTATTTTTATTTGCATTTGCTGAAATTTTGCTTTTTATTTTTAATCTTTATTACACTTGCTAAGACTTGTTTTTATAAACAATACATTTTACATGCAGTCTTCAATTCCTATTTAATGGAATTGAGCTCATTCATATAAGTATTTTAGTTGCTTCATTAAACTTTATGCTTTAGATCTACTTTTTAATTATTGATTGTTTCACTTTGTTTTTTTCTTTTATTTCCTTAGTTTTTTTTTCCTGGTTTGATTCTTTATTCTTTCCTTAGAATTTTCTGGTTAATTAAGAAGTTCTATTTTCTACTCTCCTACTCCATTAATGGTTATTACCATCCCTGTAACACTTAAAAACAAATTTCTCAACCATTATGTGGAAGAAAGAGGACCCCCATGCCCCCAGTCCAATTGCTTTGTCCCCCTGCTGCATCTCTTCATGGGAGGAGAGGTTTTCAGATGCTTTACTTCCTCCCTCTTCCTCAATAGGTAAGACCATTAGAATGTTTCATTTGCCTTCTCTCTCCGCCACCCCCCCCCATTCTTATGCTTTGTAGAGGCCATTCAGTTCTTCAGTTTCAGATTATGACATGTTTTCTCTTTTCAGACTGGCTTCTCTATGTCAGTAATCTATATTGAACACTTGTGATGAATGTGTGCTGGTGTGGATGGTGGTTGCTGATTCCAATCACACACCCATACATTTTTTAAGTTCTGCCAGGGCTTAGTTGTACACTTTGGATATGTCAGAGGAGACAGCATGTGCAGTTCCATTGTTCAACATCAGTTGCAATGGAAACATGTTGGCTGGTATTGGGCCTGAAAGCCTGAGGAGCCTGACAATCCCTGGCACAAAGTTTCTCAGCTTGTGGTCCACATCGAGTGGTACAGAAAGATGAAGAACAGTAAACACTGAAAAATGTCCATTCAATTAAGCAATTGGAACAATGTTGTTTCTAGGAGATTCATTTAGTGGAATGATAGGGATTCTGTGTGAGGAATGCAGGAAGGCGTGACAGTGCAGCTGGCTGCCACTGGAGGCACTGTTGAGCTGCAGTTGAACAGACACAGGAAGGCATGAAAGTGCAGCTTGCTGCCACAGGAGACAGTGTGAGCTCCAGTTGGAAAGATGCAGGAAGTTGTGACAGTTGTGCAGCTTGCAGCCACTGGAGGTAGTGGTGAGCTGCAGTGTGAGAGATGCAAGAAGACATGCCAGTATATCTTGCTGCCACAGGAGGAAGTGGTGAGCTGCAGTGCACCACAGAACAGGAAGCCATGACAGTGCAGCTTGCCGCCACTGGAGGCAGGGGTGAGCTACAGTGGGAGAGACTTGGAAGACGTGCCAGTGCCACTTGCATCCATAGGAGGCAGTGGTGAGCTGCACTCAGCCACTGGAATTGCCAGTGGAGCTTGCTGCCACTGGAGGCAGTGATGTGCTTCAGTGAGCTATAGAACAGGAAGCCGTGACAGTGCAGCTTGCCGCCACTGGAGGCAGGGGTGAGCTACAGTGGGAGAGACTTGGAAGACGTGCCAGTGCCACTTGCGTCCATAGGAGGCAGTGGTGAGCTGCACTCAGCCACTGGAATTGCCAGTGGAGCTTGCTGCCACTGGAGACAGTGGTGTGCTGCAGTGAGCCATAGAACAGGAAGCCATGACAGTGCAGCTTGCCGCTACTGGAGGCAGTGCTGAGTTGCAGTGAACCATATAACAGGAAGCCATTACAGTGCTGCTTGCCACCACTGGAGGCACTGTTAAAGTGTAATGCATGAGGAGCTGGAAAACGTGATAGTACAGCTTGCTGCCTTTGGATGAAGTGGTGAGCTGCAGTGCGAGAGATGCTGGAAGCCGTGCCAGTGCTGCTTGCTGCCACTGGAGGCAGTGTTGAGCTTCAGTATCCACGGAACAGGGAGCTGTGACAGAGCAGATTGCTGCCACTGGAGGCAGTGTTGAGCTGCAGTGCGAGAGACTCTGGAAATCATGTCACTGCAGCCTGTTGCCACTGGAGGCAGTGGGAGCTCCAGTGGCCATATAACAGGAAGCCGTGACAGTGTAGCTTGCTTCCAGGGCAGGCAGTGGTGGATGCAGTGAGAGAGATGCTGGAAGACCTGCCTGTGCTGCTTTTTGCCACTGGGGCAGTGGTGTGCTGCAGTGAACCATAGACCAGGAAGCCATGACAGTGCATTTTGTCACCACTAGAAGCACTGTTGAGCTGCAGGGTGAGAGATGCTGGAAGATGTGGCAGTGCAGCTTGTTGCCACTGGAGGCATGGTGAGCTGCAGTGAGCCCAAACAGGAAACCCAGCCTATGCCCCTTCCTGCCACTGGAGGCAGTGGTGAGCAGCAATTTGGTGAGAGGCAGGAAGTTGTGACCATGCCGCCTGCCGCCACAGGATGCGGTGGTGAGCTGCAGTTGGCTGTAAACAGAGCATCCTAGCTGGTGCAGACAAGCCTGGTTGCTCCACGTTTTTGTTCTCTAGCATTTCTATGGATAGGCCTTTGTATTAACTAATTTTACTATGAGCCTCTTTTGAAGCTTATTCTGGTATTTCACCTAATAATTCTAGACCAATATTTCGAGTTATTCTGTAAAAGGGATAATGTAGTGAATATTTGTGTGATAGCTATGTGCCAAAATGTGTTCTGTGCTTTATAAACATTATATTATTTACTTCTCATTAGAACTCTATGAAGTTACTATTGTAATCTCATTTTAAAATGAAGAAACCGAAGTTAACACATGGACGAATTTGTGTACTTAAAACTTGGCAAATTTGGAATTTGAAGACAGTTTTGTCAGATTATCAAGACTGGGTGTGTTAATCATGGACTGGTTCTCTAACCTCTATAGCTGATTCTCATTTTTGTGGTAATTATATTCTCTCTATAAAGTTGCTGTGAACACTGAACTGGCTAATTCTGAATTACCCTCTTGCTCTAGGTGAAATTCAGGGCTGGGTTTCTGCTCACATTTTTATCAACTGCTCAATATATAACTTTGTTTTCAGTGTTCATGGCGTAAAGACAGCTTATTTAATAGGTATGGCTTATGAACATTGAACTTGTAGCCAACAGCAGCACTATACCTCATGGCTGAACAAAGCTTCTCTGACACCTGTACTTTTTCTGTGGGGCACATCACAGCCTTCTTGCACTAAGGAACATCAGGCAGCTCTTCTGCACTGTACTTGGGGCCATTTTAAACTGTGAAATCACCAACACCCCCACCCCAAAATTGCAAAGTATGTGGCATTACAATATACCATGTAAAGGACTTCTGTTTATAGTATGGGAACTGAAAAAGAGGGAGATCTTCATCTTGTTCAACACCCCTGAGAACATGCCCATCACAGATTCAGATGTGCACACCTGACTGGGAAGGTGCTCTTGGTGCTGATCTGGGGGACGCAAATACATATGAGAGAGCAGGCATTTCACAAATACTGAGTCCACAAGTGATGAGGATCGACTATTCTGATCTCTCCTGTGGTGTTTTATTTCCATTTGATACTGTTTAATACATTTTCGCAAGGCCAGGGGTTATGAATAAAATGACAATTTTTTATTCATTCATTCATGTCTTCATGTATTTCTATTATGCTTTCACTAATCTTTCATGAAACAGCTAATGTGCATGGGAAACAAAGGCGAACAACATATATTACCTGCCCTGGCCACTATTTACTTCCAGCTGTAGTCTAGTAAAGAAGAAAGCTAAATGCAAGAATGTGTAAATCCTTAAATAGAAACCACAAAGACTATGATTTATCTTGATAAATCTTGCTGGATAGGATACCATCTCTTTTGTAGGAAAATGAATTGCTAATCCTCAAGAAGCCTTGGAAGATATGGGGTAAGACAATATTTTGAGTTAGGTTCAAGAGACACTGTTGTTAAAGGCTCCTTGGATGCAAGTTGTGTAAGGTGCCCCAGATGGGCTTGGGAGCTAATACTCAGGTAATGATACGGCCCTCTGGCTTGTGAAGTATCCTAGCAACACGGGGGCCTATGGGAATGTGTGCTTCTCTTACAAGTGGAATTAATGATACAAAGTGGGGTGTATATGTGACCAAAACAACAAGGATATAGATGGTCATCAGGCTTGAGCTTGACATTAGTCCCCCTGAACTGTCCCTTAGTCAATTCTGAGAGTTGGCAAGGTGTGTTCAAGAATGGGTTTCTCTGGTCCTTCCTGCCCAGTGTCCTCCTTGTGCCTTCATGATCCTGCTCTGTGACAGTGCCAACTGCCTCCCTCTGCTTAGCCATTGTTTGCATGGTTGGCATCTCTTTCCCTACCCTGGCTGTGAGGAAGGTGACTGCTGGCCCCTGTAATTGCTTTTTGTAAGCAAGGTAACAGGCCATTCCAGAATCCTCCTTTGTGCAGCTTAGATCAAGTTGTAGCTTATAGGAGAATCTGCTGTAGCCTTAATTTAATGGGAGATAAAGATGATGCAGATAACTATTTGCTCTCATACTGTCCCCCATGTACCTGAGTGTCTTTGTCCTTGGTAATTTGCCTGGCCAGGTAATTTGCCTGGTATACCCATCTCATCTGGGACTGCTCGTGACTTTTTCACACCTCCCAGTCTAGGCCAAACTGACCTCAGCACACCAAGGGAGGTAGAAATATATTTTTCCTGCTAATATCACACCATATTTTGGAGGCCTCATTTTCTGGCCCAAGATTAATCTCTTTCCAGGATGATTAGCAGCACAACATCTACTACCCACAAACGATCTTTGCTTTCACCATGGAATTTTATTCTGGACCTGTGGACTCAACAAGACAATAAAATCTATTTTGACAAAAATGTTTGTCAACTATCTCTCAAAGTTAAGAAGATTCACACTTTCAATGGTAAACTTGACTCCTCTCTGAAGTGGTGTGTTCCCATCAGTTTTATGTCTGGAGCAGCCTTGCTGCAAGTCAGGGTCATGAAGTGAGTGTCAACAATCTTGAACTTCCTTTGGTTTGGATTATGTCCAAGTTGTTCTGTTCAAGATGATTAGTGTCCCTTATATCAACCACAAAAACAGCTGTGAGAAAAAACAGCATATGTGAAATTGATGGGAGAGTACAAAATATCCAAGACATGTGTTCCTCACCACAGACTTTGACAATGAGACTCCTCATAGGTGTGTTGTGCGGGGGTAAGGTGGAGTCCACCCTCCAGGTTCTCAGGTGTGGAGAACTCTCCTAGGTGCTGAAATTTTAACATGTGGTGGCTTGCATGTCCTTAATTTCAATTCTCTGCTATTCCGAAATACACCCATTTTAGCTGCTAAAAATAACTTTTTAAGGTTAACAACATTCATACTACATCTTGGGTATGTACTACTTACAAAGCAGTAGATGTGCTGGGCAGACGTCCCACTCAGAGGATATTGAAAGGCCATATAACCGTTTATGTTATGGACAGAGAACAATTTCCCAACTTAGGTTCAACTGCTTGCCGCTTGAAAATTAATACTCAGAGACAAGTGATGGTGGGAAAGGAAAGCCAGCAACTTGGGAAGATGGTGAACTAATATCTCAGAGACCATCTTTCCTGTCCAGGTGAGACCAGGGGCTATAAAGGAGAGGGCATGGAGAAAGGGAGGGGGATACATGTGGGAGGAGCAGGTGCCTAGCCCATGACTCATATGTGGACATGACCCTGAACAGACTTGCTGGACTCTGTGGCAGCTGTTTTTGAATGCGGTCAGGCCTTATCTTTGGGAAAGTCTGGTCCTTCACTCCTAAAAGGCCAGTGGTCTGCAAATCTCAAGGAAAGTAGACTATTTCTGCTACAGACTTAGGTCAGCAAGCAAGAAGCACATAAGCTTGAAACCAGTTAACTCTTAAGACATGTTGGATTGCTGTGACATTTGGACATTGTAGTGAAATGCCAGCTTCCCTCCACTAAAAGAAGGCCCAGTTCTGGCAACCTCTGACCATCTACATAAAACACTCCACTGAAGGGTTGTCTCTATAGAAATACAGTTGACTCTTGAACAACACGGATCCACTTACATGCAGACTTTTTTTTTTATAAATACGGTCCAGTACTGTAAATGTGTTTTCTCTTCCTTTTCTTAACATTTTTCTTTCTTTTAGCTTACTTTATTGTAAGAAACTGTGTATAATACACATAACATACAGAATATGTGCTAATAAACTGTTTATGTTACTGGTAAAGCTTTTGGTCAGCAGTAGGCTATTCGTAGTTAAGTTTCTGGGGAGTCAAATTTATACGTGGGTTTTCAGCTGCATGGGAGTTGGTGCTCCATGATGATCCAAGGGTCAGCTGTATTGTCTGGCATGGTGATTGAGCTTAGAGGCAGCATGATAGGGAGTGAGTTCAGAGTAGGGTTCTGGGAGGACCACTTTTAGTGGTGGTAGAGGGATATTTCAGAGAACTCTGGGGAATTTTGTGATGAGTTTGGTGGAAGAGACTGGGGATTGGGAATGAGCTGCTGGGGGAGAGCATCAGTCCCTGTGTGGATTTGATTCTTGGTTTCTGCTCCATTTCTGGTCAAGTCAACAGCTCAGGAAACTCCTCTGGAAAGAGACAAGTGTCTCAGGAGGCTGGTCTTTCTTGTGCATTTAGGGCTGCTCTCCAGAAAATCTGTAATTGGCTCTCAGGGGCTTGCCTCTCCCCTCTGGGCAATTGTCAGCTTCCCTGTGATAAAGGAAGGACCTACAAGGAAAGATCACAGGAGTCTGGGTGCTGGCAGAGGAGACACAGAGTGGAGGAGAGAATGGGTCTAGGGTGCTGAGAGTGACTGGTGAGCTGTTGCTAATCAGTGCCCTGCATGACGTCAGCTTGAACTCACAGAGGGAGAGCAATGAAGGCAGGAAATGTCAATATTCTGAAGCCCTCAGCCCACCTTAGCACATATTCTCCTACTCACGGTTTTCCTTTAGGATTGCTATTTCAGGTGAGTTTCCTATTTTTGTATAATTCTTTGCAGCTTAGTTCACAGATCCTTTTAGAAATCTAAAGAATTGGTCTTTGCAGAGTTTTCTCCTCTAATCAGTAACACATTTCCTTTAACTCAGAGAGTCAAAAGTCTCTTTTTCAAAAGTTTTTAAGGAAATTCTACAGTGTTCCTCCAGAATCCTATTGTTGCCACTTCTATCACTGGGACCTTAAGATGATGGTTTTCAGTCTCCCCTCTGTACCCTGCTCATTTCCTTGTCTCCTGGAGGTGGACCGTAGATCTTCATGAAGCAGCCTCAGTTGGAGTAGGACACCTTCACACCAATTTCCTTCATGATGGAGATTTATCCTCTTTCTCATGGGATAACAGATCTGGGATATGCCTAATGTCATGTTTTCTTTAAAAAAATTTAGTATATTTTCTACTTTATTACAGAGTAAATGCCAAAGAAGACTAAAGAGAGTTAAATTAAGAATTCAAACTAAATGAAAATTTATTTATTGTTTTCTGTTTATAAAAATAACATGTTTACCAGATATTACAAGATATATGGGAATAAATTTTCTTCATTTTCCAAAGAAAAATTAAAATTCAGTTTGTATTTCCATCAATGGTGATATTTTTAACTGAGGACCCCCTGCTATGACTTTTATCTGTACAAGGTTGAGCCTGTGATTGGGTGTTTTTCAAAAAATGGATATTTTGCACTATTTTCACTTTCCTCCCTGTTAGAATGGGGTCTTCAAGCACAAAATTCAGCTCCTTCCCTACTTGATGGCCCCTCTCTGTTTCTGGGGCATAGTGGCCTCTCCTCCAGTGACTCTACACACCCCCCATACCTCTTTGCTTTCCTTCACTCCCTTCACTCCTTGAAAAACAGGTCTGGGATGCAGTGGCCTGAAAGGCGAGGGTTATCTTACAATATAAAACTAGTTTTCACAAGAATGAACTTTAAAAAAAACTCCTAAGAACAATCTGATTTGGGAGATAGAATACAACCATATTTCCAGAAGCTCTGCTAGTGGATTCTGAGACCATACACACAGTAATTGAAATTAGATATTCCACTGGGGATGGAAACTGAGGTTGACTAGCTCATGTATAGGTGGATGACACCACCTTGGCCTTTGAAAATGGCTTAATACCCCAAGCTCCCCTAACATTTGTATTTCACCCTTTGTTTCCATTCTCATCTCTTGTTTTTCTGACCATATCCCTGGATAGGTTGGCATTGTTTAGCATTTATTCAGTGGCATAATGAAGGTCAGTGGTGTTGGGGACATTGTAATGTGTTTGTTCTCCTCATATTGTGTATGTGTATGGGGGGGGGCTGGGTTTTGCCAAGACTGAGGTCTTAATGGTGCCCTAGAGATTGCCACCCAGGGACATATGCCTCTGACTGCTGATGCTCTTGTACTTGGAGGTCAATGGGACTTCATTTCCTTTGGTTCACCTGACTTGCTTTCATCCTCACTCTGCATTCCCTGAAATCCATTTCCTGAAATCCTGGTTCCTCTCCAGGATAGTTGGAGTTAGGGAAATAAAACATTGCTCCCTTCATGAAAAAAGTCATGAGATGGGTTTCAATAGGCACACATGAATTTCACAACAAAATCATTAACCTTATGTTTGTCCTCATCTTGCTGTTTTCCACTCCACCTCTTTCTGGTTTCAGCCAGCTGAATGCTGCCACAAGAAAGAAGGATTCCACTTCATTTATGACCTGGAGAGTGAATAAGTGGAATCTATAGGTATGAAAATCTTGGTCCACTATAGGGATAAATGGCTGTGTCAGTATGATCCACTTTTGGCACTGATTCCTGGGGTGATGGTGAGTTATTTATGACTGAAGGTTCTGGACTGGTTTGCATTCCTTCCTCTCCTGGGAGAGCAATGGTGTAGAAAGGACCCACCCCTCAGATTGGGTTTGGGTTGCATAAATGATCTAGGGGCTACAGGAGGTCCTCAAAGGAAAGCCAAATTCATACCACAAGGAAGAACACTGAGGTATAGAATATGAAATAGGACAGTAACAAAACTTCTGGGATTTCTAGGTCCATGGAGTGCAGAAGCCCCACTTCACATGGGCTTTAATTGTGGTACAGGTGGTTTTAAACATCAGTGTTTATTGAGCCTTCATCTTTGTTTAGAACTTTCCTGAGTGTGGTGGATATAAATTGTAATCTCTGTGATAGAGGAACTAGCAGTCTTTCCCAGGAAGAGAAAGTGCAAACAACAGAATAATGAATGATCACTTCAAGGCAGTGCACCTGCTCCCCAGGTTCCAGCTGTGTGGAATCTTCCTTCTTCCATTCTGGTTACCTTGGGCCCAGCTTCCTCAATACCATCCAAGTGCAGGTGGACCCCATCTTCCCAGTTTCTAAAAGCCTCAGGTGTGCCCTGGTGCCTATAGGATAGAGCTCCAGTTCCTCCTTGTGACAGGACAGGACCCCTGTGCTCTGGTCCTGGACCACCTCTCCATCCTTACCTTCCATGTTCTTTGCCTCAATCCTAATGCTTCTCCAGAAGTGAAATTCTTTTAATTGTCCTTGGCTACTTTCCCCCTGACTCCCCCTTCCCCTCTTCATATTCTATGTGGTTTCTGGCCTCAGTTTCTACTGCTCATTTTCCTTTTACCTGAAATGTCCTCACCTCCATATCTTCTGTTCTCCACAGCCATCACATCAGTCCAGGGTCACTTCCTCCCAGGAGTGTTTCTTTCTTTCTTTTTTTTTTTTTTAAATATTTTATTTATTTGTTTGACAGAGAGACAGCAAGAGGGAACACAAGCAGGGGGAGTGGGAGAGGGAGAAGCAGGCTTCCCGCTGAGCAGAGAGCCCGATGTGGGGCTCGATCCTAGGACCCTGGGATCATGACCTGAGCCGAAGGCAGACGCTTAACGACTGAGCCAACCAGGCACCCCACCCCCCAGGACTGTTTCTTACAGGTTAGATTCATGAGCTCTCTTTTAGTGTATTGCAATTATTTGTTGATGTGTCCATTTTCTACATAAGATTGTAAGCTCCATGAGCATATGGACCGGTTTCATTTGACCTAGAATACTCAGCACCTGGCATAATATCTTCTCTACACTATATACTTAGTGCATGATTGCTCAAGAAGTAAAGGGCTCTACTGGTCAAGGAGGTTTTATGGAGAAGATGAAATGTAAACTGGACCTTCGAATATTTCATAGTCAGAGCAGGCAGGGGAATGGGACTCTGGAATATATGAAAAAGGCAGATGTGGCCTTGGGCATGAAGTACAAAATAGCGTGAAGTGAAGTCTCCCACCCACCTTTGGCTCTCAGCCATCCAGGTCCACCTCTTAGGCAACTGATGTTTTAGCCTCTCTGTATTAAAGAGAACTTATATTTTATGTGATAATAAACAGAATATATGCTTATCAATCCTGCAGCCTAAAAAATAACATTGTTAGGATTTGGTATGCCTGTGTGTGTGTGTGTGTGTGTGTGTATGTATAAATGAATATAAGGGGTTTGTTTCTGTATCTTTCCATTATGCTCCCAATCATTTGATGTACTCTTAATGTTTTCAATATAAAACCCCACACATCACTTTGGATAGCATAGGAGATTTTCCTTGTAGGTACACAGACCCATTTTTAGATCTTCAAAATTCAGTGACATATCTTTGCTTTCATGGATGCCTCCCCTGCTTAGAATGCTCTGCCCACTCTCCTGCCTGTTGCCTGGCCAGCTCTTCCCTGTCCTGCAAAACTGAGCCTACAAACTACCTTCCCTGACCAGATTCTCACACCTCCTCTACTCCTCTGCATTTGGTCTCTGTTCCCACAGCACCTATACTTCCCAGCACTATCACTGATCACATTTCCACTATAAAATCTGGAATGACTTGATGAAACAAGAATTTAAAGAAGATTGTCTTGCTAAGGGAGAGGGAAAATTGGGGACTAGCAGGCCACACAGAGATAACTGTGCTGAGATGGTCATGAAGGGGCTTTGAAGTGAGTGGTGTATAAGGAGGAGGGAATGTGTGAGGGACGTCACTGACTGGGGGTGGGGAACGGGAGAGGAAATTCAGATGAAAATGACTATGATATGGTAAGCTCAGTATCAAAGCAGAATTTTGTACCACTCACTTGCTTGGTTGTGGTTGGGAAGGATAGAGGAATTTGTGTTTGATCATGCTGATTTTGAGCTGTGTCTAGCTGTGTGTCTAGCAGGCATTTGGAGGGTGTTGTTCAGGAGGAAGGCTGTGTGGGTGGTTCTACAGATTAGGATGGTGGATTCACTGTGTCACAGAAACACTGAGTTGAATTAATAGGGTGGAGGGCTCTGAAGACTGCACTGGTGTTTGGATAAACTCTCTGGAGCCATGGAGAACATGCACAATTAAGGACAGCTCCAGGAACAGGAGTTGGACAAGGAGTAAGCCACTACAAAGAGGGAGAGGTGAGGACGTGCAAGGGACTTTTGTTCTGGAGACTCACTCTCATCATTTTCCTTTTAGCCCTAGTTTTCTCGGAGTTGGTGTAGGAGAAGAGATGCACCAGAATATCTCCCTTAATCTCTGCCAGAGAGCAGCTTGGATCATCCCCATGGAAATGGTTGCTCTAGAAAACCAAACTATCACAGAATTTGTCCTCCTTGGTTTCCATGACATAGCTGAGCTGCATCTCCTTTTCTTTATTGTGTTCACTGTCATCTACGTCTCCACTGTTGTGGGGAATATGCTAATCATTGTGGTGGTGGTTAGCTCACAGAGTCTCCACACACCCATGTATTTCTTCCTGGTTAACCTGTCTTTCCTGGAGATCCTCTACACCTCCACAGTGGTGCCAAAAATGCTGCAGGGCTTCTTGCAGGAGGCAGCCATCTCTGTGGCCGGATGCCTGCTCCAGTTCTTTATCTTTGGCTCTCTAGCCACGGCTGAATGCTTCATGCTGGCCGTCATGGCCTATGATCGCTACCTGGCGATTTGTTATCCACTCCGCTACCCTGTCCTGATGGGGCCCAGAGGGTGTTTGGGGCTGGTGCTCATTGCTTGGCTGTCTGGCTTTATGGTAGATGGACTGGTTGTGGCCCTAATGGGTCAACTGAGGTTCTGTGGCCCCAGCCACATTGACCACTTTTACTGTGACTTCATGCCTTTGATGGGCCTGGCCTGCTCGGATCCCAGCATCATCCAGATGACAACATTCATTCTTTCTGTGGTCTGCCTCACTGCCCCCTTTGGACTGATTCTGACATCCTATGCCCGGATCATGGTAGTTGTGCTAAGGGTCCCTGCGGGGAACCAGAGGCGAAAGGCTTTCTCCACCTGCTCCTCCCACCTGGCAGTTGTGTCCACCTTCTATGGAACTCTCATGGTTTTGTACATTGCACCCTCTGCCATCCACTCCCAGCTCCGCTCCAAGGTCTTTGCCCTGCTCTACACTGTGGTCACCCCTCTTCTCAATCCTGTGATCTACACCCTGAGGAATAAGGAGGTTCATCATGCATTGCGAAGCCTTCTGTATATTAAGCACACCGAAACACCTGATTGAAGGAGAATGGTGGTGAATATTTTATTTGGACTTTGGATGTCTCCATTGGGGTGTCTTTCAGGACTTGTTGGGGAGGAAGAACTTTGTTCTATTTTGACTTTTCCCTTTGTAAAACATTCTATAGTTACTCTAAAAATGATCAACAATTTTCAAGCTAACTTAAAATTTACTTTTATCTTTTATTATTCTTTTTAAAATAGTCTATGTATATTTAATAGAAAAAATAGATACACAAAAGTAGCAACAGAAAGCTGACCTGGAAATATTGGCTACTAGTATTATGTGTGGATTGTGAAACTTTGTAATCTGGTTTTCTACTGGACACTGTGTCTTAAACATTATTCTATTTCAATAAGTATGTACTTATATACTCTTTTGGGTTTTTTAGAATGGCTAAACATGATTTGTTTAAATAATGTACAATTGTGGGATCTTTTTAGTTGTATGCAATTCTTTCACCATATGAATATAGTTTGCATCCAGATTTTACTTCAATAAATCTTTAGAACTTCAATTGCCTGGTCTAAGGCTCTACAATATTTTTTAAAACTTAAAGATGAATGCATTTTCTTTCTTTCTTTTTTTTTTTTTAAAAGATTTTATTTATTTGACAGAGAGAGACACAGCGAGAGAAGGAACACAAGCAGGGGGAGTGGGAGAGGGAGAAGCAGACTTCCTGCCGAGCAGGGAGCCCAATGCGGGGCTCAATCCCAGGATTCTGGGATCATGACCTGAGCCAAAGGCAGACGCTTAACGACTGAGCCACCCAGGCACCCCTATTTATTTCTTTTTAATTTCTTTTATTGTGGACAATTTCAAACATATGAAATTGGAGAGAAAATTATAGCAACCCCATGTAGCAATTATATAGCTTCAGTCTCTGCATTTGCCAACCCTGTTTCAAAGACTTATACCTCCTTTTTTTATGCAAAATTTTAGAGCAGATTCAGATGTGTACATTGTGTAAGGACATATTCCACATGCAAATATTTACTGTGCTCTATGATTGGTAAAGACATTTTTAATTAAGTTTTAATTTTAATACCAGTATAGTTAACATACAGTGTAATATTAATTTTAGGTGTACAATATAGTGATTCATCATTTCTGTAGGTCACCCTGTACTCATTACGATGAAGTGCACTCCTTAATCCCCACCACCTAGTCCACCCATTCCCCCTCCCACCTCCGCTCTGGTGAATATCAGTTTGTTCTCTATAGTTAAGAGTCTGTTCCATGGGCACTTGGATGGCTCAGTTGGTTAAGCATCTGCCTTTGGCTCAGGTCATGATGCCAGAGTCTGGGGATGGAGCACTGTGTTGGGCTCCCTGCTCAGCTGGGAGTCTGCTTCTTCCTCTCTTTCTGCTCCTCTCCCCTCTAGTGCTCTCTCTCTTGCTCTCTCTCTCTCTCTCAAATAAATAAAATCTTTTAAAAAGAGTCTGTTTCTTGGTTTGTTTCTCTCTCTTTCCCCCCTTGGCTCACTTCTTTTGTTTCTTAAACTCCACATATGAGTGAAATCATATGGTATTTGTCTTTCTCTGACTTATTTCACTTAGCATGATACCCTCTAGTTCCATCCATGTATTGCAAATGGCAAGATTTAATTCTTTTTGATGGTTAAGTAATATTCCATTGTATATATGCACTACATATTCTTTATCCATTCATCTGTTGATGGACAATTAGGCTGTTTCCATTTTGGCTATTGTAGATAATGCTGCTATAAACATCAGGATGCATGTATTCTTTGAATTAGTGTTTTTGTATTTATTAGGTAAACACCCAGTAGTGTGATTACTGGATCATAGGGTAGCTCTATTTTTACCTTTTTGAGGAACCTCCATACTGTTTTTCAGATTGGCTGTACCAGTTTGCATTCCTCAAACAGTGTAAGAGGGCTTCCCTTTTACTGCATCCTTACCAACATCTGTTGTTTCCTGAGTTATTAAATTTAGCAATTCTGACCAGTGTGAGGTTATGATATCTCATTGTGGTTTTGATTATGAGTGATGTTGAGCATCTTTTCATCTGTCTGTTAGCCATCTGTATGTCTTTTATGGAGAAATATCTATCCATGTCTTCTGCCCATTTCTTAACTGAACTTTTTGTTTTCTGTGTGTTGAGTTTGATAAGTTCTGTATTGATTTTGGATACTAGCCCTTTATCAGATATATCATTTGCAAATATATTCTCCCATTTTGTAGGTTGTCTTTTAGTTTTGTTGATTTTTTTCCTTTGCTGTGCAGAACCTTTTTATCTTGATGTAGTCTCAACAGTTTATTTTTGCTATTATGTGCTTTGGCTCAGGAGACATATTTAGACAAATGTTGGTACAGCTGATGTCAGAGAAATTATTACCTGTGCTTTTGTCTAGGATTTTTATGGTTTCCTGTCTCATATTTAGGTACTTAATCCATTTTGAGTTTATTTTTTGTGTATGGTGTAAGAGAATGGTCCACTTTCATTCTTCTGCATGTTGCTGTCCAGTTTTCCCAACACCATTTGTTGAAGAGACTGTATTTTTTTTCCATTGGATATTCTTTCCTGCTTTGTTAAAGATTAGTTGACCATAGAGTTGTGGGTTTATTTCTGGGTTCCCTATTCTGTTCCATGGATCCATGTGTCTGTTTTTGTGCCAGTACCATACTGTTTTGATGACTACAGCTTTGTAATATAACTTGATTTTTAAAAATATTTTAATTTTTTTAACTTAAATTCAATTAACCAAGGTGTAGTACATCATTGTTTTTGATATAATGTTCAATGATTCATTAGTTGAGTATAGGGTAACTGGGTGATGGGCATTAAAGAGGGCACACGATATGATGAGCACTGGGTGATATTCTCAACTACTGTAATATAACTTGAAATCTGGAATTGTATTGCTTCCAGGCTTGCTAGTCTTTTTCAAGGTTGCCTTGGCTGTTTGGGGTCCTTTGTGTTGTGTACACATTTTAAAATTATTTGTTCTAGTTCTGTGAAAAATGCTGGTGGTTTCTTTAAAGATTTTATTTATTTATTTGACAGAGAGACAGACAATGGGAGAGGGAATACAGGCAGTGGGAGAGGGAGAGGGAGAAGCAGGCTTCCCGCCAAGTAGGGAGCCTGATGCGGGGCTCGATCCCAGGACCCTGGGATCATGACCTGAGCCGAAGGCAGACGCTTAATGACTGAGCCACCCAGGCACCCCAAGAGTTCCTTTTTCTTTACATCCTCACCAACACCTATTGTTTCCTGTGTTGTTAATTTTAGCCATTCTGACAGGTGTAAGGTGATAGCTCATTGTAGTTTTGGCTTGTATTTCCCTGATGAGGAGTAGTGTTGACCATCTTTTCATGTGTCTGTTGGCCCTCTCTGTGTCTTCTTTGGAGAAATGTCTGTTCATGTTTTCTGGCCATTTTTAAATTGGATTATTTGGCTTTTTTGGGTGTTGAGTTGTGTAAGTTCTTTATATATTTTGGATACTAACCCTTTATTGGATATATCTGCAAATACCTTCTCCCATTTCAGAGGTTGCGTTTTAGTTTTGTTGATTATTGCCTTCACCATGTAAAAGCTTTTTATTTTCATGAAGTCCTAATAGTTTATTTTTGCTATTATTTCTCTTGCCTCAGGAGACATATCTAGTAAGAAATTGATACAGCTGATCTCAGAGAAATTACAGTCTGTGCTCTCTTCTAGGATTTTTATGGTTACCTGCCTCACATTTAGGTGTTTAATCCATTTTGAATTTATTTTTATGTAGAGTGCAAGAAAGTGGTCCAATTTCATTCTTCTGCCTGTGGCTGTCCAGTTTTTCCAACACCATTTGTTGAAAAGCCTGTCTTTTTCCCATTGGATATTATTTCCTGCTTTGTCAAAGATTAATTGGCCATATAATTATAGGTTTATTTCAGGGTTTTCTCTTCTGTTCTATTGATCTGTGTGTCTGTTTTTGTGCCAGTATCATACTGTTTTGATCACTACAGCTTTGTAATATAACTTGAAGTCCAGAATTGTGATGCCTCTAGCTTTGCTTTTCTTTTTCAATATTTCTTTGGCTATTCAGGGTCTTTTGTGGTTCCATACAAATTCTTAGGATTGTTCTAATTCTGTAAAAAATGCTATTGATATTTTGATAAGGATTGCATTAAGTATGTAGATTTCTTTGGGTATTATAGACATTTTAGCAATATTTGTTCTTCCAATCTATGAGCATGGAATGTCTTTCCATTTTGTTGTCCCTTCCTCAGTTTCTTTCATCAGTGTTTTATAGTTTTCAGAATACAGGTCTTTCACCTCCTTGATTGTTTATTCCTACATACTTTACTATTTTTGGTGACATTGTAAGTGGTATGATTTTCTTAATTTCTCTTTCTGCTGCTTCATTATTAGTATATAGACATGCAACAGATTTCTGTACATTGATTTTGCATCCTGAGACTTTACTGAATTCATTTACCAGTTGTAGTGGATTTTTTGTGGGATCTTTAGGGTTTTCTATATAGAGTAGCATATTATCTGAAAATGGTGAAAGTTTTCCTTCTTCCTTACTGATTTGGATGCCTTTTATTTCTTTTTGTTGTCTGACTACTGTGGCCAGGACTTCCAGTACTTTGTTGAATAAAAGTGTTGAGAGTGGACATCCTTATCTTGGTCCTGACCATAGGGGAAAAGCTCTCAGTTTTTCCTCATTGAGTATGATGTTCACTGTGGATTTTTCATAGAACCACCCTTACATTCTGGGGTGAAATTCCACTTGATCATAGTGAATGATTTCTTTTTTAAATGTATTGTTAGATTTGGTTTGCTAGTATTTTTTTTTCACTGCAACAAAACAATTTATTTTAAGGTACTCATTTCTTTCTCTTTTTAAATTATGTTTAGTTAGCCACTAACTAGTGTTCAATGATTCATTAGTTACATATAACACCAGTGCAAGGAGGGCACGTGTTGTGATGTGCACTGGGTTTGATAGTATTTTGCTTAGGATTTTTGCATCTATGTTTAACCTCCATGCATTTGTGTTCTTTCCAGAGTTTTTCTTGTGATTGATTTCTAGTTTCATAGTGTTGTATTCAGAAAAGATGCATGGTATGACTTTGATCTGTTTGAATTTGTTGAGACTTATCTTGTGGCCTAAGAGGTGATCTGTTCTAGAGAATGTTCATTCCATGTGCACTTGGTAAGAATATGTATTCTGCTGTATTAAAATGGAATGTTCTGAATATATCTGTTAGATCCATCTGGTCCAGTGTATCATTCAAAGCCACTGTTTCCTTATTGATTTTCTGTTTAGATGATCTGTCCACTGATCTAAGTGGGGTCTTAAAGTCCCCTACTATTACTATTATTATGAAGAAGAGATCCTGCAATGTCCTGCAGTGCAGTGTTTCCTGTTTTCCAGGACCTGGTCTTCCAGGGAGTGTCTCTGGTGTGAGTTGAATTTTTCTGTTGTGTTCTTGCCTCTTTTCCCTTTAATTCAGTTGTCTACAGTGGCTCTCTTTAACTGTTTTGGGCAGCATTTTGTCCCTGGCAGGTGAGTGTTGCATTTTAAGAAGATATACACTGGTGTGCTTGCTAACTGAGACCTGGAGCAGCTGCTGCCAGGATGGCCAACCTAAGTGTATCTGCTAAGGGCATGTGGGTGGAGCCTGCAGTTTTAACAAGGTGGGCCTCAGGCTTTGGGGTGGAAAATTCTTTTGAATAGAAATATGAAGTCAGCCAAACTGAAAGAGCACCTCAGATCTGTTTATTCTAAAAATGCATCAAAACAAGGTTTGGTCTTTATGTTTTTCATGTGAAAAGAAATCATCTTGAAAAAGTTGGGGGCATTCAGAGACTAGGATTTGCTGCTTCCCAGAAAACCTTTAAAGTCAGTTTCAAATTGCCAGACAAATGAAAACTGATGGAGAAGGTTTAGTGAAGGCAGGTGCCCTGGAAATGGGGCGGGTGTTTTATGGAAGAGCACTTACTGAAATACATCCTAAAAGGTCACATTTTCCAAGAATTCTTAGAATGGTTGGAGACTCAGCATATGACTCTAGACAGAATGAAACGTGTAGCATAGGCTGTACCCATGTACAGGTTGAACCAAAAGTAATTGTTAATATTCAACTATCTTTTGACCTCAGAACCAGTAATTTCTTATTATTTAACATAAACCTTTAAGGATCATTTAATGTGCACCCTTGAGCTCTCTCTCTCACCCTAAAGTTCTTTACCTTCCAGCTTGCAGATGTGAAAATTCCCAGTTCTATCTACCTGATCTGGACACAAAATTTTGGGTCAGTGCTCTGTGTTACACCATCAGATCTTAGAAAGTGAGGAGGGAGTGTGTTTCCCTTTGCACAAATTCTAACAGCAAGACAGAGGCATTTCATGGATATCCATGTTCTGTGTATCTGAGGCAGAGTAGATGAGATCTTGCCCAATGAAGGATTAAAAAGGAAACATATTTTACAGTGAAAGAGTGAATTTTATCTGGAATTCCCAGTTGGAGATTTGGGGATGCATTAAGTTTTTCAAAGGCAGAACAACTCTTATTGATATATACTTAACCTTAACTGAACAAACACAGGAGCAAGCCTCAGAGAAAACTCAAGCATGCAGAGTTATAGTTAACATTTAGATGGATAAAGATGATAGTATTGTCACTATTGGGACATGAATTTAACCTAGATTTCCAACTTTTGAAGGTTTATTTCTTTGGAGTGCCTCTAAAAATGGAAATGTTAAAAATATTATAAATAAATGAGGTTAATAAAATAAATAATAAAATAAACCTAAATAAAAAATGAGGTTAATACACTATACATTAAATCACATGGGATATTCTTTGGTATATGTCAGAAAGATGGAGGGTTGGCAGTCTCAACGTTCATCTCCTCCCCCCAAAAAGAACAGAAATAATGAATAAAAAAGTACATACCAACCAAAATAACTCTGGCAAAGCTCTGTAAAATACTTTACTAGATTGTTATTACAACAAACGGTGCATCTATATCTAAGATTCAATAGTGCTGATGGATCACCCTTTCAAGACTTCTCACAATGACTTCTTCACAGCAGATGTTCAATAGATGCTGTAGACTTGGCTTATATTTTGTTGAAAGGTAATGAGGGAAATGATGGTGGTGGAGAGTAAAGGGTGGTGGTGGTGCTGGACAGGCATGAGAAGTGACTAGTGAAGCTACTGTCAAATCCTTGTTTCAAAATTCCTGGTCACAAGTGTGGATCTTTACAAATGCACAATTCAAATAGCAAGACGCACAAGTCATAATTCTGCATTTTATTTTTTTAATTCAGGAGACATAATTCTGCCCTTCCCATCTTACCCTGAGCTAGGGTTATACACTATCAATAACAATGAAAGGCACTTCAGAAAGGGGTTCTTGTATTTCTTCTCAGAAACCAATTCTTTTTTTAAAAAGATTTTATTATTTATTTATTTATTTGAGAGAGAGCACCCTTGGGAGCAGGGGAAAGAGCAGAAGGAGAAGGAGAATTTCAAGCAGATTCCCCACTGAGCACAGAGCTGGACGTGGGGCTCAATCTCATGATCCTGAGATCATGACCTGAACTGAAATCAAGAGTCAGATGCTTAACTGACTGAGCGACCCAGGTGCCCCTCAGAAACCAATTCTTATATGTAAATTTTCTCTATATCCATATATCCTATTCCATCTTAACTTAATATTCCCAGGCCAGTCAAATTTCAGCATTTGCTCTGGTCCTTAGGAATCCTATTACATGTCCTCCAATGAAGCACTGAATGAACTTCATGTTGAATCTTACCTACTACTGATGCCCTGGATTATTGTTACCCTGACTGGTTCCTGACTCCTTAGTGGACTTTTGACCTCTGTTGCTCACCTTCACAACATCCAATGGCTGGATTTCCTCTGATACCTTGTTGTCCAGAGCCATACAGTATCCAGCTAAAGGATGGACATTCAGGGAAAGAAAAAAGCCTATATTCACCAGATCCTGGGGACTTGGAAAGACTGCTTGGAGAGCCAGAAGAGGTGTGAACTCAGATTGTCCATGCAATATTCCTTCATTTCAAAATAACTTCTGAACCCATGCTGTGACAAGTCATTAGGTTAGATATGGAAAGAAAAGTTTGACTTCTAGATGATCCAGGAAGGAAGTCCAGGCTGAGAATTGGTCATATGCAGCTGCTGAACAGAAAACCCAGCCTGAGAATGTCAGGATTACTCTTCCCAAGCTAGAGCTCTTCTTAATCCATGTAGCTTGAGTTGTTGTTCTAAACAGAATTATTTGTCAGGCATGTGATCAGACTCCACAAAGCATAATGTGTAATCACATGATCACAGGGGAGGCACAAAGAGATGTAATATGTGTTCTCTGCTTTAACACAGTGCATGGTATGTAGAGAGAGACCAGAGGACATGTCATAGTGACTGAACTAGAGTGCATTCTCTTATCACATGATGCAATAATCTCTTCTCTGCCACACCTATGACTCTCTGTCAGAAGGAAGGAGCCATTCATTGAGCAATTCATAGATCACTTTATTTTTGTAGAACAAAAGTCATGAATAAAACTTATATGGGATATGCAACCGATAAATTGTTGAACACTACATCTGAGACCAATGATGTTTTATATGTTGGCTATTTGAAATAAAAAAACATGGGATAGATCATGTGCTATGTAGAATAGAAAATCTTGAAATATAAAGCCAAAAATAGGTAAAAAGTTAAGGAGGTAAGGAATATCCCGTGGGAATAAAAAGTATAAGAAATCTGGAATGTTGCTTTATTCTGAAGGAAAATAGGCTTATTGGTTAGCCCAGTGATGGGTATTAAGGAGGGCACGTATTGCATGGAGCACTGGGTGTTATACGCAAACAATGAATCATGGATCACCACATCAAAAACTAATGATGTACTGTATGGTGACTAACATAACATAATAAAAAAATAAATAGAAAGGAAAATAGGCTTTCATACAAGGAGCATCACTAGAGACAAAGAAGAACTTTCTGTGAGGATAATAGGTCAGCATCATGGCAAGACCAAAGTAATGAATGGATAAGAACCTAATTACAGGAGAGGGGGGAAAGATAGCGGAGGAGTAGGGGACCCTATTTCAACTGGTCCCCGGGATTGAGCTGCATATCCACCAGACCACTCTGAGCACCCACAAAACCAGCCTGAGATGTAAGAAGATCTGGATCTCTACAACAGAATATCGCAGGCGGTTGGTTTTGAGGTATGAAGTGGGGAGCTGTGATTCCGCGGCAGATATTGGAGGATAAATGGCAGCAGGAGGGCCTGGATGTGGGGATCCTACACAGCCAGTGAGCGACAGCCTCGTGCACTGCGACAGGCACAGACTCACAGACCAGTAGTGGTGGGGAAAGGACTCTAGGGCAGCCCCGGGGGTGGAACCCAGAGCAGCAGGGTCGCACGCAGCTGAACTGCAGCCCTCAGATGGAAACCCAGATCGGTGAGGTTGCACCTGCGAACTGCAGCCTCTGGGGCAGAAACCTGGAGCAGGGGGTTGCGCCAGCAAACTGCAGCCCCCAGATGGAAACCTGGAGCGGCAGGGTCGAGCCTGTGAACTGCAGCCCCCAGGGCGGAATCCTAGAGTGGCGGGGTCGCGCGCATGTGACTGCAGTCCCCAGGATGGAAACCCGGAGCGGCAGAGTCGTGTGTGCACAAATTGGGAGCGGCTGCCAGTTTTAGAAGCACAAAGGGCAGAGACGGGCCCCGACCTGAAGGCAGGACTGGGAGCGCTGCGGAGGGGTGCACAACCCAGGACACTGCAGTTTATAGCAGCACAGACAGAAACAGAGATAATGTGGCCTGGAGAGCTCACTGAAGAACAGACAGTGATCTCTCTGCTCTGAGGCAGAGGGTTGGAAATGGTCTCTTCTGCTCTGACTCGCGGAAGAAATGCGGAAAGCCACGAGGGAAAGGTGCCAGAGAACGAAAGCCCCAAAGACTGATTCCCACTGAGCCCATCCCCCACCACAGGGGTGCAGGGCAACTCCGCCCAAACAGGGTTGCCTGAGTAACAGCACGGCAGGCCCCTCCCACAGAAGACAGGCTGGGAAAACAAGAGGCCAGCAACCCTAAGGTCCCAAGAAAACAGGTGCATCTTGCTTGGGTTCTGGTCAATAATTTGGACTCTATACATTCCCTCAAACACCCATCAACAGAATGACTAGGAGGAGGAGCCCCCAAAACAGAAAAGACTCAGAGATTATGACTTATGCTGCAGATTTACAAATGGATGCAGATATAACCAAGATGTCGGAGATGGAATTCAGGCTAGCAATTGTGAAGACAATGGCTAGAATGGAGAAATCAATTCATGGCAACATAGAGTCTCTAAGGACAGAAATAAAAGGTGAATTGGCAGAACTTAAAAATGCTATCAATGAGATCCAATCCAATCTAGATAATCTAACAGCTAGGGTAACTGAGGCAGAAGAACAAATAAGCGACCTGGAAGACAATATAAGAGATAAAAAGGGAAAAGAGGAGGCCAGGGAAAAACAACTCAGAATCCATGAAAATAGAATCAGAGAAATAAGGACACCATGAAGCATTCCAATGTCAGAATCATTGGAATCCCGGAGGGAGTGGAGAGAGAGAGAGGACTAGAAGATGTATTTGAGCAAATCATAGCTGAGAACTTCCCTAATCTGGGGAATGAAACAAACATTCGAGTCCTAGAGGCAGAGAGGACCCCTCCTAAGATCAAGGAAAACAGGCCAACACCCCAGCATGTAATAGTAAAACTTGCAAATCTAAGAACCAAGGCAACAATCTTAAGGGCAGTTAGGGGGAAGAGATTCCTTACGTACAGAGGGAGGAACATCAGAATAACGTCAGACCTATCCACAGAGACCTGGCAAGCCAGAAAGGCCTGGCAAATCATATTCAGGGTATTAAATGAGAAGAACATGCAGCCAAGAATACTTTATTTAGCAAGGCTTTCATTTAGAATGGATGGAGAGATACAGAGCTTCCATGACCGGCAGAAGCTGAAAGAATATGTGACCACTAAGCTGGCCCTGCAAGAAATACTAAGGGGGGTTCTATAAAAGGAGAAAGACCCCAAGAGTGATCTACAACAGAAATTTACAGGGACAATCTATGAAAACAACGTCTTCACAGGCAACATGATGACAATTAATTCATATCTTTCAGTAATCACTCTCAACGTGAATGGCCTAAACGTTCCCATAAAATGGCACAGGGTTGCAGAATGGATAAAAAGACAGGACCCATCCATATGCTGTCTACAAGAGACTCATTTTAAACCTAAAGATACATCCAGACTGAAAGTGAAGGGACGGAGATCCATCTTCCATGCCAGCGGACCTCAAAAGAAAGCTGGGGTAGCATTCTTATATCAGACAAATTAGATTTTAAACTAAAGTCTGTAATAAGAGACACAGAAGGACACTATATCATTCTTTTTTTTTTAAGATTTTATTTATTTATTCATGAGAGACAGAGAGAGAGAGAGGCAGAGGGAGAAGCAGGCTCCCAAGGAGCAGGGAGCCCGATGTGGGACTCGATCCCAAGACCCCTGGGATCATGACCTGAGCCGAAGGCAGACACTTAACCATCTGAGCCACCCAGGCGCCCGACACTATATCATTCTTAAAGGGTCTATCCAACAAGATCTAACAATTGTAAATATCTATGCCCCCAACATGGGAGCAGCCATCTACATAAGCCAACTGTTAACCAAAATAAAGAGTCATATTGATAACAATACGTTAATTGTAGGAGACCTCAATACTGCACTCTCAGCAATGGACAGATCATCTAAGCAGAAAATCAACAAGGAAACAAGAGCTTTGAATGATACATTGGACCAGATGGACCTCATAGATATTTACAGAACATTCCACCCTAAAACAACAGAATACTCATTCTTCTCGAGCGCACATGGAACTTTCCCCAGAATAGACCATATACTGGGTCACAAATCAGGTCTCAACCGATACCAAAAGATTGAGATTATTCCCTGCATATTCTCAGACCACAATGCTCTAAAACTGGACCTCAATCACAAGAAGAAATTTGGCAGAAATTCAAACACTTGGAAGCTAAAGACCACTCTGCTCGAGAATGTTTGGGTCAACCAAGAAATCAAAGAAGAACTTAAACAATTCACGGAAATCAATGAGAACGAAAACACATCGGTCCAAAACCTATGGGATACTGCAAAGGTGGTCCTAAGGGGGAAATACATAGCCATCCAAGCCTCACTCAAAAAAATAGAAAAATCCCAAATTCACCAACTAACTCTACACCTTAAAGAACTAGAGAAAAAGCAATAAATGAGGCCTAAGCCACACATTAGAAGACAAATAATTAAAATTAGAGCAGAAATCAATGAATTAGAAACCAGAAACAAAGTAGATCAGATCAATGAAACTAGAAGTTGGTTCTTTGAAAGAATTAATAAGATTGATAAACCACTGGCCAGACTTACCCAAAAGAAGAGAGAAGGGACCCAAATTAATAAAATTATAAATGAAGGGGAGAGATCATAACCAACACCAAGGAATAGAAATAATTATTAGAAATTATTATCAACAATTATATGTGAATAAACTGAGCAATCTGGATGCAATGGAGGCCTTCCTGGAAACCTATAAGCTGCCAAGACTGAAACAGGAAGAAATTGACAACCTGAATAGGCCAATAACCAGTAACGAGATTGAAGCAGTGATCAAAAACCTCTCAAAAAACAAGAGTCCAGGGCCTGATGGATTCCCTGGGGAATTCTACCAAACATTCAAAGAAGAAATAATACCTATTCTACTGAAGCTGTTTCAAAAAATAGAAACAGAAGGAAAACTTCCAGACTCATTCTATGAGGCCAGCATTACCTTAATCCACAAACCGGGCAAAGACCTCATCAAAAAAGAGAACTTCAGACTGATATCCCTGATGAATATGGATTCCAGAATCCTCAACAACATCCTAGCTAATAGGATCCAACAATACATTAAAAGGATCATCCACCACGACCAAGGGGGATGTATCCCCGGGATGAAAGGGTGGTTCAACATTCTCAAGTCAATCAATGTGATAGAACACATTAATAAGAGGAGGGAGAAGAACCATATGGTCCTCTCAATTGATGCAGAAAAAGCACTTGACAAAATACAACATCCTTTCCTGATTAAAACTCTCCAGAGTATAGGGATGGAGGGAACATTCCTCAAGTTCATAAAATCCATCTATGAAAAACCCATAGCGAATATCATCCTCAATGGGGAAAAGCTGAGAGCCTTTCCCTTAAGATCAGGAACACGTCAAGGGTGCCCACTCTCACAACTGTTCTTCAACATAGTACTAGAAGTCCTAGCAACAGCAATCAGACAACAAAAAGAAATAAAAGGTATTCAAATTGGCAAAGAAGAAGTCAAACTCTCTCTTTTCGCAGACGACATGATACTTTATGTGGAAAACCCAAAAGACTCCACCCCCAAATTACTAGAATTCATACAGCAATTCAGTAATGTGGCAGGATTCAAAATCAATGCACAGAAATCAGTTGCTTTCTTATACACTAACAATGCAACTGTAGAAAGAGAAATTAAAGAAATTATTCCATTTACAATAGCACCAAAAACCATAAGATACCTCGGAATAAACCTAACCAAAGAGGTAAAGGATCTATACTCTAGGAACTACAAAACACTCATGAAAGAAATTGAAGAAGACACAAAAAGATGGAAAAATATTCATGCTCATGGATCAGAAGAATAAACACTGTTAAAATGTCTATGCTACCCAGAGCAATCTATACCTTCAATGACATCCCGATCAAAATCCCAATGACATTTTTCAAAGTGCTGGAACAAACAATCCTAAAATTTGTATGGAATCAGAAAAGACCCCGAATCGCCAAGATGTTGAAAAAGAAAATCAAAGCTGGGGGCATCACGTTGCCCAATTTCAAGCTATATTACAAAGCCATGATCACCAAGACAGCATGGTACTGGCACAAAAACAGACATACAGACCAAAGGAACAGAATAGAGAACCCAGATATGGACCCTCAACTCTATGGTCAAATAATCTTTGACAAAGCAGGAAAAAACATGCAATGGAAAAAAGACAGTCTCTTCAATAAATGGTGCTGGGAAAATTGGACAGCCACACACAGAAGAATGAAATTCGACCATTCTCTAACACCATTCAGAAAGATAAACTCAAAGTGGATGAAAGACCTCAATGTGAGACAGGAATCCATCAAAATTCTAGAGGAGAACATAGGCAGTAACCTCTTTGACATCGCCCACAGCAACTTCTTTCAAGATACATCTCCAAAAGCTAGTGAAACAAAAGCAAAAATGAAGTTTTGGGACTTCATCAAGATAAAAAGCTTCTGCACAGCAAAGGAAACAGTCAACAAAACAAAGAGGCAACCCACAGAATGGGAGAAGATATTTCAAATGACACTAGAGATAAAGGGCTGGTATCCAAGATCTATAAAGAACTTCTCAAACTCAACACCCAAAAAACAAATAATCAAGTCAAAAAGTAGGCAGAAGAGATGAACAGACACTTCTCTGAAGAAGACATACCAATGGCTAACAGACATGAAAAAATATTCATCATCATTAGCCATCAGGGAAATGCAAATCAAAACCACACTGAGATACCACCTTACACCAGTTAGAATGGCAGAAATGGACAGGGAAAGAAACAACAAATGTTGGAGAGGTTGTGGAGAAAGGGGAACCCTCTTACACTGTTGGTGGGAATGCAAGCTGGTGCAGCCACTCTGGAAAACAGTTTGGAGTTTCCTCAAAAAGTTGAAAATAGAGCTACCCTATGACCCAGCAATTGCACTCCTGGGTATTTACCCAAAGACACAGATGTAGTGAAAAGAAGGGCCATATGCACCCCAATGTTCATAGCAGCAATGTCCACAATAGCCAAACTGTGGAAAGAGCCGAGATGCCCTTCAACAGATGAATGGATAAAGAAGATGTGGTCCATATATACAATGGAATATTACTCAGCCATCAGAAAAGATGAATACCCAACTTTTACATCAACATGGGTGGGACTGGCGGAGATTATGCTAAGTGAAATAAGTCAAGCAGAGAAAGTCAATTATCATATGGTTCTCTTATTTGTTGAACATAAGGAATAACATGGAGGACATTAGGAGAAGGAAGGGAAAAACGGGGGGGGGAATTGGAGGGAGAGATGAACTATGAGAGACTATGGACCTGAGAAACAAACAGGGTATTAGAGGGAAGGGGGGAGGGGGGATTGGTTAGCCTGGTGATGGGTATTAAGGAGGGCACGTAGTGCATGGAGCACTGGGTGTTATACGAAAACAATGGATCGTGGATCACTACATCAAAAATTAATGATGTATTGTATGGTGACTAACATAACATAATGAAAATAAAAAAAAATTAGATTTCTAACTTCCACTCTGTTAAAAAGATGAACTCTGAAAAAGAATGGATTAAAAAACAAAAATTAAAATTTTAAAACTATAAAGTTACTGTAAAAGTATAAGAGAATATATTTGTGACCTCGCAGTGAGGAAAAACTTAAGCCTTAAAATGCACAAACCATAACCTGAGAATTTATGGATTTTATCATGACCAATTAAGGATTTAATTTCTATGAAAGACATTATAGATAAAGTTAATGCACGGGTGGTAGATTACTAGAGGCTATTTGCAAAAGCTAAGCTTTATAAGTAACTGATGAGGTCCTACATAAATAAGGAACTCATACAAGTAAATAAGAAAAAGGCAGGAAACTTAATGGAGAATATGTACAAAGGATAGACATAGGCAGATTGATAGAAGAGCAAATCTAAATGGCTGACAAAGTAATCCCCCTTATGGAGATGTTCAAAACTGCTAATAATCTGAGTAATGCAAATTAAAACAATACCAGGTCGCATGTGCAAACTGGGGGCGGATGGCGGTTTTAGAAGCACAAAGGGCAGAAACGTGCCCCCGTGCCCTGACCTGGAAGCGAGGACTGGGACACCTGCTGAGGAGCGCACAACCCAGGACGCTGCAGTTTATAGCAGCACAGACAGAAACACAGATAATGTGGCCTGGAGAGCTCATTGAAGAAGAGACTGTGGTCTCTCTGCTCTGAGGCAGAGGGTTGGAAATGGTCTCTTCTGCTCTCTCAGAAGAGACGTGGAAAGACCCAGGGAAAGCTGCCAGAGAACAAAAGTCCCAAAGACTGATTCCCGCTGAGCCCATCCCCCACCAGAGGGGCAGGGCAACTCTGCCCAAACAGGGTTGCCTGAGTAACAGTGCAGCAAGCCCCTTCCCCAGAAGACAGGCTGGGAGAACAAGAGGCCAACAACCCTAAGGTCCCTAGAAAACAGGTGCATCTTGCTTGGCTTCTGGTCAATAATTTGGACTCTATACATTCCCTCAAACACCCATCAACAGAATGACTAGGAGGAGGAACCCCCAAAATAGGAAAAACTCAGAGATTATAATTTATGTCACAGATTTACAAGTGGATTCAGATACAACCAAGATGTCAGAGATGGAATTCAGGCTAGCAATTGTGAAGACAATAGCTAGAATGGAGAAATTGATTAATGGCAACATAGGGTCTCTAAGAGCAGAAATAAAAGGTGAATTGGCAGAACTTAAAAATGCTATCAATGAGATCCAATCCAATCTAGATAATCTAACAGCTAGGGTAACTGAGGCAGAAGAGAGAATAAGCGACCTGGAAGACAATATAATAGATAAAAAGGGAAAAGAGGAGGCCAGGGAAAAACAACTCAGAATCCATGAAAGTAGAATCAGAGAAATAAGTGACACCATGAAACATTCTAATGTCAGAATTATTGGAAACCCAGAGAGGATGGAGAGAGAGAGAAAACTAGAAGATGTATTTGAGCAACTCATAGCTGAGAACTTCCCTAATCTGGGGAATGAAACAAACATTCGAGTCCTAGAGGCAGAGAGGACCCCTCCTAGGATCAAGGAAAACAGGCCAACACTCCGGCATGTAATAGTAAAAGTCGCAAATCTTAGAACCAAGGAAACCATCTTAAGGGCAGTTAGGGGGAAGAGATTCCTTACGTATAGAGGGAGGGACATTAGAATAACATCAGACCTATTCACACAGACCTGGCAAGCCAGGAAGGTCTGGCAAGACATATTCAGGATACTAAACGAGAAGAACATGCAGCCAAGAATACTTGATCTGGCAAGGCTGTCATTTAGAATGGATGGAGAGATGCAGAGCTTCCACGACCGGCAGAAGCTGAAAGAATATGTGACCACTAAGCTGGCGCTGCAAGAAATATAAAGGGGGGCTGTATAAAAGGAGAAAGACCCCGAGTGATATAGAACAGAAATTTACAGGGACAATCTATAAAAACAAGGTCTTCACAGGCAATATGATGACAATAAATACGTATCTTTCAATAATCACTCTCAACATGAATGGCCTAAACGCTCCCATAAAACAGCACAGGGTTGCAGATTGGATAAAAAGACAGGACTCATCCATATGCTGTCTACAAGAGACTCATTTTGAACCTAAAGATACATCCAGACTGGAAGTAAAGGGCTGGAGATCCATCTTCCATGCCAACGGACCTCAAAAGAAAGCTGGGGTAGCAATTCTCATATCAGACAAATTAGATTTTAAACTAAAGTCTGTAATAAGAGACACAGAAGGACACTGTATCATTCTTAAAGGGTCTATCCAACAAGAAGATCTAACAATTGTAAATATCTACACCCCCAACATGGGAGCAGCCATCTACATAAGCCAGTTGTTAACCAAAATAAAGAGTCATATTGATAACAATATGTTAATTATAGGAGACCTCAATTCTCCACTCTCAGCAATAGACAGATCATCCAAACAGAAAATCAACAAAGAAACAAGAGCTTTGAATGACACACTGGACCAGATGGACCTCATAGATATATACAGAACATTGCACCTAAAACAACAGAATACTCATTCTTCTTGAGTGCACGTGGAACTTTCTCCAGAATAGACCACATACTGAGTCACAAACCAGGTCTCAACTGATACCAAAAGATTGAGATTATTCCCTGCATATTCTCAGACCATAATCCTTTAAAACTGGAACTCAGTCACAACAAAAAATTTGGAAGAACTTCAAATACTTGGAACCTAAAGACCACTCTGCTCAAGAGTGTTTGGGTCAACCAGGAAATCAAAGAAAAACTTAAACAATTCATGAAAACCAGTGAGAATGAAAACACATCAGTCCAAAACCTATGGGATACTGCAAAGCCAGTCCTAAGGGGGAAATACATAGCCATCCAAGCCTCACTCAAAAAAAAAAAAAAAAAAAAAAAGAAAAACCCCAAATTCATTGAATAACTTTACACCTTAAAGAACTAGAGAAAAAGCAACAAATGATGCCTAAGCCATACATTAGAAGAGAAATAATTAAGATTAGACCAGAAACACAATAGATCAGATCAACGAAACTAGAAGTTTGTTCTTTGAAAGATTTAATAAGATTGATAAACCACTGGCCAGACTTATCCAAAAGAAAAGAGAAGGGACCCAAATTAATAAAATTATGAATGAAAGGGGAGAGATCATGACTAACACCAAGGAAATAGAAACAATTATTAGAAATTATTATCAACAACTATATGCCAATAAACTGAGCAGTCTGGATGAAATGGAGGCCTTCCTGGAAACCTATAAGCTGCCAAGACTGAAACAGGAAGAAATTGACAACCTGAATAGGCCAATAACCAGTAACGAGATTGAATCAGTGATCAAAAACCTCCCAAAAAACAAGTGTCCAGGACCTGATGGATTCCCTGGGGAATTCTACCAAACATTCAAAGAAGAAATAATACCTATTCTACCGAAGCTGTTTCAAAATATATAAACAGAAGGAAAGCTTCCAGACTCATTCTATGAGGCCAGCATTACCTTAATCCCCAAACCAGGCAAAGACCCCATCAAAAAGGAGAATTTCAGACTGATATCCCTGATGAATATGGATTCTAAAATCCTCAAAAAATCCTAGGTAATAGGATCCAACAATACATTAAAAGGATCATCCACCACGACCAAGTGGGATTTATCCCCGGGATACAAAAGTGGTCAACATTTGCGAATCAATCAATGTGATAGAACACATTAATAAGAGGAGGGAGAAGAACCATATGGTCCTCTCAATTGATGCAGAACAAGCTATATTTGACAAAATATAGCATCCTTTCCTAATTAAAACTATTCAGAGTATAGGGATGGAGGGAACAATCCTCAAGTTCATAAAATCCATCTATGAAAAACCCACAGTGAATATCATCCTCAATGGGGAAAAGCTGAGAGTCTTTCCCTTAAGATCAGGAACATGTCAAGGATGCCCACTCTCACCACTATTGTTCAACATACTACCAGAAGTCCTAGCAACAGCAATCAGACAACAAAAAGAAATAAAAGGTATTCAAATTGGCAAAGAAGAAGTCAAACTCTCTCTCTTCACAGATGACATGATACTTTATGTGGAAAATCCAAAAGACTCCACCCCCAAATTACTAGAACTCATCCAGCAATTCAGTAATGTGACAGGATACAAAATCAATGCACAGAAATCAGTTGCTTTCTTATACATTAACAATGTAATTGTAGAAAGAGAAATTAAAGAAATGATGCCATTTACAATAGCACCAAAAACCATAAGATACCTCGGAATAAACCTAACCAAAGAGGTAAAGGATCTATACTCTAAGAACTACAGAACACTCATGAAAGAAGTTTAAGAAGACACAAAAAGATGAAAAAACATTACATGCTCATGGATCGGAAGAATAAACATTGTTAAAATGTCTATGCTACCCAGAGCAATCTATACCTTCAATGACATCCCGATCAAAATTCCGATGACATTTTTCAAAGTCCTGGAACAAACAATCCTAAAATCTGTATGGAATCAGAAAAGACCCCGAATCGCCAAGGAAATGTTGAAAAAGAAAAAGTTGGGGGCATCACATTGCCTGATTTCAAGCTATATTACAAAGCTGTGATCAGCAAGACAGCATGGTACTGGCACTAAAACAGACATATCTACCAATGGAACAGAATAGAAAGCCCGGATATGGACCCTCAACTCTACGGTCAACTAATCTTCGACAAAGCAAGAAAAATATGCAATGGAAAAAATACAGTCTCTTCTATAAATAGTGCTGGGAAAATTGGACAGCCACACACAGAAGAATGAAATTCGACCATTCTCTAACACCATTCAGAAAGATAAACTCAAAGTGGATGAAAGACCTCAATGTGAGACAGGAATCCATCAAAATTCTAGAGGAGAACATAGGCAGTAACCTCTTTGACATCGCCCACAGCAACTTCCTTCAAGATACATCTCCAAAAGCTAGTGAAACAAAAGCAAAAATGAAGTTTTGGGACTTCATCAAGATAAAAAGCTTCTGCACAGCAAAGGAAACAGTCAACAAAACAAAGAGGCAACCCACAGAATGGGAGAAGATATTTCAAATGACACTAGAGATAAAGGGCTGGTATCCAAGATCTATAAAGAACTTCTCAAACTCAACACCCAAAAAACAAATAATCAAATCAAAAAATGGGCAGAAGGCATGAACTTCTCCAAAGAAGACATACAAATGGTTAACAGACACATGAAAAAATATTCATCATCATTAGCCATCAGGGAAATGCAAATCAAAACCACACTGAGATACCACCTTACACCAGTTAGAATTGCAAAGATGTACAGGGAACAACAAATGTTGGAGAGGTTGTGGAGAAAGGGGAACCCTCTTACACTGTGGTGGGAATGCAAGTTGGTACAGCCACTTTGGAAAACAGTGTGGAGGTGCCTCAAAAAATTAAAAATAGAGCTACCCAATGACCTAGCAATTTCACTCCTGGGTATTTACCCCAAAGACACAGATGTAGTGAAAAGAAGGGCCATATGCACCCCAAGGTTCATAACACCAATGTCTGCAATAGCCAAAGTGTAGAAAGAGCCGAGATGCTCTTCAACAGATGAATGGATAAAGAAGATGTGGTCCATATATACAATGGACTATTACTCAGTCATCAGAAAGAATGAATACCCAACTTTTACATCAACATGGATGGGACTGGAGGAGATTATGTTAAGTGAAATAAGTCAAGCAGAGAAAGTGAGTTATTATATGGTTTCACTTATTTGTGGAACATAAGGAATAGTATGGAGGACATTAGGAGAAGAAAGGGAAAAATGAAGGGGGTAAAACGGAGGGAGAGATGAACCATGAGAGACTATGGGCCCTGAGAAACAAACTGCAGGTTTTAGAGGGGAGGGTCGTGGGGGGATGGGTTAGCTTAGTGATGGGTATTAAGGAGGGCACATACTGCAAGGAGCACTGGGTGTTATAAGAAAACAATGAATCGTGGATCACCACATCAAAAACTAATAATGTATTGTACAGTGATTAACATAACATAATAAAATAAAATTAAAACAATACCGACCCACTATGTCACCTACACCAGAGCTGTGAAGATTGGGAAGCTAGATAATGCCAAGCAGTATAGGAAATTGTGAAGCACAGGAACCTTGCATGCTGTGCATTGCATAGGTGCAACTGGGGAAAATAGTAGAATTTTGAAGATCAATTTTGTGTAACTTACAATTTGTAACAGCTATTTTTGCTTTGTGCTAGCTTTACTGTGCTGTCAGAGAAGTCCGCTCTGACTGAAGGTACGTCCAGGCCAGGTGATTGTCCTAAGAATCTTAGCATTATCTTTAGCTTCCTAGAGTGATAACTTTTCTGATACATAATGATGGGACAGATGACAGAATGATGAAATTATAATGTCATCATTGTTGCATTAGGAACTAAATTGTTTTGAAAATGGCTTAAGGTCATAACTTGTGGATTGGGAGGGAGAACACTCATGGTAAAAGGAGAAGGGGTCTCCAGATATTTCTGTGAATCAATCAATTTTATTGAAAAGCTTTTTAGCACCCCACATCAATATACTGTTTGTCTTACGGTATGTTAAGATATATGTCTCTGTTTCAGCTGAGATCTCAAAGCCAACTAGCAAATTTACCAAAAGCAAGATCCTAGATCACCAACTTATTCATAACCTGCAAAGAAGTGGATATTTAATTAACTCATTCAGTGGCTGAAGAGTTAATCTGTGCATGAACTTTCCTTGGTGAGATTGGTGTGCTATATAAGCTTCCCCAGCTCTAGAAGGAAATGAGGATGCTTCTCCTTAAGTCAGCAGAGAGAAAGAGATCCAGTGAGAGAGTTTGATCATATGCAGGGAATTTTAGAGTCTAAGGACTGATATACCAGCTGTGGCAAAGCAACAAGAAACTACTGAACTGCATCCCCTCTGATGGTCGGGAAAGGGTGCAAGATGTTTCTCAGTGGTCAGCTGTGGGCCAAGAGGAGCAGTTCTGACTCCTCATGAGACTCCCTGAAGCAGAGCTACAATGGTACTAGAGCTGCTAGAGGACGGCCAGATGCTCAGGAGCTGAGGCAGGAACCTGGGAGCGAGTCTCAGGACCTGTGCCCGATGTCCCAGAGGTGTGTCTCCAAAGCCCTGGAAACAGCCCTGCAGGACATGGGAATCATCTGCATCGAGGGTCATCCTGGTGCCCACTCCAATCCATGCACTGGCCTCCAGGGATTGAGGAGGCACTCAGGTAGAGACTCCTCATGCAGAGTCTCCAGGGGCCATTATTATCTGCCACTTCCTTGTGCTCATAAAAGCAGTCCCACATCAGGTTCTAAGAGTCTGAATGGTAATCTCTGCTCCTCTGGCATAGTTTCAATCACAGATGTGTAAGTATTTTCTAATTGCGCAGCTAGAGCTCCACTTCTCTTGGAGATAGACTTTTCCCTGCCTTGCTCTGTGAGAGAGATGGGTGGAAAGGGGAGTATGATTGTTACAGGATTTCTATTCCTTTAGTACCTGAGGTTCTTGGGCACACCACTTGGAAGAATGAAGAGATAGAGCAGGTGAAGAGTGGTGGGCAGCAAAGCAAAATTTATTGAGCCATAGTACAAGGCTTCTGGAGAAGGAAGGGACCCCAGAGGGTTGCCATTTTGGCATTTAAATCTAGGGGTTGTTATAAGCTCTTTTGTGGAACTATTTTAAGCAACCAGAGTGTGGGCCTCTTGCAGATTGGCTGCTAAGGCATGACGATCAGGGTTTTGATCATGCACGTCTACCTATCAGGTTAATATTGAGTGCTCATGGTCTTTTTGGGCTGACATCTGGAGAGTTAGGTCTTAACTAGTGATAGTGACAAATGTTTTATGGTTAATTGTTTTGTCTCAGGATCTTTTGCAAAAGTCACTTCTGCAGAAGCTGCTAGACAGAATGCTACTGTGGTCTTAGCTGTTATGGGTCTCTGCTTGCTGGGGACCCTGGCTCTGACTATCTAATTGTCCAACTAACTTCTAACATGATGACCCTGGGGAGGGAGTAATCAAAGTCTGTGCTTTGGGTGGAATAGGCTGAATATGTGTAAGCGTGGTGCTTCCTTTGTTTCTGGTAATTTGATATCACTCAGAATGTCCATCTGCTGGTTTGCTGATTCTTTATTAAATAAAAAGTAATGTCTTTATTCTGCAAAAAAGAGAAGAGACTAGAATACCCTGCATTGTGGAGAACATCAGAAACACATATTGTGTGACTTTATCATGGGAAGCTGTCTCTCACATTGACCTGGTACAACTGCATGCTAGTTTTTATTTATGGAGCTCTTGCTGTGCTCATTCAGTTTATGTGTTTTCTATGGGATTTCAGTTATGAGTAAGGGATTGGATAATGTACTTTAGAGATCCTTGCAATTTAAACATTCTGCATTTCTAAGGTGCCTTTTTTGAGAATTCTCTCTAATAAAGAGGCCTCGAGTCCCTTAGAACAAAGCAGGAAGTCAGGACTGAGAGCCTGGAAAGCATGCTTTCTCATGAATTTTTTTTCTTTCTTTCTTTTTTTTTAAAAGATTTATTCATTTACTTATCTCACACACACACACACACACACAGAGCAAGCACAAGCAGGAGGAATGGCAGGCAGGGGAGAAGCAGGTTCCCTGCTGAGCAAGGATCCCAATGTGGGGCTCCATCCCAGGACTCTGGGATCATGACCTGAGCTGAAGGCACATGCTTAACCAACTGAGTCACCCAGGTGCCCCTGAGTTTTCTGAGAACAATTCTTTATGGGTCCTTCGTGGCCATCCTCGAGATCTTCCTATGCTGTGAATCCCTGGAAACTTTTTTTTCTTATATTATATGAGATTTCATGGTCTTGGATAAGAGAGGAAGAAGCCATTTTCATGTAACTCTGTGAATTATCTGTGCTTCACATGGTGACTCACAGCCCTTAGTCTCTTCTGTAGGAGGGGCAGCTGTCACCTGTGGATCATGACTTGAGTACCACCTGGGGGACATTGTTCCAGATTTGGAGATAGTATAATTGTTTTTCTATTCTGTTAACTGTGTGAGCTTAAAAGAGTCAGGTATCTTCTGTCACTTTTAGTTTTTGAAACCGTAACTCATGATTGTATGAGAGTAAGATAATATGGTAGATATGAAGCCTTTTTTCTAAGTGATACAGAATTCTGAATATGTGAGGAAGGGAAGGAGCTCTCTCTCTCTCTTTTTTTCCTTGGAAATTCTGCCAGAGTGCCTGACGTTCAAACAGTAGCAATCAATTACAGAAAGTTAAACCATTGTGTCCCCCAGATAACTATTAGGAAATAAATGAGTAAGCAGGACAAGTATCCTCAAGGATTATGGTCAAATGGGTGATATAAATTGCACAAATACTTGTGTGTTGAGTGGTGGAGTGGAGGTCTGCAGTTTCCAAGAAGGAAGAAACTTAAGTTTCATTTGAAGGAAACAGTGTCATTGAAGCTGAGATTTGAAACAATGAAGATTGACAGATAGAAATGGGGAGAGGAAGAAAGACAGCCAGGTTGAGTGGATAGAAATGATCCTGAAAAACAAAGGAAAAGATACTCTAATTTGAAGGCAGACAGTGGTCAGCAGGAGTGCAGTGTCACCCAACCAGTGCATAGCAGCTCATGAGTAACGGGAACACAGGGAAGGTGTGGTGGACGTGAGCAGGATGATTGCGGGGCAGCCAAGACTGGGGGCCCAGTAGACAAGGCCACAGCATGAGGAGATCCCTGGGAGAAAGTGAAGGTGTGGGAGACCCTGAGGAAGGAGGTGTGGCTGCCAGCACAGGGCTCCATGAAACAAACTATTTCAACACTGATGTGTTATGAACTTGCAGCTCTAGGATGATCTCTCCTCTCAGGTCCAAATACCAAATGTTTATATGATGTCTTTTCTCGGATATCTCAAAGATGCCTCAAAAATAACATGGCTAGCCCTGAACCCATCATCTCCTCCTGGAGCTAGGCCCCTTCCAGCTTTTCCTGTTTTCATGACTCATCGTGTTAACCATGTA
The DNA here is from genome assembly GCF_029215605.1 of Mirounga angustirostris. Lineage (NCBI taxonomy): Eukaryota > Metazoa > Chordata > Mammalia > Carnivora > Phocidae > Mirounga > Mirounga angustirostris. The sequence continues at coordinate 202,889,015 of NW_026991710.1, forward strand.
GTTGCTAAAACCAGGGACCTAGGTCAGCACAGCATATCATCAAGGTTGCAAACTGAAATGTAGAACTTGGTGTCACCATGTCATAGCTGTGTAATTTTAGGCAAATTATTTAATCTCTCTGAAGGTTATTTTTAAAAATGTTTATTGCAATATGGGTGTGATATGCTATTTCATAGGTTTATGTGTTTTGGTGAGAGAATGGGCTACTTTAAGGCTTGTAGAATGGTTGGTCACTCCATGTATGTCAGTTATGATTATTATTCCTAATCCACCCTCTTCCCACCTCCTACTAAGACTGTAAAAACTGTGTCTCCTACTATCTATCCCTCCACTGCCTCCATTTCCTCTGACTCAATGCTTACAATGCTCATCTGAAATGCCATCACCCCCATGTTTGGATGAACTTGGTGGCTTGTTCTGTCCATTGCTATGCCTTCCATTCCATTGTCCATACAGTGGCCAGAAGGGCCTTTCTAGAACATGGACAACTCAGGTCCCAGAAATATCGTCCTGCTGCTCTTAGATTCCCAATGACTCCAACTCCACCAAAGCACCTCCTGTCTTTCCCCTTCATCCCAGCCTCCTGGGCTTCCTAGCCTCATGCTTCCTCCAGCCTCCAGAACCTGTACCTGCTCTTCTTAGTGTGAAGGTTCTTCACACCTAACTCACCTTCACCTACTTAACCTCTGTCCATGCTTGAGATTTCAATTCACATTTTCTGAGGGAAGCTTTTGATGACTTCTCCAAAACAGGGTGAGCCCTATGTTGCCTTCTTTTAAAGCAATTATTACAGTTTTTATTATATTAAAAAAAGCATTTGGTAAATTTATAACCCCCAATGTGCATTCTCCTGAATGTACAGTCAAATTCTGCTTTGTTCATCATTTTATTTTTAGCACAAACCAACGTGCCCAGCAAAGAGAAGTTTCTCGAAATATGATTGAATAAAATGAGCAGGATGGGAGCGCCTGAGTGGCTCAGTCATTAAGCGTCTGTGTTCAGCTCAGGTCACGATCCCAGGGTCCTGGGATCGAGCTCCACCTCGGGCTCCCTGCTCCACGGGAGGCCTGCTTCTCCCTCTCCCACTCCCCCTGCTTGTGTTCCCTCTCTTGCTGTGTCTCTCTCTGTCAAATAAATAAATAAAATCTTAAAAAAAATGAGCAGGATGAGTTAGCTTAGTGGATTGGTCTAATTTATCCTCAGAAGTAGGAGGAAGGGTTAAAAAGGTAAAAGTGTAAGCAGAGTTTAGGAATGACCAGGGTTTGGGGATTCTTTTGATGGAAATATAGTTGTCCTGGAGAATTCATTTGCTCCTAGTAATGTGAAATATACACTAAGGGAATCTGAACCTTTATCTGGCGTGTTCTCTCACCCTTCTGAATTTAAGGTTCAGACACACACATGGGCACAGGGCAGAGAGTCAAAGAAGTGCTGTTTGAGTAAAGGCCCAGTACTTACCTTCATTTCTAAAAAGTTTTAGTTCTCTCTTTAGCTCCTATAATTTGCTTCAGATATCAAACTGCACAATTCATTCTTCTTGGATTAGAACTTGAGCATTTTGAACTAAGGGATCCTTTGTATAACCATTTTAATTTTATCAAGCATTTTTATTAACCAACTTAAAGTCTAGAACAGTATTCTTTAATGACACAAACACGAACATTCAAATTAATTTACATCCGGCCAGGAAATAACAACTATCCTGGGAATCAATTATTCAAATAAACATATTCAAGTAAAAGACTGGATGTTTAGTAACAGATTGAACTATCAAGATGGTACAGACATAGCATATTGCCATTAATAGAAATACCAGTCATTAAAAGTTTGAAACTAAAATAATCCAATGGTATGAATATAAATCATATTAAAATATTTTTATAGAGCATTATATTGTCATCAGTTAAGGGAAATTAAATTTTTAGACACCCAATTGAAAGTCTATCAGTTTGGGAGAGATAAAACTATATGTATTTTTTTCACCCAGTGGCTACATAACTCTGCCAGACATTTATTTCATTGAGACTCAGTGTTTTCATCTAGAAATTGGAATGGCAGCATTACTCAATTACTTATCTTGGGGACTTATGAAAGGGGAAGGAGTTAGTGAGAATCTGGATAGAAAGTGCTCCAAAGTTGTGAGAGTCCTCCTCCACACGGCACCTGTGGTGACTGTACACAGACATGGAATCCTGCATTAGCCAAATGGCTTTTCAAGCTTCCAGAGCACTGGGTCTCTAATTTATTGGGATGAGTCTCCTGAAAAGTTTATTAAAATACAAGTAACTTAACCTGAAATTTGGGGTTTCTAATTCAGTATGCTTATTACTGAAGCTTATCATAACAAATTAAATTAAAAAAATACAAATATCCACTAATAAGGAAGATATTAAAAGTTTGCTGTATTCTTATGAAGACTTGTATATAACCCAAACATCATGTTTTAGGAGAATATTTATGGCCATGAGAATTTATCACAATATGGTGCTTGAGGAAAAAACAGGTTAGAATGTGTACTCTCTGAACCTACTTTTAAATATTTATGCATGGAAAACTGATTAGAAGGACATACACCAAATCATTAGTGGATGTTTTCTTTCTTTGGTGGAGACATTAAGGGTTTTTGCTCAGAGATTCTTGCACATTCTGTGTTCTGCAACTCGTGTTCACATGTCACCAGGATGATTGCAGGTGGAACTGACCCAGCCATTATTAATACGGAACTCGTAGGGTGTACGGTGCCCTCTTGTGATTTTTTTTCTAATTAAATACTGTCTGTATTGTGTATTTTTGAGATTTTATTTACAAGTGAAACACTGGATCACTTATGTCTGTGTTCGGTGGTAGGTATGAGCTCTGGAGGATGCTGCTCTTCTGGGTTGGAATCTGATGTGCACGGTAATGACTGTCCTCTGTAACACTTGTTCCCTTGTTTTGCAGACCATTGCTACCGCAGCATAGGATTATTGTAATCTGAGTTTCTCTTTGCCTAATCCCCCAAAGGGAAGTGGGTAACATCATGGAAGGAAAGAATCAAACAGCTCTGTTTGAATTCATCATCTTGGGATTCTCCAACCTAAATGATTTGCAAGTTCTACTCTTCACAGTATTCCTTATGACTTATATCTGTACTCTGGGAGGAAATCTCTTCATTATCTTGGTGACCATGGCTAATCCACATCTACGTACTCCCATGTACTATTTTCTGAGGAATTTGGCCTTTCTTGACATCTGCTACACCACCACCAATGTCCCCCAGATGATGGTGCATCTCCTATCAGAGAAGAAGAGCATTTCTTATGGAGGATGTGTGGCTCAAATTTTTGCCTTCATTTTCTTTGTAGGGTCAGAGTGTCTCCTCCTGGCAGCCATGGCATATGACCGTTACATTGCAATCTGCAAACCCCTCAGGTACTCAGTGATTATGAACAGGGCCCTGTATGGCCGGTTAGCCGCCTCATGCTGGACTGGGGGTTTCTTCAACTCAGTCGTGCACACAGCACTTACCTTCCGCCTGCCCTTCTGTGGCAACAACCAGATTCCTTATTTCTTCTGTGACATCCCCCCTTTGCTGCTGTTGTCTTGTGGGGACACTTCTGTAAATGAGTTGGCATTGCTCTCCATTGGGATCTTCATTGGGTGGGCTCCTTTCCTGGGCATCGTCCTTTCCTACCTCTCTATTATCTCTACCATCTTGAGGATCCAGTCCTCAGAGGGGAGGCAAAAGACCTTTTCAACCTGTGCTTCACACCTGTTCATTGTCCTTCTCTACTACGGCAGCACCATCTTCACATATGTGCGGCCCATCTCATCTTACTCACTGGAGAAAGACAGACTAATCTCCGTATTGTACAGTGTTGTTACCCCCATGCTAAACCCTGTAATTTACACACTGAGGAATAAAGACATCAAAGGGGCTGTGAAGGCCATGGGGAGAAGGTGACAGATGCCAATTCCCTCTTTTGATATGTAACTTTCACTCATCTGTAACCAATATTCTTATATCAGAAATTAACTTTTCACTAGCCAACTGTTGGCAGTGACACTAAACTTACAGGTTGATTGCAGTGTTGGGACAGATAGTGAACAGTTGACACACTCAAGTCTAAGTGTACATATTCTTGAGCTTTAGTTTAGTTAGTCCTGTGCAAGAGACATGGATGTTGCTGTTTTTAGGTAATTTTCTTCTTAGAATACTGTCCATTCCTGAATCCTTCATTCAAAATATGGTGCCACTCTTTCATGCAATATGTGCTTGATGGTCATTACCTTCTAGTACTTTCCTTCCTTTGTGTATTACCACTTATATGTTGAGGAATGTGAAAGCCCTTATCCTAATGCTCCTCATATATGTTTATTATATTCCTCTTCTTACTACTTAAGTCATGCTTTTGGCTTTTCTTTATTAGGTTCTTCTTAAGAAAGCATCATAATCAATGCATTGAGTTCACATTACACTGCTTTTGACAGAGCTATGTGAATCAAGATGAAACAATGTTTTATCTCTGGTTCTGCTGACAATTAAGGTTAGTTTTTTCCCCAGTTGCATGGGTCAATGACAATTTATCTTCATGTTGGAAGGAAGACAGCCATAGTTTCTCAATCCCAGCTTATATTCCTTACTGTGTCCAAAAAATGGAATATCCTGAAAGAATGTTTCTAGAAATAAGGCCACACGACATGTTACTATTTTATAGGGTATTTAGAATTTAGGAAATCTTTATCTAAAACAAAGATAAACTCAAAATGGATGAAAGACCTCAATGTGAGACAAGAATCCATCAAAATCATACAGGAGAACACAGGCAGCAACCTCTTCCACCTTGGCCACAGCAACTTCTTTCAAGACACCTCTCTAAAGGCAAGGGAAACAAAAGCAAACATGAACTTTTGGAATTTCATCAAGATAAAAAGCTTCTGCACAGCAAAGGAAACAGTCAACAAAACCAAGAGGAAACCCATGGAATGGGAGAAGATATTTGCAAATGACATATCAGATAAAGGGCTGGTATCCAAGATCTATAAAGAACTTCTCAAACTCAGCACCCAAAAAACAAATAACCCAGTCAAGAAATGGGCAGAAGACATAAACAGACACTTCTTCAAAGAAGACACACAAATGACCAACAGACACATGAAAAAATGCTCCACATCACTCGGCATCAGGGAAACACACATCAAAACCACAATGAGATACAACCTGACACTGGTCAGAATGGCTAAAATGAACAAATCAGGAAAAGACAGATGTTGGCAAGGATGTGGAGAAAAGGGAACCCTCTTACACTGTTGGTGGGAATGCAAACTGGTACAGCCACTCTGGAAACCAGTATGGAGTTATCTCAGGACATTAAAAACAGAACTATTTATGACCCAGAAATTGCATTACTGGGTATTTACCCCAACGATACAGATGTACTGAAAAGAAGGGGACCTGCACCCCAATGTTCATAGCAGCAATGTCCACAATAGCCAAACTGTGGAAGGAGCCAAGATGTACTTCAACAGAGGATTGGATAAAGAAGATGTGGTTCATATATACAGTGGAATATTACTCAGCCATCAGAAAGGATGAATACCTACCATTTGCATTGACACGGATAGAACTGGAGGGTATTATGCTAAGTGAAATAAGTCAAGCAGAGAAAGACAATTATCATATGGTTTCACTCGTATGTGGGACATAAGGAATACGGCAGAGGACCATAGGGGAAGGGAGGGAAAACTGAATGGGAAGAAATCAGAGAAGGAGACAAACCATGAGAGACTCTGGACTCCAGGGAAAAAACTGAGGGTTGCAGAAGGGAGGGGTTGAAGGATGGGGTAGCTGGGTGATGGGTAGTAAGAGGGTATGTGTTGTGATGAGCACTGTGTGTTATACACACCTGATGAATCATTGAACACTACATCAAAAGCTAATGATGTATTATACGTTGGTTAACTGAACATAATAAAAAATAAAATACAAAAATAAAGTCTTTGCTGAAAAAAAATTAGATCACGGAATTGGAGAAAAATATACAGAAAGGTAACTACAGGTTGTTTGGAGGGGGGAATAGAAACTGTTTGTTGCATAGTAACTATAGTTAGAAAAGAGAGTAGGAAGCACACATATTAAAAGCAAAGGTACTAACGTACTGCTTTTCCTATGTTATTACTATGTAAGGAACAGGCATGAAGACAAGAGAAGTGGGCAAGCAAAGTGGTCCAAGAAAGAAAGAAATATGGGAAAGGGAGAGAAAATGTGAAAGATAAGGAAGGAGGCTGAGAGATGCAAAGAAGTTCCTTGCAATGTAGGGCAGAGAGAAGGGCTCACGGAGGAGGGGCCAGGGTCTAGTTCCTTCCTTCCCAGTTCTTCCAGAAGCTGTTTCTCCTCCTCCTCAGATCTGCTCATGCCTCCCTGGCTGGCATCCTGGTTCTCATCTTTGTGCTCTGCCACAGTGCCTAGCCCACACCTGTTGCCCGCACCTCACTTCTGAGTTAACTCTCCCATGGTGGTGCTGTGTGCAGACTCCTTCCCAGTTTCAAAGAGACCTCCACCTGACAACAATGATCTGTGGTCAGTGCATTCAGTCTCCTAGGAACTGCCTGTCTTATCTATCACCTGATCTCCTTTAGAAACTAAATAATTCTCCCCACAGTTACTACATCCTGCAACATTCCTTTCCATTTTCCTTTATACTGTCTTTTAAAAAGCAAAAATGTTTACTTTTGATGAATTCCAATTGGTCATTATATATATATTTTCTCTCTTAAATTCAGCTTTATTGAAGTATAATTGGCATATAAAATTGTAAGATATTTAAAGTGTACATCGTGATGATTTGATACAAGTATACATCATGAAAAGACCCCTCCCATCCTGTTAATTAACACATCCATCCATCCATCACCTCTCATATTTATCTTTTTTCTTGATGAAAATATTTAAGTTCTGCTCTCCTACAAATTTTAATTATACAATACAGTGTTCTCAACTCTAGATAGCCATCATGTTTTACATTAGATCCTCAGACCGCATTCACCTTAGAGCTGAAAGTTTATATCCTTTTAACTCCCTCTTTCTTTTACTGACCACCACTTCCCAACCCTGGAAAGCACTTTTCCACTCTGTTTTTGAGTTTGACTTTTTTTTTTTTTAAAGATTCCACATATAAATGACACCATACAGTACTTGTCTGTGTGGCTTTTTCCTTGCATTATGTCCTCAAGTTCTACCCCTGTTGTTGCAAATAGCAGGAATTACTTCTCTTTCCCGGCTGAGTATTCCTCCTCCCTCCATTTTCAACTGTGGCATGAAATAAGTCTCAGGAGGCATTTGGAATCAACTTTTTTGGGGGGAGACTCTTGGCAACCTGTTAAAACATTACCTTTCAGAGTAGGGTTCCTCAAAAAATTAAAAATAGAGCTACCCTATGACCCAGCAATTGTACTACTGGGTATTTACCCCAAAGACACAGATGTAGTGAAAAGAAGGGCCATATGCACCTCAATGTTCATAGCAGCAATGTCCACAATAGCCAAACTGTGGAAAGAGCCGAGATGTCTTTCAACAGACAAATGGATAAAGAAGATGTGGTCCATATATACAATGGACTATTACTCAGCCATCAGAAAGAATGAATACCCAACTTTTGCATCAGTATGGATGGGACTGGAGGAGATTATGCTAAGTGAAATAAATCAAGCAGAGAAAGTCAATTATCATATGGTTTCACTTATTTGTGGAACATAAGGAATAGCATGGAGGACATTAGGAGTAGGAAGGGAAAAATGAAGGGGGGGAAATTGGAGGGGAAGATGAACCATGAGAGAGTATGGATTCTGAGAAACAAACTGTAGGTTTTAAAGGGGAGGGGGATGGGGGGATGGGTTAGCCAGGTGATGAGTATTAAGGAGGGCACATATTGCCTGGAGTACTGGGTGTTATATGAAAACAATGAATCATGGAACACTACATCAAAAACTAATCATGCACTGTATGGTGACTAACATAATAAAAAAAAAAAAGAGAGAGAACAAATGATCATTATATTTTTTTCCTTTGACTGTTAGTTCTTTTGGTTTTTGTGCCCTAAGAAATCTTTGCCCTCCATAGATCCACAAAGATACTTTCCTGTAGCTTTTATATTTAGGTCTATGATCCAACTTGAATTAATTTTTGGTGTAATGTTGAGGTTTTTCCTTTTTCCTGGAGAGATAGCTGTGTTTTGTTGTGTTTTTACAGCACACCTTGTTGAAAAGACTATCCTTTCCACATTGTGTTGTCTAGACACTTTGGTCAAAATTACTTGGGCACATATATTTTGCTCTATCTAGATGTTTTATGTTCTGTTTGAGCTTAGACTACCAGGTGTAACCTGTATTCTGAAAAGAATCAGATTTACTGATTTGCAAGGAGGAAGGGAACTCCAGAGTAACCGTTGCATGTTACACTTGACAACAGAAAGGAAGCAAGCATCATCCATAAGGGTTGGTTTCCATCTGAAGAAATCTGAGCAGGGTCTACAGGAAGCAGGGCTCAGTTCTAAATTGGGTACTGTTGTTGAGGAGGGCTTGGGAGAAGCAGGGATTAACAGGAGACTAGGTACTATCCTGTGGCCAACCCAGATTAGCAATTAGGTATGCCGAGTAGTAGATGGATGTAGTAAATCTAGGGTGCTACTGAGAAGAAAGCAGCAGTCCCTCAAAGTGTTACTGTGTGCCCTATTGACTCTGCAGCTGCTTTATCTGTATCTGCCCTCTGGCATGAATAAGGGCAAGGCTGCTTTTTGCTTTATCATTTCAAGCTGATTTCCACTCTTTCTCTCTCACATAGGGTTTTATTACATTTTTGGTTCCATGATCTACTCATCTATTAAGCCCACACTGTCAGGCTTACTGTAGCTTTGTAGTAAGTTTTTAAATACAGTTGTTTAAATACTGAAATATATTCTTTATTCAAGAATGTTTTAGTTATCTAAGTATCTTTATTTCTACAAATAAATTTTAAAACCAATTTATCAATTTCTACTGGAAAGCCTGCTGGGGTTTTTATAAGCATTGAAAGTATAGAAAAATTTGGAGAGAGTTTATGTAGAGCAGGGTTTCCCAATCTTTTAAAATTGTCCCTCTAAGGAGAATTCTTCATATTTTCCCCCCTAATCATCCCACCCCCATGAAATTTTAATACCTCAGATATATTTGCACATCTTTATGAACTGTGGCCTTTGAAGAAACACAAGTCATTGTAACATCGAAGAAGTTTTTTATACCCCAAGAACCAATTTTCACCCCCTTGGGAGCAACATCATCCCAGTTTAGATTACATGATCCAGATTAGCATGTTTTATCTCTCCATTTACATGTGCTTTTTAAATAGTTCAGCACTGTTTTGTAGTCTTCAGTATAGAGGTCCTTCATGTCTTTTTGATGAAATTCATTCCAAAATATTTTCTTGTTTGTTTCTATGCTTTCACATATTGTTCTCTTCTTTAAATTTGATTTCCCAGTTGTTTGCTGCTAGTGTATAGAAATATAGAAACACAGATGAATTTGTGTAATAATATTACCTACTAAAATCTTGCTAATTTTTATTTTCTTTCAGGAATTTTAAGAATTAATTTTGTATTAGCCACAACAACATACATTTAAAAGATAATAGTACAAATATGCAAAATATATTATTTAGTCAGTCAACAGTTTAGGTTGTTTGCCTAAGCAAGCTCATAAATCCCTTGAAGTAAGCCCATAGTCTACTCCTTACCTACAGGGTAAGGTTTGGGATCTAGAAGAAGGGAATCATTGAATTTATGTATTATCTCACCAAACCTCCACTTTTAAGATAAATCTGGTTAGAATTTTTTAAACCTCATCAACTCTTAGAAATGGAAAACATGTATCTTTCTGCATACAATTAAAAGATGCCACAGTTCCTGGCATCCATCAGTGAACACATCTGACATAAGCTTGTATACAGCTCCCTCCACATGTTCTTGTGAAGATTTACCAACGTCAGAGTTTTTAGAATCTCAGTGCAAGTCTGATCTCTCAAAGACATCAGCTCCAGATACAGTTTGTCTGTATGACCTGAGCAACTTCTTTGATGTCCTCTTGTTAATTTTTCTTACTAGTGCCTTTCAAGTAAGTTTTGTTTTGTTTTGTTTGGCAGATTCTAAAGGCATTTTTATGGCAACATTATGTTTCAGAGTTTTGCTCCTTCCTTATCAATCTTATTTTTTTTTTTTGCTTTTTTGCGCAAAACCTTCAGTAAAATGTTCAATAGAAATGGTGAGAGTTGACATCTTTCACTTCTGATATTTTATTCTTGATATTTCTAATCTCTATCTTCCCTTTAGTTTTCTTTGTCAATATTGCTAGAGGCTTATTATTTCATTAATTATTTTCAAAGAACTAGCTTTTGGTTTCCTTGATTTTTCTATATTGTTTTTCTGTTTTCAATTTCATTGATTACTGTTCTTTATTATTTTCATTCAGCTACATGATTTGGATTCCTTTCCTATTCTTTTTCTATTTTCTATTTTTTAAGTTTCTTGAAGTTTGCTATTAATTTGAGCACTTTCTTATTTTCTAATATGACGATTTAAGCACTACTTGAGCTGCATTTCACCCATCTTACCATTATATTTTGATTTTAATTTGATTCAAGTATTTATTGATCTCCCTTGACTTTTTCTTTGATCAAGAAAATTCTTTAAACTTAAGAGAAGAAAGATAATCTACTATCATTATGTAGATGTTTACTACTTTTGTTCCCTTCCTTCTCTCCTGATTTTACAAGTTTCCTCAGGTATTGTCCTCCTTGTATCCGTAGAACTTCCTTTAGCAATTCTTTCAGTGAAGTTCTTCTGGATACCACTTCTCTTAGTTTTCACTCATCTAAGAATATTTTTACCTGACATAATTCCTTAAGGATAGTTTCAATGCACACAAAATTGTGCCTTTTTTTTTTTTTAAAGCACTGTAAAAATGTTTCACTTCCTTCTGGCTTCCATAGTTTCCAATGAGCAATCTGCAGTTATTCAGATCATGGGTCTCTAGTTGATCTGTTGGTTTTGTCTGGCTGTTTTCCATATTTCCTATTTAATTTTCATTATTTTCTCTGGTTGTAGATTGTTTTGGGAGGATTAATCTTGTTTGGAGTTGTCTCAGCTTCTTGAATCTGTTATCTTTTATATCTTATATATATCTTATAGCTTTTACCAAACTTAGGAGTTTTTCATTGTTTCTTCTAATATATTTTTTAAAAAATATCACACACTTTTTTTTTCTTTCCTACCAGGACTCTGGTGACAGAAATGCCATTCTTTTGTTATTGTCTCATAGATTTCTAAAGTTTTGTTAAATTTTTTCCAAATATTTTCTGTCTTTTGCTTAGATTGGATCAATTTTACTAACCCAAATTGAAGTCTACTCTCTCTGTTTTGCCATCTTCATTCTGCCACTGAGTCCATCCAACAGTTAATTTTGATGATTGTAGTTCAGTTCTAAAATTCCCATTTACCTGTTCTTTATATTTTCTTTTTTTTTGCTAAGACTTTCTATTATTCCATATATTTTGTGAGTGTTTTCAATTGCTATTTAATCACTTTTATATCTGCTTTAAATTCTTTGTCAGATAACCCAACATCTATGTCTATTCAGTATTAGAATCTGTTGATTGTGTGTCCCTAGAAGTTGAAGATTTTTTGGGTTCTGTGTATGCTGAATAATTTTGGATTATCTTCTAATTGCTTTGACTATTACAAGTCTCTGGGTCTTGTTTAAGTCCTATGGAGAGAAGAGAGACAAGATGAAGAATAGGGGACCTTGTTTCATCTGGTTCCATGAATTTAGATAGACAACTCTCAAGTCATTCTGAACACCTATGAATTCAACCTGAGATGTAAGAAAAGAATTGCTGGAATTCTACAAGTAGAAAAAAAGACCACTTTTTGTAAGGTAGGAGGTGCGGATAAGTGAATCTGAGGGGATATATCAGAAGATAATGAGTAGGGGGAGGGAGCCTTCATAAGCCAGCTACTGGAAAGTGATATGGCCCTGGAGTGCAATATTGGAATCCTTAGAAAACTGCTCCAGTGAGAGACATCCCTGCCTGAAAGGCGCTCAGGTAGTGGAGCGGGCAGAATCTTAGGTGGGACAGTGTGGCCTCAGGATCCCTAGGGTCACAGAAAAAATGGGGTGCCTGAGTCAGCAGAGTTCCCAAGCATTGGAGCAGAGAAAATAGTGAGGGTGAGCAAGGCTGAGAGGGGGTTCTCAGCTTAGTTTGCCATAAACCAGGAACCAGAACATGATCCAGTGACAGCTCTCTGCAGGGGGCCCTGCAAAGGACAAATATGCAAGGACCCTCTGTTTCCCCCTGAGAGGATTAGTGTAGGTGTGCACCATAGGAGTCAGCAGAGTTTGGCACACATGAAAGTGAAGACTGCTTGTCCCCGAGGGCTCGCTGAAGAGAGGGGACCACAGTCTCTCAGCTCTGGGACTCAAGATCAGGGCACAGCCATTTTTTTTCATGCTCTAGAGAGGTGGAGAAGGCCTGCAGGGAACAAAACCCATGCAGAGCAACAAGGAGCAGCTCACACTGAGCCCAGCCCCCTGACTAGGGGTGGTGCCACTCAGCCCAGGCAAAGACACCTGAGAATCAGAGCAGCAGGCTCCTCCTCCAGAAGACCAGCTGAAACAACAGGGAAACACCAAGTTTACAGAGAACAGTACTACAAAACTCCAGGGCTAGGAGAAAATAATATATAGAGTTCTAGGTTTTTTCCATCATGATTTGTTTATCTTCCAGTTTAAAATTTTCCTTTTTTTCCCTTTTCAACTAGTTTCTTATTTTATCAACTCTTTGTTTTTAAGTCTTTTTTTTAAACTTTCACTTATTACATTTACATTTTATATATTCATTTTTGGCTTCCTTTCACTGTATTCAATTTTATTTTTGTATGTATATAAGTTTTGATTTCTTTACAATTTTGAGATTTAGTGTCTTCTAACAAACAGACAAAAATACACCCAGGACCAAGCGGATGACCCTGTTTTGTCTACCTGGGAAATTATATTCTCTTTCCACCTCATCTTTTTTGTTTGTTTGTTTCTGATCTCTTAGGATTTGTCTAGTGTGTATTTTGCTTGGGTTGTGGTTGATGTTTTTTATTTTGTTCTCTCATTCACCCATTCTTTTCTGGGCAAAATGACTAGAAGGAGGAATTCACAACAAAAGAAAGAACCAGAGGTAATATTCTCTGCCACAGATCTAATCGATATGGATATAAGTAAAATGTTGGAGCTGGAATCCAGGATAACAATTATAAAGTTACTACCTGTGCTTGAAGAAAGCATAAATGACACTAGAGAATCTCTTAGTGCAGAAATGAAATCTAATCAGGCCAAATTAAAAATACTCTAACAGAGATGCAGTCTAAATTGGATGCTCTAACAACTAGGGTAAATGAGGCAGAAAAGAGAGTAAGTGACATAGAAGACAAGTTGATGGAAAGGAAGGAAACTGAGGAAAGGAGAGAAAAACAACTAATGGATCATGAAGGGAGGTTTCAAGAAATCAGTGATGCCATAAAATGGAACAATATTAGAATTATTGGAGTCCCCGGGCGCCTGGGTGGCTCAGTTGGTTAAGCGACTGCCTTCGGCTCAGGTCATGATCCTGGAGTTCTGGGATCGAGTCCTGCATCGGGCTCCTTGCTCGGCAGGGAGCCTGCTTCTCCCTCTGACCCTCCCCCCTCTCATGTGCTCTCTGTCTCTCTCATTCTCTCTGTCTCAAATAAATAAATAAAATCTTAAAAAACAAAAAAGAATTATTGGAGTCCCCAAGGGAGAAGAAAGAGAGAGAGGGACAGAAACATATCAGAGCAAATCATAGCTTAGAACTCTCTTAATCTGGGAAGTAAACAGGTATTCATGTTCACGAGTTAGAGAGGAACCCTCCAAAAATCAATAAAAAATAGATCAACATCCCAGCATATAATAGTGAAGCTTGCAAATTCAGAAATAAGAAGAATATCCTGAAAGCAGCTCAAGATAAGAGGTTCTTAACCTACCAGGGTAGGAATATTAGACTGCCATCAGAACTATCCACAGAGACCTGGCAGGCCAGAAAGGACTGGCATGATATATTCAGGGTACTAAATGAGAAAAACATGCAGCCAAGAATAATTTATCCAGCAAGGCTGTCATTCAGAATGCAAGGAGAGATAAAGAGCTTCTAGGCAGACAGAAACTGAAAGAATAAGTGATCACTAAACCAGCCCTGCAAGAAATATTAAGGGGGTCCTGTAAGTGAAGAGAGAGCCCAAAGGAAATATAGACCAGAAAGAAACAGAGGCAATCTACAGAAACAGGGACTTTACAGGTAATACAATGGCACTATATTCATATCTTTCAATAGTTACTCTGAATGTAAATGGGCTAAATGCTCCAATCAAAAGACACAGGGTATCAGATTGAATAAAAAGGCAAGACAAATCCATATGCTGTCCATAAGAGATTCACTTTAGACCTAAGGACACCTCCAGACTGAAAGTGTGGGGTGGTAAACATTTATCATGCAAATGGACCTGAAAAGAAAACTGGGGTAGCAGTCCTCATATCAGACAAATTAGATTTTATTTTTATTTCTTTTCTTTTCTTTTTTTAAATTTTATTATGTTATGTTTGTCACCATACAATACATCATTAGTTTTTGATGTAGTGATCCACGATCCATTGTTTTCGTATAACACCCAGTGCTCCATGCAGTGCGTGCCCTCCTTAATACCCATCACCGGGCTAACAAATCCCCCCTCCCCCCTCCCTTCTAAAACCCTGTTTGTTTCTCAGGTCCATAGTCTCTCATGGTTCATCTCTCCCTCCAATTCCCCCCCCCATTTTTCCCTTCCTTCTCTTAATGTTCTCCGTGTTATTCCTTATGTTCCACAAGTAAGTGAAACCATATGATAATTGACTTTCTCTGCTTGACTTATTTCACTTAGCATAATCTCCTCCAGTCCCATCCATGTTGATGTAAAAGTTGGGTATTCATCTTTTCTGATGGCTGAGTAATATTCCATTGTATATATGGACCACATCTTCTTTATCCATTCATCCATTGAAGGGCATCTCGGCTCTTTCCACATCTCAGCTATTGTGGACATTGCCGCTATGAACATTGGGGTGCATATGGCCCTTCTTTTCACTACATCTGTGTCTTTGGGGTAAATACCAGTAGTGCAATTGCTGGGTCATAGGGTAGCTCTATTTTTTAATTTTTGAGGAACCTCCACCCTGTTTTCCAAAGTGGCTGTACCAACTTGCATTCCCACCAACAGTGTAAGAGGGTTCCCCTTTCTCCACAACCTCTCCAACATTTGTTGTTTCTTTCCCTGTCCATTTTTGCCATTCTAAGTGGTGTAAGGTGGTATCTCAGTGTGGTTTTGATTTGCATTTCCCTGATGGCTAATGATGATGAACATTTTTTCATGTGTCTGTTAGCCATTAGACAAATTAGATTTTAAACCAAAGACTATAGTAAGGGATGAAGAGAGACGCTATATCATACTTAAAGGGTCTATCCAACAAGAAGATATAAAAATTATCAATATTTATGCCCCTAATTTGGGAGCAGCCAATTATATCAACCAATTAATAAGCAAAGGCTGTCCTAAGAGGGAAGTACACAGCGACACATCTCTCTCAAAAAAATGAGAAGAGTCTCAAATACACAAGCTAAATTTACACCTAAAGGACCTGGAGAAAGAACAGCAAATAAAGCCTAAATCAAGCAGGAGAAGAGAAATAATAAAGATTAGAGCAGAAATCAATGAAATAAAAATTAGACGAATATTAGAACAGATCAGTGAAACTAGAAGCTGGTTATTTGAAAGAATTAATAAGATTGATAAACCCCTAGCCAGACTTATCAAATAGAAAAGAGAAAGGAACCAAATTAATATTAAATCATGAATGAAAGGGGAGAGATCACGACCAACACCAAGGACATACAAACAATTTTAAGAACATATTATGAGCAAATATATGCCAAAGAATTGTGCAATCTGGAAAAAAATGGATGCATTCCTGAAAAATTATAATCTACCAAAATTGAAACAAGAAGAAATAGAAAACCTGAACAGACAAATAACCAGCAAGGAAATTGAAATGGTAATAAAAAGTCTCCCAACAAACAAGAGCCCAGGGCCGATGACTTCACAGGGAAATTCTACCAAACATTTAAAGAAGAAATAATACCTATTCTTCTGAAGCTGATAGAAAAAAAAAGAAAAAGAAAGAAAGAAAGAAAGAGAAGGAAAACTTCCAAACTCTTTCTGAGGCCAGCATTACCTTGATCCCAAACCAGACAAAGATCCCATCAAAAATGAAAATTACAGAGCAATATCCCTGATGAACATGGAAGCCAAAATACTCAACAAGATCCTAGCCAATAGGATTCCACAGTACATTAAAAGGATTATTCACCACAACCTACTGGGATTAATCCTGGGCAGCAAGTTTGGTTCAACAATCGTAACTCAATCAATTTGATACAGCACATTAATAAAAGAAAGGACAAGAACCACACGATCCTCTCAATTGATGCAGAAAAAGCACTTGACAAAATACGGCATCCTTTCTTGCATAAACTCCCCCCACAGTGTAGGGATAGAAGGAATATATCTCAATACCATAAAAACCATCTACAAATAGCCCATAGCAAATATCAGTCTCAATGGGGAAATACTGAAAGCTTTTCCCCTAAGGTCAGGAACACGACAGGGATGACCATGCTTAGCACTATTGTTCAACATAGCACTAGAAGTCCTAGCCTCAACAATCAGACAACAAAAAGAAATAAAAAACATTCAAATAGGCAAACAGGAAGTCAAACTCTCTTTGCAGATGAATGATACTTTATGTGGAAAACCCAAAAGACTCCAACCCCGAATTACTAGAACTCCATACAGCAATTCAGCAATGTGGCAAGATTTAAACCAATGCACAGAAATCAGTTACATTTCTATACATTAACAATGAGACAGAAGAAAGAGAAATTAAGGAGTTGATTTCATTTATAATAGCACCAAAACCCATAAGATACCTGGGTATAAACCTCACCAAAAAGGTAAAAGATCTATATTCTAGAAATTACAGAACACTTATGAAAGAAATTGAGGAAGACACAGAGAAATGGAAAAATATTCCATGCTCATGGATTGGAAGAATAAGTATTCTTAAAATGTCTCTGCTACCTGAGCAATCTACACATTCAATACGATCCCTACCAAAATACCATTGACATTTTTCACAGAGCAGGAACAAATAATCCTAAAATTTGTATGGTACCAGAAAAGCCTCAAATCATCAAAGGAATGTTGAAAAAGAAAACCAAAATTGGTGGCATCACAATGGCTGACTTCAAGCTCTATTACTAAAGCTGTGATCATCAAGACAGCATGGTACTGGCACAAAAACAGACACATAGTTCAATGGAACAGAATATAACCCAGAAATGGACCCTCAACTCTATGGTCAATTAATCTTCAACAAAGCAGGAAAGAGTATCCAATGGAAAAAGGACAGTGTCTTCAATAAATGGTGCTGGGAAAATTGGACAGCCACATGCAAAAGAATGGAACTGGACTATTCTCTTACACCATACACAAAGATATACCCAAAGTGGTTGAAAGACCTCAATGTGAGACAGGAATCCATCCAGATCCTAGAGGAGAACACAGGCAGCAACCTCTCTGACCTTGGCCACAGCAACTTCTTGCTAGACATGTCTCTAAAGGCAAGGGAACCAAAAGCAAAAATGAACTTTTGGGACTTCATCAAGATAAAATCTTCTGAAAAGCATAGGAAAGTCAACAAAGTTAAAAGGCAACCTATGGAATAGGAGAAGATATTTGCAAATGACATATCAGATAAAGGGCTAGTATCCAAGATCTATAAAAACTTATCAAACTCAACACCCAAAAAACAAAGAATCCAGTCAAGAAATGGGCAGAAGACATGAACAGACATTTCTCCAAAGAAGACATACAAATGGCCAACAGACACATGAAAAAATGCTCCACATCACTTTGCATCAGGGAAATAAAATCAAAACTACAATGAGATACCACCTCACACCAGTCAGAATGGCAAAAATCAACAAGACAGGAAACAACAAATGTTGGCGAGGATGTGGAGAAAGGGGAACTCTCTTTTTAAAAATTTTTTTATTGTTATGTTAATCACCATACATTACATCATTAGTTTTAGATGTAGTGTTCCATGATTCATTGTTTGTGCATACCACCCAGTGCTCCATGCAGAACGTGCCCTCTTTAATACCCATCACCAGGCTAACCCATCCTCCCACCCCTCTCCCCTCTAGAACACTCAGTTTGATTTTCAGAGTCCATCGTCTCTCATGGATCGTCTACCCCTCCGATTCCCCCCCGCTTCATTCTTTCCCTCCTCTATCTTCTGCTTTTTTTCTTAACATATATTCATTATTTGTTTCAGAGGTACAGATCTGAGATTCAACAGTCTTGCACAATTCACAGCGCTTACCAGAGCACATACCCTCCCCAGTGTCTATCCCCCAGTCACCCCATCCCTCCCACCCCAACCCCCACTCCAGCAACCCTCAGTTTGTTTCCTGAGACTAAGAATTCCTCATACCAGTGAGGTCATATGATACATGTCTTTCTCTGTTTGACTTATTTCGCTCAGCATAATACCCTCCAGTTCCATCCACGTCATTGCAAATGGCAAGATCTCATTCCTTTTGATGGCTGCATAATATTCCATTGTATATATATACCACTTCTTCTTTATCCATTCATCTGTCGATGGACATCTGGGCTCTTTCCACAGTTTGGCTATTGTGGACATTGCTGCTATAAACATCAGGGTGCACGTACCCCTTCGGATCCCTACTTCTGTATCTTTGGGGTAAATCCCCAGTAGTGCAATTGCTGGATCGTATGGTAGCTCTATTTTCAACTTTTTGAGGAACCTCCATACTGTTTTCCAGAGTGGCTGCACCATTCCCACGTGGAATGCAAGCTGGTGCAGCCACTCTGGAAAACAGTATGGAGGTTCTTCAAGAAGTTAAAAATAGAGCTACCCTACAACCCAGGAATTGTACTACTCTGTATTACCCCAAAGATACAAATGTAGTGATCCAAAGGGGCACCTCCGCCCTAATGTTCATAGCACCAATGTCCACAATAACCAAACTGTTGAAAGAGCCTAGATGTCTATCAACAGATGAATGGATAAAGAAGATGTGGTTCATGTATACAATGGAATATTTCTCAGCCATCAGAAAGTATGAGTATTTACCACTTGCATCAGCCTGGATGGAACTGGAGGGTATTATGTTGAGTAAAATAAGTCAGTCAGAGAAAGACAAATATCATATGGTTTCACTCATATGTGGAATATAGGAAACAGTACAGTAGATCATAGGGGATGGGAGGGAATGAATGGGAAGTCAGCAAAGAGGGAGAAAAACCATGAGAGATTAACTATAGGAAACAAACTGAGGGTTGCTGGAGGGAAAGTGGGTGAGGGGATGGGGTAACTTGGTAATGGGCATTAAGAAGGGCATGTGATGTAATGAGCACTGGGTGTTATATGCAACTGATGAATTACTGAACTCTACATCGGAGACTAATGGTGTACCATATGTTGGATAATTGAATTTAAATTAAAAAAAAAAAGAAAGTTTCTATGGAGTGTTCTTTCTTAGGGTAGAAAAATAATAATAAATAAAATAAATCCTATGGAGAATGTGGATGCCTTAGCAGGAAATTCATCTGGTTAAGTTTAAGCCTCAGGTTCCAGCACACCTCTCTGGGCTGTGGTGGCAATGTTGGTTCAATCTTCAAAGCTTCTTCAGGTTCTTCAGATCAGTCCCACTGAGTGTCCCATCAGAAAGTTCAGTTCTCCAAGTTTTTGCTCTATGCTATTTCGTATCAGCTTCACACATGTGAAATTTGTTATCATTCTTTTATCTTCCTGGTAATATCTGGTTCTGTGGGGTCCCTTTTTGTCCTCTGATTAGAGACCTAGAGCTCTAATTATCCTGGTCTGCCATCTACTTCCTCAACTGCACTCAGCTTGAGGAGGAGCTGGAAGAGAGAAAACATCTGTGGGGTTTGCTCCACTCTCATGGAACTGTATGTTTTCCTCTATCAGAAATTTTACACTTGTGAGTTCTGTTCCCACTTCTGCCACAGAATAGGCTGGGCATGATAAATAGAGAAAAGAGTAAAAATAATAGGACCTGATCTGTGACATCAGCTCCTGTGTGGGTCTTCAATCCAACAGTCTTAAGGCTTGAACTGTAGCCTCAGGTCTGCCTGAGAGTCCAGCCTGCCAGGGATTTAAATAAATTTATCTCTCTATACTCCTCCTATTGGTTCTGTTCTCTCAAGAATCTGGACTAGGATAGATTTTGATATTCCTCTTCATCTCCATGAGCCAGAGACAGAGGGCTTCTCCTAGAGCTCTCTCTGATGGTGGTGTGGTGCTAATTGTGTTACTTCTGTGTTTCTGATTGTGTTCAGCTCAAGTTGAGAGATTGTGGAAGGAAAAAAATGTTAAACACTACCAATTTGGTAGTTCTTTGAATTCCAGTATTCTTCCCCAATCCACCTGCTAATATTGACTTTTCAGGGTGTTCAAATAACTTCTCCTTGTACTCTGTTCAGGTTTTGTGGCTGCATTTAGTGGGAGACATGGAGTGAGGTGTTTATGCCATTAGATTGTGAACCTGATCCTATATTTTGAAATTTGTTTAACATTAAGTGAAACAAAATAGTCAATGCTTGTTTCTAACAGATGCTGTTTTTCACCCTGTTTCAACTCTCTCAGCACTGGAAAAATTGGCCATAATAGCCATTGTGAGTGGGCACAGAAATAGCTGGAAGCACCATCAGACTTGTAGTCAACAGGTTTCAGTCTGAAGTTGGGCATTTACTGTTAAATACCAGTATAATCTTAGTCAAGACGATTATGGTTTTCTTAATTTCATTTTTATTTTCTGTATAATAAATATTATTTTTTTATTATGTTGTTAGCCACCATACAGTGCATCATTAGTTTTTTATATAGTGTTCAATGATTCATTAGTTGTGTATTAAAACCATAAAAGCAAAAGTAATATTTGAAGTAAGGAACTGTAGAAAACAACCCATTGTTATTTGGGAAGGAGAATGATTAGAGATTATTATATGTGACTATAGGATAGGACTAACATATACTAACCTACTTGATAGTCACAGCAGCCAGGCAAAAGAGGGATTATTACTACCCTTTTATAGATAAGCAATGAGCCACAGAATTGTTAAGAAGCTTTTCTAAGGTCACATATCTAACAATGGGTAGGCTGTTTTTCAAACTCAAAGAATCTAATTTTTTAAAAGACTTTATTTTATTTATTTGTCAGAGAGAGAGAGCTAGAGCGAGCACAAGCAGGGAGAGCAGCAGAGGGAGAGGGAGAAGCAGGCTTCCCGCTGAGCAGGGAGCTTGATAATGGGACTCAATCCCAGGACCCTGGGATCATGACCTGAGCCAAAGGCAGGCACTTAACTGACTGAGCCAAGGAAGGGAGTATTTTAATAGAGTTGGATGCAGCATGTGGGTGGTGACAAATAGTTTCGATTTTTTAAAAAAATTTTATTATGTTATGTTAGTCACCATACAATACAT
Organism: Mirounga angustirostris; assembly: GCF_029215605.1. NCBI lineage: Eukaryota > Metazoa > Chordata > Mammalia > Carnivora > Phocidae > Mirounga > Mirounga angustirostris. The sequence continues at coordinate 202,910,711 of NW_026991710.1, forward strand.
CATTGGTTTTTGATGTAGTGATCCACGATCCATTGTTTTCATATAACACCCAGTGCTCCATGCAGCATGTGCCCTCCTTAATACCCATCACCGGGCTAACCAATCCCCCCTCCCCCCTCCCTTCTAAAACCCTGTTTGTTTCTCAGGTCCATAGTCTCTCATGGTTCATCTCTCCCTCCAATTCCCCCCCCCCGTTTTTCCCTTCCTTCTCCTAATGTCCTCCATACTATTCCTTATGTTCCACAAATAAGTGAAACCATATGATAATTGACTTTCTGCTTGACTTATTTCACTTAGCATAATCTCCTCCAGTCCCATCCATATTGATGCAAAAGTTGGGTATTCATTCTTTCTGATGGCTGAGTAATAGTCCATTGTATATATGGACCACATCTTCTTCATCCATTCATCTGTTGAAGGGCATCTTGGCTCTTTCCACAGTTTGGCTATTGTGGACATTGCTGCTATGAACATTGGGGTGGATATGGCCCTTCTTTTCACTACATCTGTGTCTTTGGGTAAATACCCAGGAGTGGAATTGCTGGGTCATAGGGTAGCTCTATTTTTAAATTTTTGAGGAACCTCCACACTGTTTTCCAAAGTGGCTGTACCAACTTGCATTCCCACCAACAGTGTAAGAGGGTTCCCCTTTCTCCACAACCTCTCCAACATTTGTTGTTTCTTTCCCTGTCCATTTCTGCCATTCTAACTGGTGTAAGGTGGTATCTCAGTGTGGTTTTGATTTGCATTTCCCTGATGGCTAATGATGATGAACACTTTTTCATGTGTCTGTTAGCCATTTGTATGTCTTCTTCAGAGAAGTGTCTGTTCATCTCTTCTGCCCACTTTTTGACTTGATTATTTGTTTTTTGGGTGTTGAGTTTGAGAAGTTCTTTATAGATCTTGGATACCAGCCCTTTATCTCTAGTGTCATTTGAAATATCTTCTCCCATTCTGTGGGTTTCCTCTTTGTTTTGTTGACTGTTTCCTTTGCTGTGCAGAAGCTTTTTATCTTGATGAAGTCCCAAAAGTTCATTTTTGCTTTTGTTTCACTAGCTTTTGGAGGTGTATCTTGAAAGAAGTTGCTGTGGGCGATGTCAAAGAGGTTACTGCCTATGTTCTCCTCTAGGATTTTGATGGATTCCTGTCTCACATTGAGGTCTTTCATCCACTTTGAGTTTATCCTTGTGAATGGTGTTAGAGAATGGTCGAGTTTCATTCTTCTGCATGTGGCTGTCCAATTTTCCCAGCACCATTTATTGAAGAGACTTTTTTTCCATTGCATATTTTTTGCTGCTTTGTCATAGATTATTTGACCATAGAGTTAAGGGTCCATATCTGGATTCTCTATTCTGTTCCATTGGTCTATATGTCTGTTTTTGTGCCAGTACCATGCTGTCTTGGTGATCACAGCTTGGTAATATAGCTTGAAATCGGGCAACGTGATGCCCCCAGCTTTGTTTTTCTTTTTCAACATCTCCTTGGCGATTTGGGGTCTTTTCTGATTCCATACATATTTTAGGATTGTTTGTTCCAGCACTTTGAAAAATGTTATTGGGATTTTGATCGGGATGGCATTGAAGGTATAGATTGCTCTGGGTAGCATAGACATTTTAACAATGTTTATTCTTCTGATCCATGAGCATGGAATATTTGTCCATCTTTGTGTATCTTCTTCAATTTCTTTCACGAGTGTTTTGTAGTTCCTAGAGTATAGATCCTTTACCTCTTTGGTTAGGTTTATTCCGAGGTATCTTATGGTTTTTGGTGCTATTGTAAATGGCATTGTTTCTTTAATTTCTCTTTCTACAGTTGCGTTGTTAGTGTATAAGAAAGCAACTGAGGGCGCCTGGGTGGCTCAGATGGTTAAGCGTCTGCCTTCGGCTCAGGTCGTGATCCCAGGGTCCTGGGATCGAGTCCCGCGTCGGGCTCCCTGCTCCTTGGGAGCCTGCTTCTCTCTCTCTCTCTCTCTGTCTCTCATGAATAAATAAATAAAATCTTTAAAAAAAAAAAAAGAAAAAAAAAAAAAAGAAAGCAACTGATTTCTGTGCATTGATTTTGTATCCTGCCACATTACTGAAATGCTGGATGAGTTCTAGTAATTTGGGGGTGGAGTCCTTTGGGTTTTCCACATAAAGTATCATGTCGTCTATGAAAAGAGAGAGTTTGACTTCTTCTTTGCCAATTTGAATACTTTTTATTTCTTTTTGTTGGCTGATTGCTGTTGCTAGGACTTCTAGTACTATATTGAACAACAGTGGTGAGAGTGGGCACCCTTGACGTGTTCCTGATCTTAAGGGAAAGGCTCTCAGCGTTTCCCCATTGAGAATGATATTCGCTGTGGGTTTTTCATAGATGGATTTTATGAACTTGAGCAATGTTCCCTCTATCCCTATACTCTGGAGAGTTTTAATCAGGAAAGGATGTTGTATTTTGTCAAATGCTGTTTCTGCATCAATTGAGAGGACCATATGGTTCTTCTCCCTCCTCTTATTACTGTGTTCTATCACATTGATTGATTTGAGAATGTTGAACCACCCTTGCATCCCGGGGATAAATCCCACTTGGTCGTGGTTGATGATCCTTTTAATGTATTGTTGGATCCTATTAGCTAGGATGTTGTTGAGGATTTTGGAATCCATATTCATCAGGGATATCGGTCTGAAATTCTCCTTTTTGATGGGGTCTTTGCCTGGTTTGGGGATTAAGGTAATGCTGGCCTCATAGAATGAGTTTGGAAGTTTTCCTTCTGTTTCTATTTTTGAAACAGCTTCAGTAGAATAGGTATTATTTCTTCTTTGAATGTTTGATAGATTTCCCCAGGGAATCCCTCAGGCCCTGGACTCTTGTTTTTGGGGAGGTTTTTGATCACTGCTTCAATCTCGTTACTGGTTATTGGCCTATTCAGGTTGTCAATTTCTTCCTGTTTCAGTCTTGGCAGCTTATAGGTTTCCAGGAAGGCCTCCATTTCATCCAGACTGCTCAGTTTATTGGCATATAGTTGTTGATAATAATTTCTAATAATTGTTTCTATTTCCTTGGTGTTAGTCGTAATCTCTCCCCTTTCATTCATAATTTTATTAATTTGGGTCCCTTCTCTCTTCTTTTGGATAAGTCTGGCCAGTGGTTTATCAATCTTATTAATTCTTTCAAAGAACCAACTTCTAGTTTCATTGATCTGATCTACTGTGTTTCTGGTTTCTAATTCATTGATTTCTGCTCTAATTTTCATTATTTCTCTTCTAATGCATGGCTTAGGCCTCGTTTGTTGCTTTTTCTCTAGTTCTTTAAGGTGTTGAGTTAGTTGGTGAATTTGGGGTTTTTCTATTTTTTTTGAGTGAGGCTTGGATGGCTATGTATTTCCCCCTTAGGACCACCTTTGCAATATCCCATAGGTTTTGGACCGATGTGTTTTCATTCTCATTGATTTCCATGAATTGTTTAAGTTCTTCTTTGATTTCTTGGTTGACCCAAACGTTCTCGAGCAGAGTGGTCTTTAGCTTCCAAGTGTTTGAATTTCTGCCAATTTTTTTCTTGTGATTGAGTTCCAGTTTTAGAGTATTGTGGTCTGAGAATATGCAGGGAATAATCTCAATCTTTTGGTATCGGTTGAGACCTGATTTGTGACCCAGTATATGGTCTATTCTGGGGAAAGTTCCATGTGCGCTCGAGAAGAATGAGTATTCTGTTGTTTTAGGGTGGAATGTTCTGTAAATATCTATGAGGTCCATCTGGTCCAATGTATCATTCAAAGCTCTTGTTTCCTTGTTGATTTTCTGCTTAGATGATCTGTCCATTGCTGAGAGTGCAGTATTGAGGTCTCCTACAATTAACGTATTGTTATCAATATGACTCTTTATTTTGGTTAACAGTTGGCTTATGTAGATGCCTGCTCCCATGTTGGGGGCATAGATATTTACAATTGTTAGATCTTCTTGTTGGATAGACCCTTTAAGAATGATATAGTGTCCTTCTGTGTCTCTTATTACAGACTTTAGCTTAAAATCTAATTTGTCTGATATAAGAATGCTACCCCAGCTTTCTTTTGAGGTCCGCTGGCATGGAAGATGGATCTCCGTCCCTTCACTTTCAGTCTGGATGTATCTTTAGGTTTAAAATGAGTCTCTTGTAGACAGCATATGGATGGGTCCTGTCTTTTTATCCAATCTGCAACCCTGTGCCGTTTTATGGGAACGTTTAGGCCATTCACGTTGAGAGTGATTACTGAAAGATATGAATTAATTGTCATCATGTTGCCTGTGAAGACGTTGTTTTTATAGATTGTCCTTGTAAATTTCTGTTGTAGATCACTCTTGGGGTCTTTCTCCTTTTATAGAACCCCCCTTAGTATTTCTTGCAGGGCCAGCTTAGTGGTCACATATTCTTTCAGCTTCTGCCGGTCGTGGAAGCTGTGTATCTCTCCATCCATTCTAAATGAAAGCCTTGCCAGATAAAGTATTCTTGGCTGCATGTTCTTCTCATTTAGTACCCTGAATATGTCTTGCCAGGCCTTTCTGGCTTGCCAGGTCTCTGTGGATAGGTCTGACGTTATTCTGATGTTCCTCCCTCTGTACGTAAGGGATCTCTTCCCCCTAACTGCCCTTAAGGTGGTTTCCTTGTTTCTAAGATTTGCAAGTTTTATTATTACATGCCGGGGTGTTGGCCTGTTTTCCTTGATCTTAGGAAGGGTCCTCTCTGCCTCTAGGACTCGAATGTTTGTTTCATTCCCCAGATTAGGGAAGTTCTCAGCTATGAGTTGCTCAAATACATCTTCTAGTCCTCTCTCTCTCTCCACTCCCTCCGGGATTCCAATGATTTTGACATTGGAATGCTTCATGGTGTCCTTATTTCTCTGATTCTATTTTCATGGATTCTGAGTTGTTTTTCCCTGGCCTCCTCTTTTCCCTTTTTATCTCTTATATTGTCTTCCAGGTCGCTTATTTGCTCTTCTGTCTCAGTTACCCTAGCTGTTAGATTATCTAGATTGGATTGGATCTCATTGATAGCATTTTTAAGTTCTGCCAATTCACCTTTTATTTCTGCCCTTAGAGACTCTATGTTGCCATTAATTGATTTCTCCATTCTAGCCATTGTCTTCACAATTGCTAGCCTGAATTCCATCTCCGACATCTTGGTTATATCTGCATCCATTTGTAAATCTGCAGCATAAGTCATAATCTCTGAGTCTTTTCTGTTTTGGGGGCTCCTCCTCCTAGTCATTCTGTTGATGGGTGTTTGAGGGAATGTATAGAGTCCAAATTATTGACCAGAACCCAAGTAAGATGTACCTGTTTTCTTGGGACCTTAGGGTTGCTGGCCTCTTGTTTTCCCAGCCTGTCTTCTGTGGGAGGGGCCTGCCGTGCTGTTACTCAGGCAACCCTGTTTGGGCGGAGTTGCCGTATGCCCCTGTGGTGGGGGATGGGCTCAGTGGGAATCAGTCTTTGGGGCTTTCGTTCTCTGGCGCCTTTCCCTGGCGGCTTTCCGCATCTCTTCCGCGAGTCAGAGCAGAAGAGACCGTTTCCAACCCTCTGCATCAGAGCAGAGAGATCGCAGTCTGTTCTTCAGTGAGCCCTCCAGGCCACACCATCTCCGTTTCTGTGCTGCTGTAAACTGCAGCGTCCTGCGTTGTGCACCCTTCCGCAGCACTCCCAGTCCTGCCTCCAGGTTGGGGCACGTCTCTGCCCTTTGTGCTTCTAAAACCACCAGCCACTCCCAGTTTGCACGTGCGCAACTTTGCCACTTTGGTTTTCGTCCAGGGGCCTGCAGTTCACGTGCGCGCGACTCCATCGCTCCGGGTTTCCACCCCCGGGGACTGCAGTTCACTGGTGCGACCCTGGCACTCCGGGTGTCCGTCCCTGGGACTGCCCTAAAGTCTTTTCCCTGACGGTACCGGTCTGCGAGTCTGTGCCTGTCCTCAGCACGGGAGGCTGTCACTCACCGGCGGTGTAGGATCCCCATGGCCAGGCACCCACCCGCCGCCGTTTATCCTCCAATATCTGCCCACAGAATCACGGCTTTCCGCTTCGTACTTCAAAACCAACCACCTCCGATATTCTGTTTGCAGAGATCCAGATCTTCTTACATCTCAGGCTGGTTTCGTGGGTGCTCAGAGTGGTGTGGTAGATATCCAGCTCAATTCCGGGGACCAGCTGAAATAGGTTCCCCTACTCCTCTGCCATCTTTCCCCCCTCATAATCGCTTTTCAACAAGTTTTTCACACCTACCGTTTTTATAGATACATGCTTTATGTTAGTCATTTTTTCACTCTATTCAATATTTTTCACACCTATAGTTTTTATAGATATATGCTTTATTTTAGGCATTTTTTTACTCTATTCAATTTTACCTTTATTTATATATGAGTTTTACTTTCTTTGTAATTTTGGGATGTAATATCCTCTAAAACACAGTCCAAAATACACCCAGGAACAACTGAAACACCCTGTTTTATCCACACAAAGATTATAACCCTTCCTCCTACTCCCCCCTTTTTTTTAATTTTAATTTCCTAATTTTATTCTTGAGTTTCATTTTGGCTTTGTTTTTCTGGTGGTGGCTTCTGACCACTCTGGATTTTGCTAATGTACATCTTTATTGGGTCATGGTTTATATTTTGGACTCTGCTCATTCACTCAACCATTGCTTGACAGAATGACTAGGAGGAGGAACTTTCTACAAAGAAAAGAGAGACAATGTCTCTGAAGAAAGAGAAATTAAGGAATCAGATTCCATTCACTACAGTACCAAAAATTATAAGATACCTAGGAATAAACCTAACCAAAGAGGTAAAGGATCTATACTCTAGAAACTACAGAACACTTATGAAAGAAATGGAAGAAGACACAGAAATGGAAAAACATTCCATGCTCATGGATTGGAAGAGTAAACATTGTTAAAATGTCTAAGCTGCCCAGAGCAATCTAAACTTTCAATGCAATCCCTATCAAAATACCATTGACATTTTTCACAGAGCTGGAACAAATAATCCTAAAATTTGTATGGAACCAGAAAATACTCCATACTGCCAGGGAAATGTTGAAATAGAAAACTATTTCATCACAATGGCTGACTTCAAGCTCTATTACAAAGCTGTGATCATCAAGACAGCATGGTACTGGCACAAAAACAGACACATAGATCAATGGAACAGAATAGAGAGCCCAGATCTGGACCCTCAACTCTATGGTCAACTAATCTTTGACAAAGCAGGAAAAAATATCCAATGGAAAAAAGACAGTCTCTTCAATAAATGGTGCTGGGAAAATTGGACAGCCACATGCAGAAGAATGAAACTGGACCATTCTCTTACACCATACACAAAGATAAACTCAAAATGGATGAAAGACCTCAATGTGAGACAGAAATCCATCCAAATCCTAGAGGAGAACACAGGCAGTAACTTCTTTGACATTGGTCATAATAACTTCTTGCTAGACATGTCTCTAAAGGCAAGGGAAACAAAAGCAAAAATGAACTATTTGGACTTCATCAAGATAAAAAGCTTCTGCACAGCAAAAGAAACAGTCAACAAAACTAAGAGGCAACCCATGGAATGGGAGAAGATATTTGCAAATGACATATCAGATAAAGGGCTGGTATCCAAGATCTATAGAGAACTTCTCAAACTCAATACCCAAAAAATAAATAACCCAGTCAAGAAATGGGCAGAAGACATAAACAGACATTTCTCCAAAGAAGACATACAAATGGGTAACAGACACATGAAAAAAATGTTCAATATCAGTAACCATCGGGTAAATACAAATCAAAACCACAATGAGATACCACCTTACACCAGTAAGAATGGCAAAAATTAACAAGACAGGAAACAACAGATGTTGGTGAGGATGTGGAGAAAGGAGAACCCTCTTACACTGTAGGTGTATGAAATCTGGTGCAGCCACTCTGGAAAATAATATGGAGTTTCTTCAAGACATTAAAAATAGAACTACCCTATGATCCAGCAATTGCACTACTAGGTATTTACTCAAAGCTACTGATGTAGTGAAAAGAAGGGGACCTGCAGCCCAATGTTCATAGCAGCAATGTCCAAAAGAGCCAAACTGTGGAAGGAGCCCAGATGTCCTTCAACAGATGAATGGATAGAGAAGATGTGGTTCATATATATAATGGAATATTACTCAGCCATCAGAAAGGATGAATACCCAGCATTTGCATTGATATGGATGGAACTGGAGGGGATTATGCTAAGTGAAATAAGTCAAGCATAGAAAGATAATTATCATATGGTTTCACTCATATGTGGACTATAAGGAATAGAGCAGAGGACCATAGGGGAAGGGAGGGAAAACTGAATGGGAAGAAATCAGAGAGGGAGACAAACCATGAGAGACCTTGGACTCTAGGAAACAAACTGAGGGTTTCAGAGGGGAGGGGGGTGGGTGTTGCAATAACCAGATGATGGGTATTAAGACATCAGGTGTAGTGATGGGCACTGGGTGTTATACGCAACTAATGAATTGTTGAACACTATAAAAAACTAATGATGTACTATATGTTGGCCAACTGAGCATTAAAAAAGGAAGAAGAAGAAGTGTGGGTATAAGTGGACCTCATGAGCTCATAAAATCCTTTGGCCACCTCCTTTGGAAAGTCTTTCCAGAAACCTTGTTTTGTTTTTGTGATACTTTTCATATCAGTTGTTGTATTTACTACATTGTATTCTGATTACCTGGTAGGTTTATCTGTTCCTGTTCTTATATGATGGATTATTGGAGGATGGGAATGCAGAGTTGACTTCTACATGGTTGTGTTTTCTGATGTCCAGCAGGTACCACAATGCCTCATACTAAGTTGGTGATTGACAGCAATTCCAAGAGGGATAAACGAATGTGGGCAAGGAGGTCTGAGGTGAATGTGGCAGCTGGACCATCTACGTGGATATTGAGTGGGCCAGTGTGACATCCAGTGTGGATGCTCAATTATCTGCACAGACACCCTGGCAATGGCCAGAGTTGGTGCTGGGAGGAAAGCTCGGGTGCAGGAGCACAAGGCTCAGTGAGAATAGGGACATGCCTGGAAAGTATGTAGGTGAAGAAAACAAGATGCAGGCTTTAAAGGGAAAGACCTTTTTATGTGATGGGGAGCAAGAAGTAATCAGGAAAAAAAGAAGGAACTTAGAGAACAAACACTTTGAAAGAAAGGAGCAGCTTTGAACTGAGGAATGATAAGGGAAACAGTATGTAAGAGAAGAACTGACCACTGATGTACAGGAAAATCATCATGAAAATGAAGTGAGCGGTATTAGGGAATTTGTTCATAATATTGCTAGGCTTCTAAGGAAGTATATTATGAGGATATGATTCAAAAGGAAGCATCTCAAAACAGAATAAGAATGACCATATAGAGTACATAAGGTGAGGTGACTGACGGTGAAGAAAAACTGTCATTTTGCCTGGTTTTACTTTTCTCCATGTAGAACTTCCACAAATGAAAAAACTTGCTTGCCTTCCAAGTAATACATTTTGGTCTTAGGGAAGAAAGATGCTCTTTCAAAGATGCTCTTTCAAAGATGTAGTAATCTCTTGGGTCAAATATAAGCAAATAATAACTCCTTAGTCATAAAGCAGACTGATGAAGGACATGAAAAATTTCAGAATTATTTTGGTAAGTAAGAGGAACATATAATTTCACCTTGGTTTGCATAAACAGTCATTGGGAAAGTGTTGTATGAATTATTTATATGTCGAATAATGGGTGCCGTGAACTATAGTAATACTATTCGTTCAAAACCTCACTACATCAAAAACTAATGATGTATTGTATGGTGACTAACATAACATAATAAAATTAAATTAAATTTTAAAAAATGACTCTTTTGTAAAAACCATTTTATAAAATGAAAAAGGAGAATATTTTGTACTAGATGCTTCCGGAAAATAATAGAGAGAAAATGGAATCAGTTTGTCCTAAGATATCTTTAACGTAATCATAAAAATAACTTGCACATGACAAGTACTGTATGGTGATCACTGGCAGGATCAAGCAAAGCAAGGTCACTAGAATTTGTGCTGCATATTAATGTAAGTATTCCAAAATGAGGATTAATCTGAGGTTTTCTGGAAAAGACAATCTTTGAGTGGACGAGAGAGAAACATTATGGTTGCATGAACTGCTCTTTTGAATATCTTCTCTCAAATTGCAGAGTACTAAAAACTGCAGTACTGTCCTGCATGACATTGTTTGAAAATGCACAGGAGTCATGGATCCAGGATCATAGTCCCTGCACTCATGATGTGTCTTGCTACCTGACAAATACTCTCATCTGATGTGAATTTGTAGTTGAATCTGAGTGAGGCTGAAATGGGGCAGTCATGGACAAGAGTTCTGAGATGTGAGTCTAAAGAGAAAAATTACGTTTTTCTTTAATTAAAAAAAAAATTAGTTTCCAAATCAGCCTTAAAGCAGGATTTAACCATTGGTCATATCATTTTTATGTATGTATATAAAAACTTACTCAAGTATGTTAATAAAAGTCAGCAAACTGGTGGTTTAACTAGAACTTTGAATATGGAAGGTTATTGTCACAAGGGTCTAGTTTATCAGAATAACTAAAGTTTCCATGGATACTCAGAGTTGATATTAACAAGGATCCAGTTCTCATTCATTCTGGGTGACTCTTAGAGAAAAATAAACACTTATGGTTTCTTACAGTGTCTTCCTTTCCAATAGTAACATAACAATGCTTTGTACTTCCCAGTGGAGGGGGGGTTTGTGTGCAGTTACCTATCTCTTTTTCCCTGAGGAGGCCTTAAACTTTGAGGAAAGTTCATGCCAATGTTCCTGGTTAAGTGGTATTCCCCAGAGGCCTCTTCTAGGAGTTGTGGAGTTGTTAAAAGCATGAGGAAAACTGATGTACAAGCACCAACTGCCAAACAAAGTGGGCTCCTCTGGAGAAAACCCTGGAGTGGTCAGTATCCATGCCCTGATCAGGCATCTCACTCTTCAGAGATAATTGTTTTGAGGTGTTTAAACAATTATGTACTTACTTCATGAAAACATTCATAACACTTTAATAACATAATTATCTGTATTCTTTCTAATGAGCCCCCAAGTGACCTTGATAAAACAAGACCTTGCTTGAGAACAGCAATTTCCAAGGAGACCATTTTTAATTGCTTGGAAACAGCAAAGTGATGGCGTTAGCAGCTGCGGCTTGCTGTGTGTGGAATGCATGGTCTCCTCCCTGGTACAGGTCCTGTTGAGCACATGTATATAGTACAAATTAACAATTGCCATGATCTGGAGTCTCAGAGAGAGGATAAACACTGTAGGGGTCTCCAGAGTTATTCAGTTACCTGCTCTCTTTAGCAGAAGAAAGAATTCACACTCCATAATTTCAAATCTTTTTTTTTTACTTTTTATTTAAATTCAATTAGCCAATGTATAGTACATCATTAGTTTTTGACATAATGTTCAATGCAGAATTTCAAATCTTTGTTTTGTGTTTATGTGAGCTGGAATAATCTAATGAAATACTCCAAATAGAGTGATTCAATCCCTTTCTACCTATTTCGTGAAAACAATACACCATGCTGCTAATTCTCAATGTAGCATTACATCAGTTAAGAACACAGCTTTTAGGAGAAGGGGGGGAAAGATGGCGGAGGAGTAGGGGACCCTATTTCAACTGGTCCCTGGAATTGAGCTGGATATCTACCAGACCACTCTGAGCACCCACAAAACCAACCTGAGATGTAAGAAGATCTGGATCTCTACAAATAGAATATCACAGGCAGTTGGTTTTGAGGTACAAAGCAGAGAGCTGTGATTCTGCAGGCAGATATTGGAGGATAAATGGCAGCGAGAGGGTGCCTGGACATGGGGACCCTACACCGCTGGTGAGGGACAGCCTCGCGCTCTGCAGCTGGGGCACAGACTCGCAGACCGGTAGTGTCGGGAAAGGACTTTAGGGTAGCCCCCAGGGTGGAAAACCAGACCAGCAGGGTCATGCGCACCCGAACTGCAACCTCGGAGACGGAAACGCGGTGCGCCAGGTCGCGCTGGTGAACCGCAACCCCCAGGGTTAGTTGCGCCCGCATGAACTGGGAACGGCTGGAGGTTTTAGAAGCACAAAGGGCAGAGATGTGCCCCGACCTGGAGGCAGGACTGGGAGCGCTGCGGAGGGACGTACAATGCAGGACGCTGCAGTTTATAGCATCATGGACAGAAATGGAGATGGTGTGGCCTGCAGAGCTCACTGAAGAACAGACTGTGTTCTCTCTGCTCTGAGGCAGAGGGTTGGAAATGGTCTCTTCTGCTCTGACTCGCGGAAGAGATGCGGAAAGCCACCAGGGAAAGGCGTCAGAGAACGAAAGCCCCAAAGACTGATTCCCATTGAGCCCATCCCCCACCACAGGGGCGCAGGGCAACTCCGCCCAAACAGGGTTGCCTGAGTAACAGCACGGCAGGCCCCTCCCACAGAAGACAGGCTGGGAAAACAAGAGGCCAGCAACCCTAAGGTCCCAAGAAAACAGGTACATCTTGCTTGGGTTCTGGTCAATAATTTGGACTCTATACATTCCCTCAAACACCCATCAACAGAATGACTAGGAGGAGGAGCCCCCAAAACAGAAAAGACTCAGAGATTATGACTTATGCTGCAGATTTACGAATGGATGCAGATATAACCAAGATGTCGGAGATGGAATTCAGGCTAGCAATTGTGAAGACAATGGCTAGAATGGAGAAATCAATTAATGGCAGCATAGAGTCTCTAAGGGCAGAAATGAAAGCTGATTTGGCAGAACTTAAAAATGCTATCAATGAGATCCAATCCAATCTAGATAATCTAACAGCTAGGGTAACTGAGGCAGAAGAACAAATAAGCGACCTGGAAGACAATATAAGAGATAAAAAGGGAAAAGAGGAGGCCAGGGAAAAACAACTCAGAATCCATGAAAATAGAATCAGAGAAATAAGGACACCATGAAGCATTCCAATGTCAGAATCATTGGAATCCTGGAGGGAGTGGAGAGAGAGAGAGGACTAGAAGATGTATTTGAGAAACTCATAGCTGAGAACTTCCCTAATCTGGGGAATGAAACAGTCCTAGAGGCAGAGAGGACCCTTCCTAAGATCAAGGAAAACAGGCCAACACCCCGGCATGTAATAATAAAACTTGCAAATTTTAGAACCAAGGAAAGCACCCTAAGGGCAGTTTGGGGGAAGAGATTCCTTACGTACAGAGGGAGGAACATCAGAATAACGTCAGACCTATCCACAGAGACCTGGCAAGCCAGAAAGGCCTGGCAAGACATATTCAGGGTACTAAATGAGAAGAACATGCAGCCAAGAATACTTTATCTGGCAAGGCTTTCATTTAGAATGGATGGAGAGATACACAGCTTCCACGACCGGCAGAAGCTGAAAGAATATGTGACCACTAAGCTGGCCCTGCAAGAAATACTAAGGGGGGTTCTATAAAAGGAGAAAGACCCCAAGAGTGATCTACAACAGAAATTTACAAGGACAATCTATAAAAACAACGTCTTCACAGGCAACATGATGACAATTAATTCTTATCTTTCAGTAATCACTCTCAACGTGAATGGCCTAAACGTTCCCATAAAATGGCACAGGGTTGCAGATTGGATAAAAAGACAGGACCCATCCATATGCTGTCTACAAGAGACTCATTTTAAACCTAAAGATACATCCAGACTGAAAGTGAAGGGACGGAGATCCATCTTCCATGCCAGCGGACCTCAAAAGAAAGCTGGGGTAGCATTCTTATATCAGACAAATTAGATTTTAAGCTAAAGTCTGTAATAAGAGACACAGAAGGACACTATATCATTCTTAAAGGGTCTATCCAACAAGAAGATCTAACAATTGTAAATATCTATGCCCCCAACATGGGAGCAGCCATCTACATAAGCCAACTGTTAACCAAAATAAAGAGTCATATTGATAACAATACGTTAATTGTAGGAGACCTCAATACTGCACTCTCAGCAATGGACAGATCATCTAAGCAGAAAATCAACAAGGAAACAAGAGCTTTGAATGATACATTGGACCAGATGGACCTCATAGATATTTACAGAACATTCCACCCTAAAACAACAGAATACTCATTCTTCTCGAGCGCACATGGAACTTTCCCCAGAATAGACCATATACTGGGTCACAAATCAGGTCTCAACTGATACCAAAAGATTGAGATTATTCCCTGCATATTCTCAGACCACAATACTCTAAAACTGGAACTCAATCACAAGAAAAAAATTGGCAGAAATTCAAACACTTGGAAGCTAAAGACCACTCTGCTCGAGAACGTTTGGGTCAACCAAGAAATCAAAGAAGAACTTAAACAATTCATGGAAATCAATGAGAATGAAAACACATCGGTCCAAAACCTATGGGATATTGCAAAGGTGGTCCTAAGGGGGAAATACATAGCCATCCAAGCCTCACTCAAAAAAATAGAAAAACCCCGAATACACCAACTAACTCTACACCTTAAAGAACTAGAGAAAAAGCAACAAACGAGGCCTAAGCCATGCATTAGAAGAGAAATAATTAAAATTAGAGCAGAAATCAATGAATTAGAAACCAGAAACACAGTAGATCAGATCAATGAAACTAGAAGTTGGTTCTTTGAAAGAATTAATAAGATTGATAAACCACTGGCCAGACTTATCCAAAAGAAGAGAGAAGGGACCCAAATTAATAAAATTATGAATGAAAGGGGAGAGATTACGACTAACACCAAGGAAATAGAAACAATTATTAGAAATTATTATCAACAACTATATGCCAATAAACTGAGCAATCTGGATGCAATGGAGGCCTTCCTGGAAACCTATAAGCTGCCAAGACTGAAACAGGAAGAAATTGACAACCTGAATAGGCCAATAACCAGTAACGAGATTGAAGCAGTGATCAAAAACCTCCCCAAAAACAAGAGTCCAGGGCCTGAGGGATTCCCTGGGGAAATCTATCAAACATTCAAAGAAGAAATAATACCTATTCTACTGAAGCTGTTTCAAAAAATAGAAACAGAAGGAAAACTTCCAAACTCATTCTATGAGGCCAGCATTACCTTAATCCCCAAACCAGGCAAAGACCCCATCAAAAAGGAGAATTTCAGACCGATATCCCTGATGAATATGGATTCCAAAATCCTCAACAACATCCTAGCTAATAGGATCCAACAATACATTAAAAGGATCATCAACCACGACCAAGTGGGATTTATCCCCGGGATGCAAGGGTGGTTCAACATTTGCAAATCAATCAATGTGATAGAACACAGTAATAAGAGGAGGGAGAAGAACCATATGGTCCTCTCAATTGATGCAGAAACAGCATTTGACAAAATACAACATCTTTTCCTGATTAAAACTCTCCAGAGTATAGGGATAGAGGGAACATTGCTCAAGTTCATAAAATCCATCTATGAAAAACCCACAGCGAATATCATCCTCAATGGGGAAAAGCTGAGAGCCTTTCCCTTAAGATCAGGAACACGTCAAGGGTGCCCACTCTCACCACTGTTGTTCAGCATAGTACTAGAAGTCCTAGCAGCAGCAATTAGACAACACCAAAGAAATAGAAAGTATTCAAATGGCAAGAAGAAGTCAAACTCTGTCTTTTTGCAGACGACATGATATTTTATGTGGAAAACCCAAAAGACTCCACCCCCAAATTACTAGAACTCATCCAGCAATTCAGTAATGTGGCAGGATACAAAATCAATGCACTGAAATCAGTTGCTTTCTTATACACTAGCAACGCAACTGTAGAAAGAGAAATTAAAGAAACGATGCCATTTACAATAGCACCATAAACCATAAGATACCTCGGAATAAACCTAACCAAAGAGGTAAAGGATTTATACTCTAGGAACTACAAAAAACTCATGAAAGAAATTGAAGAAGACACAAAAAGATGGACAAATATTCCATGCTCATGGATCAGAAGAATAAACACTGTTAAAATGTCTATGCTATCCAGAGCAATCTATACCTTCAATGCCATCCCAATCAAAATCCCAATGACATTTTTCAACGTGCTGGAACAAACAATCTTAAAATTTGTATGGAATCAGAAAAGACCCCAAATCGCCAAGGAAATGTTGAAAAAGAAAAACAAAGCTGGGGCATCACGTTGCCCAATTTCAAGCTATATTACAAAGCTGTGATCACCAAGACAGCATGGTACTGGCACAAAAACAGACATACAGACCAATGGAACAGAATAGAGAATCCAGATATGGACCCTCAACTCTGTGGTCAAATAATCTTTGACAAAGCAGGAAAAAACATGCAATGGAAAAAAGACAGTCTCTTCAATAAATGGTGCTGGGAATATTGGACAGCCACATGCAGAAGAATGAAACTCGACCATTCTCTAACACCACTCACAAGGATAAACTCAAAATGGATAAAAAGACCTCAATGTGAGACAGGAATCCATCAAAATCCTAGAGGAGAACATAGGCAGTAACCTCTTTGACATCGCCCACAGCAACTTCTTTCAAGATACACCTCCAAAAGCTAGTGAAACAAAAGCAAAAATGAACTTTTGGGACTTCATCAAGATAAAAAGCTTCTGCACAGCAAAGGAAACAGTCAACAAAACAGAGAGGGAACCCACAGAATGGGAGAAGATATTTGCAAATGACACTACAGATAAAGGGCTGGTACCGAAAATGTATAAAGAACTTCTCAAACTCAACACCCAAAAAACAAATAACCAAGTCAAAAAGTGGGCAGAAGAGATGAACAGACACTTCTCTGAAGAAGACATACAAATGGCTAACAGACACATGAAAAAGTGTTCATCATCATTAGCCATCAGGGAAATCCAAATTAAAACCACACTTAGATACCACCTTACACCAGTTAGAATGGCATAAATGGACAGGGAAAGAAACAACAAATGTTGGAGAGGTTGTGGAGAAAGGGGAACCCTCTTACACTGTTGGTGGGAATGCAAGTTGGTACAGCCACTTTGGAAAACAGGGTGGAGGTTCCTCAAAAATTTAAAAATAGAGCTACCCTATGACCCAGCCATTGCACTCCTGGGTATTTACCCTAAAGACACAGATGTAGTGGAAAGAAGGGCCATATGCACCCCAATGTTCATAGAAGCAATGTCTGTAATAGCCAGACTGTGGAAAGAGCCGAGATGCCCTTCAACAGATGAATGGATAAAGAAGATGTGGTCCATATATATAATGGAATATTACTCAGCCATCAGAAAAGATGAATATCCAACTTTTACATCAACATGGATGGGACTGGAGGAGATTATGCTAAGTGAAATAAGTCAAGCACAGAATGTCAATTATCATATGGTTTCACTTATTTGTGGAACATAAGGAGTAACATGGAGGACATTAGAAGAAGGAAGGGAAAAATGAAAGGGGGGAAATCTGAGGGGGAGACGAACCACGAGAGACTATGGACTCTAAGAAACAAAGAGGGTTTTAGAGTGGGGGGGGGATTGGTTAGCCCTGTGATGGGTATTAAGGAGGGCACGTACTGCATGGAGCACTGGGTGTTATACGAAAACAGTGGATCGTGGATCACCACATCAAAAACCAATGATGTATTGTATGGTGACTAACATAACATAATAAAATTAAAAAATATATATATAGGTAAGAAACTTGGAGGCCCACTGGAAAGCATACATACATACTAGAATGTGCTCTCATAGTCACAGTCAGCCTGCCTGACCACAGTCTGGAAACTCTTTGTTAAAAATCAACTTTAAATTATACTGGCCAAAACCTAAACTCATTACCTTTTCTCACGCACACACACAAAAATCCTAAAAGATGCCTTAAAATAACACTTTAATTGGAGGAAGTAAAGTCACTATCCTTAGAAGCATAATATCTTAAATTTTGATGAATCAGGTTTGAGAAGAATAGATAGGTTGGAAGGGAGTTCTGGGAGGAAATCAGACCTACCCTCTTACAAGATGAATGTAATGACAGTACCTTTTATATTTATGGTTCTTTAGAATTTAAAAATGGCTTTTAAATACATCTTTCTCTGGGCAAATTCTCCTTTTGATAGCACCTTCCTCAGAGCTGCCTTCATGGCTTCATTCCGTAAACTGTAGATAGCTGGATTGAGTGTTGGTGGTATCACCGTATAGAATATGGAGAACATGAGATCCATAGCTGATTGGGAGTTGGAAGGGGGGTGCAGAAACTCAAAGCCTGCAGTGGAGAGGAAGAAGGTGACTACAAACAGATGTGGTAAGCAGGTGGTGAAGACTTTGGTCTGGCCCTCGGCTGATGGGATCTTCAGCACAGTAGAGAAGATGTGAACATAGGAGAGCACAATGGAGACCAAGCAGATGAATGCTGCTGAGGTTGTGAAGGCAGCCACTGCAATCTCATTGATGAATTCATGAGAACAAGCTAGTTTCAGCGCTGAGGAATATCACAGAAGAATTGGTGAATGACTCTCTCTCCACAGAGAGGTATGGAGAAGTTCACAGCTTTATGCATGAGCCCAGAGAGGCCCCCAGCAAGCCACACAGCTGTCACTGCATGCCTACAAGCATAGTTGTTCATAATGGTCTCATACTGCAGGGGCCGACAGATGGTGACATACCGGTCATAAGACATCACTGTGAGGATGGCAACTCCAGATGAGGCCAGAACTATGAAGAAGAACACCTGAAGAATGCACTGGCCACAGGATATGTAACCATTGTTCATAAGTGAATTTGTGATGGACTGGGGAACTGTGACAGAGATGAAGCAGAGGTCCAGAAGAGAGAGGTGCTTCAAGAAATAATACATAGGGGACTGGAGGGGATGGTCCAAGCCGGTTACAGAGATAATGAGGAGGTTGCCTGTCAAGGCCAACAGGTATGTCACCAAAAACAGCAATGCAAGTAAAATCTGAAACTCATGGTTATCAGAAAACCCCATGAGGAGGAATCCACTCATGGAGGTCAAGTTGGCCATGGTCACAACTGAAGATAGCAAGTATGACTTTGGGGAGCCAAACGACAGTAGGAAAGAATGTATGATATTTAGTATATCTGTATGTCAAGGAATAGTGCACTCAGGGGACACCTGGGTGGCTCAGTCATTAAGCGTCTGCCTTCAGCTCAGGTCATGATCCCAGGGTCCTGGGATCGAGTCCTGCATCGGGCTCCTTGCCCAGTGAGGAGCCTGCTTCTCCCTCTGCCTCTGCTGCTCCCCCTGCTTGTGCTCTCTCTGTCTGACAAATAAATAAAAAATCTTAAAAAGAAAAAAAAGGAATAGTGCACTCAGCATAGAGCTATGGAAATCAAGACAAACTTATCCCCATAGTGATTAGATAACATTTAACTTAGAAAAATCTTTACTACTGGGTGTTATACACAAATAATGAATCATGGAATACTACATCAAAAACTAATGAAGTACTGTATGGTGACTAACATAACATAATAAAAAAAAAGGAAAAATCTTTCCCTATTATTCAAAAACATAACCCCTAAATGTGATCAATAGCTTCACATAGGTCGAAAAAAGTCAACAGAATTTTCTGGAGCAGAGTTTGGGTTGTCAAAGGTGAGAAATTGATGAAGACAATGAAGTCTTTCCATTCAACAAATTCATTGAGGATTGTGCCAATACACTAGTATTATTACATCTTATACACAATACCTTAGGATTACAATGATGTAGTAAAACTTCCTTCATTAACCATCTAATATTAGGTTGTTGGTACCATTTTGTAAATGGATCTAGGAACAGTCCAGATGTAGGGGCAATGTTCGCCTCTGAAAGGCACTCAACGTTTTTAAAATAACGAAATTTGGTTGTAATGAACTTCCCAGGGAAAGCTTGAACAGTGACATAAACCTCAAAATTGTAACATGCAGACACCACTGATGCTAAGCACTGAGTCCTGAGGTTTGGAACTTGATATATCTCACAACTGTTTGATGATACCTTCTCCTTTTAATTTTTAAAACCTTAGGATGATTTGGATTCAGATATGTTCAATCAAGTTCATTTGAACAAATAATGAGGTTTTCTAAAATGCATTTATTTCTTACTATGTTGTAGGCAAAATGCTAAATGGTAGAGTATATGCCTTTCTAGTATTATCTCTATTGTGACTTTTCCAATAAGAATAAACAATTATTTATTCTTTTTCTCTAGGACTTGAAATATATCAGATAGTTAGTGCCCATTTCTTAAAATAATCAACCAACCAACCAAACAAAACCTTAATACCACATGTAACATAATTGTTAGGGGGGTTGGCTGGTGTCACTCTTTATGTTAAATGGGATACTGTAGAATGACAAAATTATTCTGCGTGTCAGAATTACTCTACTGATTTCTACTTCTTTTTAAAAATCTGTAGACTTGTTGAAAGGTCAGTCCATTTGCACTGAGTTTCTTCACCATGAGGCAATTCCTTCACCATCTCTGTCCATTTCTCCACCTTTGGCAATGAAACCTAACACAGCGGCACTAAGAAATATTTACTTAACTGGGTATATACATGATTGATTTCAATTCTACACAGTACTATCAAATTACTTGAGTTACTCCATCAGATGTGATTTATTCCATTGATGAATCCCTAACCAATGGAAAGAGGTTGAAAATCACTGAGCTAGTAGCTTTTTGTTTTGCTGTCATTTATTTTGAGAGCTCACTGAAACTAAGTTTTAGGAAACACCTGGCAACAGCACAGACATTGGATTGGAAGGACATAAAACTGAAGGATGAGGGGTGCCTGGGTGGCTCAGTCATTAAGCGTCTGCTTTCAGCTCAGGTCATGATCCCAGGGTCCTGGGATTGAGCCCCACATCAAGCTCCCTGCTCAGCAGGCAGCCTGCTTCTCCCTCTCACACTCCTCCTGCTCGTGTTCCCTCTCTCACTATCTCTCTC
The DNA here is from genome assembly GCF_029215605.1 of Mirounga angustirostris. Lineage (NCBI taxonomy): Eukaryota > Metazoa > Chordata > Mammalia > Carnivora > Phocidae > Mirounga > Mirounga angustirostris. The sequence continues at coordinate 202,931,604 of NW_026991710.1, forward strand.
TGTCAAATAATAAATACATAAAAATCTTTTAAACCACCCCCCAAAAAACAAACCCAAACCTGAAGGATGAAATATTGCCAGAGATATTGATGGTTTGAACTAATCCATAGGTGTGAAAACTAGAGGTAACAATTACAAGAGAAAATGAGCAGATAAAATCCTTATGGCTGGTGGATGTGCAGAGAGGAAGACAGATGACAGAAACAGGGAGATGGTTGGGAGAGGAGATGACTCTAATGAGAGAGACCCAGTCTGAGGTGACTGTGCGCTGACCTTGAGGTCATATATGAGGATCTGGAACTCAGAAGTCCTAGGGTGGTACCTAAAGCACCACCAGTTCAGTAAAAGTGTGCAAATCATGTAGAAAAGCAGTTAACCTGACTCCTTTAAATGGCACTTACAAGAATATTTTTAGGGGAAAAAAAGACAGAAAAGAGGACCGAAGATGATATTTAGATACCATCAAATTTCAAGAGATATGCATGAGAGGAACTAGCCCAAAGAGAATGAGAAAGAATATTCACAGAAGAAGGAGAAAACTAGCAGGGAAGAGTGGTATCACAGAGCCAGTGGAAGAGAGATGTTTTAGAAGAAGAAACTATAATCGTGTCATTTATTTAAGAAAGGAAATTTAAAATAACAACAAAGCACATTGAATTTACATTTTGGTGGCCATTTGTGGGTTTGCTGGAGCTATTGAGGAGGATTCATAGGTTTAGAAACATGATGAACGTAGTTCAAAAAGTGAATGAGTTTTGGGAGGAAATCATGGACTATGCTCCTCAGGAGGGTGGCTATAAATTTCAGAAAATATGAACAAGTTTCACTCACCAGAGCTGCTCTTGGTCAGTAGGAACAAATCTCATTAATCCTAAGACTGAGCATCTTTGTTTTAGAGTCAAGCTGGTAGCTTAGAAATTTTCAGGCAAAGAGAGGACTGAGATGCATTTCTACAAGGCTGAACAGGGGGCATAGGCTCCAGGGACATTTTAACCTACCACAAAGCCCATGGCACCCAAAGGGCAGCCAGTGTTGCCCAGGCACAAGGGAGCAAGTCTGTTCAGGGTGGTTGGTATTTCAGAGCATGGGGTTTGGTGCAGCTGTCCCCCAAGGAATTGCCTCAGTGTAAAGTAAGTTAATTACTATCTTACTTTAACTGGATCTTATAGTCAGTGCATTCCAGGGAGGGAAAAATACATAATATATATGATGTATTTTCTATAGTATAAGTTCAGACTTCGGTTTTTCTAGTAAAAGGTATTTTTTTTCATTAAGAATTCAATTTCTATTTCAATTCAATTTTCTATTAACAATTTCAGTTTTACTGGTCACCAACAAAATTAAAACTGTTTCTAAGGGCCTCACTTAGAAAAAGGGAATATTTAGTAATTATTTGTTTACATACACTTATACATAATTACAGAATCAAGTATCTTAGCATTAAAATAATACTTGGAGGTCACTGAGTTCAAGCTTCATCCAAATACTATGTTTTTTCTAAAATAACTCTGAGCCTGATAATCCATCCCCATTGTAACAATCCCATAGATGACTAATTTTCACCTAAAGGTGAATGTATTCAGTTTTCAAATTCTTATGGTTATAGGAAAGGCATTTTTATTGCAGTATGGACATTTAATATGAGATCAACTTTCTTTACAATGAAAGAAATTTTACAAATTTTAATCTTCCAACTACTTCTAAATATCAAAAATTCAGTGTAAATTATATTCCATTTGACCAACACTTAAAATAGCTCTAAATTCCCTTATTTTTATATTTTTTAATGTTAATAAATTGAGTTTTAAAAGTTATAAACCAGAAGGCTTGGTTTTGAGTCCCAGTAAATACAGTCCTGCTAAAGTACCTCAATAAGTATCTCTGTGAGTATCTTTCTTGTTTTTATAAGGTTTTCATGAACAATAAGAAAAACAACTCAGAATGATCAAAAAGATATTCTCCAAAGTTCAGTTTTAAGAAGTATATCTGCTAGGGCGCCTGGGTGGCTCAGTAGGTTAAGCGGCTGCCTTCGGCTCAGGTCATGATCCCAGAGTCCTGGGATTGAGTCCCGCATCGGGCTCCCTGCTCTGCAGGGAGCCTGCTTCTCCCTCTCCCTCTGCCTACTTGTGTTCTCTATCTCTCTGCCAAATAAATAAATAAAATCTTTTTAAAAAAAGTAAGAAGTATATCTGCTATTTAAACACTGGTTTTAAAAAATTGTGATCTCATCAATATTTTCATTAAAACTTTGGACAAAGGTAGGAGGAGATTATCAAAAGAAGCTAAAATCAATATTGATAGAGAATCCAAATATTTCAACATATTGATTAGTGGGATAATTCAAAGAAAATCATGAAATAGTTCAAATAGGACAAAGTAATGAAATATATTTCATATATAAAGTCAGATAAAAATTGGAGAGGTGGGTGGATTTTTTTTCTTGGTGGGTGTTTTTTTTCCCCCTTGTTTAAAGAATGGGTAAATCCAACCAACACATATTAAAAGCATCCAATGATTGCCAAAATTACCACTCAAAAAAAAATCTCAGAATAATATCTATTGCCCTCATCAAACCAAAACTGAATCATTCCAGAATTGAAAACTTTAAGAAGATTGTAGAAAAATGTGTTTGCAAGCAGATGTGATTAGATGTCATTCATTCAAATTACTGGATAGCTCAGAAAGAACCTATATTTTCAAATATTAAAAATGGTTGTCAGTGAAATAAGTCAGATAGAGATAGGCAAACAGTGCATGATCTTACTTATACATGGAAGCTAAACAAAAAACAAATTCATAGATACAGAGAACAGATTGGTGATTAACAGAGGTGGCAAGACAGGGGTGGACAGATGGGCGAAGGTGGTGAAAGGGTACAAACTTCCACTTATAAGTAAGTTCTGGGGATGCTGTGTACACCATGGTGACTATGGTTAACAATACTGTCTTGTATATTTGAAAGTTGCTACAAAAGTAGATTTTTTTTTTACAGATACCAAAAACATAATAAGAGACTGCAATGAACAACTTTATGCCAACACATTTCAAATATTTGATGATGGGAGCAAATATGTAGAAAAACATAAAATAAAATAAAAATTATGTGTACAAAAGAAACCCCAACAAAAGTAGATCTTTTGATTTTATTTTTTAAATTTTTTAAATTTATTTATTTATTTGACAGAGAAAGAGAGAGAGAGAGTAGAAGCAGGGAGAGCAGCAGACAGAGGGAGAGGGACAGGGAGAAGTAGGCTCCCTGCTGAGCAGAAAACCAGATGTGGGGCTTGATCCCAGGACTCTGGGATCTGACCTGAGCCGAAGGCAGATGCTTAACCAACTAAGCCACCCAGGTGCCCCCCAAATAGATCTTTTTAAAAAAGTGTTTATTTTAATTCCAGTATAGTTAACGTATAGTTATATTAGTCTCAGTTGTACAATATAGTGATTCATCACTTCTGTACATCACCTGGTGCTCATCACAAGTGCACTCCTTAATCCCCATCACCTGTTTCTCCCATGCCCCCACCCCTCTGATAACCATGAGTTCATTCTCTGTAGTTAAGAGTCTGTTTCTTGGTTTCCTTCCGTCTTTTCCCCCCATCTGCTCATCTGTTTTGTTTCTTTAATTCCACATATGAGTGAAATCATATGGTATTTGTCTTTCTCTGACTGACCTATTTCTCTTAGCATAATACTCTCTAGCTCCATTCATGTCATTGCAAATGGCAAGATTTCATTCTTTTTGATGACTAATATTCCATTATCTATCTATCGTCTATTTATCATCTCTCTATCATCTATATCATCTATCGTCATATATCATCTATCTATCATCATCTATCTATCACATCTTCTTTATCCATGTGTCAGTTAAAACTACAATGAAATACGACCTCACACCTATCAGAAGCAAGAACACACTGTCAGAGTGTTGACTGTCGGTGGCCCTGTGTTTATGCTGAGGAGAAGGGAGGGAAATGGCATCAGACAGTTCCTTTGTTCCTGGAACGGTCTCTCTGTGAATGCTGCCTCTCTGGGATATGCTCAGAGATGAGCAAATAATCTCCCCACTGTGTGCCCCAGGAGCTCTTCAGATTGCTTTTACCACACTCTATGTCTGAGGGTTGTGTACCCTGCTTTGTCTCCAAGAGCAGGCTTGTGCCCACTGACCTTTAAAATTCCAAGCTCTAAGCCCCGCTGTTGCCAGAACTCACAAAACTCGGCCCCTCTAGCTTTCCAAGCCAACTGCTACAGGGATTCATTTTCCCCATGTACTCTCCTGTGTGCTAGCCTGTCTCTTGACCTCTGCAACTGCAGCTCATCCCTGTCACAGCAGCCGTGATAGGATCCATGTCTTTCCCAAATCGCATCTCCACACTTCCTACCTTCTTCCATGTGGCCTCTTCTCTCCCTTTACTTGTGGAGTTTGTTCTGGCAGCCTCCAGGCATATTTCTGGGGTATTTAGAATGATTTGATAGTTATGCAAATTTTGTTAATTACATAAATATCTTTTAAATTATTTATGTTAATTATTTTTAGTTTGTTTTTCTCCTTCTATCCTTGAATTTAAATACGATTTTCTTTCTAAAAACATTTTCACCATGGAGGCTTTTGATAAAAATTCCCACTTTTTTCTTTTAATATTCTGCAAAAAATACCTCTGAAATGTGTTTGCTTTATTTGCATATTTAAATATTGTTATAGTACGCACAACTCACAGAAAGAATAATTCTATGTCATGTAACAATAATTAAGGTTGAAGTGTTTAAAACATTTTTTATGTAAGGAAATAATGTGCTCCATGGAATTATTAGGGAATTAAGAGTCATGTGGGACAGACATATGTGGGAACACATCCAGAGACCAGTGCAGTCAGATGAGACCCTCAGGGGCTAGAAAATGCCTAAGAGTACAGAATGAGAATTTGCCAGACTTCTGAGATATAATCTGGCAATCTATACAGCAAGCCTGGACTGACATATTTTGGAAAACCTGTCTAATATTGGACACACCTATTAAAATTTTTTGGCAGCCAACTTCCTTCCAGAATTTGGCAATCAGAAGTTTGACTGTGAGTACAGAGGTGTCTCCAAAATTACAGCTACTTTTATTAAAGAAGGTCCTTACAAAATAGGTTGCAGAGAGCTTGGTTTTTGTTTCTTTCTTTACTCTTGGGTTGTGTGTGCATCTTTTCAAAGAGCAGATTTGCATGGTCTTCTGGGATCTACCCATGAGTCAAAACTTTTTTCTTACCCAGGGTTCTCCGGAGAGCTGCCTTGACCTCCTTGTTCCGTAAACTGTAGATGATGGGATTGAGCATGGTTGTCACCACTGTGTAGAACAAAGCTAGGAGTTTATCTATTCCTGGTGAATGGCTGGCCTTGGGTCTCAAGTAGGTGACAGACCCAGAGCCATAGAAGAGTGTCACTACCAGCAGGTGGGAAGAACAGGTGGAAAAAGCTTTATGGCGGCCTTCAGGTGAGGGCATAATCAGCACAGCAGCTAGGATTCTGCCATAGGAAGCAATAATTAGTAAAAACGGACTGGAAATGCAAAGAATGGCCACAACAAAGACCGCAGCCTCATTATGGGATGTATCACCACAGGCAAGAGCCAGGATAGGGGGGAGGTCACAGAAGAAGTGGTCTATTTCACAGGGGCCACAGAAATTCAAGGAAAAAATATAGTTGGTCTGGCACAAACCTACCATGCAACCCACTCCCCAGGAAATGACTGCCAACTGGGCACACACCCCACGGCTCATTTGCGTTGTATAGTGGAGTGGGGAGCATATGGCCATGTAGCGGTCAAAAGCCATGGCTGCCAAAAGACAGCATTCACTGATAGCAAATAATATGAAGAAAAACATCTGTGTAGCACACCCCTCCCGGGAGATTCCCCGGGCCTCACTCACAAGGCTCTGCAGCATCTTGGGTATGACTGAGCAGGTGTAGCCAATCTCTAAGAGAGACAGGTTGGCCAGGAAGAAATACATGGGCATGTGGAGGACCGGGTTGGTCCAGATGGCAAGGGCTATGAGGGCATTGCCTGTGAGGGATGCTAAAAACATGAGTAGGATGAGGGTGAATAAAAAGAAACACTGTTCAGTGACCTCAGAGAACTTGGCAAATGCAAAGTGCTTGACAGATGGGCTGTTGTCCTGCCACAAGGAGCAGCTGAGGTTCATGACCTGGAGAAGAGGACAGCAAAGAAAGTGTCATTCAGCTATAAATGCAAATCTCTATATTGCTTTTAATGAGCTCTAGTAAGTCAGAGAGACACATTTCTTACCTGCAATTCTAAAATTCAGAAAGTTTGGAAATTACACCCCTCCTCATGCCTTTACAAACCAAATCCTGTTCTGTGTTCACAATGCCAGTTGATCCATTTAAAAATATATAGTCAACAAGCATAAAATTGAAAAAAAAATTAACCTCAGCTCAATTCTACCTTCATTTCTTCCATTAATCAGTCATCAGATACTGCCAGACAAAAGTCCTCTCACACCTGTCCTTTTCTTCCTTTCTGTTGTCACTGAATTCTTCACACATTCATTCAGCAAGTGTTTATTGAGCACAGAGTATTCTGCACTTACTGCTGCAGGTCCTGAGATTTAGCAACGGAAAAAAAAAAACAACCCCACCATTTCTCCCCAAATGGAACTTATTTAGTGAAAGAAAGCAGAAATTAAATGGGTATTCAATGAATAAAGAATCGCTTCAATGCAGAGCATTAAAGCCAGGGTGCATCCTGGGGACTGAGTGTTGGAAGGGGGTTTTGGGCTTGGAGGAACAGGAGCCCAGGTGTGAGGAAACCCACACCCACTCACACCATGTCTACGCTGCATGCTGAGTTCATTGCTCAAGATGACAAATTCCTTTACCTTCAGTACTTCTCATCTGACAGCCTTTCCCCATCACAGGTTTCTTTGCTAAATAGAAATTACCACTGCTTTCAAGTTAAAATTCAAATGTCTTCATGTAATTCCTGCAAATCCATGGATTGGCTTGCTGACTATTGATAGAAACTTTGATCTTACCCCTTAACCAAAGGATCTCATGTTATAGTATATACAACTACACACACACTAGCAGCCTTTAGTGTGTGCCTTGCTTACATGGATTTCCTCCTCTTTGTGCTCATTTTCTTGCAGGGCCTTGTCTTCTGCCTCCCCAACTGTCCACCCAAGTGAACTGCCTAGTGCTTTCAAATTAGAGAATGATGTCTTCTCCCTGGAAACTTCTTCCCCACTCCTACTCTGTCTCGCCCCAATACTATGCATGGGCATGCCCCTCCGTGTGTTCCCACCACTCGGTAACCTCCATGAGAGCACTCACACCACTCCAAGGACAATCAATTGCTAATTTCTTCCTAAGCACGGTCTCAGACACAGACACAGAGAGCAGAATTGTATTTCTTTTTTTTTTTAAAGATTTTATTTCTTTATTTGATAGAGAGAGACACAGCGAGAGAGGGAACACAAGCAGGGAGAGTGAGAGAGGGAGAAGCAGGCTTCCTGCGGAGCAGGGAGCCCAATTCGGAGCTCAATCCCAGCACCCTGGGATCATAACCTGAGCCGAAGGCAGATGCTTAACGACTGAGCCACCCAGGCGCCCCCAGAATTGTATTTTTTTACCTTTGCTTATCATTATACCATCACACTTATCAGTAAATAAGTTTTCCTGTAATGAGGAAATGCCGGAAAGCTAAGCTTTACTCCAGCTGCCTGAACATCTGCCCATGGGTGCCGAGTCTATTTTCTGAAGTTCGTTATGATAAAGCTCATCTCCCTCAAATGTCCCAAATGTGACAGTTAATTTGTCTCTCAATCTAATACCTATCGATTCCTGACAAAATATTCCTTGTTCTTTTTGTGGGTGTACTGCCATTTGGCTTGTTATTTTGAAATGTCATCAAGCAAGATTCTAAACAATGTTTGCCATGAAAAGGGCAGAAGGAGAAGGAGGTTGCATGTCCATTGCTCTGGACTTTATCTGTTCATTAGCATAATTTGAGACCATGTTTATACTACATTTGTTTAGAACACATCACTGTTTATCCCACAGTAACATTTGATGCCAATATATGTAACACAAAAGTATGCTTTTTGAGGTCCCAAGTTACTATGAAGAGATAAATATATTAGGTGCATTCACAAAAACATAGGTACAAAAATGTACATTTTTGCATATAAACATATATCTGTACACCCACACAGAAACACACACATTCAAATCCACACTGAGTGCATTAGGAATTAAGAGTATTTTGGAGATATTCTATCTGGGTTCAAATCTTAATACAGTTAATTCCCATAAAAGCACTTAGAAAAGTGGTTCTGTACTCAGTAAGTATTGGTCATTGTCGTGCTTGTGTCCATGTGTATGTCACCATAGATTTACCTTCATATACTCCCTCTCGTGGAATTTTTTTATCCCAATATCTAATCATCCCTCCTGATTCATTATCTTCAACCCCCTTTAATGTTTTGCTATGCACCTGCCATTATGGAGAGAACAGCAGAAAATACATACATACATATATACATACACACATACACATATAAAAATGCCACTCAAGAGTTATGTCCTGAGAAAAAATACTTGCATTATGGATCATTTTAATCTACTGCTTTGCAAAAGTGCCCAAAGTTAAGGATGGGAACAAGAAGACCAATTCAAAACTGGGAAATATGAAATAATAACTCTGCATAACGACAGGGAGTCCCAATGCATGGGACTATTGGAAAATTTGCTCACACATCAGGTCATCTATTATAATGTAATCATACGTATATTAAAGCATTTTTAAGCATATTCATTGCATTGTAATTAATTTTAATATGTATAGTTCCCATGAAGTAATGCAAATCAGTTAAGGTTGAAGCAAAGAAAACAGACCACGGTTACTTTTTTTTTTTTGACCTACAAAATTTTCTTAAACATCCTGACTCTTCAATAGTCAGATTCTTTTCTCCTTCCCTAAGTGTCCCCTGGCTTGATACTGAAACAGGTAAAATCCGATTTTTAAAATTATTCTTCCTATTGCTTTCAAGAGTTACTCTCCACTGACCTTAGTCTGGAGACCTTGAGGTCCATGTAGTAGAGACCAGCTTTATGTACATACCAAGAACATTTTATTTTAATCACTGCTATGGAAGGAGTGAGATACTCGAAGCAGGTGCCAGGCATCTGCAGAAAGAGCATCAAACCAGTAGAACCACTGGGTTTGAACATTTCTTCTGTCTCTCACTTAACACAGTTTCTTGACTTAAAGTTTCTGATTCATCATTTCCATGTAAAAGAAGGATGATGAAGCCCTTCCTGTCTTTCTTGCTGCATTGTTTTGAGTTAAAAATGCAAACACTGTAGAGGCAAACCATGAATAAAACAGGAAGAAATGGCCATTAAAGTGAAATTTATTAGCATCAAAACCTCTTATCTTTTAAAACATCATGTTGTATGGTTTCACTCATATGTGGAACATAAGGAATAGCACGGAGGACCATAGGGGAAGGTGGGGGAACTGAAGGGGGAGAAATCAGAGAGGGAGATGAACCATGAGAGACTATGGACCCCAGGAAACAAACTGAGGGTTTCAGAGGGGAGGGGGTGGGGGATGGGGTAACCAGGTGATGGGTATTAAGGAGGGCACATGTTGTGATGAGCACTGGGTGTTATACACAACTAATGAATCATTGAACACTGCATCAAAAACTAATGATGGGGGCACCTGGGTGGCTCAGATGGTTAAGCGTCTGCCTTCGGCTCAGGTCATGATTCCAGGGTCCTGGGATTGAGCTCTCATTGGGCTCCCTGCTTGGCGGGGAGCCTGCTTCTCCCTCTCCCTCTACTGTTCCCCCTGCTTTTGCTCTCTCACTCTCTCTATCAAATAAATCAACAAAATCTTTAAAAAAAACAACAACATCAACAAAAAAACTAATGATGTACTATATGGTGGCTAACTGAACATAATAAAAAATAAAAATAAATAAAACATCATGTTAATGAATTCATAGGACACTGCATGGAATATTCTCTATTATTATCAGTCTCTTGTTATGTTATAATATATTATATACAAAATAAATATATATAAATGTACTATATATTATATCATTATCAGTCTATAAAAGTAACCTATTAAGAGTCCATGTAAAAGACTGTTGGTAAATGCTAACATTTAGGGCAACAGAAGTAAATGTAAAGGACAGAAAACTCAATAGTTAAATATAATGAATAGCTTATATTACAGGCAATTGTTATCACAGTCTGTGTACAGAGTATGTTACCAACTCAGTGTCATATAATCTGAAGATATAAGAGTTTCATGCCCAGTGAGAAATTCTATTTGTAGATTCCTATTCAATGTAATAAAGATTAAGTGCCCTTGAACACCGGTGGGATTCTGAAGGTTTACATATTGAGGTGGACTTTCAGTGTCAGTTGGATATATGAGAGAAACGTAAGGGAAATAAGGCAATTTTAATAGCTCAGCTTCATGTGCTGCCTTGCCCAGCCCTAAGAGCTAAGACAAGCACTCAGTATGTCATTCTGGTTTGGAAATAACCCAGCACAAGTGATTCATTTTGGGTCATCTCCACATAATTAGAAATGTTGCTTGACTGAGTCAGCCTCTTATGAATCTCTGTTTTCATAACAAAATGCTTCTCTTTCCCTATCAACCAAAAGAAAACATGTTATATACATTATTAGACATTGTATCTGAAACACTTAGCACTGTGCCTGGTGTACAAGAAACAGTAAATATTAATCCTCATTATTATGAAATTTTCATTTCTGACATGTCTTAATAGGAGAGACCATTTATGTAAATGGCTCATTACAGATTATAGAGATGGTTACCCATTGCTTTCCACAATTTCCCCACAGTCCCCACACCAAGGATCTGATAACAAGGTGACACCTTAACATGATGCAGCAGAAACTATTTTATCATTTGATTGGACTAAGGTGTGCAGGAGAATCCAGGTATTTCCTTCCCCAACAGTAACAGATCTTTCCTGTGAAATAATTAATTTAGAACAACTAACAGGAATCTTATGACAGGAATACTGGTAAACTGAGTAAGTTATACTCTTCAGAGAAGGAAGAAAACAGCTGATTAAAGTTGTGGTCAGCAGTGAAAAATGCTTTGGGCTTGGCTATCCATGTTTACATTGTAATCCACCATCTTCTACAGCCCTCTTTTCTTAAGATATCCATTGTGCCACATACCTGTAATCATAACATTTGAAGTAAAAACTAGATGGTTGTTGCTTCGGATGAGTCAATCCCTGATTTTCTTTGCACCCTCCCCTTACCTTACAACCTCTCACAATCCAGAGGATGTAAGTCTGCCAGTCCTCTAAGACTGTGCACCCAGAAGCTTTTGTGGTAGTCAGTGCTGAGTGTGGTCTCAGGAAGCCTATGTGTCTCATGGGAGAGCATCACATCCCTCCAGCCATGCCTGCAAAACTCCCCACTCCCCACCCCTACACAAGTGTGCAAGGCTGTGCCAATCACAGGGTGATATAGTTGAATCTTCCTCCTTCCTGAAAAATAGTGGAGTATGAACATATTATATTTCAATTCTTCTTGTCCTGGATCAGTAACCTTCCTCCCTCCCCCATTTCCTTCTCACTGGAGAGGAAGAAGTTTGATTCTGTCTCTTAGGAATTGTCATGGGCAGGTCTGGCTCTGTTGGTAAATGCTAACATTTAGGGCAACAGAAGTAAATGTAAAGGACAGAAAACTCAATAGTTAAATATAATGAATAGCTTATATTACAGGCAATTGTTATCACAGTCTGTGTACAGAGTATGTTACCAACTCAATAAAATGTACTATTGCAACCAAATCTTTGGTGACTCTAAACTATTAATATGAAAGGTTCAGATTTTAATTTTTTGTCTGATTAAACAAAGGTCATGAAATAAAATTATGAAAACGACACCAGTAACTTTCATGTCATATTATATTGATGCAGTCATTATTTATTCTGATTAGTATAGAAGACTCAAGTTAATAAGTCATAATAATCTTCTAGTTACACATGAGTTTGACAAAGTACCTATCAAAAGTAAGAATAAAAGTATTCTTACTTTCTATCAAAAGTAAGAATAAAATGGTCAAAAGTCAAAGGGTGTATATTAGGACGGTGGAAAAAACTGTAAGGTACTGAATGCTTATTACTTAAATGATACAAAAAATGAGTAAGGTACTATATACCTTTATTGTCATGAGAGAGAATAGGAAAGAAAAAAGTGTCATTAAGGTAAAAAATTCCCCTTATTGCTGCCCCCTCAAATGAAATATGCACAATAACTTCTTTGGAATTCCACATAAAGAGCTTATTGTTCCAACCTTATATATTCTGGTTTACACTTTTTGCTTTTAGTACTCCTGAGTTAGAACCTGAATGCTTGAATATGATTAAAACATAGTTCTCTTATAGTTATCACTCCCTAATTCAAATCTAGAGCCAAAGGGATCTTTATCAGGTTTATGAATACTGGACAAGATACTTGTGTTCTCCAACAATCTCCACCTCAGTGACAGAATATGGAATTTATTGAGTGTGCAAAATGCACTGAGTTGAAGAACATTTCTCAGCTTCTCTTGCAGCTAGGTGTATCCCACAACTAATTCTGGCTGATAAGATATACAAACAGAAGTAGGTTGGTATTCCCAGGAGGTTTCCTTAAAGGGCAGGAGAATGCCTTGATTTGACCCTCTCTGTCCATCCTGCGGTCCAGGAACTCAGTGTGATGTCTGCTTTGGCCTGATATTCAGCTTGCACCATAAGGACAACCACCAATGCTGAGGGACTTTGGAATAGAAGGCAACAAGGACGCTGTATTCCAGACAAACTGGACTTCATTGTGTGAGACATATCAACTTGTCTTTTTTAACAAGGCATTGGTGTTTGGGGGTTTCTCATTATATGCCCTGGAACCTAACCCTTGCAGATTCAGTAGTAACCTCTTAAGCAGGTGGTTGCATTGAGTTGAGGAAAGACACTGGGATTCTGTTTACCCTTTATCCTGGATACAGGAAGTTGACCTCTCCCCATTTGTCAGCACTAAGGAGCACATGGGCTTGCTAGGGCTTTCTAAACCAAGAACAGTAACTTAAATATCATTAAATGACTGGCCCTAGCACTGAATGAAAGTTAAGGAAAGCAGTCAGTAGCCAGTTGGGTTAAAAGGAGAGTTTTGTAGAAGGAGGCAGGACTGGGAGCAGGGGGACAAGAGGGGAAAATTAAGGCTGATGTTCAGAGCTGCAGAAGGTGCTTGTGCAGGTGGACACTGCACAGTGCAGCCTGAGGAAGAGACAGCTGGCTAGGAGAAGTGCTCTCATGGCTTTGTTTCCCCTAAAATACTTTGGTACATGCATTGATAAATACAAATAAGAGCTTATTGTAGCAGTAGAGGCCAATAACATGTATTCAATTTGATAATGCATCCAAGTTGTTAAGTGTGTTAAGTAATATACTTTTCAAAGAAAAAACATAATACTTACTCTAAAAAAAGTAATACACATGACTAATTAGTTTGTGTTTGTTCATATTTGACTTTTTAATTACCATTATTATATGTAGTTACGTTGCTTTATGTTTAAATATTTTTTTCAAATACACAATTTTTACTAGTTAGGGAAGGGGAAATAGGGAGAAAAGCAGTTTAGTGGAATGAGTGAAGGTATTAATTTATTCAAAACATATCTATTTGGATGGAGCTACAGATTATTATGCTAAGCAAAATAAGTCCATCAGAGAAAGACAATACACTTGCACTCCTATGTGGAATTTAAGAAACAAATGAGCAAAGGAAAAAGAGAGAGAGAGGCAAACTCTCATAACTACAGAGAACATACTCATGGTCACCAGAGTGGAGGCCGGTAGGGGATGGAGAAACGGGTGATGGGGATTAAGGAGTGCACTTGTTGTGATAAGCACCAGGTGATGTATATAAGTGCTAAATCACTAAATTTTACACCTGACACAATATTACATCATATGTTAATTAACTGGAATTTAAATGAAAAACTTGGAAAAAATATTTGATGTTGATTATGTTTATGGTGACAACAATGCTTCTTTCTGAAGACTGTTAACATCATCTAAACTAGATATCCCATTTTTACAATATAAGAAATGTTGAAAAAAATATTTATTATGCAGATAGTATCTGTTAAGTAATTAAAACTATGTGATGATTGGCTGTTTCATATTGTAGCCTTATATGATATTAACAAATGCATGTGTCAGGGTAGAGTGTTGAAATAATTATATGACTTTTGGGGGCAAAGATGGCAGAGTAGGGGACCCTATTTCAACTGGACCCCAGAATTGAACTGGATATCTACCAGACCACTCTGAGCACCCACAAAACCAGCCTGAGATGTAAGAAGATATGGATCCCTACAAACAGAATAGTCGCAGGTGGTTGGTTTTGAGGTACAAAGTGGGGAGCTGTGATTCCATGGGAAGATATTGGAGGATAAATGGCAGTGGGAGGGTGCCTGGCAGTGGGGATCCTACACCGCCAGTGAGTGACAGCCTTGTGCGCTGCAGACCGGGCACAGACTCGCAGACTGGTAGCAGCGGGGAAAGGACTCTACGGCAGCCCCCAGGATGGAAACCCGGAGCGGCGGGGTTGCACGAGCGAACTACAGCCCCTGAGATGAAACCCGGAGTGGCGGGGTTGCCTATGGGTGCGCACCCGAACGAACTGGGAGTGGCTGTGGTTTTAGAAGCACAAAGGGTAGAGACGTGCTCCGACCTGGAGGCAGGACTGGGAGCGCTGTGGAGGAGCACACAACCCAGGACGCTGCAGTTTATAGCATCATGGACAGAAATGGAGATGGTGTGGCCTGCAGAGCTCACTGAAGAACAGACTGCGGTCTCTCTGCTCTGAGGCAGAGGGTTGGAAACATTCTCTTCTGTTCTGACTTGTGGAAGAGATGCGGAAAGCCACCAGGGAAAGCTACCAGAGAACAAAGGTCCCAAAGACTGATTCCCGCTGAGCCCATCCCCCACCACAGGGGGGCAGGGCAACTCCGCCCAAACAGGGTTGCCTAAGTAACAGCACAGCAGGCCCCTCCCACAGAAGATAGGCTAGGGAAACAAGAGGGCAGCAACCCTAAGGTCCCAAGAAAACATGTGCATCTTGCTTGGGTTCTGGTCAATAATTTGGACTCTATACATTCCCTCAAACACCCATCAACAGAATGACTAGGAGGAGGAGCCCCCAAAACAGAAAAGACTCAGAGATTATGACTTATGCTGCAGATTTACAAATGGATGCAGATATAACCAAGATGTCGGAGATGGAATTCAGGCTAGCAATTGTGAAGACAATGGCTAGAATGGAGAAATCAATTCATGGCAACATAGAGTCTCTAAGGGCAGAAATGAAAGCTGATTTGGCAGAACTTAAAAATGCTATCAATGAGATCCAATCCAATCTAGATAATCTAACAGCTAGGGTAACTGAGGCAGAAGAACAAATAAGCGACCTGGAAGACAATATAAGAGATAAAAAGGGAAAAGAGGAGGCCAGGGAAAAACAACTCAGAATCCATGAAAATAGAATCAGAGAAATAAGTGACACCATGAAGCGTTCCAATGTCAGAATCATTGGAATCCCGGAGGGAGTGGAGAGAGAGAGAGGACTAGAAGATGTATTTGAGCAAATCATAGCTGAGAACTTCCCTAATCTGGGGAATGAAACAAACATTCGAGTCCTAGAGGCAGAGAGGACCCTTCCTAAGATCAAGGAAAACAGGCCAACACCCCAGCATGTAATAGTAAAACTTGCAAATCTTAGAACCAAGGAAACCACCTTAAGGGCAGTTAGGGGGAAGAGATTCCTTATGTACAGAGGAACATCAGAATAACGTCAGACCTATCCACAGAGACCTGGCAAGCCAGAAAGGCCTGGCAAGACATATTCAGGGTACTAAATGAGAAGAACATGCAGCCAAGAATACTTTATTTAGCAAGGCTTTCATTTAGAATGGATGGAGAGATACAGAGCTTCCACAACTGGCAGAAGCTGAAAGAATATGTGACCACTAAGCCAGCCCTGCAAGAAATACTAAGGGGGGTTCTATAAAAAGAGAAAGACCCCAAGAGTGATCTACAACAGAAATTTACAGGGACAATCTATGAAAACAACGTCTTCACAGGCAACATGATGACAATTAATTCATATCTTTCAGTAATCACTCTCAACGTGAATGACCTAAACGTTCCCATAAAACGGCACAGGATTGCAGATTGGATAAAAAGACAGGACCCATCCATATGCTGTCTACAAGAGACTCATTTTGAACCTAAAGATACATCCAGACTGAAAGTGAAGGGATGGAGATCCATCTTCCATGCCAGCAGACCTCAAAAGAAAGCTAGGGAGCAATTCTTATATCAGACAAATTAGATTTTAAACTAAAGTCTGTAATAAGAGACACAGAAGGACACTATATCATTCTTAAAGGGTCTATCCAACAAGAAGATCTAACAATTGTAAATATCTATGCCCCCAACATGGGAGCAGCCATCTACATAAGCCAACTGTTAACCAAAATAAAGAGTCATATTGATAACAATACGTTAATTGTAGGAGACCTCAATACTGCACTCTCAGCAATGGACAGATCATCTAAGCAGAAAATCAACAAGGAAACAAGAGCTTTGAATGATACATTGGACCGGATGGACCTCATAGATATTTACAGAACATTCCACCCTAAAACAACAGAATACTCATTCTTCTCGAGCGCACATGGAACTTTCTCCAGAATAGACCATATACTGGGTCACAAATCAGGTCTCAACTGATACCAAAAGATTGAGATTATTCCCTGCATATTCTCAGACCACAATACTCTAAAACTGGAACTCAATCACAAGAAAAAAATTGGCAGAAATTCAAACACTTGGAAGCTAAAGACCACTCTGCTCGAGAATGTTTGGGTCAACCAAGAAATCAAAGAAGAACTTAAACAATTCATGGAAATCAATGAGAATGAAAACACATCGGTCCAAAACCTATGGGATACTGCAAAGGCAGTCCTAAGGGGGAAATACATAGCCATCCAAGCCTCACTCAAAAAAATAGAAAAACCCCGAATTCACAAACTAACTCTGCACCTTAAAGAACTAGAGAAAAAGCAATAAACGACGCCTAAGCCATGCATTAGAAGAGAAATAATTAAAATTAGAGCAGAAATCAATGAATTAGAAACCAGAAACATAGTAGATCAGATCAATGAAACTGGAAGTTGGTTCTTGAAAGAATTAATAAGATTGATAAACCACTGGCCAGACTTATCCAAAAGAAGAGAGAAAGGACCCACATTAATAAAATTATGAATGAAAGGAGCGAGATCACGACCAACACCAAGGAAATAGAAACAATTATTAGAAATTATCAACAACTATATGCCAATAAACTGAGCAATCTGGATGCAATGGAGGCCTTCCTGGAAACCTATAAGCTGCCAAGACTAAAACAGGAAGAAATTGACAACCTGAATAGGCCAATAACCAGTAACGAGATTGAAGCAGTGATCAAAAACCTCCCAAAAAACAAGAGTCCAGGGCCTGAGGGATTCCCTGGGGAATTCTACCAAACATTCAAAGAAGAAATAATACCAATTCTACTGAAGCTTTTCTAAAAATAGAAACAGAAGGAAAACTTCCAAACTCATTCTGTGAGGCCAGCATTACCTTAATCCCCAAACCAGGCAAAGACCCCGTCAAAAAGGAGAATTTCAGACCGATATCCCTGATGAATATGGATTCCAATATGCTCAACAAAATTCTAGCTAATAGGATCCAACAATACATTAAAAGGATCATCCACCATGACCAAGTGGGATTTATCCCCGGGATGCAAGGGTGGTTCAACATTCTCAAATCAATCAATGTGATAGAACACATTAATAAGAGGAGAGAGAAGAACCATATGGTCCTCTCAATTGATGCAGAAACAGCATTTGACAAAATACATCTTTTCCTGATTAAAACTCTCCAGAGTATAGGGATAGAGGGAACATTGCTCAAGTTCATAAAATCCATCTATGAAAAACCCACAGCGAATATCATCCTCAATGGGGAAAAGCTGAGAGCCTTTCCCTTAAGATCAGGAACACGTCAAGGGTGCCCACTCTCACCACTGTTGTTCAACATAGTACTAGAAGTCTTAGCAACAGCAATCAGACAACAAAAAGAAATAAAAATTATTCAAATTGGCAAAGAAGTCAAACTCTGTCTTTTTGCAGACGACATGATATTTTATGTGGAAAACCCAAAAGACTCCACCCCCAAATTACTAGAACTCATCCAGCAATTCAGTAATGTGGCAGGATACAAAATCAATGCACAGAAATCAGTTGCTTTCTTATACACTAGCAACGCAACTGTAGAAAGAGAAATTAAAGAAACGATGCCATTTACAATAGCACCAAAAACCATAAGATACCTCGGAATAAACCTAACCAAAGAGGTAAAGGATTTATACTCTAGGAACTACAAAACACTCATGAAAGAAATTGAAGAAGACACAAAAAGATGGAAAAATATTCATGCTCATGGATTGGAAGAATAAACATTGTTAAAATGTCTATGCTACCCAGGGCAATCTATACCTTCAATGCCATCCCAATCAAAATCCCAATGACATTTTTCAAAGTGCTGGAACAAACAATCTTAAAATTTGTATGGAATCAGAAAAGACCCCGAATCGCCAAGGAAATGTTGAAAAAGAAATCAAAGCTGGGGCATCACGTTGCCCGATTTCAAGCTATATTACAAAGCTGTGATCACCAAGACAGCATGGTACTGGCACAAAAACAGACATATAGACCAATGGAACAGAATAGAGAACCCAGATATGGACCCTCAACTCTGTGGTCAAATAATCTTTGACAAAGCAGGAGAAAACATGCAATGGAAAAAAGACAGTCTCTTCAATAAATGGTGCTGGGAAAATTGGACAGCCACATGCAGAAGAATGAAACTCCACCATTCTCTAACACCATTCACAAAGATAAACTCAAAGTGGATGAAAGACCTCAATGTGAGACAGGATTCCATCAAAATCCTAGAAGAGAACATGGGCAGTAACCTCTTTGACATTGCCCACAGCAAATTCTTTCAAGATACACCTCCAAAAGCTAGTGAAACAAAAGCAAAAATGAACTTTTGGGACTTCATCAAGATAAAAAGCTTCTGCACAGCAAAGGAAACAGTCAACAAAACAAAGAGGCAACCCACAGAATGGGAGAAGATATTTGCAAATGACACTACAGATAAAGGTCTGGTATCCAAGATCTATAAAGAACTTCTCAAACTTTACACCCAAAAAACAAATAATCAAGTCAAAAAGTGGGCAGAAGATAGGAAAACACACTTCTCTGAAGAAGACATACCAATGGCTAACAGACACATGAAAAATGTTCATCATCATTAGCCATCAGGGAAATCCAAATCAAAACCACACTGAGATACCACCTTACACCAGTTAGAATGGCATAAATGGACAGGGAAAGAAACAACAAATGTTGGAGAGGTTGTGGAGAAAGGGGAACCCTCTTACACTGTTGGTGGGAATGCAAGTTGGTACAGCCACTTTGGAAAACAGGGTGGAGGTTCCTCAAAAATTTAAAAATAGAGCTACCCTATGACCCAGCAATTGCACTCCTGGGTATTTACCTCAAAGACACAGATGTAGTGAAAAGAAGAGTCATATGCACCCCATTGTTCATAGCAGCAATGTCCGCAATAGCCAAACTGTGGAAAGAGCCGAGATGCCCTTCAACAGATGAATGGATAAAGAAGATGTGGTCCATATATACAATGGAATATTACTCAGCCATCAGAAAAGATGAGTACCCAACTTTTGCATCAACATGGATGGGACTGGAGGAGATTATGTTAAGTGAAATAAGTCAAGCAGAGAAAGTCAATTATCATATGGTTTCACTTATTTGTGGAACATAAGGAATAACATGGAGGACATTAGGAGAAGGAAGGGAAAAATGGGTGGCGGGGATTGGAGGGAGAGATGAACCATGAGAGACTATGGACTCTGAGAAACAAACAGGGTTTTATAAGGGAGGAGGGAGGGGAGATTGGTTAGCCCAATGATGGGTATTAAGGAGGGCATGTTCTGCAAGGAGCACTGGGTGTTATACGAGAACAAGGGATCGTGGACCACCACATCAAAAACCAATGATGTATTGTATGGTGATTAACATAACATAATAAAATAATAAATAAATAAATAAATATTTAAATTAAAAAAAAGGAAATAATTATATGATTTTTTTTCAAAAAAGACTTGACCCTGGAAGGGATGGTGTGGCTGGGTGATAGACACTGGGGAGGGTATGTGCTATGGTGAGCTCTGTGAATTGTGTAAGACTGTTGAGTCACAGACCTGTACCTCTGAAACAAATAATACATGTTAAAAAAAAAAGAAGATAGTAGGAAGGGTAAAGTGAAGGGGGGGAATCGGAGGGGGAGATGAACCATGAGAGACTATGGACTCTGAGAAACAAACTGAGGGTTCTAGAGGGGAGGGAAGTGGGGGGATGGGTTAGCCTGGTGATGGGTATTAATGAGGGCACATACTGAAGTGGAGAACTGGGTGTTATACGCAAACAATGAATCATGGAACACTACATCAAAAACTAATGATGTAATGTATGGTGATTAACATAACACAATAATAAAAAAATAAAAAAATAAAAACAGCAAAAAAACCCCTAATGATGTAATATATGGTGATTAACATAACATAATAAAATAAAATTAAAAAAAAAGACTAGCCACGTTAAAAGACATTTAATGGCATTAAATTCAACATGTGTTCTTTTATATACTCTAGTGATTGATACAGATTTTAGGTTTCATCAGTTAATTTTCTATTATAACTTGCATTTGAACATTTCATTTTATATTCAAAAAATCTATGCATTAACCCACTACTCTTGGCTGTCAGAGCTTAAATTTTACATTATCTGAACCAATGAAAAATTACATCTATATGGATTATAATAAAACTATTATCCATTTCATGAATGTAATTCCTGATATGAATCTGGTGGTAAAGGTTTTTGAATACACACATATTGGCTTCTAATATTTTATTATTCCATATTCAGAATTGCTACTAAGACAAAAGAAAAATAATGGTTAATGATAGTCACTTTGGTGGATTTATACTCCTTGGATTCCCAGGGCTGCCCCAGCTGGAGATGATCACCTCTGGCGTTGTCTTTCTCTTGTACACCATTGCCTTGATGGGAAATATGGCCATCGTCCTGCTGTCTTTCCTAGATGACCATCTCCAAAGCCCCATGTACTTCTTCCTTAGTACATCCCTTGTACATAGATCCTAGATTCCTTTGGCCATCTTGGATCTCTGTTATACCATAAATACAGTACCACAGATGTTGGCCAATGTCTGGGGCAAAGACAAGAGGATTACCTTTGGTGGCTGTGTCCTTCAACTTTTCACTGATATGGTACTGTGCTCAGTGGAATGCATTTTTCTGCCTGTGATGTCCTATGACGGATTCAGTGCTGTCTGCAAGTCTCTGCACTACATGACCATAATGGACCCCCAGCTTTGCCAGGTCCTTGTGGCCATCACCTGGGTAGTTGGTGTTATTAATTGCATGGTAGTTTCCCCCTATGCCATGAGTCTTCTTTGATGTGGGAACCACCACCTGGATCACATTTTTGTGAAATGTTTGCAATGATCAAGATTACATGTGTGGATATTGTAGCCATGGAGGTAGCCTTATTTGCCATGTGCCTGATTATAGTTCTTGTTCTTATTCTTTTCATCCTGGTTTCTTATGGCTCCATTGCTGTAGCTCTGCTCAAGATCAAATCTGTAACAGTGAGACAGAAAGCTTTTGGAACCTCTTCCTCCTACGTTATTGTGGTGTCCATCTTCTACAGGAGTTATCTACATGTACATCCAGCCAGGAAATAGTCCAAATCAGGACAAAGGTAAACTTCTCAGTATCT
This sequence comes from Mirounga angustirostris, assembly GCF_029215605.1. Lineage (NCBI taxonomy): Eukaryota > Metazoa > Chordata > Mammalia > Carnivora > Phocidae > Mirounga > Mirounga angustirostris. The sequence continues at coordinate 202,953,655 of NW_026991710.1, forward strand.
TTTATTCCATTGTTACTCCCAGCTTGAACTCCCTTACCTACACACTAAGGAATAAGGAGTTTAATGGTGGCATGAAGAGGCTGATTGGAAAAGAAAAAGGTTCCATGGAGACAGCAGGACATTGACATCTTTTACAAGAAGTTTCCAGTTAAGAAATTGGCCATGTGTGACCTATGAATCATTGTCAAGTTATTTTAGTAGTAGTCATCACTGAAAAGTGAAATAATACCTAAAAATGTTGCTTCCACTTTAGCATCAATGTCCCAAATGGCCGAGGGTTGTTTCTAAGATCAGAATGTCTTCCTAAGTCACCAATTATCACCTTTGATAATTTGTCCACAGCTGTGGCCACAAAGCATGTTCTAGGGAGTCCAAGCATTGTGCTATAAGGGGAAGGAGGAAGCACTCTACAAAAGCTACATTCAAATTATGATTTACTAAATCTTTAAACTATCATGACACTTTAACAAAAATGCAAAAACTTAGTATGCTAACTATAAATTTTTACTCTGACTCACCATTCTGTTCCTGTTAAGACTAAATCATTTCTGTGCAGATCTCAAATGCTCCTGCCACATCTATCTACTTTAAAAGAATCCTAATATATTATGTAAATTGGCTAAAATATAGTTTCACTTATAACTGTTTTCTGCCTCAATCAGGACTTCCTCAAACTTATGCTGCTAAAATAAAATATGAAAATAAATTGGATGCTGAAGTTGATGTGATAACAAATCACACTTGGTTTCAAATTTTTGTGTTCATTACAATAGGCACATTAATCTATTTTGTAAATTGGTAGTAAATAAACAATACAAGTTTATTAGCTTATTTTTATAAGGTCAGCATAAAATTGACCTCAGAACTTTACAAGGATATTACACACAAAAAAAAGAAAGAATGGAAGAAAGAAGAAAGAAAGGAAGAAAAAGAAAGAAAGAAAGAAAGAAAGAAAGAAAGAAAGAAAGAAAGAAAGAAAGAAAGAAAGAAAGAAAAAGAAAGGAAGGAAGGAACGAAGGAAGAAAGAAAGAAAAAGAAAACAAGGAAAGGAAGGGAAAATTTTCCCCCCAATATCTCCCATGAACATAGATGCAAATATCCTTAACAAAATATTAAGAAATCAAATCCAGAAATAAAGGTTAATACATGTCAATAAGGAGGCTTTACTCTAACTATGCAAGGTCAGACTAATATTTGAAAAATCAATCACCACATGGTTCTGTTAATTTAATCCATGATACTGACAGAATAAAAGTGAAGAATAATAAGATTATTTCCATAGATTCAAGAAAGGATTTCAACATTCATTTACAGGAAAACAAAGATTCTTAGCAAACTTGGAATAGAAACAAATTCCATATCTTGATGATGATTAAATTTCTAGCAAACATTATATTTGAGAAGGAAGCTAAACAAACTGACCAATGGAATAGTATAGAGTCCAGAAACAGCTCTGACACATGGACAGTCAACCAATTCATGACTATGTTGTCCTGTGGTGCAGGAAGGAGAAGACAGTCAATATATGGTTCCAGGTCAATGGATGTCCTTGTGGGAGAAAAGACATTTAAACCTTATACACAAAAATCAATTTCAACCTGATTATGTTTATAAATGTGAAAAGTACAACAAGATGGATTTAAATATTCTGCATGAATTTTAAAGCTTTCTTTTTCTTTTTAGAGAGAGCGCATGTGTGAGTCAGGGTGGAGAGGGGCAGAGGGAGAGGGAGAGAGAGAATCTCAAGCAGACTCTGGCTGAGCTCAGTCTCATGACCCTGCAATCATAACCTGAAGTGAAATCAAGAGTCAGATGCCAACGGACTGAGCCACCCAGGTGCCCGTCATCATGAATTTTGAGTGGGAAAAGATCTATGAAATAAGACAAAGTTTTAACCATAATAGAAGAATTTGTTTAAATTGAAAAATAGTAAAATTAAGAGCATCTCTTTACCAAAAGGTCCATTAAGAGAGGCAATGCACACAATGTGTGTGTGAGTGTGTGTGTGTGTGTGTGTCTATCTATCTCAAAGAAAGAACTATCCAAAGAATTCCTACAAATCAATAATAAAAAGATAGAAAACCTAAAAGAACAGTCACTTCACCAAATGGCCAATACATAAAAATGTATTTAACTTCAGGGTATTATGCTAAGTGAAATAAGTCAGACAGAGAAAGACAAATACCATAAGATTTCACTTACATGTGGAATCTAAAAAGCAAAACAGATAAAAGCAGGAACAGACCCACAAATATAGAGAACAAACTGTTGCCAGAGGAGAGGGGTAGGAATGGGCAAAATGAGTGAAGGGGAGTGGGAGGTATAGGCTTCCAGTTATGGAATGAGTAAGTTAAGGGAATAAAAGGTACAGCATAAGGGATATAGTCAGGTGCATAATAATAGTGTTGTAGAGTGACAGAGGGTAGCTACACTTGTGGTGAGTATAGCATAACATATAGAGTTGTTGAGTATGTTGTACACCTGAAACTATAGTATCATTATGTGTCAAATATACTTCAATTAAAAATTGGAAATAAAAAAATAAATGCAAATAGAAAAGGAAATGTACTTGCTAATCATCAGGGAAAATTATAATGACAAAACAAGGTCATTACACACATTCAAGTATTGTTCCACAAGAATGTTGTATTTTACTCTGAAAGGAGTGCAGTTCCTTAAGGTTTGCATTAGCAGAGGTTTGAAAGCACATATGGGAGTGGATGTTAAAGAATATGAAATATAACTCTTGAATGATCCGAATTTAATGGCATTGGATCCAGATCTATCATCCAGAGCACAGGTTATGAGGAACTGGCTGTCTTCCACATTGGCTACCTGCAGTTTGAACTCAATGACAGTCTATGGTAAATAAGGTTGAAAAGCTGGAAATTCCCTGGTACCCTGTGGAAAAAGGAATTAGTGGGCTCAGGAAGATGGGAATTTTGGAATCTCTCTAATGCAATATGCTCAGCCACCCTCTAAACATACCATGTGGAAAGCCCGGAGAACATTTTCTTCATGAAGGCAGTAAGAAATGATTTGGTAAGGAGGGCATTAGTATTCTTAAAATGTTCTGTGGTATCTAACTCCCAAGGACCAGTGATGATGGTGGGGAATGCAGCAGTGGAATTGGGCCACCTGATATTGAAAATAATGATAAAATAATAATGTCCTGGAAAATTAGGTGCCATCCTAACAAGGTGGAACTCATTACTACAATTAAGCCACATGAGTTTTGACCTACAGGGATCTGTGGTGATGGATAATTTATCACAGGATTCTTAAAAATAAAATACTTGGTGACCTACTAAGATGTTAGTTGGAATATATTAGCAGAAAAAAATATGGGTCTAAGGGCAGAAAGATAATTTGAATCAACACAATGAGGGATTCATGACCAGTTCACAGACCCAGATCCTCTCACTTGAGAAGGAGAGCAGCTTGAAGAAAGGACCCTGCAATGCAACAAAATACTATTAAAGATTTTTCCCTCAAGCCTTCCCTAGAGGGACATTTCAGCCGCTTAACAAGTTGGCTACACATGGGAGAAGGAAGTTGCCAGTCCCTGGGGATCTGGTTATTCCCCAACATTACTTTGATGACTGCCTGGCATCTGAACATGAAAGAAGACTTGGGGCTGAGTTTTAACTGATTCATTTTGATTCTTTACTGTCTTTGTCCTCTAAGAGAGAAAAATTAAAGGTAGTTTTGCTCCATGACCTACTATGAAATGCACTTGAAACTTTAACAGCTTCAAAGAGCATTGAGAGAAGTTAAATTTCATAGTGCAGAATCAAAGTGAGATCATAAACCCCAGGAACTCCATGCAACATTTTACTGATATCCTGTGGGTCATGCTCTTCTCTTAAGTGAAAATCTTCCTTGCTCTTTCTCTGACTTTAAACATTAAATATTAGTGTTTTTATTCTGAATCCTTGAGAAATTTTCCTCCAGTTATCCAGAGGGAGAGAAATGGCAAATGCAATAGTTCATCAAATTCTCAGTAAGCAAGAACAAGCTACTCAAGAGAGAAACATAGTCTGATCCTCAACATTCCTACTGGTTTCCTCTGGTTTTCCTTTTTCACACCTTTAGAATATGGAAGACATTGGTTGAATAAACCAATTATTCCATGAAATAAATATCAAATTATGTCTATTTTACTTATAAATTGGGGGAAAATGTAATGAAAACACAAGAGGCCAGAACCATTGAATATTTTTCTGTGATTTATAGTCAATAATTTTATGCTTTCAGGAAAAATTACCACACATTTGAGAAAATAAAACTTCTAATCTTTTTCTCTGAACTACCCTATTTTGTAAGAAGAAAAAATAAACATACAAACAAACCATTAGTGGGAAAGTGAGTCTAGTAGAATATAGTCAGTAGTAAATGCCAAACAATCTGAAATTTATTTTATTTTTTAATTTTTATATTTTTTAAAGATTTTATTTATTTATTTGAGAGACAGAGAGAGAAAGAGAGAGCTCAAGCACGAGTGGGGGGCAGAGGGAGAGGGAGAAGCAGACTCCCTGCTGAGCAGGGAGCTGGGATTCTGGGACTGGATCCCAGGACCCTGGGGTCATGACTTGAGCTGAAGGCAGACATTTAATAGACTGAATCACCCAGGTGTCCCAACAATTTGAAATTTAAATCACAAAGAATATGAGTTAATCTAGGAGATACTCTGTGTGGTTTTTTTTTATTCTTATGTTAATCCCCATACATTACATCATTAGTTTAGATGAAGTGTTCCATGATTCATTGTTTGGGCATAACACCCAGTGCTCCATGCAGAATGTGCCCTCCTCAATACCCACCACCAGGCTAACCCATCTTCCCACCCCCCTCCCCTCTAGAACCCTGTTAGTTTTTCAGAGTCCATCGTCTCTCATGGTTCATCTACCCCTCCGATTTCCCCCGCTTCATTCTTCCCCTCCCGCTACCTTCTTCTTCTTCTTTTTTTCTTAACATATATTGCATTATTTGTTTCAGAGGTACAGATCTGAGATTCAACAGTCTTGCACAATTCACAGCACTTACCAGAGCACATACCCTCCCCAGTGTCTATCACCCCGTCCCTCCCACCCCACCCCCCACTCCATCACCCAGTCCCTCCCACCCCACCCCCCACTCCAACAACACTCAGTTTGTTTCCTGCGATTAAGAATTCCTCATATCAGTGAGATCATAAGATACATGTCTTTCTCTGTTTGACTTATTTCACTCAACATAATACCCTCCAGTTCCATCCACGTTGTTGCAAATGGCAAGATCTCATTCCTTTTGATGGCTGCATAATATTCCATTGTATATATATACCACCTCTTCTTTATCCATTCATCTGTTGATGGGCATCTTGGCTATTTCCACAGTTTGGCTATTGTGGACATTGCTGCTATAAACATCGGGGTGCACACACCCCTTCGGATCCCTACTTTTGTATCTTTGGGGTAAATACCCAGTGGTGCAATTGCTGGATCATATGGTAGCTCTATTTTCTTTTTTTTTTTTTAAATTTTTTTTTATTCTTATGTTAATCCCCATACATTACATCATCAGTTTCAGATGAAGTGTTCCATGATTCATTGTTTGTGCACAACACCCAGTGCTCCATGCAGAATGTGCCCTCCTCAATACCCACCACCAGGCTAACCCATCCTCCACCCCCCTCCCCTCTAGAGCCCTGTTTGTTTTTCAGAGTACATCGTCTCTCATGGTTCATCTACCCCTCCGATTTCCCCCACTTCATTCTTCCCCTCCTGCTACCTTCTTCTTCTTCTTCTTTTTTTTTTTTTCTTAACATATATTGCATTATTTGTTTCAGAGGTACAGATCTGAGATTCAACAGTCTTGCACAATTCACAGCGCTTACCAGAGCACATACCCTCCCCAGTGTCTATCCCCCAGTCACCCCATCCCTCCCACCCCACCCCCCACTCCAACAACCCTCAGTTTGATTCCTGCGATTAAGAATTCCTCATATCAGTGAGATCATATGATACATGTCTTCCTCTTTTTGACTTATTTCACTCAACATAATACCCTCCAGTTCCATCCACGTCGTTGCAAATGGCAAGATCTCATTCCTTTTGATGGCTGCATAATATTCCATTGTATATATATACCACCTCTTCTTTATCCATTCATCTGTCGATGGACATCTTGGCTCTTTCCACAGTTTGGCTATTGTGGACATTGCTGCTATAAACATCGGGGTGCACGTACCCCTTCGGATCCCTACTTTTGTATCTTTGGGGTAAATACCCAGTAGTGCAATTGCTGGATCATATGGTAGCTCTATTTTCAACTTTTTGAGGAACCTCCATACAGTTTTCCAGAGTGGCTGCACCAGCTTGCATTCCCACCAACAGTGTAGGAGGGTTCCCCTTTCTCCGCATCCCTGCCAACATCTGTCGTTTCCTGACTTGTTAATTTTAGCCATTCTGACTAGTGTGAGGTGGTATCTCATTGAGGTTTTGATTTGGATTTCCTTGATGCTGAGCGATATTGAGCACTTTTTCATGTGTCTGTTGGCCATTTGGATGTCTTCTTTGGAAAAATGTCTGTTCATGTCTTCTGCCCATTTCTTGATTGGATTCTTTGTTCTTTGGGTGTTGAGTTTGATGAGTTCTTTATAGATTTTGGGTACTAGCCCTTTATCTGATATGTCATTTGCAAATATCTTCTCCCATTCTGTCGGTTGTCTTTTGGTTTTGTTGACTGTTTCCTTTGCTTTGCAAAAGCTTTTTATCTTGATGAAGTCCCAATTGTTCATTTTTGCCCTTGCTTCCCTTGCCTTTGGCGATGTTTCTAGGAAGAAGTTGCTTGTCTGAGCTCAAAGAGGTTGCTGCCTGTGTTCTTCTTTGGGATTTTGATGGAATCCTGTCTCACATTGAGGTCTTTCAACCATTTGGAGTCTATTTTTGTGTGTGGTGTAAGGAAATGGTCCAGTTTCAATCTTCTGCATGTGGCTATCCAATTTTCCCAACACCATTTGTTGAAGAGACTGTCTTTGTTCCATTGGACATTCTTTCCTGCTTTGTCAAAGATTAGTTGACCACAGATTTGAGGGTCCATTTCTGGGCTCTCTATTCTGTTCCATTGATCTATGTGTCTGTTTTTGTGCCAGTACCATGCTGTCTTGATGATGACAGCTTTGTAATAGAGCTTGAAGTCCGGAATTGTGATGCCGCCGGCTTTGCTTTTTTTTTTCCAAAATTCCTCTGGCTATGCGGGGTCTTTTCTGGTTCCATACGCATTTTAGGATTATTTATTCCATTTCTTTGAAAAAAGTGGATGGTATTTTGATGGGGATTGCATTGAATGTGTAGATTGCTCTAGGTAGCATTGACATCTTCACAATATTTGTTCTTCCAATCCATGAGCATGGAACGTTTTTCCATTTCTTTGTGTCTTCCTCCATTTCTTTCATGAGTATTTTATAGTTTTCTGAGTACAGATCCTTTGTCTCTTTGGTTAGATTTATTCCTAGGTATCTTATGGTTTTGGGTGCAATTGTAAATGGGATCGACTCCTTAATTTCTCTTTCTTCTGTCTTGTTGTTGGTGTATAGAAATGCCACTGACTTCTGTGCATTGATTTTATATCCTGCCACTTTACTGAATTCCTGTATGAGTTCTAGCAGTTTTGGGGTGGAGTCTTTTGGGTTTTCCACATAAAGTATCATATCATCTGCAAAGAGTGAGAGTTTGACTTCTTCTTTGCCAATTTGGATGCCTTTGATTTCTTTTTGTTGTCTGATTGCTGTGGCTAGGACTTCCAATACTATGTTGAATAGCAGTGGTGATAGTGGACATCCCTGCTGCATTCCTGACCTTAGGGGGAAAGCTCTCAGTTTTTCCCCATTGAGAATAATATTTGCTGTAGGTTTTTCCTAGATGGCTTTTATGATATTGAGGTATGTACCCTCAATCCCTATACTCTGAAGAGTTTTGATCAAGAAAGGATGCTGTACTTTGTCAAAAGCTTTTTATGCATCTATTGAGAGGATCATATGATTCTTGTTCTTTCTTTTGTTAATGTATTGTATCACATTGATTGATTTGTGGATGTTGAACCAACCTTGCAGCCCAGGAATAAATCCCACTTGGTCATGGTGAATAATCTTTTTAATGTACTGTTGGACCCTATTGGCTAGTATTTTGGTGAGAATTTTTGCCTCTATGTTCATCAGGGATATTGGTCTGTAATTCTCCTTTTTGATGGGGTCTTTTTCTGGTTTGGGGATCAAGGTAATCGTGGCCTCATAAAATCAGTTTGGAAGTTTTCCTTCCGTTTCTATTTTTTGGAACAGTTTCAGAAGAATAGGTATTAATTCTTCTTGAAATGTTTGGTAGAATTCCCCTGGGAAGCGATCTGGCCCTGGGCTTTAGTTTGTTGGGAGATTTTTGATGACTGCTTCAATTTCCTTAGTGGTTATAGGTCTGTTCAGGTTTTCTATTTCATCCTGGTTCAGTTTTGGTAGTTGATACATCTCTAGGAATGCATCCATCTCTTCCAGGTTATCTAATTTGCTGGCATAGAGTTGCTCATAATATGTTCTTATAATTGTTTGTATTTCTTTGGTGTTGGTTGTGATCTCCCCTCTTTCATTCATGATTTTGTTGATTTGGGTTCTTTCTTTTCTCTTTTTGATAAGTCTGGCCAGGGGTTTATCATTCTTGTTAATTCTTTCAAAGAACCAGCTCCTAGTTTCGTTGATCTGTTCTACTGTTCTTTTAGTTTCTATTTCATTGATTTCTGCTCTGATCTTTATGATTTCTCTTCTCCTGCTGGGTTTAGGCTTTATTTGCTGTTCTTTCTCCAGCTCCTTTAGGTGTAGGGTTAGGTTGTGTACTTGAGACCTTTCTTGTTTCTTGAGAAAGGCTTGTATTACTGTATACTTTCCTCTTAGGACTGCCTTTGCTGCATCCCAAAGATTTTGAACAGTTGTGTTTTCATTTTCATTGGTTTCCATGTATTTTTTAGTTCTTCTTTAATTTCCTGGTTGACCCATTCATTCTTCAGTAGGATGCTCTTTAGCCTCCATGTATTTGAGTTCTTTCCAACTTTCCTCTTGTGATTGAGTTCTAGTTTCAAAGCATTGTGGTCTGAAAATAGGCAGGGAATGATCCCAATCTTTTGGTACCAGTTGAGACCTGATTTATGACCTGGGATGTGATCTATTCTGGAGAATGTTCCATGGGCACTAGAGAAGAATGTGTATTCCGTTGCTTTGGGGTGGAATGTTCTGAATATGTCTGTGAAGTCCATTTGGTCCAGTGTGTCATTTAAAGTCTTTATTTCCTTGTTGATCTTTTGCTTAGATGATCTGTCCATTTCAGTGAGGGGGATGTTAAAGTCCCCACTATTATTGTATTGTTGTCGATGTGTTTCTTTGCTTTTGTTATTAATTGCCTTATATAATTGGCTGCTCCCATGTTAGGGGCATAGATATTTACAATTGTTAGATCTTCTTGTTGGATAGATCCTTTAAGTAGGATATAGTGTCCTTCCTAATCTCTTATTACAGTCTTTGGTTTAAAATCTAATTTGTCTGATATAAGGATTGCCACCCCAGCTTTCTTTTGGTGTCCATTAGCATGGTAAATTGTTTTCCACCCCCTCACTTTCAATCTGGGGGTGTCTTTGGTTCTAAAATGAGTCTCTTGCAGACAGCATATTGATGGATCTTGTTTTTTAATCCAGTCTGTTAGCCTGTGTCTTTTGATTGGGGCATTTAGCTCTTTTACATTCAGGGTAACTATTGAAAGATAGGAATTTAGTGCCATTGTATTGCCTGTAAGGTGACTGTTACCGTATATTGTCTGTGTTCCTTTCTGGTCTATGTTGCTTTTAGGGTCTCTCTTTGCTTAAAGGACCCCTTTCAAGATTTCCTGTAGGGCTGGTTTTGTGTTTGCAAATTCCTTTAGTTTTTGTTTTTCCTGGAAGCTTTTTATCTCTCTTTCAATTTTCAATGACAGCCTAGCTGGATAGAGTATTCTTGGCTGCATATTTTTCTCATTTAGTGCTCTGAATATATCCTGCCAGTCCTTTCTGGCCTGCCAGGTCTCTGTGGATAGGTCTGTTGCCAATCTAATGTTTCTACCCTTGTAGGTTACATATCTCTTCTCCCGAGCTGCTTTCAGGATTTTCTCTTTGTCTATGGGACTCGTAAGTTTTACTATTAGATGTCGGGGAGTTGACCTATTTTTATTGATTTTGAGAGGGGTTCTCTGTGCTTCCTGGATTTTCATGCCTGTTTCCTTCCCCAAATTAGGGAAGTTCTCTGCTATAATTTGCTCCATTATACCTTCTGCCCCTCTCTTTCTTTCTTCTTCTTCTGGGATCCCAATTATTCTAATGTTGTTTCGTCTTATGGTATCGCTTATCTCTCGAATTCTGCCCTCGTGATCCAGTAGTTGTTTATCTTTCTTTTTCTCCGCTTCTTTATTTTCCATCATTTGGTCTTCTATATTACTGATTCTCTCTTCTGCCTCATTTATCCTAGCAGTTAGCGCCCCCATTTTTGATTGCACCTCATTAATAGCCTTTTTGATTTCTACTTGGTTGGATTTTAGCTCTTTTACTTCTCCAGAAAGTGTTTCTCTAATAACTTCCATATTTTTTTCAAGCCCAGCTAGTATCTTTAAAGTGATGATTCTGAACTCTAGATCTGACATCGTACTAATGTCCGTATTGAGTAGGTCCCTGGCAGTCGGTACTACCTCTTGTTGTTTTTGTTGAGGTGATTTTTTCCATCTTGTCATTTTGTGCAGAGGAGAATAGATTAATGAGAGAACAAAATGCTAGCAGAGTAACAATGTCCCCAGAAAATATAACATTTTCTAAACAAATCAGAAAAGACCTGAAGCAGTGGAAAAGGAAATGGAAAGAGAGAAAAAAGAAAAAGAAAGAAAAGAAAAAGATAAAAACAAACAAAAACAAACAAAACAAAACAACAACAACAAAAAACCAGAATGTGATCAAATACGATCAGGCTGGTATATAGATCAGTGCCACACACTAGATTTGGGGTGTATTTTGGTCTTTTAGAAGAAAGTGCCTCCCAAAATTTTAAAGAAAGAAAAACTTATATATGTACAAAAATAAGGGTTGATATGATGAAGGGATGGAATATGAGTGTAAATATGGAAATTATAAAAGTTTTATAAAAGGAATTGATAAGTTGTTTGAAATAAGAAAGAAGAGGATTTAAAAAAAGAAAAAAGAAAAAAAAAGGGAGAGAATGTGATCAGGCAGGGGAATAGAAAACACCATATACTAGAGATTTAGGGTATATTTTAATCTGTTAGAAGAAACTATCTCTAAATTTTAAAGAGAGAACAACTTATATATATATGCCAAAAATATGGGTAACTACTATGAAGGGATAGAATATGACTCTAAAAATGAGAAATAAAAATGTTTTTTTTAAAAAAGGGATTGATAAGATGTTGGTTGAAAAAGGGAAAAAGAAAAAAAAAAAGACAGTTAAAAAAAATTAACTTTGAAAGACTAAAGAATCATGGTAAAAAAGCCATGAATTCTATGTGCAGTATTCCCCTAGGGCTGGAGTTCTGTCGTTCTCATTGATCCGTAAACTTGGTCTTGGCTTGCTGTTCTTGCTGATCTTCTGGGGACGGGCCTATTGCCGTGGTTTCCAAATGTCTCTGCCGGAGGCGGAATTGCCCCGCCCTTGCCCGGTCTGGGCTAAGTAATCTGCTCGGGTTTGTTCTCCGGGGCTTTTGTTCCCTGCGAGCTTTCCCTACAGCTTTGGAGGCGGAGAGTGAAAATGGCGGCCTCCCAATCTCTGCCCTGGAGGAGCCGAGAACTCGGGGTCCCGCTCCTCAGTGAACCCCCAGAGAAAAGCCGTCAGTCACTCCCGTCTCCCCGGTCTCCGGCCGCACTCCGTGCTCACCCGGCCTGTGACCGCGCGTTTCTATCTCTGGCTCCCGACCCCGGGTGTAGTCTCCAAACCCAGCAGATCCCTGCGGTGCACTCCCGCGCGGCTCCTCCTGGGGCAGGGAGGTGAGTCTCCCCGGATCTGCCACTTGTTGGGTCCCTGCTGGAGGAGCAGTGGCCCGACTGTGCCGCGGATCACGGTTTATGGCCACCCCGAGCTGAGAGCCTGCACCTGGGCTCCGCCTCTGCAGCTGGCTTCCCTGCTCTGTTACCTGGGAGCTCTGCCACACTCAGGCACCTCCGGTCTTTCTGTGACCCCAAGGGTCCTGAGACCACACTGTCCCGGAGGGTTCCACCCCCCGCTTAGTCACCAGAGTGACGTCCCTCAGCGGAGCAGACTTTTAAAAGTTCCGATTTTGTGCTCCGCGGCTCTATCACTTGCCAGAAGCGGCCGACAGAGGCCCCACCCCTGCCGCCTATCCTCCCGAATATCGCCTCGGATTCACTTCTCCGCACGTCCTACCTTCCAGAAAGTGGTCGCTTTTCTGATGAGAGAGTTGTTGCTCTTCTTTTCTTCGATCTCCTGTTGAGTTTGTAGGTGTTCAGAATGGTTTGATCCCTATCCAGCTGAATTCCTGAGAGGAGAGGAAATCCAGGTCTCCTACTCCTCCGCCATCTTGCTCCCCCCCCAACCCATTCATTCTTTAGCAGGATACCCTTTTACCTCTAAGTGTTTAAGTTTCATCCAAATTTGTTCTTGTGATCAAGTTCCAGTTTCAAAGCATTCTGGTCTGCAAGTATGTAGGTAATAATCCCAAAGTTTTGGTACTGGTTGAGACCTGATTTGTGACCCAGTATGTGATGTATTCTGGAGAAAGTTCCATGTGCACTCGAGAGGAAGGAATATTCTGTTTTGGGATGGAATGTTCTGAATATATCTGTGAAGTCCATCTGGTCCAGTGTGACAATCAGAGCTCTTGTTTCTTTTTTGATCTTCTGCTTAGATGATCTCTCCATTGTTGTGAGTGGAGTGTTGAGGTCTCCTATTATTAATGTATTATTATCAATGTTTCTTTACTTTGGTTATTAATTGGTTTATATAATTGGCAGCTCCTATGTTGGGGACAGAGATATTTACAATTGTTAGATCTTCTTGTTGGATAGACCCTTTAAGTATGATATCGTGTCCCTCTACAACTCTTAGTAGAATGTTTGGCTTAAAATCCAATTAGTCTATGTCCACAATAGCCAAACTGTGGAAAGAGCCAAGATGTCCATGGACAGATGAATGGATAAAGATGTGGTATATATACAATGGAATATTATGCAGCCATCAAAAGGAATGAGATCTTGCCATTTGCAACGACGTGGATGGAACTGGAGGGTATTATGCTGAGCAAAATAAGTCAAACAGAGAAAGACATGTATCATATGACCTCACTGATATGAGGAATTCTTAATCTCAGGAAACAAACTGAGGGTAGCTGGAGTGGGGGGTAGGGTGGGAGGGATGGGGTGACTGGGGGATAGACACTGGGGAGGGTATGTGCTCTGGCAAGCGCTGTGAATTGTGCAAGACTGTTGAATCTCAGATCTGTACCTCTGAAACAAATAATGCAATATATGTTAAGAAAAAAAAAAGAAGAAGAAGATAGCAGGAGGGGAAGAATGAAGGGGGGGGAAATCGGAGGGGTAGATGAATCATGAGAGACGATGGACTCTGAAAAACAAACTGAGAGTTCTAGAGGGGAGGGGGGTGGGAGGATGGGTTAGCCTGGTGATCGGTATTAAAGATGGCACGTTCTGCATGGAGCACAGGGTGTTATGCACAAACAATGAATCATGGAACATTACATCTAAAACTAATGATGTAATGTATGGTGATTAACATAACAATAAAAAAATAAAAAAAATAACACACAAGGTATATATTGGCATGTCTTCTGAGTGGGCATATGCATCTTTATGCCTGCCCATTATATGCGATGATGGGACCCCCCCTTCTGAATATTAATCCCAAACCCTAATAAAAGGAACCTGCTTAACCCTGAAAAAAAAAAATCCAATTAGTCTGACATATGGATTGCCACCCCAGATTTCTTTTGATGTCAATGAGCATGGTAAATCACTTTCCACCACCTCACTTTCCATCTGGAGGTGTCTTTAGGTCTAAAAAGAGTTTGTTGCAGACAGCATATGGATGGGTCTCCCTTTTTTATCCAATGTGCAATCCTGTGTCTTTTCATGGGAGGATTCATCCCATTTACATTCAGGGTAACTATTGAAAGATAATAATTTAGTGCCATTGTATTGTCTGTAAAGTCCCTGTTTCTGTAGATTGTCTGTTTCTTTCTGTTCTATGTTACTCTTGGGGTCTCTCTTTGCTTGCACTACCCCCCTTAATATTTCTTGCAGAGCTGGCTTAGTGGTCACATACTTGTTCAGTTTCTGCCTGTCCTGGAAGCTCTTTATCTCTCCACCCATTCTGAATGACAGCCTTGCTGGATAAAGTATTCTTGGCTCCATGTTCTTTTTAATTAGTACCCTGAATATGTCTTGCCAGCCCTTTCTGGCCTGCCAGGTCTCTGTGCATAGGTCTGATATTAGTTTGATTTTCTTCCCTCTGTAAGTAAGGAACATCCTATCTCAAGCTGTTTTCAGGATAGTCTTATTTTTTTTCCCCTAAAATTCTCAAGCTTCAGTACTATACATGGGGTGTTGATCTATTTTTATTGATTTTTTGGTGGGGGAAGGGGTCCTCTCTGCCTCTTGGACATGAATGCTTGTTTCCTTCCCCAGGTTAGGGAAGTTCTCAGCTATGATTTGCTCAAATATACCTTTTGGACCTCTCTTTCTCTCTCTCCTCTCCCTCAGGAACCCCAATAGTACTGACAGTGGTTCATTACAGGGCATCACTAAATTCTCAACCTTTCTTCATGGGCTATTGTCTTTCTCTCCTTGTTTTCCATTAGCCGTCTTCTAGATCACTTACTTTATCTTCTGCCTCATTCACCATAGCTGTTTCAGCATCTAATTTAGACTGCATCTGTTACAGCATTTTGAAATTCAGCCTGATTAGATCTCATTTCTGCACTTAGAGATTCTCTACAGTCTTTTATGCTTTCTTCAAGCCTAGCTATTAACTTTATAATTGCTATCCTGAATTCCATCTTTGACCTCTTACTTATATCCATATCGATTAGCTCTATGGCAGAGAACATTATATCTGGTTCTTTCTTGTTGTGAATTCCTCCTTATAGTCATTTTCCCCAGAGAACGGTGGATAGATGAGTGAGTGAGCAGAGTCCAAAATATCAACCACAACCCAAGCAAAATACACCCTAGACAAATCTGAAGCAGTCAGAAACCATTACAGAAAAGCAAAGCAAGCCAAAACAAAACACAAAGGTGGGGGCAGGGTTGGGGGAGAGGATATAATACAGCAGGGTGGACAAAGCAGGGTGCTCCACTTGTTCTGGAGTGAATTTTGATCTGTGTGTTAGAAGACCTTACATCCCAAAATTGCAAGGAAAGTAAAACTTACATATATAGAAATGAAAAATTTTAGACTGAAAGATAAATGAATCATGAGAAAAAACCTTGATTTCAGTATACTATTTTCCCCTGGCACTGGACTTTTACAGTCTTGTGGGATCCATAAACCAGTTGTCCACCTGTTCTTCCAGTCTGTGTTCTGGGGGAGGGGCCTGCTGTTCTGCTTCTAAGGTGTCCTTGCCTGGGTGAAGTTGCATCACCCGTTGCGAGGGGGCTGGGCTCAGTGTAAGCTGGTCCTCTGTGTGGCTTTTGTTCTCTGGAGGCTTTCTGTGCCTCTTTAGAGGATCAGAGTAAATATGGCCATGCCTGGTTCTCTGGCCCAGAGCTGAAAGATCATGGTGCCCCCTTTTCAATAAACCCTCTAAGACAAACAGTCTTCACTTTTGTGTGTGCCAAACTCTGCCGACTCTTGTGGTGCACGCCCACCACAATCCTCTTGGGAGGAGTCCAAGGGACCCAAGTAACTGCCTTTTGTATGTCCTGGGACTGAGGGTGGTTGTGGGCTCATACATGTACCCTGCTCTGCTGCTCCCAGGAGAGGGCTGGGTGTCGCCCTACTGTCCTTTCTGTGGCCACTGCCCTGAGAGCTGTTGCCCAGTCATGGACACAGCTGTGTCACCCCTTCCAGGGGATGGTAAATGGCACATGCATTCCAGTCATTTTCAGGGTGCTCAGGCAAAGAGCAGTCACTTGACTGGCCTGGCTTGTGGTTTATGGTGACCTGACTGAGAGTCCTCTCTTGAGCTCGCTGACCATAACCAGTTTCCCTGCTCCACTGCTTGGGCACTCTACCAGTTCTGGCACCCCCATTCATTTTGTGACTCCTGGATTATTGTGGTCTCAGGATCCCACCTAGAATTTTGCCCTTTTCATCCCCTGAGCCCCTTTCAGAAAGGGATGTCTCTCACTGGAGCAGATTTCTAAGGGTTCTGATTTTGCAGTCTTGTGTTGTATCACTTTCCATGAGCTGGCTTATGGAGGCTCCCCCTCCCCATTTATCTACCAATATCTCCCTGCAGATTCATGTCTCTGTACCTCCTATCTTGCAAAAAGCAGTAACTTTTCTGCTTGTAGAGATCCAGATATATTTTCTTACATCTCAGATTGAATTCATGGGTGTTCAGAACGGTTTGAAAGATATCCAACTAAATTCAAGGGACCAGATGAAACAAGGTCCCCTACTCTTCTGCCATCTTGTCTATCTCCCAGGAAAGTCTCAAGATTTGTTTGAGAGTTTAGATCGGCAAATTGTAGCCCTGCCCAGAGCAAACATTCTCTGATAGTTCTCACAACTCTCAGTATTTATCCTCTGTCTGTCCTGTTGTCAGTCACTTCTTCCTAAGTTTTCAATAATGAGCCCCCAGGTGGTCCTCAAAGCAGCTGAGCTACTGAGTTCTTCGGGTGGAGAACACATGAGAGGATGCCGTCTTGACACCATGTATAGCATTCTTCAGTGTCTCACGGGGGTTGTGAGAGAACAGGTCTGTCACCTATTCAGTATTTCATGGAGAAGGTGGGGGAGAGTAGATATTTTCAGTGTTGGTTCTTCCCTGAGCTCAGAGTGTCTTCCCATCTCCGTGTGTCTCCCTCAATGTCTGTCTTCAGGGTCTCAGGGGTGGTGTCAGAGAGCAGGTCTGTCACCTGTTCAGTATTTCATGGAGAAGGTGGGGGGAGTTGGGAAGGTTGTTTTGAGGGAAAGTCCACTGGAGAAAAGCAAGGGTTCGGGTTGATGGAGGGTTCTTACCCGTGGAGCTGCAGGGGTGGTGGATTTCTTGTAGGAGGTGAAACCTACATCTTCCCCTTTGGGGTCTGTGACTGATGAATCTCTCCTGTGGGGGGTTCTAATGCTGGGTCTGTAACTCACAGTTGTTCCTGTAACTGACCCTCTGTGGTAGGCTCCCCCCTCCAGCCTCCCCTTCTGGCATACCTAATCCACTTTACTGAGGCTTCCCTTCATGCATTTTCACAGTTCTAACCAGTTTTTGGTGGAGCACTGTGGAAAATTGGAATTCCAAATCCCACTGCTTCTACTGCACCCAAGACACAGGGGCCACCGACCTAATCCTCCCACGAGTGTCTTGCTACCATGTGGCCTCCTACAAGGGCGAGTGGCCTCTCCACGGTGGGTGACCTGGATCTGAGTAGGGCTTGGCCTCCATCACAAAGTTTGATGTCGTCTCTGCTTCTGTGACCTGGTGCTGACATGGTTGTTTGGAAGAGTAGTTGACTCTGTAGAGATTTCAAAGTGTGGTAAACCTGTCACAGCAGCACAAATACACTTGATCTCCACACTCAGACCCCCCAGCTGTCGTCTCCTTACCACATTTACCACTTCACACGGGTGATTCAGTGCGTTTTACCCCAAACAGGGACACTCTCCTGCAGAAGCACCACGTAACCCTAAATGAGGAAATCATTATGGTTTCCACATTTTAACCCAGACCACAGACCCACTTCAACTGTTGCCACCTGCGCCACAGTCTGAAATGTCTTGCTTCATTCTGATCCAGTTTTCTTTTTCTGGAACTGCTCCAAGACTTTCCCTTATTTGCACAACCCTGATGGATTTAAGGAGCACAGATGGCTCTAATCTGAGTGGCCTTTTCTGTCTGGCTTCTGTCACTTGGGCTGTTTTCAGTGTCCATCTATGTTGTGACATGGATCAGTCCTTCATTCACCTTTTCACTGTGACTAAACATAAATAACATTTACCACCCAAAACATTTTAGGTACACAGTTCTCTGGCCTTAGCTGAGTTCCCACAGTTGTACATCATTCTCCAGAACTTTTTCATTCTCCCCAAGGGAGACTCTGTATGCATTAAACACCCAACTCCCCATGACTTCTCTGGAGAAGGGTCTATCCAAGTCCTTTGTCCATTTTAAGAATTGGGTTGTCTTTTTGTTGAGGAGTTTTAAAAGCTCTTTACATATTCTGGACAACAGATTCTTAGTAGATACGTAATGTGCAAATATTTCCTTCCTTCTGGGGGCTGTCTTTTCACTTTCAGGATAGTAACTTCTGATGTACAAAGATTTTTTTTACATTTTTTTTTTTTTAAAGCGAGGGAGAGAGAGTGTGTGAGGGAGAGGGAGAGAGACTCTCAAACAGGCCCTACACTCAGCATGGAGCCTGACATGGGGCTTGATCTCATGGCCCTGAGATCATGATCTGAGCCAAAATTAAGAGCCAGACACTTAACTTACTGAGCCACCCAGGTGCCCCGAAAAGATTTTTAATTTTGAGGATATTATTTTATCTATTTTTTCCCTTTTTTTATGCTTTGGTGTCACGTCTAAAAGCACTGGGAAATCCAAGGTTATGAAGATTTATCCCTATTTATTTCTTCTAGAGTTTATAATTTTACCTCTTACATTTAAGCGTTTACTTATTTTGAGCTAATGTTTATATGTGGTATGAGGTAAGGGTCCAGTTTCATTTCTCTGCACATGGATAACCAATTGTCTCCCAATGTAATGTTGTCGACCCTTGTCAAAATTCAGTGGACCATAGGTGAAGGGGTTTAATTCTGGGCTCTCAGTTAAATCACACTGATATGTATGCATACCTTTTTTAAAAAAAAATTATTTAAAAAATTTTGTAATTTAAATTCATTTAATTAACATATAGTGTATTATTTGTTTCAGGGTGTATGCATACCTTTACGACAATATCACAACATTTTATTTACTGTTGCTTTGTATTAAGATTTGAGCTTTGGAAGTATGACCTTTCACGTTTGATTTTCTTTTTCAAGATTGTTCTGGCTATCTTGTGGTCCCTTGAAATTCCATATGACTGTTAGGATTAGCTTGTGCATTTGTTCCCAAAGGCCTTTGTGAATTTTCTTGGGAACACATTGAATTTCCACATTGCATTGTGTACTATTGCCATCTTATCAATAGTATGTCTTTTCATCACCATGGGGTGTCCTCAGAGTTATTTAGGTTTCCCTTACTTTCTTTCAGCAATGTTTTGTAACTTTCAGTGTACAAGACTCACATCTTTATTACATCTATTCCTAACTATTTGGTCAATGTTGATGTTCCCTAAAATGGAATTGTTTTCTTAACGTCCTTTTTGGATGATTCATTGCTAGTATATACGAATAAGAGAGATTTTTGTGTATTGATATATTGTCCTGTAACTGCTGAAATAGGTAACTGGATGCAATCATTTTTTTGTTGTTGTTGTTGTTGAATCTTTAGGAAACTCTCTATATAAGATGATGTCATCTCTGGTCTCTGAATAGACCTAGTTCTACTGTTTCCTTTCACATGTGGATGCCTTATATCTTACCTTATTGTTCTGGGTAGAACTTTCAGTACAATACTGAACAATGAGTGAAAGGCAGCATGATGGACTTGTTTGTGATTTCAGAGTAGAGCTGTTAGTCCTCAAAATTGAGCATGATGTTTGATTAGGGTTAGGGTTGGGGTTAGGGTTAGGGGTTAGGGTTAAGGGTTAGGGGTTAGGGTTAGGGTCTCCCTGTCCTCTGCTGTATAGAGACCATTCTCCTCCTGTAACCAGATTGATCATTTCAGAACATAACCTTTGAGCCTCTCTGCAATCCACTCCCCACCTGTCTGTTCTCTCCAGCCTCACCTCTCCCACCGCAGCCCCCCTCTGTGGGCCACCCAGCTGTGTGGTTGTCCCACATGTGCCTTGGGCCTGACTCCAATCCTTTACATTCTCTGTGCCCTCTGCCAGGAGCACTCTTCTCTCCCCTTGCATCATGTCTGGCTTGTTCCCCCATTGGCTGGGCCTCTACTTGCCCCCTGGTGACCTGACTCATGTCTGCTGGGTGTGTGTGCTCGTCCCATATTTAAATGTAGTACCCGCCTTCCCTGTGTGAGCGATTTATTAACCTGCGAGGTATGGGGAAAGGCACAGGGAAGTAGTCTTAGTGCCTGTGTAAAAAAGTCAGTCTCAGGGCGCCTGGGTGGCTAAGTCATTAAGCGTCTGCCTTCGGCTCAGGTCGTGATCCCAGGGGCCTGGGATTAAGTCCCATGTCAAGCTCCCTGCTCAGTGGGGAGCCTGCTTCTCCCTCTCCCCCTCCCCCTCCTTGTGTTCCCTCTCTAGCTGTCTCTTTCTCTGTCAAATAAATAAAATCTAAAAAAAAATCAATCTCAGAGGGGCTCACCACACTTGCTGACAATGGGGGAGCTGCTGTCCCCACAGTGAGGGGCAGGTAGTCCCCTCAAAGGGGGACCAGCCATGTGAGGCAGTTGGACAAGACTTCCAATGTTTTGGGGCCAGGGAGATGTAGACCTGGACCCAGAAGCTCACACCCTTGGATTCAAGGCTGGGGCCTAAGCAAGCCCCCTTTTTCCAGGGGTCATCTTTCCCCTTCCCTGCCCATGGGCTGAACCTGATTCCTGATCTGGGGAGTTCAAGGGTGACCCCTCCTAGGAATACCAGTGGTTTACTGATGGACCTTGTCATCCAGAGGCCCAGTAGCCTTCAAGGGAGGACCCTATAGGGGGTGGAGACAGCTCTGTTGGGGACCAGCGACAGCCCACTCAAAGTAAAGTGGGGCAGCTGGCCGGCCCTGCTGATTCTACCCAGTCTGTAGGACATAGAAACACGGGCTGTGCCCAAAGGTGCTCAACTCATGGCAGGTGGGGACAGAACCTGCAGGGGGACAGCTAGGGGAGGGCACCTGCAGGGTTTGCCCAGGAGCTCAGCACAGGGGGAGTGTTCCTGGCTCCAGCATGCTGACTGTGCGGCTGCATGGGTTTCCAGCCTCCCAAGCCTCAGGCTCCCCTTTGTAAGATGGGGCGCTGATGGCCCCCATCCCTGGGATCAGAAGGTAGGGAGGCCCTGCCAGCAGATTCACTCAGGACAGGTCAGGAGGTGGCTGTTGCTTAAAGCAGCCCAGGGCCTGTCCCCATGAATAAGGTGCACACGTCCATGACCCCCAGCTCTGGGGTCCTGCTGCCAGCCTCTGGCAGTGACCCTCTTCCTGCCCTGTCCCCTGCCTCTGTGGATACGGGGTCTTCCTGGAGCTGTTCCTGCAGAATCACTTCATGGTGGACACAGGGTCATCTACTATGTCTTCACCAACCAGCTGGTTGCTGTGTCCCGTGTGCCCCTCCAGGAGCACTGAAGGGTGGTGGTTCTTGAGGTCCACAGTGCCCCACACTGGCAGGATGTGTCCATGCAGCACATGGCCATCATGAGCTGCTTCTATGAGGAGCGCTTCCTCTATGAGGTGGATGACATGGTGTGCGGGGATGTGGACATGAAGTTCTGTGACCACGTGGGCATGGAGATCCTGTCCCCCCTCTCTGGCACCCTGCACCCCGGTTTCTACTGGGTGGCCTGTGAGGACTTAAGCTACGAGCGCTGGTCCCAGTCCCAGGCCCACATCCCCAAGGACCAGGGTGACTTCTACTACATGGGGGGCTTTTTTGGGGGGTTGTGGCGGAGGTTCACCCACTGACCTCAGCCTGTCACCAGGTGATGGTGGTCAACTGGGCCAATGGGATCGAGGCCATGTGGTATGATAAGAGCCACCTGAACAGGTACCTGCTGGACCACAAGCCCACCAAGGTGCTGTCCCTGGAGGACCTGCGGGACCCACAGCTGCTGGGCTGGCCCCGGGTCATGAAGAAGCTGAGATTTGGGCCATGCCCAAGAATCACCAGGACACCTGGAACTCATGAGGGGCTGTCCCCATCTCCAGCAGGGGGTGCTGACTTCAGCGGAGCCATCAGAGCAGGTTCCTACTTCTGTCCCCTCGAGGGACACTGTGGAGTCCAGTACTGTCTGCACGAGCACGTCCAGCGCCGCAGCCGCACCTGCTCACAGGAGGCCTGCCTGGGGATACAGTGTCCTCTCATTGCGTTCACTACATTTTCTTCACTTCTGGGTCATTTGCAGCTGTGAACGGCTCCAGTTTTATGTCAGACGTTTTTCTGTGTCAATGCTGAGCAACCATTTTTAAAAAGAACAATTGAGGGAAAAGGTTTTCTCCCTGGTTCTAGACAGACACCACCTGGTGGGGCTGGGAGCAGCCCTCTAGCAGCCGTGGAGGCAGAATGGCGTCTGGACGGGTCTTCCCTCCCAGTCCTTGCACCTTGCCATGGCCATGGGGCTTCAGGGTCAGGGTTGCACCGAGCCACCTCTCAGAACCCCGGTGCCCTCACCGCCAGAGGCCTTGGCCGTGACCGCTAGCTCAGCCTCCAGGAGCATGGAGCCCTCTGGGTTATTTCCACTTCCTGCCATGGATTTATTTTTTATTTATTAATTTTATTTAATTTTTTAAATTTAAATTCATTAGCCAACATATAGTACATCAGTAGATTTTGATGTAGTGTTCAGTGATTCATTAGTTGCCTATAACACCCAGTTCTCATCACAACATGTGCCCTCCTTAATACCCGTCACCTAGTTACCCCAACCCCCCACCCTCCTCCCTTCTGTAACCCTCAGTTTGTTTACCGGAGTCCAGAGTCTCTCATGGTTTGTCTCCCTCTCTGATTTCTTCCTGTTCAGTTTTCCCTCCCTTCCCCTGTAGTCCTCTGTGCTATTCCTGACATTCCACATATGAGTGAAACTATATGATAATTGTCTTTCTCTGATTTATTTATTTCACTTAGCATAATCCCCTCCCATTCCAACTATGTCAATGTAAATGGTAGGTATTCATCCTTTCTGACAGCTGAGGAATATTCCATTGTACATATATACCACATCTTCTTTATCCATTCGTCTGTTGAAGGGCATCTCAGCTCCTTCCACAGTTTGGCTATTGTGGACATTGCTGCTATGAACATTGGGGGGCAGGTACTCTTCTTTTCATTACATCTGTATCTTTGGGGTAAATACCCAGTAGTGCAATTGCTGGGTAATAGGGTAGTTCTGTTTGTAACGTCTTGAAGAACCTCCATACTGTTTTTCAGAGTGGCTGTACCAGCTTGCATTCCCACCAACAGTGTAAGAGGGTTCCCCTTTCTCCACATCCTCACCAACATTTGTTGTTTCCTGCCTTGTTGATTTTTGCCATTCTAAGTGGTGTAAAGTGGTATCTCAATGTGGTTTTAATTTCTTTTTCCCTGATGGCTAGTGATGTGGAGCATTTTTTCATGTGTCTGTTAGCCATTTGTATGTCTTTGGAGAAGTGTCTGTTCATGTGTTCTGCCCATTTCTTGATTGGATTATTTGTTTTTTGGGTGTTGAGTTTGAGAAGTCCTTTATAGATCTTGGATGCCAGCCCTTTATCTGTAATGTCATTTGCAAATATCTTCTCCCATTCCATGGCTTGCCTCTTAGTTTTGTTGACTGTTTCCTTTGCTGTGCAGAAGCTTTTTATCTTGATGAAGTCCCAAAGGTTCATTTTTGCTTTTGTTATCCTTGCCTTTGGAGACCTGTCTAGCAAGAAGTTGCTGTGGCTGAGGTCGAAGAGGTTGCTGCCTGTGTTCTCTTCTAGGATTTTGATGGATTCCTGTGTCACATTGAGGTCTTTCATCCAATTTGAGTTTACCTTTGTATATGGTGTGAGAGAATGGTCCCGTTTCATTCTTCTGCATGTGGCTGTCTAATTTTCCCAACACCATTTATTGAAGAGACTGTCTTATTTCCATTGGGTATTCTTTCCTGCTTTGTGGAAGATTAGTTGACCATAGAGTTGAGGGTCCATTTCTGGGGACTCTATTCTGTTCCATTGATCTGTGTGTCTGTTTTGTGCCAGTACCGTACTGTCTTGATGATCACAGCTTTGTAATACAGCTTGAGGTCACCTGTTTTTGTTTTATTTTTATTATTTTAGTGAATTTTAAATTAATGTATAATGTATTATTTGTTTCAGGGGTACAGGTCTTTGATTCATTGGTCTTATACAATTCGCAGTGCTCACCATAGCACATACCCTCCCCAGTGTCCATCACCCAGTCACCCCACGCCTCCCAACCCCCTCCACTCCAGCAACCCTCAGTTTGTTTCCTGAGATTAAGAGTCTCTTATGGTATGTGCTCTGGTAAGCGCTGTGAATTGTGCAAGACTGTTGAATCTCAGATCTCTACCTCTGAAACAAACAATGCAATATATGTTAAGAAAAGAAAAGAAGAAGAAGGTAGCAGGATGGGAAGAATGAAGCAGGGGAAATCGGAGGGGTAGACGAACCATGAGAGACGAAGGACTCTGAAAAACAAACTGAGGATTCTAGAGGGGAGGGGGTGGGAGGATGGGTTAGCCTGGTGGTGGGTATTGAGGAGGGCACATTCTGCATGGAGCACTGGGTGTTATGCACAAACAATGAATCATGGAACACTTCCTCTAAAACTAATGATGTAATGTATGGGGATTAACATAAGAATAAAAAAAAAGTGTCTCTTACGGTTTGTCTCTCTCTCTGGTTTCATCTTGTTTCATTTTTCCCTCCCTTCGCCTATGATCCTCTGTCTTGTTCCTCAAATTCCTCATATCAGTGAGATCATATGATAATTGTCTTTCTCTGAGTGACTTATTTTGTTTAACATAATACACTGTAGTTCCATCCACGTTGTTGCAAATGGCAAGATTTCATATTTTTGATAGGTGCATAATATTCTCTGTATATATATATATATATACACACCACATCTTCTTTATCCATTCATCTGTTGATGGACATTTAGACTCTTTCCATAGTTTGGCTATTGTGGACATTGCTGCTATAAACATTGGGGTGCACGTGCTCCTTCGGATCACTACATTTGTATCTTTGGGGTAAATACCCAGTAGTGCAATTGCTCGGTTATAAGGTAGCTCTTTTTTCAACTTTTTGAGGAACCTCCATAGTGTTTTCCAGAGTGGCGTCTGCCTTCGTTTTAAATGGCTATTTATGCTGGTGTTTGTGAAATGTGAGGACTCACTCAGTCTGGATGCATGTGCCGTTGGGATTCCTCAGTGCCCACAGATGGTTTGTGCACTCTCTCTGGACCATCTGCCTGCACTGTGTCTTAGCAAGCATTTACTGATGCCACTGTGAGCTCAGACACCCAACAAGGCGCAGAGCATGAGAGCGAGAACTAAGATACAGGATCCCTGCTCTTGGGCCTTCCTTGGACTTTCAATGGCCCCGTCCTCCTGACTCACTACTTTCCTATTGTGTAATAGACATACAACTGATACCATTAAGCACATTTCAGGGTACAATTTAGTGGCAATAAGTATATTCACTCTTCTGCACCTGCCGCCTCCATCCATTGCCACAACTTTGTCATCCTCCCAAACTGAACCTCTACCCAGGAGACACTAACCCCCCATTTCCCCTCCCCAGCCCCAGCACCCAGCAGCTCCTTCCACCTCTATGAATCGGAGTGCTCTCTGTCCCTCACAATTGGGGTCCTCCAGTATTGGTCCTTTAGGGACTGGCTTATTTCACATAGCCCAATGGCCTCAAGGTCTGTCCCTGTGAGCCTGGACCTGACCCACTTTCCCCCCAAAGGAGTGTCTCAGCCCTCTCCTGTCTAAGCCAAGCCTCCTCAGTCCCTTCTGCTCCCCTCACCTTCCTCCTCCGCCTGAAGATGATCCCAGCCAATCTGCAGCTTTGAAGACCTATTCAGTCCAGATGCCAGGCACATACCCCGGGGACCTCGGGCCTCACCTACCCCATCTGTCCACGTCAGGTCCCTGCCCACCCCCCACCAGCTGGCCACCTGCTCATCCCACAGGTGTCCCCATCTCAGGAGAGGGAAACACCAAGTCCAGACCCTTGGAGTCCTCTGTGACTTTTTGCTTTCTACCAACTCTTCCAGTAGTGAAGTGGCTATGTACTGAAGTGGACATTCATTGTCCAAAACATTTAAAGGCATATGTGAGTCTCTGCTGCCTAGGCAATGGATAACAGTTGGGGCAGATAGAAACCGAGCAGAATCACTGGAAGAAAGGCTGAGGAATGAGGAGCTTTAGGGAAGAAGGGCCTGGAAGCTCTGACTGCCCATACCTGACCTTCAGATGCCCCTCAGTGACTCCTGTGCCTCTGGTGTCTTCCTGGAACCCTGACCTGGCTGTTTTCAGACAGCTCATCCGGCGGTACCCTCAGTTTCTGGGAGGGGGATTTTCTGGAATCTGCAGTGTGTCCTACTGCCCCACCGGGATCACTTTTTTTTTTTTAAAGATTTTATTTATTTAACAGAGAGAGACATAGCAAGAGAGGGAACACAAGCAGGGGGAATGGGAGAGGGAGAAGCAGGCTTCCTGCAGAGCAGGGAGCCCAATGCGGGGCTCGATCCCACGACCCTGGAATCACGACCTGAGCCGAAGGCAGATGCTTAATGGCTGAGCCACCCAGGTACCCCCCAGGATCACTTTTTGAAGGCACATTGTCTGGGACCCAAGACTGTGGGTCTGTGGCCTGGAGGGATTCTGAGCAGAGCTGGTGGGATGGGAAGGCTGCAAGGCACAGAGGTAGGTTTCCAGAAAGCCAGCTGGGGTCCCCGGCATCCTACTGTTTTTGATTCAAAGCCCTGAGATCTTTAAAATGCCAGCAACGTTACAGCATGGGCCAGAAAAGCAAATTTCCCTGTGCACCCAACACCACCTAAACTATTGGCCATTTCTTGTCACTTGAGCTGAGTACAAAGGATTGGGAGTCAGGACTTGGTGGGGGGGCCCTGGACCAGACTTTGTATTTGGGGGACAAAGGCCATCCAGACAAGCTTGTGCTGAGCCTAAGGAGGGGGTCTGTGTGGAGACCCCAGCTGCAGGCACTGCTGTCCAATGATGACCCCTCAGCCCGACCCAGTGCACCTGCCCCTCCTCTCTGCTTGAGGGCTCTCTCCTGCACTAGGTACCTCCTCTCCTGCCAGTCACTGCCAGCCTGCAGCCTGGGAGGGTGGCTACCCCGAGTTCCTCCAGCTGCTGGGGGAGCGCCTGCCCCCTCCTCTCTGCCTGAGGGCCCTCTCCTGCACTAGGTACCTCCTCTCCTGCCAGCCACTGCCAGCCTGCAGTCTGGGAGGGTGGCTACCCCGAGTTCCTCCAGCTGCTGGGGGAGCGCCTGCCCCCTCCTCTCTGCCTGAGGGCTCTCTCCTGCACCAGGTGTGCCTCCTCTCCTGCCAGTCACTGCCAGCCTGCAGCCTGGGAGGGTGGCTACCCCGAGTTCCTCCAGGTGCTGGGGGAGCACCTGCCCCCTCCTCTCTGCCTGAGGGCTCTCTCTCGCACCAGGTGCCTCCTCTCCTGCCAGCCATTGCCAGCCTGCAGCCTGCGAGGGTGGATACCCCGAGTTCCTCCAGCTGCTGGGGGAGCACCTGCCCCCTCCTCTCTGCCTGAGGGCTCTCTCTCGCACCAGGTGCCTCCTCTCCTGCCAGTCACTGCCAGCCTGCAGCCTGGGAGGGTGGCTACCCTAAGTTTCTCCAGCTGCTGGGGGAGCACCTGTCCCCTCCTCTCTGCTTGAGGGCTCTCTCCTGCATCAGCTGCCTCCTCTCCTGCCAGCCACTGCCAGCCTGCAGCCTGGGAGGGTGGCTACCCTGAGTTTCTTCAGCTGCTGGGGGAGCACCTGTCCCCTCCTCTCTGCCTGAGGGCTCTCTCTCACACCAGGTGCCTCCTCTCCTGCCAGTCACTGCCAGCCTACAGCCTGGGAGAGTGGCTACCCCGAGTTCCTCCAGCTGCTGGGGGAGCGCCTGCCCCCTTCTCTCTGCCTGAGGGCTGTCTCCTGTACCAGGTGCCTCCTCCCCTGCCAGTCACTGCCAGCCTGCAGCATGGGAGGGTGGATACCCTGAAAACCTCCAGCCCTGTGGACAGAGTCAGTGCAATGTGGTCTCCCAGCAGGTCTGAGCACCAGGCCCCCACATTGCTCACTCTCGTCCTATGGGCTCAATGTGCCACATCCTCCCTCAGGCTCCCTGGGTCCGAGTCCTCCTCTGCTCGTGGACCATCCTTGGCCCAGGCTCCACACGCTGGGACTGGGAGCGGGTCGTCTGGACGTTCTGGACTCTCGCTTCTGTTCTCGTGACACGGGCACAGGCCGGCCTCACAGACTGCTCAGAGGAGACTCAGCACAGGACGATGCAGGTCGCTGTAAGGGGAGATGCCAAGTGACCCCAGAGGGAGCGCACAGGCCTTGCAGAAGGCACTGGGCTCATGGGGCTCAGTGTGGGATGTGGTTGCCCAGCCAAGGGGCATGGGGAATCCTGGTGAGGGTGGCCCTGGCAAGCGGGGGAGGGGGAAGCCACAGAAAGGTCTCAGAAGAGGCAGGAGACAAGGAAGAGGACAGGACAGAGCTTCCCAAGGAGGTCGATGGAAGGATCAAAGATCACAGAGACCCTTGGGAAAACTTGGAGGCCCTGGAGATGTTGGCTGAAATGCTGTCATTTGGTCAGAAAAGTTGTGTCACAACTCCCCAGTTGACACTGGATGATTTACTCTTTGTTGGTTCTAGGAATCAGTGCGTACCTGCCATTAGAACTCACATGGCATGAAGTCTAGGACATACTTACTTTTCATCACTTTTCAGGATGAGATTTTTCTAGAGGAGGTGCTAAACATGGGTCTCTCCATTCTTTTCTTTGTGCGACTGGCCTGTTTCCAGGAGCAGATTCCTAGTGCTCATCGCCAGAACTAGCTGTGAGGACTGCCCCCCATCACCTCCCACAGTGGACGTGACCATGTGGGTTGGGGGGTGCTCACTGATGAAGTCCCAGTGCTCAGTACCCAGCAGGGACCCCAGATCCTGTGCTGAATGAGGGAGGATGGGAGTGAGGGAAAGAGAGAGGGAGGGACGATGGGAGAGAAGGAGGGGAGAGAGGGAGAAGGGAAGGGAGGATGGGAGGGAGGCAGGATGGGGAGAGGGAGGGGAGAAAGGCAGGAGGAAAGAGAGGATGCGAGGGGTAGAGGGGAGGGAGGGAGGCAGGGAGGATGGGAGGGAGGCAGGGAGGGAGGGAGGGAGTGGGGGAGGGAAGGGAGGAGTGGAGGGGAAGGAGCAAGAGAGGGGAATGAATGAGTGAATAAATGACGTAGGGAGGGAGGGAGTCAAACCACAGAAGCTGGATCCATACCTCAGGAGCTTTTATTTGGGGTGAGGTCCAAGGGTGTCACAGCCCGGGCCCTGGATGGTGGCTCAGGGTGCTTCCAACTGTCCTCCTAGTGCGGACCTTCCTTCTCCTTGGACCCGGTGTCATCCTGGATCCTCTCCACCTCCTCCTCAAACAATTCTCAATGTTCCCAGGAACAGGGTGGCAGGAGGGAGTCTCAGGAGGGGCTTCCCGGATCCTGTGCCCCGAAGGACAATGTGACAGTAGCTACAGAGCATTCTATCATGAGGACTGGGACCATGGACCCCATCCATCTCCTTGGGCATTAGCATTGTTCCATTCCCTGCTCTCTCCACCACCACTGTGATGAACACTCCTGAAAGCAGATCTGTGAAAAACCGAGCCAGAGTTTCTGGGGGTGAGTCCGAGGCCGAGCATGCCAGGTGATGGGTGCACCTGCAGCCTGGGATGAGTGATGCTCACTGTTCTCCCAGACAAGGGTGCCCGTCACCCTTTCCTCCAGGGGGCCTGCATTGGACCTCCACTTCCTCACGTTCTCCCCAGACCAGACACCTGCCAGTCTGAGGGTGACGAGTGCTGCCTCCATAGGGTTTCCTTTGCCGGAATCCTTCCCCGGGAGCTCCACATCTCTGACACATATTCCCTGCATGCCTATCCTCTCCCTTGGACTGGCATGTGTTTGGTCTCCATCCCTGTGGAACCCAGTGACTTGGAGCGTGGTTTGTACCAGAGTCAGGTGAAACCTTTCTCTGGCCTTGCTTTGTGGTGTGTCTTCCAGTTTTCTGCGTTTCCCTGGTTTCTGTGTGGGCCACAGGAGTAACCAGCCGTTTCCTGTCTGGGGTCAGGCTGTGGTGTCCCAGCAGGTACAGGGGTCTCCGCCTCGAGATTGTGCCCATAATTCCTTTTTTTAAAAAGAGGTTTTTATTTATTTATTTGACAGAGAGAGACACAGTGAGAGAGGGAACACAAGCAAGGGGAGTGGGAGAGGGAGAAGCAGGCTTCCCACGGAGCAGGGAGCCCGATGCGGGGCTCGATCCCAGGACCCTGGGATCATGACCTGAGCCGAAGGCAGATGCTTAACGACTGAGCCACCCAGGCGCCCCTGTGCCCATAATTCCTAAAGTGGCCTCTATGATTACATCTGATCTGTAATCAATCGGGGATTTCAATATCGAATAAGGGAAATTTTATGACAAATAAACAGAAGAAAACGAGTCCCCTTTGAAAATAGGTGGGCAGACACACAGGCTCCTATTGCATGATTCCACATACAGAAACATCCAGAACAAGTAAGAGAATAGGGAGAGAAAGCAGCTTAGGGGTTTCCAAGGTCTGGGCTGGGGGAGAAATGGGCAGGGGGGCTTCTGGTTCGGGGACTCCTTTGGGACATGAGATATTCCACAGCAATGTTCTGTGGTGTGGTGGCACAGCGTTGGGAATGTACTTATGCTCATCACATGTTCAGTTGAAAACAAGTAATTTTATTTAAAACAAATAATAAACAGTATACAGAACATGAAAAGATAAAATAACAATATGAACCAGAGAGAAAGAACATAGGGGGAGGGGATGAAACAATCTGGCGGGGCGTCGGGGTCTGGCGATGGAACTAAGGGTAATTGTACAAGGACCTCTCCCCGCAGGGCTGTGGGCTCTGGATGTGGCTCTGGGAGCCCTGCAGGAGCAGGAGTAGGGGCAGGGATTCGGATAGGGGCAGGGCCAGGGGCAGGGCCAGGTGTAAGAGCAGGGCCAGGGGCAGGGGCAAGGGGAGGGATAGGATCAGCAGTCGTGGCAGGTGCAGGATCTAGGGCAGGACCTGGGTAAGGAGCAGGAACAGGAGCTCCGGCAGGCGCAGGGGCAGGGGCAGCGGCAGAAGGAGCAGGAACAGGAGCTCAGGGAGGGGCAGGGGAAGGGGCAGCGGGTCTGGCAGGGGAAGGGGCAGAAGCAGGAATAGGAAAAGGAGCAGGAACAGGAGCTCAGGCAGGGGCAGGGGCAGCAGGTCTTGCAGGGGAAGGGGCAAAAGCAGGACCAGGAAAAGGAGCAGGAACAGGAGCTCAGGCAGGGGCAGGGGAAGGGGCAGCAGGTCTGGCAGGGGTAGGGTTATGGGCAGGAGCAGGGTCAGGGACAAGAACAGGAGCCCAGGAAGGGGCAGGTGAAGGGGCAGCGAGTCTGGCAGGGGCAGGGACAGGAGCAGGAGAAGGAGCAGGAGAAGGAGCAGGAACAGGAGCTCAGGCAGGGGCAGGGGAAGGGGCAGTGGCCTGGCAGGGGCAGGAACAGGGACACAGGCAGGGGAAGGGGCATCAGCTCTGGCAGGGGCAGGGGCAGGAACAGGGACACTGGCAGGGGAAGGGGCATCGGGTCTGGCAGGGGCAGGGGCAGGGGCAGGAACAGGGACACAGGCAGGGGAACGGGCATCGGCTCTGTCAGGGGCCAGAACAGGGACATAGGCAGAGGAAGGGACAGGTGCAGGGGCAGGGGGTGGGTCAGGGGCAGGAATGGGCGCACACGCAGGGGCAGGGAAACGGGTAGGGAAAGGGGAAGGAGCTGGGTCAGAGGCAAGGATAGGAACACAGGGAGGGGCTGGGGAAGGGACAGCTGCAGGGTCAGAAGCCGAGTCAAGGGCAAGAACAGGAATACAGGCAGGGGCAGGAGAAGGGGCAGGATCCAGGGCAGGAGCTGGGTCAGGGACAAGAACAGGAACACAGGTAGGGGAAGGGGAAGGGGCAGGTGCAGGGGCAGGAGGTGGGTCAGGGACAGGAACAGGACCACAGGCAGGGGCAGGGGCAGAACCCGGGTCAGGGGCAAGAATAGGAGCACAGGCAGGGGCAAGGGAAGGCGCAGGATCCAGGGCAGGAGCTGGGTCAGGGTCAGGATCCGGATCAGGGGCAAGAACAGGTGCACAGGTAAGGGAAGGGGCTGGTGCAGGGTCAGGAGCTGGGTCAGGGGCAAGAACAGGTGCACAGGCAGGTGCTGGGGAAGGGGCAGGTGCAGGGGCAGGAGGTGGGTCAGGAGAAGGGACATTGGCTCTAGCAGGGGCAGGGGCAGGGGCAGGAGTTGGGGCCGGGGCCGGAACAGGAGCACAAGCCGGGGGAGGGGAGGGGGCAGGTGCAAGGGGAGGGACAGGGTCTGCCGCACTGGCACGTACAGGACCCGGGGCAGTATCTGGGTCAGGGGCAAGAACCGGGGCACTGGCAGGGGTAGGGATGGGTCAGGATCCAGGGCAGGAGCTGGGTCAGGGGCAGGAGCAGGGCCACAGTTCGGGGCAGGCGCAGTGGCGGCGGCTCTGGCAGGCACAGGGGCAGGCACAGAGGCAGGCTCTCCGGAAGCAGGTTCTCCAGCAGGCCTTTCCTGGCCCCCGTCAGGCTCTCCGTGGGCGGGTGCTGGGTCACCTGCCGGCTCCTGGTCTCCTGCTGAAGTCGCAGCCACCACCCCTCCGTCCAGAGCTGCCGATGGAGTTGGAACCGGCTCTAGCTCCTCAGGTGCTGGAGCAGCTGTGAGAGGAGAAAAGCTCACCCCGAGCCTGCTCTCCGTGGAGACAGAACCCAGCCCAGGGCCTCCCAGAGAAGCCGCAGCCAGGAAGGAGCCCTCCCCGGGGCGTCTCCCTGACCGCAGTCCACCCGCTGGGCGCTCTGAGCCCAGTCGTTGCTCCAGGCCCCACACCAGGCTCTGGGGGCTCCTCCCTGTGGGGCCAGCCCCCACCCTTCCGCACACACCCACGGGCACCCAGCCCCGGGCTTCTCAGCCTCAGGCTCGGCCTCCGTGGGCTCCGGCTCCTGGAGCACAATGCAGTCAATGACCACCAGAGACAGTGGTCTGGGTGGTGTCGGAGGCCTCTCCCCGCAATCCCCAGCACCTGCTCCAGGGGAGTCCTGTGGGGTCACGCTCCGGATCCCGGACATGGAGTGGGTGTCCGCCAGCCTCGTGCCGATCTCATCGGAGGCCTGCAAAGACAGGGACGGGTAGCCGGCCCGGAGGCATCCCAGTCCTGCCCGGCCAACCTCCCTGTCCCCTGCCCAGTCGCCCTGCTGCTCCCAGATCAGACACACACCTGTGGGTGCACAGCCCTGCACTCGGGACAATGACCCATCCCTGCAGGGCGATCGAGAGAAACCCTGGGCAGAAGCTCACAGCCCCCCACACCCCGTTCCACCCAGCCAGCCTTGACCTTGAACATGACCTGCCCACGGGTTATCTGACCCCTCATCAGCCTGCTCTTGAATGGCGTTGGCCCACCCCACATGACCCCTCTTCACACACACACACACACACACACACACACACACACACGGAGGGGAGGGGACCTGGGGCTGCACAGGTTAGATCAGAGCGTGTGGGGCTGGGTGGCCGGCTCTGGGCCTCCTGGTGTCACCTTTCGGGCCTTCCGGCCAAATGGCCAGAGGCGGTGGGGAGCCCTGATCGGACATCCCCAGCGGGGGCCAGCGTTTGCAGGGCGGGCTTTCTTCAGCCTGCAGCATCCAGACTTAGGGAGGCAACAAGCCCACATGTTCATGGTTGGATGATCTCCAACGAAATGAGCTGGGCAGGGGGCTGCCTCTGGAATGTGGGTGCCTTGTTACCTGGGTTCCAAATTCTGTTGGACTCTGTTGTCAGGGAAGTGAGGTCACCACTGCCTGGGGTCCCCTTACCCAACTTCCTCCTCACACAAGACCCCCACCCCCGAGGGCCCCCTCCCCCAGCTGCTCAATGCTCCCCCTCCCCCCATGCCCCATCCATACAGTGACTCCCTCACAGCCCACCCACAGACTTCCCAAGGCCTGGGTGCAGCCGATGTCCCCGCTGTGAGGACACAGAGCTGGCTTCAGACTAGGCTCCTGTGCGTGCCCAGGGCTGTGACCCTGGACAGACTCTGTGCCTCTCAGGGCCTCCCCAGGCTCCCCATCTGCACAGTGGGGTGTTCTGGCTTCTACTCCTAGGGACACCATCAGGGGTAGGACCTCTACATACATTCTGGACCTGCTATCACAGGAGGCTGGGGCACACTTGGCAATGCAAGGATGAGCCCGGGGCTGGGCGGGACATGGAGCACAGCTCAGAGGGGCCTGGGTCTGCTCTGGGGTCTGGGCAAAGCCACCCCCTTCTTGCCTGTTCCCAGCCCCTGTGGGAAGGTTGCAATGAACGGATTCCGACCTTGTCCCCTGGTGACGCACACTTCCAGGGGCTCCCATTAGGTTGAGGCTCAGGCCCCGGGGCCTCGTCTGCGCCCATGTGCTGGGCAGTCCCCACAGTGGTTCCCGGGCATTCCCGCATCCTGCTCACACATCCCTGTGGAATCCCCTCCCCTCCGGGGTGGATGGCCTGTGTGACCGCGCTCTCAGGAAGAGAATGGGGCAAAATGCTGGGATGTCATTTCCAAGCTGATGGAGGAAAGTGTGTGACTTCTTCTGGTTCCCTCTGTCGTGTGTTCATTCTCTGTCTCCTTATCTGTTTCTGTCTCTGTCTCTGTGTCTCTCACAGGAGCAGGATCTGTGGACTCCAAGGGTGATGTGAGAAATCTCAGAAGCCTCCCTTGTCCGTGTTTCCCTCTTCTGTCCCGGTGCTCCATTCCTTCCTAAGGCCTTGTCACCCGAACCAGAGCAGTGAATCTGGAACCTCTTCCAAATGGAGACCCGGAGGCTGCAACAAGGAGGGTCTTGGCCTTGGTCCCCAGACTAGTGGTCGGTGCTCTGCCACGTTCTGTGTACCCAGGTCCTCAGCCCCCCAAGCCCCCAGTCTGTCCCCTGCTCCGAAGGACCTCGAGGGAGTACCAAGCATTTTCCCAGGACTGGGAGCACAGGGGGTCGGGGATGGAGATCCAAGGCCAACAGGCTCTTCCACAAGCCTCTGGGACCCTAGGGACACTGCATCTCTACAACCCAAGTGACAGAAGAGTAAGCTGAGGCCTTTGTGCTGGAGCCCCTCTGGACTTGGGGGTGGGTATCTCTTCCTGCTTCCAAGTGCCCAGGCTGGTGATGGACACTGGAACCCAGACCCTGTCCTCTCCCAGTGCCCTGGAAACCCCATGGGCCCCTTGGGGACCCCTGACCCTCAGCCTGGCCTGTCTCCCCTCCCCATGCTATGGATCTGGGTCCTTGCCAGGAGTCCTGATGCCCTGCCCCATGGCCCAGCTGTCTGCAACCTGTTTCTTCTTTCCCCCCTGTCACCCACCTCGCTCCCAGGGTGTCCTCCCCTTCTGACCCCCAGCTGGGCAGTCAGAGTGGTGTGTGTGTGTGTGTGTGGGTGTGTGTGGGGGGGTGGGTGTGCAGGTGCACGTGCCTCTACGTGCCTGGGGATGCCAAGGTCATGTCCCCACATGGGATGGGGTGAGTAGCTCTTCCCGAGGATCTGAGGGGCTCTCACCCCCAAAGCAAACCTCATGGGAGGGTTGGGACTGGCCTAGGACTGGAGAGCAGCTCCTTGGACTCTGCACCCCTCAGTTGTCCTGGGCCAGTCCCTGCCTCTCTTGACCCAGGTTCCCAACTGTCCCTGAGGGTCGGACATGGAAAGGCTTGAACGTGGCTGCTCCTCCAGGGGTAGGTGGGGGACAGGTGCACCAGGCACGCAGGCCTCCCCACCGAGAGGGCCAGCCAGGTGTGTCATGGCCAGGTGTGCACAGACGACCTGCCCACAGCTCCTGGACCATGACCCAGCCCTGCGGCAGATGTGCACGAGACCCATGGCTCCGCACCTGACCGGTCCCCCGCGTTCCCTCACCACCTCGGAGACAAGGGCTCTTCTTCGTCCGAGGGCCCGTCATCCTTCGGACAATGAGAGCAGAGGGATCCGTATGTAGAGGAGGCCGGCAGGGCGTCCCACGGAACGTCGTGTGCCCATCTCTGCTTTGTCGTCTAGGCTTAGCGGCGGACCCCCACCTAGAAAGAGGCCCACGGGGCAGGGACATTTGTCTGCCCTGTTCCCTGAATTATGGAAAATGTCTAGAAGGGGCTTCCTGTTCATTTGTGGAGTTGATGAAGCCCAGCCAGCACCTTTCAGATGTCTGAGTGGCTCTGGGGCCCCTCGGCCAGCCCCCAGGGATCCCTGCCCTGGCTCCACCCAGGATGGGAGCCCCAGATGGAATCTGAAACCTCCTCACAGCCAGGAATGCGGCTTTGCCCGGGACACAGGACACCGAGGCTTGGGGCAGAGAGCTCCTTCACGTTGGAGAGGAACCGCCTCAGCCCCAGGCCACCCTCCCCGTGGGCCGGCCACAGGGTCGGGGAGCGGTCCCAACAGGCCCGACGGCAACCCCGTGTGTGGGGCCTGGCCTCGTGGCACGCAGGGTCCCCAGGAGACACCTGAGGTTCGGAGAGGGGACGTGCCAGGCCCGAGACACACAGCCCGCAGGTGAGGGGGAGCCTCCGGGCGGGACGGGGGGCCCTGCTCACCTTTGTGAGCAGCAGGTGTGGGAAGGGCTGGGGAGGCGTTCCTCTGGGAGGTGCTCCGGGAGAGGGGCCACAGGAGAGGGCCTGGCCCGGCTCCACCAGCTTCCTCAGGCTGTCAGCACGGACCGCCCACAGCCTCTGGCTCGCCTCCAGCGGCAGGGCCCACTCAGGTTCACGGTGGGGCTGATCTGTGGATAAAGGAGGGACAATTCACAACACAGAAACTGCAAAACTATTCCTGTCCGTGTCCTGAAGTGCAACAGAATATCCAAATTGGTTCGGATCATCTTCCACGTATGTGAAGGGTGATTTTGTACCTGGCCAAGGCTGGGGCTGGACCGGGTGTGTGTGTCTGTGTGTGAAGGACCAGGTGTGTGTGTGTGTGTGTGTTTGAAGGACTGGGTGTGTGTGTGTGTGTTTGGCGTGTGTTTCTGTGTGTGTGGGTCTTTGAAGTGAGCAGCCCAGACCCCTTGGGTTGAGATCATGGCCACGTAAGGGGCACAGCCGTCATGGAACCCCGGGTCGTCAGTGTCCCGGATGGCGTCTGGGCAGGAGACCCTCCCGGCCCTCCCCGAGCCTGGTCCTGGAGCGCCCTCGTCCCCACACTCACCCTGAGCCCGCCCCAGCCCTTACCGACTGCCTGGTGCACGTGCCCCACGCCAGGGAGCCGTAGAGTGAGGCTCCTGTTGACCAGCTTGTCCCCAGTTTCTTCCATGGGGCTCTGTGAAGACAGTGAGCGGCGCCCGGCTCGGAGGCATCACAGCCCTGCCCGGCCGTCCTCACCATCCTCCTGCCCAGCCCCACTGCTGCCCCCAGATCAGACACAGCCCCGTGCGGGCACAGCCCTGCGCCCGGGGTGCAGTGACATGTATCGACAGGGCTCCGGATCAACCCTGGGGAGAAGGAGGCCGCCCCAGCACACCCCGTCCCACCCAGCCAGCCTTGACCTGGGGTGTCAACATGATCCACCCACCAGGCATCTGGCCCCTCATCACCCTGCTCCTGCTCAGGGTGGGCTACCCTGCCCGAGACCTCTGCACACACACACACACACACACAGAGGGGCGCTGGGCTGCACGGTCGGATCACAGCGGTGTCTGGCTGGCCTGGCTGGCTCTGGGCCTCCCTGTGTTCCCTTTGGGCCCCTCCAGGCAAATGGCCAGAGGTGTCAGGGGTGGGACCTGACCCCAGGTCTGCAGTGGAGGCAACGGCTCTCACTGTCGGCTTTGCTGAGACCACATCCTGGGGACATCAGGATACAGCAGGATTGCAGCATCTCCAGCCAAGTGAACTGAGTAGGAAGGGGGCTGTCTCTAGAATGTGGGTGCCTGTGACAGCCCTTGGGCATCTTGGGGACGCCCTGGCCATCAGCCTGGCATGTCTCCCCCGAGCCCCATGCTACGGCCCCGGGCATGTTCCCAGGAGACAATGCCCACAGCCCACGGCCCAGCTGCCTCCAACCTCCTCCTTCTTTCCCCCTTGTCCCCTCCCGGGTCCACGCCACCTCGGACGCCCCTGGGGAGTTTGTGTGTGTGTGTGTGTGTGCGCGCACGCGCGCATGCAGAGAGCCTTGTGCGTACGTGTGCCCACGTGAGGATGACCAGAGGAAAGGGCCCCACATGGGAGTGTGGGCAGGGTTCCCCGGATCTTAGGGGCCCTCTTTCCCAAAGGAAACCCCGTGTGAGGTGAAGCTTGGCCTCAGAAGCTGGAACCCTCCCTGTTCCTCTAGCCTCTGCTCAGCTGGTGGGTCCCAGGCCAGTCCCTGCCTCTCCTGCCCTCAGTTTGCCGACTGTCCCATGAGGGCTTGGAGGAGGAACTTCATTAGCGTGGCTCGGCGTGGCCGGTCGGCTCCCATCTTTTGGGTGGACGTGGCGCAGGTGCACTCTGGGTGGGCGGGGCCCTCCCACCAACGGTGGGTCGGAGGCAGGTGGATCCTGCGCAGGCGCACACAGCCCAGCAGACGGCGCCTGCGCGGGACCCCACCTGCCAGCAGACCTGCGCAACCCTGAGGGGCTGGCTGTGGCTTTGGTCCTCCGTGTCCTGATCTCCACTGCCTGCTCAGTGACCCTCATGTCCTCTTAGGCCGGGGGCCAGCCCCAGTCCCGCCAGGCAGGACCGCTGGACTGAGTGGACATGGAGACCTGGGGACTAGAGAGAAATGAAATATACCCCCACTGCGGTCCTGGCCCCCACGTTCCACTTCAGTGTTCGTCTCAGTGCATGGCGGGGGGGGTCAGGGGAGGGTGATGGGGACACGTGTGGCAGGGAGGAGGTCAGGCCGCCTTTTCCTCCTCTACATCCCCTCCCCCTGTCTTCCTGGCAGCAGCCCCTCTCCCCAAAATCCGGCACTCAAACACCTTCATCTCCCTGCTTTCAACCCCAACCCATCCTCCTGAGGTGGGAGTCACTGACCCCATCTCCAAAGTAGAAAACTGAGGTCCCAGGAGTTCCCACAGGAGCTTGCCAGTCACAGGGCTGTGACATGGCCCTGCTGTGGGTTTGAACCCAGCTCAATCTGACCCAAAGCCTGAGCTTACAGAGGAGCCAGAGGAAGGAGCCTTTGAGCCCAGGCTTGGAGGTGAGGCCATCGTGGATGGGGGTCATAGGGAGGGACGGCAAGGGTTCTGAGGGGCAAATTCCTGCCGGGCTCCCTGGGGGACGAAGGCCCTACAGAGGCTGGAGTGGGCTGAGGGGTGCACACTGGGGAGCATGTCTAGACCAGATCACGCAGGGCTCTCTGGATATTGGGCAAGGAGTCAGGGGACACTGCGGGTTGGGGGGTTCAGGGGACACCATCCGGGCAGTCTTACCAGAGCCACAGCATCGTAGATTTAGAAGGAGCTGGTGGGCATGTTATTGTCCCCACCCAAGCATGGGGATCACCAAGCAAGGACCAGCCGGAGGTGAGGAGGCTGCCGCAGTTTCCTCCTGTGTAGAGTGGGGGCCGTGGTGGTCGTTTGCGTCCTTCCAGGCCTGGGCATGCTGCCTGGAGGGTCCAGAAGTGGCTTCGCCAGAGTAGCTAGCTGTTCCAGTGAGGTCAGTACTCAGAGACGTCTGAGTCAGGAGACCAAAGGGATGCCCCACGTGCCCAGTTCAGCAGGATGCTCTTGTATATGGTGCCGATCTTCATGTCCAGGCTGATGGGGTTGAGGCAGCAGCGCCCACCTGCTGCATGGAGAGCGGCAGCGAGGAGCCGTGGTTGCAGACCCCGAGGCATGGCGCTCGTGTAGGTCCGAGGCTGCCACAGATGTGATGGAGGCTGAGGAGGGGGAGGTGCTGACAGAGGCTGAGATGATGCCTGAGGTCTCCAGCGACGACTGGGAGGTCAACTCCGGAACTCGAGGAACGGCAAGGCCAGCAGAAACACCAGACTGTGTAAGGCAACCCCAGTCAGCATCTAGCCCAGAAGCTTCTAGAGACTGAGTCTTCTTGGCCCCTTGTGGCTGTGGAGTGGGGACTCAGGCTCCAGGAAGGGATGTCTGTCAGGGAGAAAGGGTGGGACAGTCACCTCCTTTTCCTGGCCATCAGGGATCCTGGGACAAAACCCACACTAATGTCGTCCACATCTCCATCGGGCTGGAGGAGCATGCAGAGCAGGTCGGCGATGTCCCTGCTGCGCAGGTAGGGGCTGCATCTGAGCTGGTCCCAGGACTTGGAGTGAGCGCTCCTTTTGGTCTTGGGCGTTGTGTTGGGGGTGCGGTGGCAGAATTGAAGGGCTGACTTTGCACTGATCTGTCACCCTGGGTGAATGGGTGCTCTAGGGTGTCCGTGGGCACAGGTGGTTGTGACCCACACATGGGAAGGTGTGAAGGAAGCACACAGAAGACAGTGCCCTGAGCTATGCAGGTTTTCTGCTCATGGGCAGTGCTCCTTGGCAAAATTCAGCTAGTCTGCTTGTTCCTAGAGCACAGAAGGCCCCTAAGGTCGTGAGTGGTTCATGGGATGTCAGGTCAGTCTGTTGCTGGGCATCATGCCTGGCAGGAGGAGAGCTTCAGCCTGAAATGACAGTCTGGGGGTGACCTGGAATGCCAGGTGGGGTAGAAATTGCCCATGTAGCCTGATCCACTCCAGTCTATATTGTTTCTGTACCCAACAACCCAGACCTAGACAATGGCCCTCTGGCTGGCTGGCATCTGGAACAGTTAGAATGTTCCTCTGGTTCAGTCGAAGGAGAAGATCAAAGTTAGTAGAGCAAAGGAAACTATGAACATTAGGGCAGAGATAAATGGAAGAGAAGAGCACGTGAGAAAAATCAGTGAAAACAACAGTTCTTTCTTTTGCAGGTTTACCAAAATTGACAAAGAGACAAAAATGGAACCACTTTATACCAACCAATTGGCTCCCTGAGATGAAGCAGATCATTCTGAGAAGCACACAAACTACCAAAGTGACTCCAGAAGAAATGGAAACCCTGAGCAGACCTATAATAAGTAAATAGACTGAAGCAGTCATGAGAACTTCCCAAGAATGAAAAGTCCAGAACCTGATGCTTTCCCTGGTGATTTGTCCCACACGTTTAAAGAAGACAGAATACCAGTCCTTCTGAAAGTCTGAAAAAAGTACAAGAGGAGGGAACACTTCCCACGTCACCCTAGAATGCCAGCATTGTCCTGATTCCAAAGACTGACAAAGACCTTACAAGAAAAGACAGTTGTAGGCCAAAATCCATTATGAAGAGCGAGGCAAAAATCCTCAACAGAATTCTAGCAGACAGAATCTAGCAGCACATTGACAAGACTCTACATTATGACCAAGTGTGATTTACACCGGGAATGCAAAGGCTGTTCAACGTAGCTAATCAGTGTCCTAGACCACATCCAGAAGAAACACGATCATGTCAATTGTTGTAGGATAAGCTTTGACAAAATCCAAAGCTTTTCATAACAAGTATTCTCAATAAAATAGAAATAGAAGATTCAGTTGTGATAAAGGAGAGGTGCCTGGGTGGCTCAGTCGGTTAAGTGTCTGACTCTGGGTTTTGGCTCAGATCATGGTCTCAGGGTCCTGAGATCCTGCCCCATGTCAGGCTCTGTACTCAGTGTCTAGTCTGCTTCAGATCCTCTCGTCCTCTCCCTCTCTCCCTCCCTCCCCAGCCCTCAAATAAAATAAATAGAATCTTAAAAAAAAAAAAAAAGACTAGGGCATAAATTTTTGTGTCTCTTCTCAACTGTCTAAAATTAGTAAAGAAGTTCATTACATTAAAAAGCAGTTAAATTTCGCAACTAAAGTTGTTTTTTTACTTATATGTGACTTCCAGAAGTGATCTAACCTTTTTTGAATGCATACTCTGTGCCAATGTGCCAGACCATTTACATGATTATCTCACTATCTCATTTAATCCTTAAACAACCCTGTGGAATAGAATAGATATGATATTTATTTACAGATAAGGAAAGTGAGGGAGCAGAGATAAGTAAATTGGTCAAGTCCACTTACTTAGCTAGTAAATAAATGACAGAGGCAGGACTTAACATCAGGTGTGTCTGATTCCTCCCAGTGTATTTAGGTCCCTGCTGGATCTGCAGCAGAAATTTGATCCTTCTAATTCCCTTTCTCTGAACCCTGTAATGGTTCCTCACTGCTGCAAGGAAGATTTTCCTGTACCATCATACCCTTGGCTATCTGTAAAATCGACCCCTTCCTCTTGTGTGTCCCCACATGTATCTTACCTGCTCCTGAATTAACACCAGTAACGTACTGCTCACATTGTTCCTGGAGTGCAAAGACCATCCCAGTGATGGTTCATTCGTGTTGACGGAATAACTGAATGAATGAAGTTAGATTAGTTTCCATTCACTGTGTTCAACGTGACTGATTTCGTGTGGGTTGATATTTCTTAGAGTAATGCTTTATACGTTCAATAGTAGTAACCAAATATTTTTAGTTATAAAAGCAATGGCTTTCCAGTGAACGTTATGATTAGCCTCATACTTAATTTCAGTTTAGTGGTTGGGAAAAGCACAGTAGTTAAAATCCTGTCAAAAAAGTCACCTTGCTGTGTTTTTTCTTACACATTTATATATTGTACCATAAAAGCATAATTATTTGTATCTTACACTTAGCTGTTTGATTAGATATTGAAGCATTTCACCCGCAATCAGAATTGCACATCCCCACTCCTATTTATTAGCTACCTCCATTCATACTGTGATTTAACGTTTTGACAAAGCACCTAATCTTTCTCTTAGCTAACAGAATTATTTCAAAGCAAAATAGCTCGTTAGGTCAAGTACATTTCCCTGTGATAGGTAAAAATGAGTATTGTGTGTTGTCTCTAAGGGGATCTTAAATGTAACTATTTTAATTAAAAAGTATTTAAATTTATTTAGACTATTGTTTAGTATTTGGTATAAAGTATGCTTATTCATCAAGGGGGTGCCTGGGTGGCTCAGTCGGCTAGGTGTCCGACTCTTGGTTTTGGCTCAAATCATGATCTCTGGGTCGTGAGGTTGAGCCCTACATAGGGCTCCACACTGAGTGTGAAGTCTGTTTGAGATTCTCTCTCTCCCTCTGCTCACCACCCCCCTACACACAGTGTCTGTCTCTCTCTCAAATAAATAAATCGTTTAAAAAATAAGTATGCTATTCATCTTATTCAGTGAATGTCATTGCTTATTTATAAATCAAAATATATAATGCAGGAGACAGCTAAACAACTGTTGAATATATACTACCTCCAAATTTTATTTCTTCGGAGGAATGAGCAACAGTTTGTTCCCCACATAACTATGAGTTACACATTGTTTTAGGAGAAAGAAAACAGGGGGGTAGGGCATTGATGCTTTCTGACATCACCCTAATCCTGTCTATGCAAACAGAAACAAAACCCTCAGGAACTTTTCTTTTAAAATGTAATCTTTGTGCTCCAGAAACCTGTTCTAGACGTATGCCTTTTGGGGTTTATATGGACTTTTTGAAGGTGGGTTGGGATGGAAATGAGATTTCTTAAGAATAATTCCATTACGTTAGAGGCTTGAGACCTGATTCATAGCTTAAAGTTTGATTGAATTTCTCATAATTAATTATCTTTTTGCTTCCTTATCCCATGAGGGAAGCCTATATTAACCACTGGATAGAAATAATTATTGTAAAACACAGTCCAAAGTCAAAATCTTAATGGCTTCTATTAAATTTCTTTTTGTTATGACTTTTTATGGAAATGTGTTAAATGTTTGATAATGTTCATTATCTCCAAATAATGGGGCTACTATCTGATCTAGCATGCCTATGTCAGGGGTCTCCAAAACCACTCACAGGTTCGGTGATT
The DNA here is from genome assembly GCF_029215605.1 of Mirounga angustirostris. Classification (NCBI taxonomy): domain Eukaryota; kingdom Metazoa; phylum Chordata; class Mammalia; order Carnivora; family Phocidae; genus Mirounga; species Mirounga angustirostris. The sequence goes on from NW_026991710.1 coordinate 202,997,742, forward strand.
TGCTAGGAGGACTTACAAGACTCAGCGTATAGTCCTGCTCATAGCTGTGACTTATTACTGCAGTAGGAAAAGGCACAGGGCACAAAGTCGGAGGAAACCGGGTTCATGCTCCCAGCGGAGTCACACAGGATGCCCTTACTTCATCCAGCATTGAATTATGACAACACATGTGAAATACTGTCTACCAGGGAAGCTCATTAGAGTCAGTGCCTCGTTTTTATGGGGGCTAGTCACATCGGTATCCTCTGACTAGCACGTACCAGAGTTCTAGACTCCCAGAGGGAATGCTCGTGTTCAGCCTGAACCACATTGTTTTCACAAACAGGCACAGTGAGACATTCTTATCTGGGAATGGTGGGAGTACAAACACACACTGGATGGCTGTGATAGGAAAACGATGATGACTGACTTCTTTTCATCTAAAATTGTGTATAAAATCAAAATGTGATTACTATTAGTATTGAAGACTAGCATTAAATGCAAAACTTTTCTGAAATCCAGTTAAGTAGCTTAAAGTCATACAACTAGTTGTATCATTGAGGTGAAGAAGCAGCAGCAGGAGGAGGAGGAGGAGGGGAAAGAGGGGAAGAACGAGAAGGAGAAGAAGAAGAAAAGCACAGCCTCTAAGAGAGCAGAAGGTGAAGACAAACACCCAAACAACTATAAAGACAAGTACAATAAACCAAGGTTTGCACACATGGCACTGTTGGGACTTAAAGTGAAGGGGAAGAAGAGTTAGCAAAGTCTCTGATCCAGAGCCCCTGCCTCCTGGTTTCCCATCTTGGGTTCTTTCATGGAGCTGTGGACATGACAGAAGAATCTGATATGAGGTGAGAAGACAGACTGAACCAACCAGCTTAGAGGAATACAGACTAGAAGAAAATTCCAACCCTCTCTTGTTAAGATGGCCAAATTAAAAAGGGAAATAAAGACACATGAAAATTGATTCATAATTTGGTAATTCAGGAATAGAGGTACATACAACTAGTTGTATGACCTTAAGCTACTTAACCTCTCAATGCCTCAGGCTACTCATCTATCAAATGTGGGTAGTAAGTTCAATGTTAAGACTCACAGGGGGTCTTGTGAGGATTGAGTTAATACATGCAAATATGCTAGGATGGTGTCCAGTCCATATTCATCACTCAGTAAATGGTAGTTATTTTCACTCAACTTTGTTTTAAGTTCAGACCTTCAAAAATGGGAAAAGAAGAGTCACTGAATGTTCATATACCTTGTGCTTAGACTAATTTTTAACCTATGCCAAATGTGCTTTGTCTCCTTCATGTGTTTGCACGTGCACATGTGTGTGTAATCTTTTAAAGTAAACTACTTCAAAGTGAGGTGCACACATCGTGATATTGTGATCCATCAGCATGTATCTCCTAAGAATAAGGACATTTTCCTACATAACCACAATACCATTTGCACGCTCAAGAAATGTAAGAATGAGACAGTGGAAGTATTTAATATGCAGGCTATGTTCAGATTTCCCCAGTTGTTCCAAAAATGTCCTCTGTAGCTTTTTTTCTTTATTTTTTCTTTTCTTTCTCTTTTTTAAAACCTAGGAATCAAAGAAGAATCACATTTACTTTACTTGTCTTGACTCTTCAGTCTATTTAGACTAATCTTCCTGCCTTTTTTTCTTTTTCTGTTTCTCCTTTCATGACATTGACATTTTTGAAGAGGCTGGAGCAATTGCTTTGTAAGATGTTCTTTTGAAAACTGCATATAGAGATTAAAAGATAGTAGACTTTGTTAAACTATGTTTTTTCTCTCCATTGTCCACTTAACTGTTACAATTTAAAGTTTTGAGAAGACAAATGACTAATGGAAATAATTTGAACGATTTGGAAAATCATTAAAAATAAAATAAATGTTTTTATTAGAATATTCCCGAAGATGAGATATTTATTAGACTTATGAAGAGAAAAATGGTTAGACTAAAAAGGTTGTTTTATTTGACAGAGGTTTTAAGTTCTGTTGCATTTTACTCTTTTTTTTTAATTTAAATCTAATTAGCCAACATATAGTACATCATCAGTTTCAGATGTAGAGTTCAATAATTCATCAGTTGCATATAACACCCAGTGCTCATCACATCACGTGCCCTCCTTAATGCCCATCACACAGTTACCCCATGCCCCCACCCACCTCCTCTCCAGCAGCCCTCAGTTTTTTCCTATAGTTAAGAGTCTCTCATGGTTTTTGCCTCCCTCTCTGATTTCTTCCCATTCAGTTTTCCCTCTCTTCCCCTATGATCCTCTGCGCTATTTCTTGTATTCCCACATATGAGTGAAACCATATAATTGTCTTTCTCTGATTGACGTATTTCACTCAGAATAATGTCCTCCAGTGCCTTCCACTGTGATGTAAATGGTAAGATTTCATCCTTTCTGATAGATGAGTAATATTTCATTGTATAGATATACCACATCTTCTTTATCCATTCATCTGTTGATGGACATCTGGGCTCTTTCCACAGTTTGGCTATTGTGGACATTGCTGCTATAAACAATGGGGTGTACGTGCCCCTTCAAATCACTACCATTTGTATCTTTGGGGTAAATACCTAATAGTGTAATTGCTGGGTCATAGGGTAGCTCTGTTTTCAACTTCTTGAGGAACCTCCATACTGTTTTTCCAGAGTGGCTGTACCAGCTTGCATTCCTACCAGCAGTGTAAGAGGGTTCCCCCCTCTCCACATCCTCACCAACATCTGTTGTTTCCTGAGTTGTTAATTTCAATCATTCTGACTGGTGTGAGGTTTTGATTTGTATTTCCCTGTGGTTTTGATTTGTATTTCCCTGATGATGAGTGATGTTGAGCATTTTTTCATGTGTCTGTTGGCCATTTGTATATCTTCTTTGCAGAAATGTCTGTTCATGTCTTCTGCCCATTTCTTAACTGGATTACTTGTTTTTGGGGGTGTTGAGTTTGATAAGTTCTTTATAGATCTTGGATACTAGCCCTTTATCTGATATGTCTTCGTTATATTTTATTCTTCGGTATTTATTGAGCTCTTGCTACATCATCCCTGTTCTCCTAATGGTTGCAATCATGAGAGTGAGACAGACAAGTAATTAGGCAATTATAGTACAGTGTGATAAGGCACGTGTGTGTGTAAGTTGGTCCTGGGGCATCAAATAAGAGAGGCAGCAAACTTAGAATTGGGAGATTGGGAGGCTTCTTTAAGGAAATGACATTCATGTACACACATGATTGTAACCTAAAGGGTGTACAAGAAATAGCCAGACCAGGGGTTGGAGGAAGAGTGTTCCAGAGAGAGAGCACATTGCATACAAACCCTGGGAGAAAAACGAACATTTGAGGGATGTAAGAATTACAGTGGGTGTGGAGTATGGAGAGGGAACTACAGAGGAGCCGAGGCTGAAGAGGAGAGCTGGAGGCCTCATCACCCATATTAAAGGATTTGGCTGCTATTATGAGTTCCGTTGGAAGCCATCGGGAGGTTATGTCTGAAAGTAGAGGTGTGATACAATCAGATTTGTACTTCAGGAAAATCACCCTGGCTCCACTGAAGAACAGGGCTGGTGGCAGGGAGTCCAGTGAGGAAGCTGTTGGCTTAACTAGGCAAGAGATGATGGTGACCCGCATCAGGCTGGTTGTCATTACAGTGGAGAGAACTGACTGAGTTTGAGCACTATTTAGATGAAATCAGAGTAGTCTTTGGTGATGGAAGAGGAAGTACAGCATTAAAGAAACAGACTCTAGAGCCAAAACGTTGGGGTTCAAATCCAAACACTGCCACTGAATAGCTTTGTAAACTTTGGCAGATTCCTGAACCACTCAGCACCTCATTTCCTGATCTGTGAAATGAAGAGAATCACAGTATTTACCTCAGAAGATTGTCATGAGGATTAAATGAATTAATATCATACTATACATATATATGATATACGTATAGTTGTAATTATTGTTATCATTACTGATTCGATATGTCATTGAGGGAGAAGAGCCAAGATTGATGCCTGAGTTTCTAGTTTGGCCTCTGAGGCAAATTATGGTACTTTTTTGGTAGCAGAGGAGGGATGATGAATTCACATTTGGACTTGCTGGTTTTGAGAAACTTTGGGATGCCCAGGTAAAAACATTCAGTAGGCTGAAGAGTTTGGAAGTAGATATCATTTGGGGAATTATTAGAATATAGGTGGTAGTTAGAGAAGTTGCAGGGGTAAATGAGACACTCAGCACCCCTCCACCCCACACCCACTGCCCCAAAGAAGAGCATGATAAATAGGGAGAAAGGCATATGAAGGTTGTGTTATCTTTAAGAATGTATTATTTAGGTCAGAAGCCAAGGTATAAAACGTGGTGCCAAGTGGAGGGTTTATAAAAAGACTTTCAGCTTTCAGTACAACTTCATTTACATTAACTTGGGCTTCAGAGGACATTGAGTTGAGGTCAAGTGGCAGTCAGGTAGAAGAAAATTCTTCCTCCACTGAGAAAAGTTGCAAGTCTAGAGAAGTAAATTTGCTAACATGGGGAAGATGTAGCTGACTGCTGTTTTGCTTCAGACTGAGGGAAATAAAAGATGTAAGACCAATTTCAAATTGTCAGGACATAGAGTGAGGTCTCAGTTCTTTTTGTGAATTATGTGTTCTATTGAAACACATATTGCTAGAATTAGTTAACATTGTGTTTACTAAAGAATTCTCTATTTTTTCAACTTCTTGTTATGAAAATTTTCAGAACTATGAAGAACTTGAAAGGAATAGGACAATGAACACCCATATAACCCACCTAGATTCTGTACTCTTCACCTCTGTGAATGTTTAGCCAAACCATTTCAAAGTAAATTGCAAATTTTGTGGTACTTCACTCCTAAAATATTCCTAACTAGCGTGCATTTCTTGTTGTAATACCATTACCACACTTAGGAAAATTAATAGTAATTTCTTAATATCCCTTACTATTCAGGCCATATTCAGATTTCTCAATTATCTCAATGTTTTGTAAAGACTTTTTTTCCTTCCTAAACAGAATTCAAGGGTCACATGTTGCCTTTGGGTGTTACACCTCTGTAGTCTCTTTCATTCTAGAACATCTTCATACTTTTTCTGTTATTGTTTTGTTTTACAAGGGAGCATTGGCTTTTTAAGAAACCAGAATGTTCTAAATCCTCTATTTGAGTGTTTCTTGGTAGTATCATTTATCTTGTTCCTCTATCCTTTAGAATTCCTGTAAACTAGAACATAAGTCTAATGGCTTGATTCTATTCAGATTAAAATTTTGGACAAGAATATGCCTTATAGGAGGTACTGTGAACTTCATGTTGTACCACATCAGAAGGATGTCAGATTGTCAGACTGTTAGCAATACTAAATTTGATCTTTTCTGTGTCATAATATACGTTTCCCCTCTGAAATTAGCAAGTAATCTGTGAGGTGATAATTGCATACCACATGCCTTAGTGTATCTATTGATGATTCTTGCCTGAACCAATTATTTCATTGGCAGTACTAATTCTATCATTTCTTCTGCATCTGTTAGCTGATGTAAAGCACTTTTCCTCTTCTGCTGGAGATGAACAGCAGTTCTTTCCCCCAAAGACAGAATAAATGCTTAATTCTTTACTTTTAATGTGAAGTTTTGAGGACAGGGAATTTGGTGTTACAATTTCCACCACTGGTTACACATGAGCTCTTTTTTTCTGCTCTCTCTTGTTAGAGTATCATTATGGACTCATGGATTTTTATTTGTTCAATTTGTTATAAGCAGTTGTAACTGTTTTCTTTTTTGTTCAGATTCTCTCAAGTGGCTGGTGAGAGCCTCTCAAAGCTGGCTTATGTGCCTTTTTGACAGCCCTTCATTATTTTTTTCCTTACTTTTCAGAAAAACATAAACTATGCTCGCTTATACTTTTCCTGCCCTAGTTCTGGAACCAGTCATTTCTTCAAGGAGCCCTGGTTCCTTTAAATGGAGAAGGGTATTTAGAAAACAGTATCTGAGCATTAGAGACGTTCATTGCTCCTGGGCTGCCATTACCTCTAGTGGATATAATTAAGTTGTGTATATATATTATACTACTTTTCTAGTTATGTTTGTACATGCACATGTATTTTTTAAAGTCATGGCTTCATGTTGATACCTGTGCAGATTTAATACCACAATCCAATATGGTGTTTTCTGTTTTCTACCGAACTTCTTGGTTCCTAATAGTATTTACATAACTACCTGTTTTATCGTACAGTGCAAATAAAATAGGTTCAAAATTACATAAACTAATATTAATACTACAGCTGTCTTGTGAGGTTTAAGATTTCTTTGCCATTTTATTATCCTTAGGATATATCCCAGTATATATGTCAGAGTGCTCTGTTCAAAAGTGACCTGAGGGGCACCTGGGTGCCTTAGTCGTTAAGCATCTGCCTTCAGCTCAGGTCGTGATCTCAGGGTCCTGGGATCGAGTTCCGCATCGGGCTCCCTGCTCAGCAGGAAGCCTGCTTCTCCCTCTCTCACTCCCACTGCTTGTGTTCCCTCTCTTGCTGTGTCTCTCTCTGTCAAATAAATAAATAAAATCTAAAAAAAAAAAAAAAAAGTGACCTGAAATATTTTTTTATCTTCATGTGGTTATGTTACTTACTTGATATGCAATTAAGTTCATTTATTTCCACTTGTTTTCATTGTTAAGGTTTGCTGATTTTGATTTTTTGCTTGGTTTTATTCTCTTGAATATAAAACATTTGTATGGTTCAGAAGTCAAACTATATTAAAAAGTATAGTTAGAATTTTTCTTTGATTTTACTATCCCTACCCCCTACCTTAGTTCTTTTACCACTTCCATGTTAGGTAACCATTTTTATTAATTTCTGGCTTAGCCCCCCAGTGTTTCTCTTTGTTATTATGAAACTAGAACTCTAACTGTCCCTGTTTTTTTCTTCCACGCTAGTTGTATCATTTTACACTGATAAATGATACATTGTATCATTTTACTCCACAACGGCAAACCTAGTGTGTTTGATGCCTGGAGCAGGTAATTTTTAGTACATCACTCTTCTATATGATAAAATTATTTTCAGTAGTAACTATGAGATAAAATGAACCATAATAATAATAGAAACAAAATGGAAACATTATGTTCTTTTATTGAGTATTTGAATATATAATCATGACTAGTAAAAGTAAATTAAATATAGTATATTACAGAAAATATTTACTAAAATATCTCTGCCAGAAAATCATCTTAAATGTCTATTATATTTGCAATATGAAGAGAAAATGACTGAATGATCATGAATATTGACATTATTTGATCCACTAGTTTATAACCAGGCATTCAAATAAACATTGCCTTTTTGTTTCTTCTAGTAAGAGTAGCATCTTTTGTTGTGTCTCCTACCATTCTTCCAAATTTGATTCTTCTATGTAAGTGTCCACTTCCTTACATTTTGTTGTGGTATAGTTAATGACCTTAACCACAGTTTCCGTGCACTGTTCTTTAAATAACTGTGTTTAAAGCTTTGTGTTTACTATTCATTGTTTGAGGCTGATTCCAGCTGTCTGGAAATATTTTGGGGTCTGATTAACTCATCTAAAACTTCCTACCAGGAAAAAAACAGATAACCTAGAAAAGAGAAATAGCATACAGCTGTCTTTGTTTATTTGGAATCTATTGTTTCAATGCAGGACTATGTAGTATATCATGGGGGCTTGAGACTGTGCACAAATGGAGCTTGAACCATTCAAACCATTACAAACTTAATTTCTGAAATGAATATGTAAAATTGAGTCCATGTATATCAGAGGCTAAACTGGGAGTTCTCCAAATTAACTTCCATATATAATTCAACATTTAAGAAATAAGTAATAAAAACATCTACTTTGGGTTTGCATAATATTATTAAAACACAACAGCGGCCACAACAATTATTTAGATTTAGGAACAACAAAAGATTTTTCTAGGGAATATTTCATTGCTCATATTTTTAAAAAAATTACTGACACATGATGATAAGCAAGTCAACTCTAAGTTTTGGTTTGTAAAATCTCTATAGACAATGTTCTTTCTTACTGTGGGCACCTGGCATGGTCTGTTCCCACCATCCCACTCTTGGTATCCACTGCACCTACCAACAATGTATAAAAATGCCTGTTTTTTCACAACCTCAGCAATGGTGTTGAGTGTTTAATATTCTGATGGGTAAGAAATGGTATCTGTGTTTTAATTAGCATTTATTTAGTCATTTATTTTGCCATTTTTTTTCCTAGTGGCATCCGCCCCTTTCTTTTCAATTTATAAAAAAAGAATTCTGTATTTAAACAGAAGTTACATGGGGGGTTGTATCTTACACTAAATTGATCATGCTTATGGGAAACCTTAGTACCTAACATTTCATTAGTAGAAATTTCTGTTTCCCCCTTTAAGGTGGCTGAGGCATATTGTGGCCCTCTTGAGGAACTAAAACAATCTCATGTGTATTAGTCCGGTAGATTCATACTGGTAAAGCAATGCTTTTCAATTTGGACTCTGCAGTCTTAATCCATTTTTATACATGGAATTCCTCATAACATGTTTATGAAGATAGAATTCTGTTTTTCCAAAAATATTTAAACCACTACTATAGAGTTGTTATTTTAATTTTATAATACATGCACCATTGTTCAATAACAGATACACAATTATGGCTAAAATAATTAGAAATCATTAATTTAACAAAATCAGTTAAATTGGTTTCTTCACCAATTATTAATTGAATTGACTAGACAATTTAGTTAAAATAGTTATCACATAAATATAGCCTTACTGCTTAAATATTATTCATTCTTTGATAAGAAAAATGGTACATTTCATTTTTATAGAGCCAACTATGAATACTCAGTTTTTCATTAAATTTTTTTAACCTTAATATGTGAAGTTTATTATATGTCAATTTTACCTCATTATATGTCATTTTACCTCTAGCGCACAAGAGGGGGTAGGGTTAGAGGGAGAAGCAGACTCCCTGCCAAGCAGGGAGCCCCATGCGGGACTCGATCCCGGGACTCCGGGATCATGACCTGAGCTGAAGGCAGTCGCTTAACCAACTGAGCCACCCAGGCACCCTACCTCATTAAGTTTTTAAAATTTTTTTATTGTTATGTTAATCACCATACATTACATCATTAGTTTTTGATGTAGTGTTCCATGATTCATTGTTTGGGCATAACACCCAGTGCTCCATGCAGAACGTGCCCTCTTTAATACCCATCGCCAGGCTGACCCATCCCCCCACCCCCCTCCCCTCTAAAACCCTGTTTTGTTTCTCAGAGTCCATAGTCTGTCATGGTTCATCTCTCCCTCCAATTCCACCCCCTCTTCGTTTTTCCCTTCCTTTTCCTAATGTCCTCCATGCTATTCCTTATGTTCCACAAATAAGTGAAACCATATGATAATTGACTTTCTCTGCTTGACTTCTTTCACTGAGCATAATCTCCTCCAGTCCCATCCATGTTGATGTAAAAGTTGGGTATTCATCCTTTCTGATGGCTGAGTAATATTCCATTGTATATATGGGCCACATCTTCTTTATCCATTCATCTGTTGAAGGGCATCTCGGCTTTTTCCACAGTTTGGCTATTGTGGACATTGCTGCTATGAACATTGGGGTGCATATGGCCCTTCTTTTCACTATATCTGTGTCTTTGGGGTAAACACCCAGGAGTGCAATTGCTGGGTCATAGGGTAGCTCTATTTTTAATTGTTTGAGGCACCTCCACACTGTTTTCCAAAGTGGCTGTACCAACTTGCATTCCCACCAACAGTGTAGGAGGGTTCCCCTTTCTCCACAACCTCTCCAACATTTGTTCTTTCCCTGTCCATTTTTGCCATTCTAACTGGTGTAAGGTGGTATCTCAGTGTGGTTTTGATTTGGATTTCCCTGATGGCTAATGATGATGGAACATTTTTTCATGTGTCTGTTAGCCATTGGTATGTCTTCTTCAGAGAAGTGTCTTTTCATGTCTTCTGCCATTTTTTGACTTGATTATTTGTTTTTTGGGTGTTGAGTTTGAGAAGTTCTTTATAGATCTTGGATACCAGCCCTTTATCTGGAGTGTCATTTGCAAATATCTTTTCCCATTCTGTGGGTTGCCTCTTCGTTTTGTTGACTGTTTCCTTTTTAAGGTTTTTAAATTTACTTTTTCGAGATAGAGAGAATGAGCTGGGGGAGGGGCAGAGGGAGAAGTTTAGCAGGGAGTCTGATGTGGAGCTCCATCCCTGGGACCCTGGAATCATGACCTGAGCTGAAGGCAGACGCTTAACCGACTGAGCCACCCAGGGGCCCACAACTGCTTCTTCTAAGGATAGTGTTTGGTATTGAAAATCTCTTCATATATGTGTGTTTAAATAGTGAATCTCAAGTCTGTCTGCTTTTCTTCTCCAGTACCACTGCTGATCTAAATCATCTCTCACCTGGACAGTGACCCTCATCTTTTAACTGTATGCCTCTTAGCTGTTTTTGGCTCCTTCCCCTGTGTAGGGGCATATTTTAATATGCCCGTGTCTGCTCTTGTTATTTCTCTGCTTAGAGCGCATCAGTGTTGTTTCTTGAGTACCTTTCCTATGTCCCTGGGTTCCACTTGGCTTTTATCATTAGCACATGAACTCTCCAACTTGATGTAGAAGAGTCTAGTCTCTATTTATAGCATCAGATGTCTGGTGAGGTAGAGAAGGTTAGGGAGGGAGCCAGAGCAAAGGGCAACTACATTTTGGGAACTTTGTCACTGTTTCTCTCTGAACTTTCTGTCTCCTGCTCTTAGGAATGGGGAGCAGCAGCTCATACGCAGCTCATACACATTTTGTTTTGGAGATCAGCGTGTATCATTCCATTCTCAAAGTCACTCTGGTCTGCAGCTTTGAAGTAGGTTTGCCTGCTACCATTACACCTCCCACTTAAGAACCTAGGACAAAAGAAAAATGGCAGTGCTTGGCCAACGAATTCTTCCTTCAGCCCTGTTATGCCCTCTCAGAGCCCATGGGAGCTGGGGATGTCTTTGGGGCCCTCCTGAATGTTTCCTTCTCAGAGTCTGCAGAATGTGTTGGGCTTATGAGCTAGAGCATTGCATATCGGCTTCTGGTATTTTCTCAGTGTGGTCCAAATTGTTTTGTTTCCTTTAAAGTTAATGTTGAATGGACGGAGATTAACTCTTTTCCTTTTTTTTTCCAGATTAATTTTTAATAGAGAGTCTAATTTCTTTTTTATAGCTACATAACTTTCCACTTTGATGGATATCCATAGCTTATTCAACTTTTTTTAAAAATTTAATTTCATTATAATTAACATACAGTGTTATATTAGTTTCAGGTTTACAACATAGTGTTTTTTCCTTCTATTTTTGATATGTATCCTATTTCTTCTATATTGGAGACAGAATTTTGGGGGTTTTTTTGGTCTTTTTTTTGGTAAAAGTGACTTACACTGCCAATAGCCCAGAAATTTCTCTTTTAGTACTTGAACCTAAATTCAGGATTATCAAGCTAGATAATGCCATTTAGTACTCTTGATTGTCGTTCTTAGAGTGCAGTTTCTTAGTTCTAATTGATGTTGGAATTTATAGAAATTCCATTGTCTTTTGGAATAGATTTATTTCTTGCCATTGGTTTAGTTTTAGGGGTATTGATTTCTTTCTTCTTTCCCTCCCATCCTTTAATGGAAAATGGGAGACTGGAGATCTTCTGACATTTTCATTTGTGTTGACATTTTCTGGAAGGTCCTGATTCAGTCAGCCTTACAGGTAGGGTGAGTGGGGGAAAGGATTCTTAGTGGAGAAATCTGAATGGGGGATGCGCACAGAAGGGGCCATTTATCCCCCAAAATGTTTCTTTGGAATTTTGACATTTTTCATAACCATGTTTTGTAAGAGTAACTTTAAAAATCTTTTAAAAGATGTTCCTGATTAAACATAGAGATTAGAAATGAAAGTGGGAAATACTTAAAGAATTTTGTTTAATGAGTATCAGTTCCCACTAGAGTCAGATCACTTTTGGTGTATACTATAATTTGTAGCACCTGTGACCATCTACTTTAGAAAATTTCTAAGGATTCATATAAATTCCTATATTAAAAACCGACCAGAGAAAAAGAATCTATGAAATTACTTCTTTAATAGTAATTAACCGTATTTAGCCTTCTACCCAAACCCAGAGGTTGAGATTGTTTACATAATGATGCATCTTAAAAATATGAATTCTCTAATAGTCATTGTTCTGGTCAGACCTGTATTCAAGTACGTCTGTATTCCCTTTCCCCTGTCTGTATCAGCTGTTATAATGAAACTTTAGTAACAGATCTTCCACCTCAAGCCTTGGACATTCTGTTGAAGCACGTAACTTTGATTTGCAAAGACTACTGAGGCCAGTTATTCTGTTTTCAGGGAAAATGACAGGGCACAATAGATGGCTTTGTACCCTCTTGTCAAAAGGATGAAGCATTAATGCTGTGATTCAGATATTGGTGTGCCAGCCAGGCACTGGTTATCTGGCATTATGACAGGTTTGCTAATGATTCCTGACGTGAGTGTGGCAAAGAAAAAATTGTAAATAGCCACAGGATAGCACTTTACAAATACTGTTTTTCTTTAAGTACTAAATCTACATGATCCCATCAGATAAAAGCTTCAAAAAGAAAAGGACCCACTTTTGATGATTTATTCCTTATTTTTTCCACTCTCTTCTGCTAGGAAGGTTCATTTTACTTTGCTCTTCCTGATAAATGACTTCTTAAGGGAAAATTGTGATTTTTGTCGTGTCTTTTCTAGATTGATGATTTCTGTCTTGTTTTTCGAAGGTAGATTTTAGCTTGGTAGCTTATCAATTGAGAGTTTCAGTTAAAAGCAAAATGGTTGCAATTTAACCTAGTATGGTGAAAATAATACCTTATTTTTTATTACATACCTCAATTTATCTTTTATTTTTATTTATTTATTTGTGAGAGAGAGAGAGAGTGCCCATATACAAACATGAGGGGAGGGGCAGAGAGAGGAAGACAGGGAATCCTAAGTGGGCTCCATACCCAGCACAGAGCCCGAAGTGGGGCTTGATGTCATGACCCTGAGGTCATGACCTGAGTGGAAATCAAGAGTCTGATGCTTAACCAACTGAGCCACCCAGGAGCCCTGAGATGTTGATACCTTAAAGAAAGAGCATTTAGATAAAAGCAGCTTTTAGAAAGTTAAAAACTTCAAAAATTATAATATTTAACGGACTGAGCGACCCAGGCACCCCCAAAATAATACTTATTAAAAACAAATGATTAAAAGAAAACCTACACAGATAGTCTCAGCATTCACATAGAACTTTGGCACATTTTTTGTTATAATAGTCCACTGGGTCAGGCTTCCTTTTCTACTAATGACCTTTGAAGGGCACAGTTTTTGAAAATACAGTCTAATTTCTAAAAGCTTTTTCTTATTATAGTAATAGGTTTTCACTGTAAAAAATTTGCAAATACAAAAACCATGAGGACAAGAGTTTTTAAAGAAAATGTTTGAAAAATTACCCAATAATTATACCCTGTGGTAATACTCTTAAGTATTTTTAATTATTTAAATATGAGTTTGTCTTATGTATGTTTTTTATTTGCATGTCCTGAGATTGTTTCAGTTTGAGATCACAGTGAATATTGTGTTGTGACCTGCTTTTCTCACTTAAAATATATCATGAGCATTTGACCACATTGTTATACTGAAAACATTATTTTTAATGCTGCTGCTTTATGAAAGGGCTTCTTTGTCTTTGAGAATTACAGTAAAAGTATTTTTTACAAGATGGATTCCATTTAAAAGTCTATCAGTATAGCAACCGCATTATTTAAGTGTCAGTTTGGTGTGTTTAAAACAAGTATTTACTCAGCGCTATGCTAGGCATTGTAGAGTAGAGAGATGAACGAAACATAGTTCCTGACTTCACTCAGGCCTAAGACCCAGTGAGGGAGGCCGAAATGTGCCCCACTGTTCTGTAGCAAGAACCAGCAGGGAGGAGAGATGAAAACAGGAGCTTCTCACTGCGGACTTCAGAGTTCTCCTTGAGTCTTGGCTTCAAAGAGCAGGGGGACAAGTGACCAGTGTGCAGACCTTTTGCTCTGACAGTATTTATATGTACACAACATTGGGGGGTGCCAGGTAGAGTCGACAGAAAACTGAAACCGGTAGGGGTAATAGTTGGAGGTGGAGGTTTGGAGGGTAGGGCAGGGTGTTAACAGGACCTGTATAGTTGCCTCAGAAGTAAGAACATACAAAGGTACAATGGCATTTTCCTCTGGGACACCCACTCTTTTTCTTTGTAATTCAGATCCCTGGCCATGCATCAGAGGGTTTTTTTTTTAGAGAAATGATTGTTATTTGCAAATACATCCTACCCTGAAATACTTGCTTTATTTAAACAAATAAAAACCATCAGAACTTCTTTAAAAAGCATGATAATGTGTTTTACTGATACATAATTTGAATATAATAAAGCAATTTCAGTGCTGCATTAACATTCAATTCTACATGTAATACGCAGTATTAGGCATTCAGGAATGAATATATTTAGTTTGGTACAGTTCAGAGGTTTTTCAGATGTATAGTCCACCTAAACCAAATAATTGTTTCTTTAGCTATGCTCTCAGTTCTGGAGGCAGGGAAGGAAGAAAGGAAGGAAAGAAAGGGAGGGAAAGAAGAAGACCTTTTTCGGGTGTACAGGGCAAGAACCAGGTACGCAGCAGCAGACTTGACCTCAGATTGCCAGTGATGTAGGATCCAGGGAGGTAAGATGAAATGTGACCCATGTATTTATCATGGCTGCTTCCAGGAACCATTGGAGAATGGACACTGCCATTTTAACAATCTACTATTGCCATAAATATATAATATAGGCAAAAAATGTGACCTCTGACAGAGAAAGACAAATACTGTGTGTTTTCTTATTTGTGGAATCTAGGAAAGCCAAACTCATGGAAATAGAGAGTATAATGGTGGTTGTGAGGGGCTGCAGGTGGGGGAAATGGAGAGATGTTGGTCAATGGGTACAAACTTCCATCTGTAAGATGAGTCAAGTTCTGGGGGACTGACTGTAACTAACATGACTATACCTAACATG
Organism: Mirounga angustirostris; assembly: GCF_029215605.1. NCBI lineage: Eukaryota > Metazoa > Chordata > Mammalia > Carnivora > Phocidae > Mirounga > Mirounga angustirostris. The sequence continues at coordinate 203,012,821 of NW_026991710.1, forward strand.
GTGACTATAATCTAACAATACTGTATCATATACTTGAAAGTTAAGAGAAAAGATCTTAAATCTTATCACCACATTAAAAAAAATGATAATTATATGAGGGGTTGGAGGTGCCAACTAACCTTATTGTGATAATGATTTCACAGCATATGTGTATCAAATCATTGCATTGTACACCCTAAACTTACCTGTGTTATATGTCAATAATATCTCCATAAAGCTGGGAAGAAATCAACACTGAATTTGACCTCCGTGAGCAGGAGGCTTTCTCCTGACTGGTGAGGCGACAGCAGTGTTCTGTGGGAGATGACAACATTGCATCATTGCTTCGGTCTGGGTTTCTTCAAACTGTTAACTCGGGACAGTACTGGACACCGACCAGTTGTAAAAACTGAAATGGCTCAAGGGATTCCAGAGTATTTCATGCTTTTCAGATTTGGGACTGAGTCAGAATTTAATTATATACATTATTTTTAAAAATTCATTAAGTTCCTACTTGCCTATAATGACAGAGGCATAAAGGTTTAGGTAGGTATGTGTCTTCCAACTTTAGGACCATGAATGTAGAGATAAAAGACAGAACAGAAATAATGAGATGGCCTTTGAAGTACGGAATGTAGAGGTGGCCAGTAAGAACATATCCGTAGTTGTTAGCTTAAAGCAATTAGTAAGGGCCTTGGTGTCAGACTTAAGTTGTTGGTGTTCTTATTATTGTAAGGTGCTAGTCAACCCACTAGTCCCTGGAACTCTTGTCTCAGCTTGTGGACCCACTTCCTCACTTTCTAAGAACTAGCTATACTGGATTTCTCTCCCTTCCTGTAATCACTGTGTTCCTTCCCACCTCAAGTAAGCGTCTTTGCATGTCCCATTCCCTCAACTCCCCTCCCCTCCCTTTTTTTTTGGCCCAGCTGGCTCCTGTTTATCCTTCAGGTTTCAGCTCCAGTGTAACTTACTTAAGGACGTCTTCCCAGGCTGCCCTGCCTTAGGATCTAGATAGTGGATTCCCACAGTGCTCTGTGCTAATCTTTCCTAATGCTCTTGGTTTGAAATGTCTTTTTCAATGTTCATCTTCCCTGCGAGGCTTCAGGTTTCATTTGCGTGAACTCTCATTCCGGGCTTTACCCTCAAGTGCCTACTACCAAGGACTGGGTGCATCCTTGTTTACATAGTAGTTGCAGCTGTTTGAAGGAAGGGTAGGGTCTTAATGAGAGAGCTTTGCTCGCACTCTCATAAGCTTATGCAAGAGAAGAAATTCATCAAAAGATATAAATAGATAGATGGGTAGGTGGGGGCCGGGCATTTAGCACAGTACTCCAGTAAAGGTTCTGGAGCCGGGCTGACTGGGTTCAGATCCCAGGTCTGCTACCTTTAATGATGTCACCTTGTCCAAGTTACTTAACCTCTTTATACCTCAGCCCCTTCTGTGTAAAGTGGAAATAATAATAACACCTACCTCAAAGGTTTTCATGGGGGTGAAAACTCATAGTGTGTAATATATATAATAACATTTCTAAAATAAGTCCTAGTGATCTCTATTTCCCATTCCTCTTCTCATTCCTGCATCTCCCCCCACCCCCAGGAAAAGCAGAAGGGTTTGGGTTTTTTTTCCTGCTTGGACTTGTTATCCCCAGTGGTGCTAGAACACAGTAGATATGAATAGTTAATTTAGCCTTATTTTATATTTCAGGATAACCAGATACCATTTTGTGAATTCATTTAAAAGTATTAATAAATAAACAACAGAATTCAAGGAATTAGCATATAAACTATAATTAAACCTACTTTTAAAGACTTACAGGTGCATGCTGCTTCAATGAAAATTTATTTTAGTGTTTTGATAGTCAAAATAAAATCAGTTTCGTTGTTTAAGAAACAGTTTAGGATAAAGTTGTATACAGACTACTAAAAAGTGCTTTATCAGGTGAGTATTCTCTTCTAAAATTTCATGTATTCAAGGATAGAGAGGGTCAAATGAAAAATCAGAAGTACAAAATTCAACTGATCCACTCATTTTGTGTGCTAGATACTGGGACTAACTCTGTAAAAACAAACCATGGCTTGGCCCTCAGCTGACAAACTTGTATGTTTAACAACTGTATAAGATAATTTTGGGGGCACCTGGGTGGCTCAGTTGGTTAAATGTCTGCCTTTGTCTTGGATCATGATCCTAGGGTCCTGGGATCCATCCCTGCAGCAGGCTCCCTACTCAGCAGGGAGTCTGCTTCTCCCTCTCCCTCTGCCCCTCCAGCCCACCTGTGTGCGTGCTCTCTCTCTCAAATAAATAAGAAATCTTTAAAAAAATAACTTTGAATAACTTCTGTGTCATAGAATATATTTTACAGTGAAATGTGTAGGTTGACTTTCTAGAGAAGACTTGTTCAAATACCATTTACACTTTCACAACAGATAGACTACCATTTGATTTATTTTGTTTTAGGAGCATCCTGCCTTAACCAAGGAGCCAGTTTGGAGTTAAGCTTCTGTATATCCTCTTAACCACTTTCACGCAGCTTTCTCTTACTACTGTAGAGCTCAAGAGGTGGAGGAAGCAATGAAATACACCGCTAGGTCTAATGGGAAAGGACTAATGAGTAACGTTCATTGTGTTGAGCTAGTGATATGGAACAGTTTATTGGGGAAAGTCACTAGGCTATCCTATAGTCACCATAGTAAAGAAGAGAACTAGGACATGGTTATGCCCATACTTTTTGCTATTGAGGACAACAGATTTTTAAAAGTTTATCACATCTCTAGGTATGGTTCCAAGACTAGAGATTTCTTTCTTTCTTTTCTTTTTTTTAAAGATTTTATTTATTTGAGAGAGAGATAGAGAACACACTAGTGGAGGGGAGAGGCAGAGGGAGAAGGAGAAGCAGACTCCCTGCTGAGCAGGAAGCCTGACACAGGGCTCTATCTCAGGGTCCCCGGGTCATGACCTGAGCCGAAGCAGATGCTTAACTGACTGAGCCACACAGGCACCCCCAAACTAGAGATTTCTAAAACAAAAGTTATATGAGGAAATTCTTTATGGGGACACAGAGTGCTCTGAGCAGCTCACGTTTGTTTTTAAAAGATGTATATGATTGACAAATGGAAGGAGCACATAATCACATTTATAGAGAGCTAAGTAGACTGTAAGAAATGAGCATTTAAGAATTTTCTTCTCTACAGGCCAAAGCTCAAAAGGAGCTAAGATACTTCAGAGAGCACAAAATGCTTTTAAGGTTGTGTCTGGTGCAAAAGGAACAGGAAGGAAGAGGTAGGTTTACTGTCAGAAGATGTTGTTAATGTTAGCTGTTTGTAGGCAGAAATAGACATGTGCCATTCTTACTTTGCTTCCATAATCTTGAACTAGCAGAATTACTTTTCTTTTGTTTCTTTTTTTTTTTTTAATGAAAGACAGAGAGCATGAGAGGGGGAAGGGTCAGAGGGAGAAGCAGACTCCCTGCCGAGCAGGGAGCCCGATGCGGGACTCGATCCCGGGACTCCAGGATCATGACCTGAGCCGAAGGCAGTCGCCTAACCAACTGAGCCACCCAGGCGCCCAATGAAACTTTATTTATTATTTTTTTATAAAGATTTTATTTATTATTTGACAGAGAGAGAGAGCACGAGAGGGAAGAGGGTCAGAGGGAGAAGCAGACTCCCCGCCGAGCAGGGAGCCCGATGTGGGACTCGATCCCGGGACTCCAGGATCATGACCTGAGCTGAAGGCAGTCGCTTAACCAACTGAGCCACCCAGGAGCCCCATCTGTTTCTTAAACCCCACAAATTATGTGGCATTTGTTTTTCTCTGACTTATTTCACTTAGCATAATACCCTCTAGTTCCATCCATGTCGTTGCAAATGGCAAGAGTTCATTCTTTTTGATGGCTGAGTAATACTCCATTCCAATATTCCTGTGTGTGTGTGTATAATATATATATATATATCATATATATTATATATATTGTAACTGATGAATTCCCAATAGTTCATTTTTGCTTTTGTTTCCCTTGCCTTTGGAGACGTGTCTAGCAAGAAGTTGTTGTGGCTGAGGTCAAAGAGGTTGCTGCCTATATATATATATATCTTCTTTATCCATTCCTGTGTTGATGGACATCTGGGCTCTTTTCTATAGTTTAGCTGTTTTGGACATTGCTACTATAAACATTGGGGTGCAGGTGCCCCTTCGAGTCACTATGTTTGTATCCTTAGGATAAAAATACCTAGTAGTCAGTTACTAGGTCGTAGGGTAGTTCTATTTTTAACATTTTGAGGAACCTCCATACTGTTTTCCAGAATGGCCGCACCAGTTTACATTCCCACCAACAGCGTAAGAGGGTTGCCCTTTCTCCACATCCTCGCCAACATCTGTTGTTTCCTGAGTGGTTAATTTTAGCCATTCTGACTGGTGTGAGGTGGTATCTCATTGTGGTTTTGATTTGTATTTCCCTGATGATGAGTGATGTTGAGCATTTTTTCATGTGTCTGTTGGCTATTTGTATGTCTTCTTTGGAGAAATATCTGTTCATGTCTTCTGCCCATTTCTTGACTGGATTATTTGTTCTTTGGTGTTGAGTTTGATAAGTTCTTTATAGATTTTGGATGCTAGCCCTTTGTCTGTAAGTCCTTTGAGAATATCTTCTCCCATTCCATAGACTGCCTGTTAGTTTTGTTGACTGTTTCCTTTGCTATGCGAAAGCTTTTTATCCTGATGAAGTCCCAATAGTTCATTTTTGCTTTTGTTTCCCTTGCCTTTGGAGACGTGTCTAGCAAGAGGTTGTTGTGGCTGAGGTCAAAGAGGTTGCTGCCTGTATTCTCCTACAGGATTTTGATGGATTTCCTATCTCACATTTAGGTCTTTCATCCATTTTGAGTTTATTTTTGTGTATGGTGTAAGAAAGTGGTCCAGTTTCATTCTTCTGCATGGGGCTGTCCAATTTTACCAACACCATTTCTTGAAGAGACTGTCTTTTTTTCCATTGGATATTCTTTCCTGCTTTGTTGGAGACCATAGAGTTGACCATAGAGTTGAGGGTCTATTTCTGGGTTCTCGGACTGTACAGTATTGATTATGAATTGTGTTTTTCTTCCACTCAGCAAAGAACAAGTACTATGATAAAAATAAGAAATGGCATAATATGATTCCATCTAAATGGAACTCGGGTTGGTAGAGCCCCTGAATGCCTGGCAGAAACCACTTCTGTGACCAGGGATTCTTCTGTGTTATCCCTATAAAAATCTTTCAGGCTTTCTTCTTTGATCAGAGAGGGGTCCCCCTTCCTCAGCATCTATTTTTGGCAAGGCAAAACAGAGACTTTTTGGTCTGTGTTTATTAGTTTAGGATCCGAATGTTATCTCTAAACTTTAACAGCACCCTGGTTTCCTGCTTCTATTAACACCCTCTCATTTGGTTATGCTTGCTTATACCTGTGAGAAAAGACCAAAAGGGGGGATTAGAAATGCTACATCATGGAATAATAGTTAAAAGAATGAACTGATCTGTAGTAACCTTTTGACTTATCCTTGTCATAATTAAGCTGTTCCAAATAAAACAAAGAGTATATTTTAATTGCCTAGTCATTTCTTACTCAATATAGTAATCCATTATGTTTTAGCATTGCCCTTTTGTAATCCTGTGAAGTCTTATCTAGTGAACAGTGTTTGGATTGCTTTGGTTTTCATTTTAAGTTCAATTTTTACTATAAATTCACTGCTATCAGATTTCTGCAATCCTCTATTTTTCTGCTTAACATTTCTTTGAGACCTCTAATAGTCCTCTTTTTATCTCCCATTTCCCCCACAAATAAGAAAAAAAATCTTTCATTCTGTTATTGAATCACCTTGTATCTAGGAGTCAAGTGAGTGGACAGAAAATGCCTGTTCAGTCAGTGATAGGCAGAAGGCTCTAAGGTAGGGTCCATTTGGCCTTTTGGAAGATGGCCAGTGTGGGTGGAAGCATGGCTAGTGGGGGGTTAGTGAATGGGTTTGAGTCAGAGATGGCCAAAGCTAGAACATGTGGAAGTTTGGATTTTATCCCAAGTGCAAAAAGAAGTCATGGCGGGGGTGGGGGGCATTAAACAGAGTAGTGATTATTTGGTTTATGTTCAGAATCTCACTCTGGCTTCTGTGTAAGTGGTGGGAGCAGGAAGGAGGCAAGAATGAATGCAGGGAGACAGATTAGAAGGCTGTTGCAGAATCCGAGATGGGAAATGATGGTGGCTTTGATTAGGGTGGAGGCTCTGGAAATGGAGAGAAGTGGACATAGGGCATGTTTTGGAGATAGAACTGACAAAAGTTGCTACTGGATTGGATCTGAGGGATAGAAGTGAAAAGGAGAAATCAGAAACTTCTGATGACTTCTAGCTTTTGGGTCTGTTCTGCTGGGTTGATGGTGCTATTATTTGCTTAAGACAAGGAAAACTAGAGCAGAGGAAAAATTGGGGGAGGATGGAATTAAGAGTTCTGTTTCCGCTGTCTGAAATTTGAGGTGCTTATTTGACTTTCTATATTTGCAATGTATACGAATGAGTTTGATGGCTCTGGAGCTTGGTGGACATAGATCAGGGATGGAGACATGATAAGCACCTAGAAGTTATCAGTATATAGATGGTATTTAAAGCTATAGATGGAAATTATCTTGGGTATTTGTCATATTCTCTGACCTATACCTTGTCCTTCCCCTACTATTGTAAAATTATGCCAACATTATGTACTATAGGTATATGTTATTAATTATAGTACTATAATAATTTGTTTTTAGTAAAGCAATGTTGTTTTTAGTAAAATACAGTAAAATACTCTGATTTCTTTTTCCTGTCTATAGCTAAATGGTTTAAGGGTATTCAGTCACTACCATCAATATTTAACTGGAGATCTAACAGTTATGTGTTCTGTCTTCTGTGTTTTTTTTCGTAGGCAAAGTCATTAATAAAGATTTGCGACATTACCTGAGTCTTCAGTTTCAGAAAGGATCAATTGACCACAAATTGCAGCAAGTGATCAGAGATAATCTCTACTTGAGAACCATTCCATGTAAGTATGAGATTGAATAAAAGAAAGGCCAATGTATCCTTATTTAACTAATCAAACATGTAGAAGTAATTCAGTAGAGTATCTTATATCAGATTGGGAAGACTGAGTTGGGGCACTAGAATGAAACACAAATTGGATAAGGAGAAAAGTTTTCCAAGGACATGCAGGGCTTTTGTTTTTAAAGTAGAAAAACTAGAAGATTCTATATTGTAACTTTAAAAACAGTCATTAGACTTTAAGAGTTTAAGACTATCCATGTACATTCTGCTAACTAAATTTTCTTCTATAAATCAGTTCCAAATGTTTATTCAGTAAGAATAAATAATAAACTTTTTTCACTCTCAGTGCCTTGTACACTGAGAACAAACATTTTTGTCTTAATTATGAGGACATTACTTATTTTAAGATCTGCCCCTTCCCCAAAGGAAAAAAGGAGGAAATGCACTACCTTCTTTGTAGTAATCTATGTTGAATTTTTATCTAGATGTTTGTATATCTATTCCAGTCTTGGTAGTTTTCATAGGACCTGGTTGTTGTTGTTGTTGTTGTTGTTGTTGTAAGGATGCTGTGTGTGTGTGTGTGAGTGTGTGTGTGTGTGTGTGTTTTAACACAAAACAAGAAACCATGTATGCTTAGATTTTAGTTAGAACAAGTCTGGGAAAGAATAAAAAGCAGTAAACAGTAAAAGGATGTAAAAGAATGTTCTGGTTTGTATTCCTTTTCAATATATTTGTAACTTCTGGTAGATAGTAGCTCTTACAATGGCTCTGGAATTCTTTATTTCTTTTTCTTGTTATTTACTCTTCAACAGTGTCCCATCTATCACCAAGCCTGCCTAATTACGCTCCTTAAATACCAATCCTTCTGCACTGCCTTAGATGCTCACCCTTTCTTGCTTGAACTTTTTTTTTTTTTAACAGATAACAATATGTAGGGGCAAAGAGCTAGGTGAAAAATACTGATCCTTGGACAAGTTACTTGATCTTTCTGAACCTCAGGATCCCCATATATAAAATATGAATAACAAGAGACACCTCATGGAGTTCTAAGAATTAAAATGAGAACATGAGGGCAAACCATGTGTCCTGGAGCAGACCCTCAGTGTCTGCCCTCTTCCCGGTTCTAGCTGCATCCCCACCTCCCACATCCCCTCAGTCTGGTCTGTCTTTAAGTGCATGTCTGACTCTTGTCCATCTACGGTTTATCCTTCAAAGTCTCTCATTGAGTACAAGTCCAGACTCTTTAACATGGTATAAAATGTTTTGGTTTTGTTTTTAAATCCAACTCCTTATGTATGATTTCCTCCTGTAAATCTACATGGTTGGATTTCAGAATTGCAACTCCTGTCTTCTTTTCTTTGCATTTGCCTGGTATATCTTTGTCTGACTTTTATTCTTTCATCTTTCTGAAGCTCTTTGTTTTACAAATAGTGTTGGATGTTGTAGCCAGTGTGAAACTTTCTTTATATTTATTGATGTGATCCATGTCTTTAGTCTCTGTTTTGTCATGGTTTTCTATTTTACCCATATACACATCTTTTATATAAAAAGCCTTTCACCACATAGTCCATTTTATTTGATCTCTCTCTTTAGAAAGGTTTGTATCTTCATTCTAATGGCTATCTTTATACTTTTATATAATACTCTGTTCTTCCTCCCTTCCTAAATGATCTACTTATTGCTTCTTACTCCTTCCTTCTCTCCCATCATCTGACTAGAGAAATAATATTTTTTTACCCCAAACAAAGATAATCAGCAAGCTTATTCCACTTCATATATGCTTTCCTCATTTTCACTGTTTTTTTTTAAATTCTTGACCTGTGTCTATATTAACAAAACAAACAGCCATTACATATTGCACTCTCCCCTTTATTATCATTTATTTTTTATTCTGTAGGTAAATACACATCGAATGTAACTACCAATCCTTATGTTGGTGTTTCTTCAATAACTGTGGTTTTCTAAAGCTGCTTCTTCTCTACTAGATTCCCCAGGAAAGAGAGGATCATCACAGTTTGTCTATGGCCTTTATACTTTCAAGTTTGTTTGGATATATATGAAATCTTTGCCTTATATTTTCTTTCCTTGACTATCTTAATTCTATTAGTCGATTATCTGATTATCTTCTGGCATAAAGCATTGCTCTTTAAAAGTCTGAAAACAATCTAATTTTCATTCCCTTATAAATAACTTGGTATTTTGCCCGCATGGGCTGTCTCAGGGTAGCATTTTTAGTTTCATAGCTCTAGAGCTCCCTCTTCCCTTGTTAAAACAGGTTAATAAAAATATGTACTTGTACTTTCTGCTGTACTCTGCACTTTTACTTGGATCTTCTTTTAAATTTATTTGTACTGTCCTAGTTTTGTAGTTTCTCCTCAGTGTGAGGTTTTGTCCTAGAAAGGAGTTACAGTTTATTTGGTTTTCATTCATAGGGTCCAAACAGCTACAGCCTTTTCACATCCTAACAGGACTTGTAACCAACACACTGAAGTATCCACAACTCCTCCAAGAATGCAGTGGTATATCAGTGACAGTTAACATACCAAATGGTTTTTAATTACCATTCTTTACTGAAAGATACCAAATCTTCTTATAGAAAATTCTGATTCTGGGTCTGGAGCAAGGAAAGTACAAGATGAACTTGGAACATCTGATTATCCCAGGAAGTATATAAATGCCTAAAAAACTATGGGGACATATCAGAAGCACATTTTTTTTGTTTGTTTTTAAAAAGCCATCTAGAAAGGGTTCCCACTGACAAGATCTGAAACAATTTGAGCAACAAAATTAATAAGAGAAAGAAAGACATCTACCATTGTCAGATACTGCACTGTTGAAAGGACAAGACTATGATCCCTAATAAAAGTGGAAAGGAGACTGCACACAAAGGAGTCCTGTGGTTTCATCAGCCTTCTGCCTGGAGCCACTTTCTGGACTATAATACAAGGAGGGAAAGCCCAGGCAGAGTGCAGAGGATTCTGAGTTGAGGAGACAGAAATATGAGTTCAAGAAGTCTGAGGTGCCTGAGATTTGCAGGACAGGGTGTCAGAGAGGAGAAAGCTATGAAGAAAAGGAGCTCAAATAATATGCATAGGTGCCCCCTTGACTCTGTTGGTGAATACTAAGCTGAGAATGTATAGGATGAGACTCCACATGGCCAGGCAAAGATTCTCTGGGAGCTGTAAAGTTAGCAATTTCCAGAGTTTACACAGGGCTGGGAGAATCTGAGTTCTAGCCTACCTGAGTGGAGAGACCTCAAGGGTCATGGCTTACTAGTAGCGCTAAAATAGGTGTAAGCTCCTTGGGGCCCATTTTAACAGAGCTTAATTAAACAAGCCCCAAAGGATCAGGCAGATATGCATACAACTTAACTGTTAGCCAAAAGAAAGGAAGGAGGGGAGGATAGGAGGGAGGAAAGAGGAAAAATCAACACTGTTTAAAGGAAGACAACAAAACCTCGACACTGAATAACATAGTATTTACAATGCCCAGTGTCTAATAAAAATTATTAGGTATACAAAAGAGAATAAAATATGGCCCATAATCCAAAGAAAAGTCAGCTAATACAAAAAACAAAACAGAAATGGCATAAATGACATATAAACAGATATGACTGAAGCATGCATTTTAGAGTTATAAATATGCTCAAGGATTTAAAGAAAAATATGAATAAAATAAAGAGAAAATGGATTTTTTTTTAAAGAATTAAATGGAACTTCAAAAATTCATGGATGGGCTTAACAGCAGATTGGAAACTGCGGAAGAAAAGATCAATGAACCTGAAGACATAGCAATATAAATGAATCAAACTGAAACAGGAAAAAGACTGAAGACATTAGTTTGTTTTTTTTTTTAAGTAACCAGAGAGAGAGAGAGAGACATTTCTACTTCTGCCATGAAAGACTAACTGGTGGGGTGCCTGGGTAGCACAGTCATCAAGCGTCTGCCTTCGGCTCAGGATATGATCCCAGGGTCCTGGGATCGAGCCCCACATCAGGCTCCCTGTTTAGCGGGAAGCCTGCTTCTCCCTCTCCCACTCCCCTTGCTTGTGGTCCCTCTCTCGCTGTGTCTCTCTCTGTCAAATAAATAAATAAAATCTTAAAAAAATAAGACTAACTGGTACTGGAATTACCTTCTTACTGTAAACAACTAGAAATTGGGCAAGATATATGTAATAACTATTTTCAGAAATTGGGTCATAGGCAGAACAGGACTGTGATCCATTCATATTGAGCTATGCACACTGTCAAACCAAAAAGGGGGGATACAGAAAAAAAAAATGAAGAAATAGGCTGAAATTTTTCCACATTTGATGAAAACTATAAATCTACAGAGCTGTGGATCTCAACAAACCCCAAGCAGAAGAAACATAAAAAAGCACATCTAAATATATCATATCTAATTGCTGAAAACCAGTGATAGAGAAAACGTGAAAGGCAGACAGAAAAAAGGTACATTAAATACGGGGCACCTGGGGGTCTCAGTCGTTAAGCGTCTGCCTTCAGCTCAGGTCATGATCCCAGGGTCCTGGGATCGAGCCCCACATTGGGCTCCCTGCTCGGCAGGAAGCCTGCTTCTCCCTCTCCCACTCTCCCTGCTTGTGCTCCCTCTCTCGCTGTCTCTCTCTCTGTCAAATGATTAAATAAAATCTTTAAAAAAAAAAGATACATTAAATACAAGGGAACAATGAAGGACTGTAGACTTGTCAACAGAAACCAGTACAAGGCAAAAGTCAATCAAATGTCATCTTCAACATGCTGAAAGGAAAAACTGCCAACCTAGATTTGTACATACAACAAAAATATCCTTAAGAGAAATAAAGAATTTTTCAGACCAAAAAAAAAAAAAAAAAAGTGAGGGAATTTTTCACCAGCAGACTTGCACTATAAGAAATACTAAAGGAAATTCTTCAGGTGGAATGGAAATGATACCAGAGAGATAGAACTGAAAGGAAATAGACAACAACAATAGAGTTTAAGATTTCAACACCTCCTTTAGGGAAAGTAAACAAAAAATCAGTAGGGTTATAACATGAGTAACACTTTGAACCAACTTGACCTAATTGCTATGTATTAGAACATGCCTTCCAACAACAGAAGAATATTCATTCTTTTCTAGTGTACATGGAACATTTACAAATGAAGACCATATTCTGGGCCATAAAACAAGATCCAGTAAATTTAAAAGAATTTAAATCCTACAGAATATATTCTGTGATCATAATGGAATTACAGGAAATCACTTAACAAAATAATCTGGAAAATCTCTGAATATTTAGAAATTAAATAGCACACTTCTAAATAACCTGTGAGTTGAATCCACAAGGAAAATACAAAATATTACACATATTAGCTTCTCAAAACATATCAAACCCAACATACCAATTTGTGGGATGTTGGTATAACAGGAAATTTATAGTGTTAAATACTTAGCAAATAAAGATCTCAATCAGTGATCTAAACTTCTAGCAAAAGAAGAGCAAAGTAAACCCAAATTAAGTAGAAGAAAGGAAATAAAGATAAAAGCAGAAATCAATAAACTAGAAAACAGAATAGAGAAATCAATGAAACCCAAAGTTGATTTTTTTCTGATCAGTAAAACTGGTGAACTTCTAGTCATACTGCTCAGGTAAAGAGAGAGAAAACACTGTTTAACAATATTAAGAATGAGAGAGATGGTATCATTAAAAATCCTACAGATGTTAAGTGGACAGTCAGGAATATTCTAAACAACTTGGTGACAGTAAACTGAACTCAGATGAAATGGAAAAATTCCTTGGAGGGAAAAAACTACCAATATTCACTCAAGAAGAAATAGATGAGGGATGCCTGGGTGGCTCAGTCAGTTAAGCGTCTGCCTCTAACTCGAGTCATGATCCTAGTATCCTGGGATCAAGCCCCAAGTCAAACTCCCTGCTTGGTGGGGAGTCTGCATATCCCTCTCCCCATGACCCTGCTTGTTCTCTCTCTCTCACTCACTCTTAAATAAATAAAATCTTTAAAAAATAAAGAAGTAATAGATGAGCTTAATAACAGTTCTCAATCTGTTAAAGGAATTGAATTTGTAGTTTGTAACTTTCCCATTAAGAAAGTGTCAGGCCCAGGGCGCCTGGGTGGCTCAGTTGGTTAAGCAACTGCCTTCAGCTCAGGTCATGATCCTGGAGTCCCTGGATTGAGTCCTGCATCGGGCTCCCTGCTCGGTGGGGAGCCTGCTTCTGCCTCTGGCCCTCCCCCCTCTCATGTGCTCTCTCTCTCTCATTCTCTCTGTCTCAAATAAATAAATAAAATCTTAAAAAAAAAAAAAAAAAGAAAGTGTCAGGCCCAGATGGTAGGAGTGACTTGTTCCGAATACTTAAAGAAGAAATAATACTAATTCTACACAGACTCTTTAAGAAAATAGAGGAGGGGGGAACTTCCCAACTCATTCTGTGATCTGATCATTATCCTGATTCTAAAACCAGACAAGGACATTAAAAGAAAATAATACTAGACCACAATTTTTCTTGAACATAGACTTAAAACTCCTTAAAATATTTTAGCAAATAAATATATAGCAATGTGTAAAAGGATAATAAAGTATGACCAAGGGGTATTTGTCCCAGGAATGAACAGTTGGGATAACATTTCAAATTAATATGGTAACAGACTGGAAAAGAAAAACAAAACAAAACAGATGATCTCCTCAAATAGATGCAAAAAAAAAACCAAAAAACAAAAAAAAACACTTGACAAAATTCAACTCCCGTTGATGGTAGAATCGCTCAGAAAACTAGTCTGCCAGTTATTAATTTAGTGCCTCTTGGCTTCAAATTACTCTTTTTTGCCTGGGTATGACATTGCAGCATTCCTCCTTTGCCAGCTGGTAGGTACATCGTCAGATTATCTTGGGGCTGGCAGGTAGAATACTGGAAAAAGAAAAATCATCTTTTGCTAGTTGCGGTGTGTCTTTTTCTTTTTGCTCCTGCCTGCAAAAAGACCGTAAGTTTCAGCAGTGCTCCAGCACTCAGTTTCCCACCTCATAGGCAGCTTCCTGAATTACACCAGTGCACCTGCTGACTTCCTTGCAGCTTCATAATGAGTTTGATGGGCACCCCACGTGGCTCCCCAGATTTCAACAATATTCCCTGCAAGTGGTTTTCTACTGGGTTTCTGGCAAGTCCAGCCAGTGTCCCAGATGGTTTTCTAGGCAGTTCGAAACAGCCCCCACTGCAGGCAGCTTGCTGGTGAATTTCATCAGTACCCCAGCAGACTGTTCCTTGTCTGCCAGCCTTGACCTACCATCTATGAACCAGATCCATCCCCAGGCTATGACCACACCTTCTCCAAAGAAGTCTGAATCCCAGAGTGTGGGAGCATCCCTCCCTTCCAAGTTTGTTCCTTATTTGAGTACTCTTCCTCAGCTCTAGGGTGGTATTCTTTAAAGTTCTCTTTTATATCCTCTTAGTTAATTCCTTGTAAATAGTTAATCATTTTTGTATTAAGCTCTCCTTGTTCAACTTACCATGTGTCTCTCTCCTGTTTGGATCCTGGTTGATACAAAATTGGTACTTGTAGTAGTCCCAGGAGACAGACTCTCCAAGAAGGAATTTTAGATTTGGTTGTGTTCTTGGGCTTAAGCACAGTGCCACATTCCTTCCGATGGAAAGCAGGATGCTTGTAATTCAGGACAAGAAGTGGCATCAAAGTTGTTTATTATTATTATTATTATTATTATTATTATTATTATTATTATTATTATGTTAATCACCGTACATTACATCGTTAGTTTTTGATGTAGTGTTCCATGATTCATTGTTTGCGTATAACACCCAGTGCTCCATGCAGAACGTGCCCTCTTTAATACCCATCACCAGGCTAACCCATCCTCCCACCCCCCTCCCCTCTAGAGCTCTCAGTTTGTTTTTCAGAGTCCATCGTCCCTCATGGTTCATCTCCCCCTTCGATTCCCCCCCTTCATTCTTCCCCTCCTGCTATCTTCTTTTTTTTTTTAAACATATAATATATTATTTGTTTCAGAGGTACAGATCTGTGATTCAACAGTCATGTACAATTCACAGTGCTCACCATAGCACATACCCTCCCCAATGTCTATCACCCATCCACCCCATCCCTCCCACCCCCCACCACTCCAGCAACCCTCAGTTTGTTTCCTGAGATTAAGAATTCCTCGTATCAGTGAGGTCATATGATACATGTCTTTCTTTGATTGACTTATTTCGCTCAGCATAACACCCTCCAGTTCCATCCACATTATTGCAAATGCCAAGTTTTCATTCCTTTTGATGGCTGCATAATATTCCATTGTATATATATACCACCTCTTCTTTATCCATTCATCTGTCGATGGACATCTTGGCTCTTTCCACAGTTTGGCTATTGTGGACATTGCTGCTATAAACATTGGGGTGCACGTACCCCTTCAGGTCCCTACATTGTATCTTTGGGGTAAATACCCAGTAGTGCAATTGCTGGATCATATAGTAGCTCTATTTTCAACTTTTTGAGGAACCTCCATACTGTTTTCCAGAGCGGCTGCACCAGCTTGCATTCCCACCAACAGTGTAGGAGGGTTCCCCTTTCTCCACATCCCCACCAACATCTGTCGTTCCCTGACTTGTTAATTTTAGCCATTCTGACTGGTGTGAGGTGATATCTCATTGAGGTTTTGATTTGGATTTCCCTGATACCGAGCGATGCTGAGCACTTTTTCATGTGTCTGTTGGTCATTTGGATGTCTTCTTTGGAAAAATGTCTGTTCATGTCTTCTGCCCATTTCTTGATTGGATCATTTGTTCTTTGGGTGTTGAGTTTGATAAGTTCTTTATAGATTTTGGATACTAGCCCTTTATCTGATAAGTCATTTGCAAATATCTTCCCCCATTCTGTTGGTTGTCTTTTGGTTTTGTTGACTGTTTCTATTGCTGTGCAAAAGCTTTTTATCTTGATGAAGTCCCAATAGTTCATTTTTGCCCTTGCTTCCCTTGCCTTTGGCAATGTTTCTAGGAAGAAATTGCTGCGGCTGAGGTCGAAGAGTTGCTGCCTGTGTTCTCCTTTAGGATTTGGATGGACTCCTGTCTCACATTGAGGTCTTTCAACCATTTGGAGTCTATTTTTGTGTGTGGTGTAAGGAAATGGTCCAGTTTCATTCTTCTGCATGTGGCTATCCAGTTTTCCCAATACCATTTGTTGAAGAGACTGTCTTTGTTCCATTGGACATTCTTTCCTGCTTTGTCGAAGATGAGTTGACCATAGAGTTGAGGGTCCATTTCTGGGCTCTCTATTCTGTTCCATCGATCTATGTGTCTGGTTTTGTGCCAGCACCATACTGTCTTGATGATGACAGCTTTGTAATAGAGCTGGAAGTCCAGAATTGTGATGCCACCAGCTTTGCTTTTCTTTTTCAGCATTCCTCTGGCTATGCGGGGTCTTTTCTGGTTCCATACAAATTTTAGGATGATTTGTTCCATTTCTTTGAAAAAAGTGGATGGTATTTTGATGGGGATTGCATTGAATGTATAGATTGCTCTAGGTAGCATTGACATCTTCACAATATTTGTTCTTCCAATCCATGAGCATGGAACGTTTTTCCATTTCTTTGTGTCTTCCTCAATTTCTTTCATGAGTATTTTATAGTTTTCTGAGAACAGATTCTTTGCCTCTTTGGTTAGATTTATTCCTAGGTATCTTATGGTTTTGGGTGCAGTTGTAAATGGAATCAACTCCTTAATTTCTCTTTCTTCTGTCTTGTTGATGTATAGGAATGCCACTGATTTCTGTGCATTGATTTTATATCCTGCCCCTTTACTAAATTCCTGTATGAGTTCTAGCAGTTTTGGGGTGGAGTCTTTTGGGTTTTCCACATACAGCATCATATCATCTGCAAAGAGTGAGAGTTTGACTTCTTTGCCAATTTGGATGCCTTTGATTTCTTTTTGTTGTCTGATTGCTGTGGCTAGGACTTCTAATACTGTGTTGAATAGCAGTGGTGATAGTGGACATCCCTGCCGCGTTCCTGACCTTAGGGGGAAAGCTCTCAGTTATTCCCCATTGAGAATGATACTCGTTGTGGGTTTTTCATAGGTGACTTTTATGATATTGAGGTATGTACCCTCTATCCCTATACTCTGAAGAGTTTTGATCAAGAAAGGATGCTGTACTTTGTCAAATGCTTTTTCTGCATCTGTTGAGAGGATCGTATGGTTCTTGTTCTTTCTTTTATTAATGTATTGTATCACATTGATTGATTTGCGGATATTGAACCAACCTTGCAGCCCAGGGATAAATCCCACTTGGTTGTGGTGAATAATCCTTTTAATGTACTATTGGATCCTATTGGCTAGTATTTTGGTGAGAATTTTTGCATCCATATTCATCAAGGATATTGGTCTGTAATTCTCCTTTTTGATGGGGTCTTTGTCTGGTTTTGGGATCAAGGTAATGGTGGCCTCATAAAATGAGTTTGGAAGTTTTCCTTCCATTTCTAGTTTTTGGAACAGTTTCAGAAGAATAGGTATTAATTCTTTTTTAAACATTTGATAGAATTCCCCTGGGAAGCCATCTGGCCCTGGGCTTTTGTTTGTTGGGAGATTTTTGATGACTGCTTCAATTTCCTTAGTGGTTATAGGTCTGTTCAGGTTTTCTATTTCTTCCTGGTTCAGTTTTGGTAGTTGATACATCTCTAGGAATGCATCCATTTCTTCCAGATTATCTAATTTGCTGGCATAGAGTTGCTCATAATATGTTCTTATAATTGTTTGTATTTCTTTGGTGTTGGTTGTGATCTCTCCTCTTTCATTCATGATTTTGTTGATTTGGGTCATTTCTTTTTTCTTTTTGATAAGTCTGGCCAGGGTTTATCAATCTTGTTAATTCTTTCAAAGAACCAGCTCCAAATAGTTTCATTGATCTGTTCTACTGTTCTTTTGATTTCTATTTCATTGATTTCTGCTCTGATCTTTGTTATTTCTCTTCCCCTGCTGGGTTTAGGCTTTATTTGCTGTTCTTTCTCCAGCTCCTTTAGGTGTAGGGTTAGGTTGTGTACTTGAGACCTTGTTTCTTGAGAAAGGCTTGTATTGCTATATACTTTCCTCTTAGGACTGCCTTTGCTGCATCCCAAAGATTTTGAACAGTTGTGTTTTCATTTCCATTTGTTTCCATGAATTTTTAAAATTCTTCTCTAATTTCCTAGTTGACCCATTCATTCTTTAGTAGGATGCTCTTTAGCCTCCATGTATTTGAGTTCTTTCCGACTTTCCTCTGTGATTAAGCTCTAGTTTCAAAGCATTGTGGTCTGAAAATAGGCAGGGAATGATCCCAATCTTTTGGTACTTGTTAGGACCTGATTTTTGACCTAGGATGTGATCTATTCTGGAGAATGTTCCATGGGCATTAGAGAAAAATGTGTATTCTTTTGCTTTGGGATGAAATGTTCTGGATATATCTGTGAAGTCCATTTGGTCCAGTGTGTCATTTAAAGTCTTTATTTCCTTGTTGATCTTTTGCTTAGATGATCTGTCCATTTCAGTGAGGGGGTGTTAAAGTCCCCCACTATTATTGTATTGTTGTCAATGTGTTTCTTTGCTTTTGTTATTAATTGGTTTATATAATTGTCTGCTCCCATGTTAAGGGCATAGATATTTACCATTGTTAGATCTTCTTGTTGGGTAGACCCTTTAAGTATGATATAGTGTCCTTCCTCATCTCTTATTACAGTCTTTGGTTTAAAATCTAATTTGTCTGATACAAGGATTGCCACCCCAGCTTTCTTTTGGTGTCCATTAGCATGGTGAATGGTTTTCCACCCCTTCACTTTTAATCTGGGGGTGTCTTTGGTTCTAAAATGAGTCTCTTGCAGATAGCATATCAATGGGTCTTGTTTTTTTATCCAATCTGATAGCCTGTGTCTTTTGATTGGGGCATTGAGCCCATTTACATTCAGGGTAACTATTGAAAGATATGAATTTAGTGCCATTGTATTGCCTGTAGGGTGACTGGTACTGTATATTGTCTGTGTTCCTTTCTGGTCTATGTTGCTTTTAGGCTCTCTCTTTGCCTAGAGGACCCCTTTCAATATTTCTTGTAGGGCTGGTTTCGTGTTTGCAAATTCCTTTAGTTTTTGTTTGTCCTGGAAGCTTTTTATCTCTCCTTCTATTTTCAATGACAGCCTAGCTGGATATAGTATTCTTGGCTGCATATTTTTCTCATTTAGTGCTCTGAATAGATCATGCCAGTCCTTTCTGGCCTGCCAGGTCTCTGTGGATAGGTCTGTTGCCAGTGTAATGTTTCTACCATTGTAGGTTACATATCTCTTCTCCCAAGCTGCTTTCAGGATTTTCTCTTTGTCTCTGAGACTCGTAAGTTTTACTATTAGATGTCAGGGTGTTGACCTATTTTTATTGATTTTGAGAGGGGTTCTCTGTGCCTCCTGGATTTTGATGCCTGTTTCCTTCCCCAAATTAGGGAAGTTCTCTGGTATAATTTGCTCCAAAATACCTTCTGCCCCTCTCTCTTTTTTCTTTTTCTGGGATCCCAATTAGTCTAATGTTGTTTCGTCTTACGGTATCACTTATCTCTCAAATTCTGTCCTCGTGATCCAGTAGTTGTTTATCTCTCTTTTCTCAGCTTCTTTATTTTCCATCTATATCTTTTCCATCTATATCTATGGTCTTCTATATCACTAATTCTCTCTTCTGCCTCATTTATCCTAGCAGTTAGAGCCTCCATTTTTTATTGCACCTCATTAATCGCCTTTTTGATTTCGACTTGGTTAGATTTTAGTTATTTTATTTCTCCAGAAAGGGTTTCTCTAATAACTTCCATATTTTTTTCAAGCCCAGGTAGTATCTTTAAAATCATCATTCTGAACTCTAGTTCCGACATGTTACTAATGTCCGAATTGATTAGGTCCCAGGCAGTTGGTACTGCCTCTTGTTCTTTTTGTTGAGGTGATTTTTTCCATCTTGTCATTTTGTCCAGAGGAGAATAGATGAATGAGAGAACAAAATGCTAACAGGGTAACAGTGTCCCCAGAAAATATACACTAAACAAATCAGAAAAGACCTGAAACCAGGGGAAAAGAAAGGGAAAGAAAGAAAAAAGAAAAAGATAAGATAAAAACAAACAAAAACAAAACAAGACCAAAAAAAAACCAGAATATGATCAAATATGATCAGGCTGGTGCATAGATCAGTGCCACACACTAGATTTTGGGCATATTTTGGTCTGTTAGAAGAAAGTGCTTCCCAAAAATTTAAAGAAAGTAAAACTTATATATGTATAAAAATAAGGGTTAATACGATGAAGGGATGGAATATGACTGTAAAGATGAAAATTATAAAAGATTTTATAAAAGGAATTGATAAGATAAGAAGTTGGTTGAAAAAAGAAAGAAGAGGATTTAAGAAAAAAAAAGGAAGAGAATGTGATTAGGCAGGAGACTAGAACAAGCCATACACTAGAGATTTAGGGTATATTTTGATTTGTTAGAAGAAACTGTATCCCAAAATTTTAAAGAGAGAACAACTTACATATATATACGAAAAATAATGGTAACTACTATGAAGGGATAGAATATGACTCCAAAAATGAAAAATAAAAAATACTTTTTAAAAAAGGGATTGATAAGATGTTTGAAAAAGGGAAAAAGAAAAATTAAAAAAAAAGTTAAAAAAATTAACTTTGAAAGACTAAAGAATCATGGTAAAAAAGCCATGGATTCTATGTGCAGTATTCCCCTAGCTCTGGAGTTCTGCCTTTCTCATTGATCAGTAAACTTGGTCTTGGCTGGCTGTTGTCGCTGATCTTCTTGGGGAGGGGCCTGTTGCCATGGTTCCCAAATGTCTTTGCCAGAGGCGGAATTGCCCCGCCCTTGCCTGTCTGGGCTAAGTAATTTGCTTGGGTTTGCTCTCGGGAGCTTTTGTTCCCTGCAAGCTTTCCATCCAGCTTTGGAGGAGGTGAGTGAAAATGGCGGCCTCCCAATCTCCGCCCCGGAGGAGCCGAGAACTCGGGGCCTCGCTCCTCAGTGCGCCCCCAGAGAAAAGCAGTCAATCCCTCCTGTCTCCCCGGTCTCCTGCCACACTCCGTGCTCACCCGGCCTGTGACCAAGCATTTCTTGCTCTGGCGCATGACCCTGTGTGGAGTCTCCAAACCCAGCAGATCTCTGCGGTGCGCTCCCGCGCTGCTCCTCCTGGGGGAGGAAGGGGAGTCTTCCGGGATCTGCCGCTTGTTGGGTCCCTGCTGGAGGAGCAGTGGCCCAACTGTGCCGCGGATCACGGTTTATGGCAACCCCTAGCTGAGAGCCCGCGCCTGGGCTCCGTCTCTGCAGCCGGCTTTCCTGCTCCCATCCCAGGGAGCTCTGCAGCACTCAGGCACCCCCGGTCTTTCTGTGACCCTGAGGGTCCTGAGACCACAGTGTCCCAGCGAGGGTTCCACCCCTCGCTTAGTCACTGGGGCAATGTCCCTCAGCGGAGCCGACTTCTAATTTTAGTATATGTGCTGCCGAAGGGAGCACAGTGGAGCTGACTTCTAAAAGTTCTGATTTTGTGCTCCATGGCTCTGTCACTTGCCGGAAGCGGCCAACGGAGGGCCCCTCCCCCGCCGTCTATCCTCCTGAATATCACGTCGGATTCACTTCTCCACACGTCCTACCTTCCAGAAAGTGGTCACTTTTCTGTTCAGAGAGTTGTTGCTATTCTTTTCTTCGATCTCCTGTTGAGTTCGTAGGTGTTCAGAATGGTTTGATCCCTATCCAGCTGAATTCCTGAGACTAGACGAAATCCAGGTCTCCTACTCCTCCACCATCTTGCTCCCCATCTGGCATCACAATTTAATCACAGTATAAATTGTGGTTGATTGAGGTGAAGTACTAGCTGAATCAGGTTAACCTTGGGAATCCATATGACTGCTGCCCTTGACTTTTATGGCAGGAATGATGGCTACAAACACCATGGTGTGGAATGGATTCTCCTGGGTGTACCAAGCACTTGAAAAATCACCTGGTTTATTATTATTGCAAATCAAAAAACAAGGCTATAATAACACTTTTCAACACTTATCTCTTCTTGATACATTTGGTAATAGAAAACATTAAAGAAGGAAACATTTATACAAAATAAATGCCAAATAAAAATCAGTTAAAAGTTTGAAAGATAAATCTACACATTATATCCTATTTGACATTTTCACTTCTAAAATTAAATTGTACAAAAAGCATCACTTGTGTTATTTGATAGTTTTGACTTTGGTAACAAGTATTCCAGAGATTTAAAAAAAAAAAATTGTATTGTGTAAATGCTCCTCAAATTGTTAAGTGTGTTCAAAAGCATCTTCAGATTGGGCGTTAGGTTGTTTTCTTGAATAAGCTTGTTTTCTTTTTTAATGATGAAAATATTTTGTCTCCTTGCCCTGATTTTGGTTTTGCCATCGAAATCTATATTGCTTTTACTTCAGATTTTACACCAGTTTCTGATTTCAGGTTGGAGTGTTCCACAAGAACATTCACTTCTCTCTGCATTTCTTCTATTAAAGGGATTTACAAAGCACTGAAACTCATAGCAACATACTCAAGCAGTGGAAAATGCCAAGGGACATCGTTGGGTAGTATTCAAATAACATTCAGATCCCCCTTCAAGGTTAACATCATTACATAGAATCACACATCAGAACTGCTGATTTAAGGACTTATTTAGCCTTCAAAACCTGTGATTTTTGGAGAACACCACTCATAAGATTTATATAAAGTATAAATGTATCTAACTGCGCTAATATTGTATTTGCAAGAAAGACTCACTGTTAGCAGACAGGGCCTTAACCTCACACTTGTAGCTCAGGAACAGCTGCAAGTACGACTGACAAGTGGATTGTGAATGCTGCTCTCCCATGTGCTTCTGTCCTAGTGCCTAGAAATGTCAACTTGACCATTTGGTTTCATTTGTCAGTATTTTCCGCTCTTGCTTTCAGTTGATATTTTTAGATTCCTTCAAATCAGTAACATCTCTGTGTCAGATGATTAAGCTTTAATTCTCACAGGAGAATTATAATACCTTGTTTCCTCATTTTCCCTATCAACTGATTTTTCTGGGGATTTAGAAAAAGTAAATTGGCCAAGAGACTTCAAGGAGGGACTACATGGAAACACTAATGTCTATCAACTGCAGCTCTCATCTAGGAGTTGGTGAGAATGCAAAGTATATTTACTTTGGGACATTTTCTTTTAAACATAACACTTACCATATGGCCTAGCATTTCCACTCCTAGGTATTAACTCAACATAAATTTATATATATGTCTGCCCAAGGACTTGTAAGTTTATAGCTGCTTTATTTATAATGCCCCAAATCTGGAACCGGCCCAAATGCCCATCAATGGTGAATGCCTAATCAAATTTTGGTATATCTGTGCAATAGAATACCACTTGGCAATAAAAGGATATTGAACCACAACATGGATAGATCTCAAAAGCATCATGCCAAATGAAAGAGGCCAGGTACAAACCACTACTGGAATCAGTGTATGATTCTATGCATATGAGATTCTGTTAATCACAGAACTACAGTGACAGCAGATCAGCAGCTTCCACAGGGTCCTGAGAAAACCTTTAAGAGTGATGAGTCCCAAGACTCACAGAATTGTAAGTTTAGTGAATTTGATTGTGGGTCAGTTATATTCAAATAAAGTGACCAAGTAGATTCCCACAATTGTTTTCTTTTATATCATTAATAATTAGAAAATGAAAGTTTACAAAAAGATATTTATAATAGCATATAGGCATTTGAAATACCTAGAAATTAATCTCTAAAGAAGTGTAAAGACTTCTGTAAGATAAAATTAAGGGGCCATAAAGAAGATCTGAATATACTGACCGATTTCTTGTTCCTGGATTAAAGATTCAATATGGTGAAGACAGGAGTTCTCCTTAAATTGATTAATAGATTCATTCTAATCCCATAAAAATTCCAGCATTCTTAGCCTATTTCTCTGATTCCAGGTTTTATATTTAAGGGCTGTAAATAGAGAAAACAAAATAGGTGGACTTTTTCTATTCTATACCAAGATTTATCATAGAAATATATTAATTATAGCATCATGATAATGGTGCAGGACTGGTCAGTGGGTAAATAGGATGTAATAGCCCAATAACACATCCAGTTTTATCTAAGCATTTCTATATGAGATTTCTATGAAAGAAGTGACTTTGCCTGATCAGAGGGGAAAATAATTGACTTTTCAATAAGTGTGTTGAATAGCCATCTGGAAAAAAAAGAAGTTGGACTACTACCTCCCATCAGGCCGAATAAAATCTATTTTAGTGCATTAAAGTACTAGGTGTGAAAGGCAAAGTTGTAATGCTTTTACAAAGAATATAGAATGTCTCCATGGCCTTAGGAAGGATTTCTTCAACAAGACACAAAGCATTAGCTATAAAGGAAAGGATTGATAAATTTGACTACAATAAAATGAAAAACTACTATCATTAAAAGACCATTAAAAAAGATGAAAAAAATCAGAGTGGGAGAAGATACTGTCTATTCTGCTACAATGTTTGTTTCTGTAACACAAGTAAGTTCATATATGATTGGTAAGTAGGTAGGATAATGATGTCAATTTAATGGAGGTAATATTGGTTCTTACTCCATTTTCCCCAGTAAGCTAGTTTTGTGTCATCAAGTAGCAGCAAGTAAACAGAATATACAAACATAGTTGAATGTTGCATGCACTGTTCATAATGCCCATTCACCTCGATTTGGCCTCTTTTCTCAATTTGGACATGTACTTTATCTTAAAAATCATTTATTACATCTTTTGCCTTATCTTCATTATTCAGTAGCTCCAACCCTCCTTATACCCCTGTCAAGCTATCTTTTCTTTTCTTAAAATTGTTATTTAAAGACAAAGTATTTTATTTACACTGGTATTTTTATCAGGAATTTAAAATATCTTTTAAGCTGTCTTAGTGTTTTTAATTAGGGTTGTTACTGATTTTGCTAGGCTCTGGTTACAAAGTTGCAATAGGTTTTGAGAAATCAACCCTGACCCTGTTTTCTCAGTAATCTCCACTATTTGGGGAACACGATTTTGCAGAAAGTACTGTTTCTAGAAAGCATTTTTAAAAAAAGATTTATTTATTCGTTTTAGAGAGAAAGCATGAGTGGGAGGGGCAGAGTTGGAAAGGGAGAGAGAATCTTAAGCAGACTATGCTGAGCACAGAGCCTGCCGTGGGGCTGGAGACCATGACCCAAGTCAAAACCAGTAGTCGGATGCCCAACCGACTGTGCCACCCAGGCTTCCCCTTATTTCACATTTTGCAGAAACCCCCTTTGCAACACGTATATCTGACAAAGGACTGCAGTGCTTTATCAATAGTAAGACACAGTTATTTCACATGTTAGCCTCTCTACAATTGTATCTTACGATAGATGTAATCTTTTGATTTTAATTGCCAGTTTTCTTTTTTAGTGATAAAATAGTGGTGCATTTTGGAAGCTGTTGATTACTTAGATTTGATGAAGTACTGTAGTAAAGAACTACAAGTCAAGTTTTAGAAGATAGGCAAACCAACAGAGAAGTGGCAAAAGCCTTGAATAGTCACTTCACAACAGAAGAAATCTCTACGGCTAGTAAATATTTGAAAAAGAATGTGTGATCTCATAAATCAGTTGCACATTAAATACACAGTGAGATGCCTTCACATGTTGGCAGAAGTTTAAAAACCTGACTCCAAGTGTTAATGTGGACATAAAAGGATGCATATGGCATGGTTCCATTCATATGAAATTACAAAAGAGGCAAAACTAAGCTTTGTTGCTTAGGAATGCATTATGTAGTTGGTAAAAAAAAAATTTAAAGAAGAAAGGAAATCATCACAAATGTCAAGATGGTGGGTACTTTTGGGGGTGGGGGAAGGAGATATTTATGATTGGAGGTGTACAAGGGGGCTTTTGATCTCCTGGTGATACTGTTTCTTCACTTGAGGGGGTTTGCTTTATTATTACTTGTCAAACTTTACATATATGTCTTATGTACCTGTCTGTATATTTCAGAATAAAACAAAAGAGGGGAATGATCAGTTATATCAAATCTTGATAGGTCAGGTAATACTAGGACTGAGACTTGAGCATTGGGTTAAGCAAAGTGGAGACTCCTGATGAACACAGCAGATTGTCTCAGTGGAGTGGTTGGGGCAGTGATCTAATTGGAATGGGCTCAAGAGACAGAAGAGAGGAGTTGGGAGACTGTGAGTAAACAGAACTTGGAGGAATTTTATGTAAAAAGGAGAAATATAGTAGGGACTAGAGGTGATATAGAAAGCTTTACATTAAATATATAGAGTATCAGGAGAATACCAATATAAATTTTCTGGAATGCTGAAGGCAATAGGGTAGGGTAGGTGAAAGGAGAGAACTTTTTATGTGTATTGGGATTACACATTTTTGGAGAGAGGATGTGAAAATTTGTAATACCTATATTTGTAGAGAAGTAACATTAAATCTTCTTAAGTCTTGGAAATATATATATGTGTCACACATGGCATTTCATATCTACTCATGGAAAGCATCATGAACATCACCTTGCTTAACATCACTTTGCAGAAAGAGAATGAAGCACAGAGGGATTAAGTACTTGCTTAAAATCGTATCATTACTAACAATTCCAGACTAAAACACGGAGTAGCTCCTGCCCCTTGCATCAGTGCTCTTTTTATAGTATTATCTATAATATGGTTTGCTCTTAAATCGGGTTTTTCAGGTTTTATATAATCAGTATATATATATATTTTAAAGATTTTATTTATTTATTTGAGAGAGAGAGAACACATGAGAGGGGATAGGGTCAGAGGACAAAGCAAACTCCCTGCTGAGCAGGGAGCCCGATGCGGGACTCAAACCAGGGACTCCAGGATCATGACCTGAGCCGAAGGCAGTCGCTTAACCAACTGAGCCACCCAGGTGCCCTATAATCAGTATATTTTATAGTAGAGTTTATTTGGATAATATTTCAATTAGCCTTTGCTGCATAACAAATCACCCTAGAACAACCTAGAAAAATAACTATCATGTATCATTTCTCATGATTCCATGAGTTAGATGAGCTCAACCGGGACCACTTATGTGGCTG
Source organism: Mirounga angustirostris (assembly GCF_029215605.1). Lineage (NCBI taxonomy): Eukaryota > Metazoa > Chordata > Mammalia > Carnivora > Phocidae > Mirounga > Mirounga angustirostris. The sequence continues at coordinate 203,039,945 of NW_026991710.1, forward strand.
CAGTCATTGGCACCTCCACTGGGGTTGGGGGGTCTAAGATGGCCTCACTCACATGTCTGGAACCTTGGTGCTGTTTGTTGGCTGGGGCTCTCTCATCGTAGTGTAACCTGGACTTCCATACTTGGTGGTGGAACCATTCCAAGAAAGCAAAGATGGAAGTCTAGACTCCTGAACTTGTACAACATCACATCCTCCACATTAAACTTTTCAAAGCAAATCGTAAATCCAGTCCAGATTTCAGAGGTGAAGCAGTAGGCCGCCCCATCTCTTAATGAGAGGAGGTACAAAATATTGGGGCCACGTTTTTCTATCTATCACAGATAATTATAAGTGTTAAATTTAATCATTAAATTTATTTTCCAGTGTTAATTTTTAGTTAATATGGAGCTAAAAGCTGTTGATTTGGGGAATCTAACAATGTAGTTTAGCCAATGCATGAGAAAACAAAAATTTGACAATGACAAAAATATTTTAACAAAAAAAGTTATGTTTTCCAGCTTTTTTATCCTCTGTGATATAAAGCAGATAAAGAAATGCTCATTTTAAAAATAAAAAGTTCGGTAAGAACAAGGGGGAAGCTTATTGAATATACTTTGTTGCTTATAGTATTGTCTAAATCATTTTCTGAGATTGTTACCATTAATGTTTTATTATCACCTTTGTGAATTTTTTTCAGGTTACAGAATATAATAGAATGTAATACAACTAAAAAGTAAGAGCAATTAATAATCTTCCATTAATTATAATAATAGCGTATTTCCAGGTACTGTGCTAATTATATTTGTGTAAAATATCACATAATTTACTTGACCACTATGATTCTTCACTGTGTTAAGACTTGGGACTATTAGTTTGAACCATGTAGACATCATCCCTTCATGTTCCATCCCAGGTGGGAGTCAGGGAAGGTCCTCTAAAGAAACTTCTTAAGCCAGGATGTAAAGGGTGAGTAGATGTCAGCTGAGGTAAGAGTGGGAAAGGGAAGAGGAAGTCTTCCAGGGAAAGGGATGACTTGGAGAAAGGCCTTGTGGAGGTAAGCAAGTGTAAGGTGTAAGCAAGTGTAAAAGAACTAAAAAAAAAAAAAAAAACTATTATGGTTAAAGCCTAGAATGTTAAAGGGGTGAGGCAAAAAAGAACCTGAAGAGGATTGTTATTGCTAAAGATCATGGGAAACCTTTGATAGATTTAGAGGTTTTTTGCTCAGATGATTGTTTTAGAGATGTCACTGGCTGCAGTCTAGGTAAGGACCATAGCCAGGGAGAAGTAAGGGTTGACCCTATGAGACCAACAAAACAGACCATAGATAGTGATATGAATTAGATGAGTGTGAGAATGAAGAAAAGTGTATAAACCCTAGAGGTATTGAGGAGATGGAATCAACCAGATTTCCTAACCAGATGTGGAATAGAGGGCGGAACCTAAGATGGTGGACTCTCTGCCCTCTGGCTTGGAGCGCCATTAATGACTAGGGAGCATAAGTGGAAGAAAAGATCTGGAAAGGGATTCTTGTGCAGGATTTGCTGCAATATCCCAACTCTGTTTTGAGGCTAAATACTTGGGTCTCTTTTTTTGTATTCTCTACTATTTGAAATAATTTTTCTAGTATCAGTTCACAGAAACGTTGAATCATATTCAGTAAAATTCAGTCAAATGTAGCAATGCTGCCATACCTGAATTTATACTTTGATCTAAAAGATTTTACTTTAGGGCACCTGGGTGGCTCAGTTGGTTAAGCGACTGCCTTCGGCTCAGGTCATGATCCTGGAGTCCCGGGATCGAGTCCCGCATCGGGGTCCCTGCTCGGCGGGGAGTCTGCTTCTCCCTCTGACCCTCCTCCCTCTCATGCTCTCTGTCTCTCATTCTCTCTCGCAAATAAATAAAATCTTAAAAATAAATAAATAAAAGATTTTACTTTAGTGTGAATTCCTTGATAGGAATTTACTATTCTGTTGCCATAGTGTATTTCATTAAACACTGTACTTCTTAAAATTTTAAAATTACTTAAAGAGAATAATGGCTGAGAAGCAATATATGAATACCTATCTTAAGCTTTAAGTCCTTTATTCATTAAACTAAAATAATTTCATAATTAATATTTGACCAAATTTTAAAACTAAAGTGCATTAAAAGAACTTTTAAAAATTGTTTCTCTCTTCACTTATACCAGGGAAGAAAAATGCATAAGGTAGCTTGATAAAAATGAAATCTGTATACACTGAAACTAATATTGTGTGTCAACTATACTTCAATTAAAAAAAAAAGAATAACCATGTCCCCCAAAATATGAAGTCTTATCATTGGTAGATTTATCTTTCCTTCAGATGTTAATTTGACACTAGAACTCTTTTTAGTCTTTGTGGTTTGTATTTCGTAGCTATATGTAGATTATATTAAAGTATATTTAGTCATTCTACATTATTGTCCTATTTTCACCTAAAAATGTTGCCTAAAATTTTCTGGTTGTCTTTCTAGAAGGTACATATATTCAGTAGTGTGTTTCTCCCATGTGTTCTCTATAGACTGTATTTTCTATTATTCTCAATATTTTGTAAGTTTAAAAGCAACCTATTTTTTTTCTTGTTTTTTTTCCTTAGGCACTACAAGGGCCCCCAGGGATGGGGAAGTACCAGGGGTGGACTATATCTTCATTTCTGTTGAACAGTTCAAAGCACTGGAAGTGAGTGGAGCATTATTAGAAAGTGGAACGTATGACGGTATGTCCCCCAATACTGACAACTATCTGAATGGCTGGAATTACTTCAAAGGGAAATTGATCAGTAAAATATTTTTTTTAAATTGTCTTCTGTTGGTCTTTGGGGAAGTTTTCTTTTGGTTAGCCTGTTTGTAATTTACTACCTAAAATGGGATTAAGTAATTAAGCAGAAGCGTTCCATCATATTATAAAGCTGATTGTGAAGAATATACTGAAATCCTTCAAAACAACCAGTTTGCATATTTTGTGGTAATTCATATTCATCATATGAACTCAACAAGTGTTTGTTGTTTGCTTTCTGTTTGTGGTTAGGAATCCAAATACTGTGCACTTAAAAAAAATCTATAGCTTGGCTCTCTTGGAGAAAAGAGAATATAGATTGGGGGGAAAACAACAAAAATGGAATAATTGGTTTTCTTTTCATATCTCTTTTCTACCCACTTGTTTCTAGAAGTAGAGACTTAAGATCAGTTTCAATTTTTAAATGATGCTGTGTTCCATCTTTTGTTCTCCCTTACCTGACACTCTTTACTGGCAAGCTTGTCCACTCCCATCCACGCTCTACTTCTCCATGATTGCTTTCTCATGCTGTTATAGTTGCCTTTTTCACAAGCTTGGTGAAAGCCGCATCATGTCTTAGTAGTATCTTCAGTGCCTAGAGATGGTGTTCAATGAACACTAACCTTGAATTCAACATATCCAAGTATGCATTGATGTTCTGTCCAAAAGAATAATTCTTCGTAATTTCTCTCTTTAGCTGTACCCTGGGCTCAAAATGGTGGAGTCATCATTTACTCCCTCCTCTTCCTTCGAGTTTCCATCACCAAATCTAGTCATTTCTTCCTCTGTAACAGCTTTCACGATGCATTTCTTTTCACTCTCACACCACTTCGTAGGCTCTGGACAAGCTCATGTCTGGGCTTCTGCGGCTGTTTCTTCCCCATGTCTAACCCACCTGCCCATTGCTCTCATGCTCGTCTTCCTCCACCGCTGCTCCGCTTGTGTCTCCTCTTCAGAGTCTTCTGTGATTTCCTTTTTGCCTGCTCAGTTTGCCCCAGCTGTGCTTTCTGGGCTTAGCTCCCACAACTCATTCATTCATTCGTTCATTCAGCAACCCATTTATTAAGTACCTACAACGTGCTAGAGATACTGTGGTGAACAATACTGAAATGGTGCTGCCTTAATAAATCCTATATCCGAGTAGGAAAAGCAGTCAGCCAACAAGCAAAATCACTATAAAAGGAGACGTTATGAAGAAAACGAAAATAAGAGCTTTAAAGAAAAGAGTAGAAACGTCTTATTTAGATAAGGTGGCCAGTGAAGACTTCTGAGAGGAAATGACCACTACTTATTTTTTATTTTGAGGCCAATAGCCTGGCCTCATTCACCTCCCTTTTTAGAGGCAACCATTCGGATGTGTTTAATCTGTATGCTTTTGTTCATATGCATTCTCGCAAAATGTGTCTTCTGTGCATGCATGTATTATTTGCATCTGGGCTGTGTTCTATATCTCATTCAGTTTTTAAGTGTTCTCAGTTATTTCAGTGTTTTTTAGATTCAGCCATGTCGCTGTCCTATATTTACATGTAATTCATTGCTTTTTTTAACCACTGCACAGCGATCCACTGCATTCTACTTAACCCCTCTTGTAGTAATTGACTTCCAGATTGCTTCCAGCACCCCCTCACCACAGATAGAGCTGCAGCATCCTCTTCTTCTAGACCTGTGTGAGGATGTCCGTGGCACATATACCCAGGGGCAGAACTGTCGGGCTATAAGGTCTGCAGGTACTAAACCTGATGAAGGAGTCGAGGCAGCTCTGCAGCTGCTTTCCCGCCAGCCGTGCTTGAGGGGTTGGTTCCTGTAGCAGCTAGAATAAAGATTCCATGTCCTCACCGTCCAGCTGTATCATTTTGCCAATCTGATGGTTGTAGAAGTGGGATCTCCTGTAGAAGTGGGTTGTAGAAGTGTCAGAGAGTTGGAATATCTTTTTATATGCTTGTTAGTGTTTTGGACTTCCGCAAATTGTCTTTTCATTTGTACTGTACATTTTTTTAAAAGTGGGATCTCAATCCACATTCCAGTTTGTGGACATTCCTTAGATATTTAGGTATTTATTTAGACATTAATTCCTTATTGGATATAGATATTTTCTCCTGTTCTGTCACTTACTATGCTTGTCCATGTGTTTCTTCATTAAGCAGAAATCCTTAGTTTTTATATGTCAGATTTATCACTGTTTTTCTTAGGGTTTGTGCTTTTGAAGTTTTGTTTAAGAAGTCCTTCTCTGTCCTTAGATCACAAAGACATTCTCCCTCATTTTCCTCTGTTAAGTATAAGAACATGGGCGATGACAAAGTGGCATATTACATATTATAATTGCTGTGTGCTAAATTTAAAGGAAATGCAAATTGAAATGTACCATTTCACACCCATCAGGTTGACAGAAATTTTAAAGTCTGATAATTGTGAGAAGTGGAAACTCCCATATACTGCTGGCAAGAGTATAAAATGATACAATCCCTTTGGGGAGCATTTTGGCAATAGCTAGTAAATTTGAAGATGCACTTAGCTCTGACCCGGCAGTTTCCTCTCTGGATGCCTGCTCTAGAGAAATCTTTATCTATGTGCATATGTAGTCACATACCAGAACAGTCATTACAGCGTTATTTGAAATAGTGAAAGAATGGAAACAACTCTGTTTTAGTAGGGAAATTCATAAAATGCATTTTAACTTGTTCATGAAAACGGACTATTGTACAGCAATTCAATAAACTTGAATCTACATGAATGAACAGGAACAAGTCTTAGAAATATAATTGTATAAAAGGAAAGTTGCAAAAGAACACATAGAGCATACTGTTTATAAAAAAAGGCACGAAATGTTAGAAAAACCTTTATGAACCTTTTATGAAAACAATGGTATTTATCTGTTATATATGCATATACATACCCTAGTTGTACACAGTGTGCAGGGAAATGACACATACCAACTTCAGAGCAACTCAGGGAGAGCATGGGAAGGACTGACAGGAAGTTATGACCTTAATTGAACATGTGACCGTGTATATATGTCCTTAAAGAGGGGGACAAAAGGGAGACCTGAAAGGAATCCGGCAGAAGTTAAATAAACAAATAAGGATGTGTCTAATACAATTGTCTCTGATTCTGTATGTATTTAAAATATTTAATAGTTGGTAGTTCTTTTTGAAAAATGAAAAAACCTTCAGAAAAGAAAAAAGGGGAAAAAAACCCTTCTAAAACAGCTTCAAAAAGATGAAAACCTTTTCTGTCAATAACTATAGTCAGGATTCACAAACCATGTCATTTTTATGCATTGCTGTATCTGAAATTTTGATACTTACCAACAACTCAAGAAAAATAGGCCTAATTTCCTTGTAAGCATTAAGATAAATAGTTTTCTTTAAGTCCAATAATTGTGTTTAAGTAAGGAAACTACCAGAATTTGTTAGGAAGTCCTAAAATCTTAATGATCATGGGTGGCAATCAAAATATCCTAAATTTGTCTGATTTCACCCTAGAAAACAGTTAAACTTCCTAGAGTGAGATAATAATTACTAAGACTACGCAATAAAATGTGTATCTAGTGTTGCTACTAGAACTACCGTCCTTAGGGAAGGTGGATGTTTGATTTTTGTCACGGAATGTCCAAATTCCTGGGTAGCGTGATTGTTGGACACAATGCAGGAAAAATTGAGATCCTGGAGCATCCTGTTCCCCAACCAGACCTCTCTTTGGAACGTTTCTGGGCCCTCTGCCCGAGAGAAGTGTGAGATGGCCTCTTCACTGGGTCCTTGTTTTACTGTGGGCTAGAAAGTTTGCAGAGACTCTCTGAGTCTGTTTTAAATACAAATCTTCGCATCCATCTGCCTGACAGGGGTAACTCCATTTCAGATATGGATTTGGGAGCAAGGGAGTAGTAGTAGAGTGGGGAGAGTCAAGATGTAGTTGAAAAATTTTTTGGTTTGATTTCGTTGTTTTGTCTTGAATATTTTAATGACACTTACCACCCAAAGTCAGATGTCCAAAGAATTTATCTTAATGCTTTTCCCTCAAGGCACACATGACCAAAGGTAAAGTGATCTGTAGATTTGCCTCAGTATTATGGTGAACAACCTATACTTTTTTTTATCTGGGACAAATAATTCATTGTATACCCCATTAATTTACTTTATGTGATGAGCATCTTAATTGCCTCCTTAGGAGCCCAGGAATTTCATTAGAAGGTGTGATTTTAAAAAATAAATAAATGAAAGAAGATCATGAATATTTTATTCCCTAACCATATCTTTCGATAGCATTAGCATAGTGGCTGATAAAAGGTTGAAACCAGCAGGAGCCAAAAACTGTTAATGTAGTTAGACCTTTTGAGTGGTTTTCCATTGTATTTGACTGCCTACTGGGAACTGCATGACAAATTAAGAAGATATGCAATTGTTTTCATTCTACTCTGGAATATTTATTTTTACTGCAAAAATTCCTGATCCTCAAGACTTAGAATATTAAAGTATTTCTTGCTTTCCTGAGAGTAAGCCAATATTGAATTATGCTAATAATGTCTCTATTTGTTCAATAAATTGTCAAATAAAATAATATAATTAGAATGCTCAGAGAACCTAAAAATTACTTTTACATAAACAGCCTACATTTCAGCACACACTGGTTCTTAGCTTTATCCTTTACCCACATATTTTCTCATTTTACCAAAATAGTTCATTATGTTACACATCAGAACAAAATTATTTGAGTTCGTTTTCTCTTCCTTTACTCCCACTTCCTAACCCAATTAGTCTTTTTTTTTTTTAAAGATTTATTTATTTATTTGAGAGAGTGAGAATGAGAGAGAGAGAGAGTACATGACGGGGGGAGGGTTAGAGGGAGAAGCAGGCTCCTCGCTGAGCAGGGAGCCCGATCCGGGACTCGATCCAGGGACTCCAGGATCATGACCTGAGCCGAAGGCTGTCGCTTAACCAACTGAGCCACCCAGGCGCCCCTATACCAATTAGTCTTACACAAGAGCATTGATGCATTTAAATTCACAAATCAGGCCCTAATTTAGAGCCCATGCAAAGCAAGCCCTATAGGAATAAATAATCTGTGTACATGAAGTCAACTTCCTATCTATCCTTAGTACAAACAGTAATAAAAAGTTAGATAATGTTAGAATATACATGGGCACTTGAGAAATTAGTTCTTTCTGTTCTTTCTCCCTCCTCTGCTCCCAAGAAGAAGCATTTGGGCTTCCTTTTGGCCATTCAGAAGCCTCGGTATATGGCAGCAGGGCAGAGACATACATTGGACCATGTGTTCTGACTCTCAATTCAAATCAGTCCTTTCAGCTGCCGTTATTTTGTCCATTTCAGGAAACTTTTATGGAACTCCCAAACCTCCAGCAGAACCCAGCCCTTTCCAGCCAGATCCAGTTGATCAGGTCCTCTTCGATAATGAGTTTGACACCGAATCCCAAAGAAAACGAACTACATCTGTCAGCAAGATGGAAAGAATGGACAGCTCTCTTCCTGAAGAGGAAGACGATGAGGACAAGGAAGCTGTTAATGGCAGTGGAACTACAGGTTTGTAAACAGATGAAAAATTCTAACTGATCTTCCGGGTTGACTTGAACATGACACTGAACTGGAAGTAGTAAAACCTTTCCCAGAGCATGTGTAGAGCAAGTGATGCAATTCTAATTATTTTTAAGAGATTGTGTGTGGAATGAAGTGTATCTCTGTCAACCGCCTTATAAGGTGAAGTGAGGTTGCACCAAGTGGCAGTTTTGATAAGTCTGTAATAAGCTATCATTAGTAATAACATAACATGCCATGATCCCTCTGCTTAAAAGATTTGAGGTTCCAAGATATGAGAATCTTGTTAGCCTAAGTCGTACTTTACAGGATATGGACAAAATACAGTTTTAAGATATAACTTTCAACTAAAACTGCAGAGGGTTAGAAATATGCCAGTAAAAATTATCTGAAAGATTTGTTAGCACTATGTTCAGTTTAAATTCTGAATCACTCAAAAAAAAAAATTTCTAAACCTGACTCTTATTTTTCATTAGATGCTAAACCAACAGAAATTTAGTGGTGAAGAATCTTCCTTTGAGTACCCCTAAAAAATGTGGTGTTTGCTTAGGAGATTCTTACCCTTTTTTTTTAAATTTTATTTATTTATTCATGAGAGCCAGGGGGCGGTGGGAGTAGGGAGAAGCAGGCTCCCTGCTAAGCAGGGAGCCTGATGTGGGGCTCTATCCCAGGACCCTGAGATCATGACCTGAGCCAAAGGCAGACACTTAAAGACTGAGCCACCCAGGTGCCCCGATTCTTACCCTTCTAATTGAGAGTATAAGTAGGAAGCTACAGAATCACAGCAGAACTAATTTCAGTGCTATTTATTATAACATGTTTATTCAAAACACTAGAATATGAACTTCATGAGGGCTGGAAGTTTTGCTTGTTTTGTTCATTGCTCTATCCCTTGCACCATAAGCAGTGCCTGGCACAAAGTAGGAACTAAGAAAATATTTTATTAATACCCCCAAAATGAATGAATTTGAGTACATCCCCAAATTTGCAGAACCCATTACCATATTATTTTCCCAAACCACTTAAATTTGCTGTGTATATTGTATTTACTGTCTTAATACATCCACATTTCTGTCCTCCTCCAGGGTGTGAGTCCTGTCTTATAGTCCTAACATCTCACATAGTTATGATACATAATATGTTTGATGTTAAATTAATTACTCCAGTATACTTGGGTGTAGAGACTGAGAAAGGCCTAAAAGGTTTAGGTGAATTCACATCTAATTCTTCAGGGGCTGTTAAGGGAAATTATCATACAGTAGAGCCTTTTGATATTGATGTCAGCTTTGTTTTCCCACAGAATTAAGTCTGTTAACATTTTTAAATGTTTCAGACTGGAATTACAGACCATGAATCTGTCCCAGTGTGGGAATTTATATATTCTTATTTTGAGGGGGGAAAAAATGTTCTGTTTTTACTTCCTAATACAGATCTCAGTGACCACTGCAGTTCCTTCAGAGGGAAACCTCTCTGTGATCCCCATAGCTTTATGTTTGTCATGTAAGCCAGTTGTTAAACCAGATGTTACTAACTTTTTGACGTTAATATTTAAAGGGAGTGTATCCGAGAGTGGGAGGCACTTTGTATACTATCTTTTGTGTGTGGATACCATAGGGCACTTCCACTGGATTATATATTTCTTTGTAAGAGAAAATATTCAGACTATTTTAAGGAAAAAAACAATAAAAGACAGGACTAATAGCCCTTGGTTTTTTCTGAATAGGTACTAACTCTAGTTGTTAACTTTTATTGAAAGTTGTGGAAATGTGCTTTTTGTGTTGCTTTTGGGGACTAGAATTCCTGCCTTGAAAAATCAGAAAATTGTTGGGGATGGAAGTGGTGAGGGGATAGTTAAAGATTTATTTGTATCCCCAATATGTATATTATTTTATATCTTGCTGAAGAATTCATGTGAGAATGCTAATATGCCCATGTAGGATGACATATGTTATATAATAATGCTAAAATTTTTTCCCAAGTATTGGTTGTTACATAAACAGTATTTTCAAGTCATTGGCTATTAAGTGAACTCTTTTACACAGTCATTTCAAATTATGTTCAGAAAAGTATGAGACATCATATAGTTGCTTTTGTTTTCCTCCAACATACTTCTGTCCCAAGATTGTAACTCCCTTCCAGATTGATTTACACATTGGGTGCCTTTTAATTTCTGTCACTTTTTTGCCTGGAGAATGAATCATGGGTTTTATTCTAGCTATGCATTCAACAAATATTTATTGAGTACCTGCTAGGCTAGTAAGTGCTGGCATTTTTCTAACAGCTAAGAATAAAGCACTGAACAAAACAGACAAAAGCTCTGGTCTTCATGAACTTTGCCTTCTAGTGGGAGAGAAAAAAAATTATCCAACATGAATGAATAGCATATGGTATATTAGAGAGTGCTAAAGAGAAAAACAAAGCAGAGAAGGAGAGGGATAAAAAGTAGTGGATTTTAGATAGAGTGGCAGAAAAGATCTCACTGAGAAGAAGACTTTGAAAGAAGCGATGGTGTAAACCCAAAATATCTGGGAGGAGAACATTCCAGCCAGAGGGAATTTTAAGTACAAATGCCCTGAGGTGGGAGCATGCCTGGAATACTCAGACAAAGGCAAGGAAACCAATATAGTTGGATACAACGTGGACAATGCATTATATGTGGTTGGAGCAGAGTGATGGAAGGAAATAGAATAGTGAGCAATGAGGTCAGTTAGATAATGATTGGGGGTGTGTGGAAATGCGTTTATGTAGGATCTTATACATTGTTGGAAGAATTTTGCTTTTTAAAAAAAGAATTTTGCTTTTTATTCTGAGATGAGAAACCATTATAGGGTTTTGAGTAGGAGAGGAACATGATAAAACGAATTTTAATAGGCTCATTCTGGCTACTGAATTGAAAATAGGCAGTAGGACGGCAGGCATAAATAGTGATACTAATTAAGAGGTTATTGCAGTAATTTATGTGAGAGATAGTGGTTTGAACCTGATGAAAGTGTGACAGGGAAGAAGTGGCCTGAGCCAGTAACATTTGCTGATAGACTGGATTTGAGGTCTGAGAGCAGAGAGTCAAAGATCACTTCAAGGGTTTTAATTTGAGTATCCAGAAGAATGGAGTTGCCTTTATTGAGATGAGGTAGATTGTAAGAGGAGTCAGTTTGGATTGGAAAAGGGTAGTAGGAGCTCCAGTTGGGATATTTAAGCTTGAGATGCTCATTAGACATCCAAATGCAAATGTCCTGTTTGAAGTTGGATTTAAAAGTCTGTGTCTGGTCTGAAGATGCATATTGGGACATCATCAGCATACACCTTGCAGAGCAGTGACACTGAATGAGATCACCAAGAAAGTAACTCTAGAAAGAGAAGAGAAAATGCACACAGGAGGGTGGAGAGGCCTAGAAGCCAGGGGAAGAGAATGATCAACTATGTCAGATGCCACTGATAAGTCAGATAAGAGAGCCACTGAGAACTGATCATTGGATTTAGCTATGTGGGGGAAACAGGGTCATCCAATGAGATTAGGGCTGAGGGAGAAATAATGGTAGATTTAAGAAGGAAAGTGTGAAATAGTTATCCAGGGGAGTGTCAGAGTGAACGGACTAAAGGAATTTCCTGTGATTATCATACACCATTAAATGCCCTCTTGAGGTTAGTTATCAGTTACATGTGCCTGCGTAGAGTAGATGGAGAGATGTAAGCAGAGTTATGCCTCAGCCAGGCACATATGCTGAAGTAAGGTTGAGGCAGAAGATCCAGTAGTGTTTGCAAGGGAGCGACGATCATGGCTGATCACAGAACTTAAGTTGCCTGAGTAGGACAATGAGGACATGGTGAGGGCACAGATGGGGGCGAGGGCACAGATGGGGGGTGAGGAATGGTGAAGGGTAGTAAGTAGCTGTATTAATGGATTCTAGAACTAGGTTGGATAAAGGACAGTGAGAGTGGAGGTACTATATGTAATGATATCTAAGGCATCTTCTAAGAATCTCTGATTCCGAGGCATTGCCCGCAGTTTGGAGTTGTCGTAAGTTCAAAGTGCATGAATTGTGAATTCCCTAGATGGTAACCAAATTTTAGTATTCTTACCTACCTCATGGACTCTGGGACTCTCAAAGAATTGTGATATCACCAACAGAGAGTTAGACTTAACAACAGAAAGTCTATTGAGCGTAATTTTAAAAAACTAGTATTATGTTAAAGGCCTGTGTTAAATATATGTGAGACAGGTTGGTAGAGCAGTTCAGAGCGTGGACCACCTAGATTTGAATCCTGACTGTGTGTTATCAGCTGTGTGACTTTGACTAAATTGACCTCACTGTGCCTTAGTTTCTTCATCCATAATCTAAAAAACATAAGAGTAATAATAAATCATCACAGGGCTGCTGTGAGGATCATGAGTTCATATATGTAAAGTGTTTCAAGTAGAGCCTGGCCCATGAAAGGACCGTGTAAGTGGCCCTGCAGACTTTGCTGTCAGTCATACACTAACTGACACATATTCACAATATTCCCAATTGATCCCAGTGTTGCTTGTCGCTTTTTTCCCAGACTGGCATCAGAAGTGCTGTACTGGGTTAATGTCACTTAGCAGATGAAAAAAATGCAGTATGTCTATTTGTTACCTCAAAAATGATAGCAGAACAGGGCTCCTGGGTGGCTCAGTTGGTTAAGTGACTGCCTTTGGCTCAGGTCATGATCCTGGAGTCGTGCGATCGATTCCCGCATTGGGCTCCCTGCTTCTCCCTCTAACCCTCCCATTGTATTGCCTGTAAGGTGACTGTTACCGTATATTGTCTGTGTTCCTTTCTGGTCTATGTTGCTTTTAGGGCCTCTCTTTGCTTAGAGGACCCCTTTCAAGATTTCCTGTAGGGCTGGTTTTGTGTTTGCAAATTCCTTTAGTTTTTGTTTGTCCTGGAAACTTTTTATCTCTCCTTCAATTTTCAATGACAGCCTAGCTGGATAGAGTATTCTTGGCTGCCTATTTTTCTCATTTAGTGCTCTGAATATATCCTGCCAGTCCCTTCTGGCCTGCCAGGTCTCTGTGGATAGGTCTGTTGCCAATCTAATGTTTCTACCATTGTAGGTTACATATCTCTTCTCCCGAGCTGCTTTCAGGATTTTCTCTTTGTCAATGAGAATCGTAAGTTTTATTATTAGATGTCAGGGTGTTGACCTATTTTTATTGATTTTGAGAGGGGTTCTCTGTGTTTCCTGGATTTTGATGCCTGTTTCCTTCCCCAAATTAGGGAAGTTCTTTGCTATAATTTGCTCCATTATACCTTCTGCCCCTCTCTCTCTTTCTTCTTCTTCTGGGATCCCAGTTATTCTAATGTTGTTTCGTCTTATCGTATCACCTATCTTTCGAATTCTGCCCTCGTGATCCAGTAGTTGTTTATCTCTCTTTTTCTCAGCTTCTTTATTTTCCATCATTTGGTCTTCTATATTACTGATTCTCTCTTCTGCCTCATTTATCCTAGCAGTTAGCGCCCCCATTTTTGATTGCACCTCATTAACAGCCTTTTTGATTTCCACTTGGTTAGATTTTAGTTCTTTTACTTCTCCAGAAAGGGTTTCTCTAATAACTTCCATATTTTTTTCAAGCCCAGCTAGTATCTTTAAAGTGATGATTCTGAACTCTAGATCTGACATCGTACTAATGTCCGTATTGAGTAGGTCCCTGGCAGTCGGTACTACCTCTTGTTCTTTTTGTTGAGGTGATTTTCTCCGTCTTGTCATTTTGTGCAGAGGAGAATAGATTAATGAGAGAACAAAATGCTAGCAGAGTAACAATGTCCCCAGAAAATATACTCTAAACAAATCAGAAAAGACCTGAAGCAGTGGAAAAAGAAATGGAAAGAGAGAAAAAAGAAAAAGGAAAAAAAGAAAAAGATAAAGATAAAGATAAAAACAAACAAAAACAAACAAAACAAAACAACAACAACAACAAAAAAAACAGAATGTGATCAAATATGATCAGGCTGGTATATAGATCAGTGCCACACACTAGATTTGGGGTGTATTTTGGTCTTTTAGAAGAAAGTGCCTCCCAAAATTTTAAAGAAAGAAAAACTTATATATGTACAAAAATAAGTGTTGATAGGATGAAGGGATGGAATATGACTGTAAAGATGGAAATTATAAAAAATTTTATAAAAGGAATTGATAAGAAGTTGTTTGAAAAAAGAAGAGAGGATTTAAAAAAAGAAAAAAGAAAAAAAAAAGGGAGAGAATGTGATCAGGCAGGGGAATAGAAAACACCATATACTAGAGATTTAGGGTATATTTTAATCTGTTAGAAGAAACTATCTCACAATTTTAAAGAGAGAACAACTTATATATATATATGCCAAAAATAGGGGTAACTACTATGAAGGGATAGAATATGACTCTAAAAATGAAAAATAAAAATTTTGTTTTAAAAAAAGGATTGATAAGATGGTTGAAAAAGGGAAAAAGAAAAATTCAAAAAGAAAAAAAAGAAAAAAGACAGTTAAAAAAAATTAACTTTGAAAGACTAAAGAATCATGGTTAAAAAGCCATGAATTCTATGTGCAGTAGTCCCCTAGCGCTGGCTTTCTGCCATTCTCATTGATCGGTAAACTTGGTCTTGGCTGGCTGTTCTCGCTGATCTTCTGGGGAGGGGCCTGTTGCCGTGGTTCCCAAATGTCTCTGCCGGAGGCGGAATTGCCCCGCCCTTGCCCCCTCCCGGCTAAGTCATCTGCTCGCGTTTGTTCTCCGGGCTTTTGTTCCCTGCGAGCTTCCCGTACAGCTTTGGAGGCGGAGAGTGAAAATGGCGGCCTCCCAATCTCCGCCCGGAGGAGCCGAGAACTCGGGGCCCCGCTCCTCAGTGAGCCCCAGAGAAAAGCCGCCAGTCACTCCCGTCTCCCCGGTGTCCGGCTGCAATCCGTGCTCACCCGGCCTGTGACCGCGCGTTTCTATCTCTGGCACCCGACCCCGGGTGGAGTCTCTAAACCCAGCAGATCCCTGCGGTGAGCTCCTGCGCGGCTCCTCCCGCGGGAGGAAGGTGAGTCTCCCCGGATCTGCCGCTTGTCGGGTCCCTGCTGGAGGAGCAGGGGCCCGACTGGGCCGCGGATCACGGTCAATGGCAACCCCAAGCTGAGGGCCCGCGCCTGGGCTCCGCCTCTGCAGCCGGGTCCCCGCTCCGATCCCTGGGAGCTCTGCCGCACTCAGGCATCCCCGGTCTTTCTGTGACCCCGAAGGTGTTGAGACCACACTGTCCCGGAGGGTTCCACCCCCCGCTCAGCCACCGGAGTGACGTCCCTCAGCGGAGCAGACTTTTTAAAGTTCCGATTTTGTGCTCCGCGGCCCTATCACTCGCCAGAAGCGGCCGACGGAGGCCCCTGCCCTGCCGTCTATCCTCCCGAATATCGCCGCGGATTCACTTCTCCACACGTCCTACCTTCCAGAAAGTGGTCGCTTTTCTGTTCAGAGAGGTGTTGCTCTTCTTTTCTTCGGTCTCCTGTTAAGTTTGTAGGTGTTCAGAATGGCTTGGTCCCTATCCAGCTGAATTCCTGAGAGGAGACGAAATCCAGGTCTCCTACTCCTCCGCCGTCTTGCTCTGCCCCGGGCCTTGAATCTTCATAGGGTTTCTCTCCCACGCTTGGGAGTACATTTGTTGTACCAATACCAGCAACATATTCACCAATTCTGGCTCACCCTGCTTGAATAATTATATGTCATCAATATGATGGAACCAAGTGAGGTTTTGTGGAATGTCCAGAAGGCCCATGTCCAGGCGGTGCTGGAGCTGCCTCCTATTGTTTCATGAAAGGAGCACCTGGGTGGCTCAGTGGGTTAAGCATCTGCCTTCAGCTCAGGTCATGATCCCAGGGTCCTGGGATGGGTCCCCTCGTTGGGCTCCCTGCTCAGTGGTGAGTCTGCTTCTCCCTCTCCCTCTGCCACTCCGTCCCCACCTCCCCACCTCCCCATGCTCTCTCTCTCTCTCAAATAAATAAATAAAATCTTTGAAAAAAAATATCATGAGAGCTGTTAGATTTTCAGGCATTTTGCAAACCAGTTGTTAAATACAGCTATTAAAAATATGTCATTATAAATTTATAAGTTATATTAAAAGCAGAGATAATATTTAAAACTGATCATTTCCTCGCTATTTTACTATATTCTGTGATTTTTTTAACTTTTATTTGCATTTATTTTATGCAGAATTTACTACCAGGCCATAAACTTTTGTTTCTTCAGTTTCTTCTGGGATATCTTTTTCTTCTGTGCAACCTCCCCTTCTGGTTTAGGAACAATCTGCTCTTTTTCAGTAAGGATCATCTCAATGTGGCAGGGATAGCTCACGTGTGGGTGAATCCGACCATGAACCCGGTAAGTTCTGTGTCGCATCTTGGGAGTTTTGTTCACCTGGATGTGCTCAATGGCCAGAGAATCTACATCTAAACCCTTAAGCTCAGCATTGCTCTCTTCATTTTTAAGCATGAGCAGTAAAAATCAGCACTCCTTTTGGGCCACCAGCCCCGTGTCCAGCCCCACTGTTTGGCCAGGGCACACCTCCCAACTCCACCATTGTAGCCAGGGAGTGGTGCACGCTGCTTTTGCAATGCGACATCCTTCAGATACTTGGTGGCTTTCCAGATATGCATATTTTTGATGGCCTGGGCAGTTTCAGGTGTGTTCCTAAAGTGAACACAAAGATTCGAACCTCTTGATTGGCATGATTTTGTAGGGTTATCTGGGTCAAGTGAATAGTGAAATATTTCCAGAGATCACCTCAGGCTGCTTATGGGAAAAGCTATATTTTATGCTAAACTGTGCTTATTGACATCTACTGTGTCTGTATGATAAAAAAAAAATACTATGATATACTGCGTGGGGGTGTGTTACCATGTACAGCTCTCCAAATCTGCATTTTCAGTAAAGTCACGCTGGCAGCTTAAAATTGGGTATGGTAGAAATATTCCCTCTACAGAAATCAGCAAATAGGACAGACCACACTTTTCTGCCTGTAGTACCAGCACACGCTGTCCACGTCCCTTTGGACCACATTATGATGCCAGAGTTATGATACAGTAACATAAACGTACAGTCGTACACACACCATGTAGATACCAGCACACGCTGTCCATGTCCCTTTGGACCACGTTATGATGCCAGAGTTATGATATAGTAACGTAAACGTACAGCCGTGCACACACCGTGTAGATACCAGCACATGCTGTCCACGTCCCTTTGGACCACGTTATGATGCCAGAGTTATGATATAGTAACATAAACGTACAGTTTTACTCACACCGTGTAGATGCAAACTGCTTCTCGTCCTCCATCCTGATAGTATTTGAAAACACATTCACCAGTACCCAAGAGCCATGTAACAGCCCCAAACCATGTTAATCAGGCATGAAAGCTGTAGTTAGGACAACTACCTGGTTGTGTTTCTGGTGGCTCATTGTCTTCTTCGAGGATCTGGTCGGGTGTTTGTAGTGACCAGAGTGGTCAATGAAGTGGACAGGATAGGAACAACCGCACCCTGCATCAATCTGCACCATTTCCTTTGGATTGTGATATTGCTCTGGACTTAGTGTCTTTGTGGAGAAGGGAGTACAGATTCGGGACTCCCCCTCAGCATCCTCCTACCATATCACTTACTCCACTGGCCCAAGAACCAATGTGGGGATTCTGCCAAACACCAGGTGTATGCATTCCAATTACACATTCAGGACTACTAGGTAGGTCCATGGACCTCACAGAACCATTGTGATTTGGACCAGGGCCAGGGTGCCATTGATTAGCTGACCCCATGAGCCCCTACTGCAATGGAGGACAGGCATGTTAATGACTCAGCTATGTTGTATGAGCCCTAGACTGTTCCAGCCCTAAGGTTTTGTAATTCTGCGCTGTTGCAGTCAGGTCCAACTCAGACAGAAGTCGATGGAACAGAAGGAAGTTGAGTACTTTAAAAAATGGGATCCTACATGATTGGATCAGAGGCTTGGGGGAATATCTAGAAGCCTGGGGGAGTCTCTGGAGTGGTAGGGAGGAGACCACCTTGTTATTCCTGACAGAAAGAAGCAGTGGGGGACCTCTTTACCTACCACAGGGATAGCAAATGCTGGCATGGTTCCTCTAGATAGTCCCCTGCCTCTGTACAACAATCAGGGACTAATTTTCTGTGGACTGTGGGACCCTAAGGTCTTAATAAAATTAATGAGCTTTGTCTCCATAGGATGGGAGTTATGCAATCCCTCCCCCTAGCATCAGATCAACCCTTCTAATCCCTGTGCCCCTGAAACAACCTACCTTCTCCCCAGCCCGAGGGCAAATGCTGTTCACAAGCAGGAGCCTCTGACCTCTGGGGCCTCACCTTCCCTGCAGGGACGTGGTGCGCTGAGGTTGGCGTGCAGCCCCTGCAACCAGCCCACTTAGGTTCAAATATCAGCTCTCGTGCTCACTGACTGTACTGTCTGAGACAAGGGATTTAATCTTTCTCTGCTTCAGATTCTCTACATCAAAGGGAGAGGGTGCACAGAGTTGTTGTGTGGGTGATCAGAGGCTTGCTGGTAAGTGTTTGGCAACCAGTTTGGTTGGGGGAAATACAGCCCCCGATTGAAGGGCTAGCCAAGTTCTGTGGCGTAAATATTCCTACAATGGCTGGTCCAAGCTACCAATAGTTTAATTCTCTCTCACAAAAGTCCCCCAAATTTAACAGTCAGGAGCTAGTATGAGCCAACTCCAGCACATCCCATGTCCATGTGCCTAGAGAAGTGTTGATTCTGCAACAGACAAATACAAAG
This sequence comes from Mirounga angustirostris, assembly GCF_029215605.1. Lineage (NCBI taxonomy): Eukaryota > Metazoa > Chordata > Mammalia > Carnivora > Phocidae > Mirounga > Mirounga angustirostris. The sequence goes on from NW_026991710.1 coordinate 203,059,033, forward strand.
ACTTCTAAGGGATGGAGACTTCTAAGGGATTCACCTCAATCAAGCATGTTAATTAATGACAATAACAGCATTATCTGGAGGCAAAAGTTCTAGGACTCAGTGGTTGGAAGTAAGGACCACAAATCAGCCAAACATCATCATCAGGACCCTACTTCACTTCTACTATGGGTGTGGAGACTGTTCAGGCATACTGTACGAAGTGTAGGAGTCTCAGGACCTATACTGAGAATCCACTGGTTGAGGCCATGGCCCTGGCTGGTGAGAGAGCTCATGTCCCCAGTCTCAGAAGTAGTTGGTGGCCTCATCTCTCTGGGCTAAGGGATGGCCAGTGCCTCTATAAACATCCAGAAAGAGTGGGAAAAGGCTAGACAGGAAAGGATCATCTAAGTTTTGTGCCCTGCTAAGGCCTCAGTCTCCCCTTTTGCAATAACCGATAATTCATACTTCACAGGATTTGTTTGTGAATGTAATGAAATAATGTACTTTGAACTTTAAAGTGTTATTATTTTTATTCCACTTGTAGAAGAAGAGTAAAGAAACTAGAGTGGGGGTGGAATTGAGTGCCCAGTGCTCTTGGATGTTACCTCTGGAGTTTCTGCTGAGTCTTCCAGGTGCCCTTCTCCTTTCAGGTAACCTGGATGGGGAGGACCATGCTGCAGAGCGAACAGTGGAGGATGTTTCCCTCCTAAAGTTCATGCTGGGCACCTTCCCAGGGTGTCTGACTGTCCAGCTGATCTTAAAGCGCTGGGCTAACCAGTTGGAGATCTGTGCCCTGGTCCTGAGGGCACAGAAGTTCTACTTCCTGGTGGGCTACAGTGAGACTCTGCTGTCCCACTTTTACAAATGTCCTCTCCATCTGCACCTCCAGACTGTGCCCTCCAAGGTCATGTATACATACATCTAAGACAGTCACCTTTTCTGCATCAGGCTCTAGCCTGCGAAGGACAGAACCATGTGGAAAGAAGTGAAGTAGAAATGGGGAAATACATCACCTCACTGTCTCAAGGATTCCTTTTCAAAGCTGCTGTTGAATAAATAGACCTTCCATGTTGTCTTGTCTCTTGGTTTGTCTTTCCTCCTTAGAGAAGAGAACTAGAGTAGGGTTTCTTTGAGGATGTTCCAAGGCTCCCCAAAAGGTGGCCAGTTGTTTGAGTTTTGGGTAATAGCTACAATGCACTGAGTCTCTTGTCACTTTACCAGGAACTCTACCTGGAGTTCTTTGTTTTTTCTCAAAGTGGAAGAATCCACTTTTGGTCATTATAAAATAATCAACATTAATTTTTAAAAATTTTAAATAGTTTGGACATGTGTCAAGTCAACCATGAATGTTTCTTGTAATTTTTCCACAGAGAACTACTGTGAACAGTTTCTTTTATTTCCAGATGTACTTTTTCCCTCTAGAAATACCTTAATGGATACTCATTGCTTAATAAATAAGCTTTCAATTGAACACCTACTGTGGGCCACAGATTCTTCTGAGTGCTTGGAATCCATCAATGGACAAAACATTCTGTTCCAAGATCCCTGCCTTCGTGACACTTGTATCCCCATGGAGGTCAGCAGGGAGGGTTAGGCAGCACTGAGGACTCCAAGCAGGTGAGCTCAGTGCAGGAGAGCATTTCAGGAGGTGGCATCTGCAAAAGCTGCATGTGGTGCTGGGTGGTGGGGAGGGGCTTGCTGACCAACTTCACTGTGACAATTGACCCTCACCTTGACCATGACCCTGTTCCACTTAACCCTGAACCTCAACCTCACACACCCTAATTCCAACTCTGAACTTGACTTATGACCCTGACTCTGATTCTACCCTAAGCTTAACCATCATTCTAACAGTAATGCTCTCCCTAATCCTACCCACAACTTGACCTTCACTCAACCTCACTCTTACCTGAGGGTCTCACCCGGACCCTCCCCTGATCATGTCTGACTCTGACACTGATGTTGACTACATCCCTCACATAACCCTGATTTTCAGTAAGAACTTCACACTGAAAATATCCTAATGCTATCTGACCCTTACCACGACCCTGACTGTGACCTTATCCTAACTCTAACCCTGAGGCTTGCTTTGACTCTGACCATAATCCTCACCCAGACTCTCATCATGACCTTGACCATAAAACTGACAGTCATCTAAATTTGACCCTAGCCCTGATCTTCCTTTATTGATAAACCAGACTCTGATTTTGACCCCAAAATGCAACCGTCACCCAGACTCTGTTCCTCACACAGATCTGAGCCTACTCTTAACCCTGGTCTTGACCCTGATTCTAACACTCAACAACCCTGGATTGATGTGACTGATTGTCATTCAGGCCCTGAGACACCCTCACACCTTGCTGACAAAACTCAACCTTAACCTGATGCTTGTGACCTTCACTCTGTCACCGACCCTTATCCTGGACTTCATGTGAATTTAACCCTCACCCTGTTCTTGATTCTCACCCTAACGCTGATCTTGACCCTTCCACTAACAGTGATCTGACTGAACCTCAGCTGGACTTGATTATGTTCCTGACCCTCATGATCCTGATCCACCCACATACTGATCATGAAACTTCACTTAACCCTGACCTTGACCCTGAACCTTATTCAAATCCTTAACTGACACAGGCCCTTATCCTATCCTCGACTGTGACCCTGATGCACAACCTTGCTTTGATATTCACCCTATAGACTTACCCAGATCTTGACCCTGATCCATTATTTTAATTGAAATATATTTGACATATAACATTGTATAAATTTAAGGTGTACATGTTGATATATTTATGTATCTTAATACATTATATATCATGGAATGATTGCAACAATTAGCACCTCTATCATATTACATAATTATCCTGTCTTTTTAGTCATTAGAATAATTAAGTTCTAGGTTCCTAGCAAGTATGTTGATTATAATACAATATTGTTGTCTGTGCTCACTGTTCATCATAAATTTGTACCGTTAGGCAACATCTGCCCTGTCCTCTCCACTCCCCAACCCCTGGTAACCACCATTTTGCTCTGTTTTTGTGAGTTTGGGTTTTTTAGATTACACTTATAAGTGATGTCCTACAGTATTTGTCTTTCTCTGTCTGACTTATTTTACTTAGCATCATTTCCACAAGGCCCACCATGTTGTTGTAAATGGCAGGATGTCCTCTTTTCTCATGGCTGTCTAATATTCCATTGTATTTATATACCACATCTTCGTTATCCATTCACTTACAGGCTATTGTGAACAACGCTGCGGTAAACATAGGAGTGCATATCTCTCTCAAAAACCCTGTTTTTATTTCCTTTGTGTGTATACCTAGAAGTGGAATCACACTGCATCATTGTTGGGTCTATTTTTAATTTTTGAGAAGGCTTCATATTGTTTTCCATTGTGGTTGAGTCAATGTACATGCATACCAGCATGAAAGAGTTCCCTTTTCTCCAGACCCTAGCCAGCAATTTTTATTTCTTGTCTTCTTGATAATAGGCCTTCTGACAGGTGTGAGTGATATCTCATTGTGGTTTTGATTTGCATTTCCCTGATGATGAGTGATGTGGAACATCTTTTCATGTGTCTGTTGGCCATTGGGATGTGTTCTTTGGAGAAAGGTCTCGTTCCAACCATTTTTCAGTCAGATTTTTTTGATTTTGAGTTGTATGAGTTCTTTATATATTTTCAGTAATAACTCCTTATCCAGGGTGCCTGGGTGGCTCAGTCGTTAAGCGTCTGCCTTTGGCTCAGGTCACGATCCCACGGTCCTGGGATCGAGCCCTGCATCAGGCTCCCTGCTCCGTGGGAAGCCTGCTTCTCCCTCTCCCACTCCCCCTTCTCGTGTTCCCTCTCTTGCTGTGTCTGTCTCTGTCAAATAAATATATAAAATCTTTAAAAAAAAAAACACAACTCCTTATCCAATGTATGTCTTGCAAAAATTTTCTTCCATTCTGTAGAGTGCTTTTTTGTCTTGTTAATGGTTCCTTTTGCTGTGCAGAAGGTTTTAAGTTTCCTGGAGCCCTATTTGTTCATTTTCCCTTTTGTCTTTGGTGCTGGTGGTGTCCTATTCAAGGAATCATTGCCAAAAGCAACGTTAAGGAGCTTCTTCCCTATATTTACTTCTAGGAGTTTTATAGTATCAGGTCCTTCTGTTTCAGTCTTTAATCTATTTGAGTGAATTTTTGTGACTGGTGGGTCTAATTTCATTGCATGTACTCATCCAGTTTTTCCCACCTCACTTGTTGACAGGCTGTCCTTTCCCCATTGTGTGTTCTTGGCTTCTTTGTTGAATAATTTTTTGACTGTATAAGCAGGGGTTCACTTCTGTGCCTTCTGTTCCATTGGTCTATGTGTCTATTTTTGTCTGTCTATGCAGTAACGTACTGTTTTTATTCCTGAAGCTTTGTAGTGTAATTTGAAGTCAGGAAGTGTGATATCTCTGGTTTTGTTCTTTTTTCCTCAAGAAGGACATTTTAACAATATAAATTTTTCTGATCCATGAACAGAGTATGTCTTTCCATTTGTTTGTCTTTCCATTTCTTTGATTTCTTTTAACAAAGTCTTATAGTTCACTGTACAGGACTTTCGCATCCTTGGTTAAATTTATTCCTAATATTTTATTGTTTTTGATGCTATTGTTAATGGGGTAGTTTTCTTTATTTCTTTTTCAGATGTTTCATTCTTAGTGTATAGGAACATAAGCGATTTCTGTAAGTTGATTCTGTATCCTGCAACTTGACTGAACTCTAACAGCCTTTTAGATTTTCTATAGACCGAATCATATTATCTGTAAACAGTGACAGATTCACTTCTTCCTTCCTGATTTGGATGCCTGTTATTTCTTTGACCTAATTGCTTTAGCAAGGACTTCTAATACCAAACTGAATAAGAGTGGTGTGTGTGGGCATCCACGTCTTGTTGCTGCTTCTTGACGAAGGGCTTTCAATTTTCACCAGCAAGTCTAATGTTAGCCATGGGCTCATAACGTATGGCCTCTAATATATTGAGGTATGTTCCTTTTATACCCGATATGCTGAGGGTTTTTATGAAATAATGTATTTTGTCAAGTGGTTTTTCTGCATCTCTTCAGATGATCATGTGATTGTTTCCCTTTCATTTTATTAATGTGATGGATCACATTTATTGATTTGTGTATGTTTAATGATCCTTGCATTCCAGGGATAAATCCTACTTGCTCGTGATGTATAATCCTTTTTATATGTTCTTGAATTCAGTTTGGTAATATGTTGTTGAGAGTTTTTGCATCTGGATTCATCAGAGATATTGGTCTGTAGGTTTCTTTGCTTGTGGCGTCCGTCTCTGGCTTTGGTATCAGGGCAATGCCAGCCTCGCAAGGTGATTTTGGAAGTAGTCCCTCCTCCTCAATGTTTTGGAAGAGTTTGAGAAGAATTGGTGTTAATTCTTCTTTGACTGTCTGGTAGAATCTCTAGTGAAGCTGTCTGGTCCTGAGGGAGGTTTCTGTGTTGGAAGGTTTTTGATTCCTGATTCAATTTCTTTAGTCTCTATTGGTTTGTTCAGATTTTTTATTTCTTCCTGATTCAGTTTGTAGGTTGCTTGTTTCTAGGAATGGATCTGTTTCTTCTAAGTTATCTGAGTTTTTGGCTTGTAATTGTTTAGTCTCACAATCCAGTTTTTCTGCAGTCTCAGTTGTAATGTCTTTTTCTTTTCTTTTTAAAAAGTATTTTATTTACTTATTTGAGAGAGAGAGAGAGAGCACAAGCAGGGGGAGGAACAGAAGGAGAGGGAGAGAGACAAGCAGGCTCTGTGCCGAGCAGGGAGCCTGATGTGGGGCTTGATCCCATGACCCTTCCCCAGTCATAGCAAGTCAGGGTGGGGCAGGCTCATCAACTTCCTTGGATCTGCAACCCCCTTCACGGTCCTGTCCACCTACTTTCTGATGCACAGGTGCATAGAAATCTGGGCGTCCTGGTGTGATGAGCATAGGCACTTTTGTTTGATTATGAATGTCGAAGTAGTTGTAAATAAAAGGGGAGAGGAAAAAAGGGAAGACTCTTGCGGCCACCATGCTGATGTCACATTGGGCCCTGATCCTGACTCTACACTCACCCTATCCTTGGTCCTGAACGTGACCCTTACCTTGTTTGACCTTCACCATGTTACTGACCTTGCAGTGTACCCTTAACCTGATTCTGAATCTGGCATTCTCCATGATACCGACCCAGAATTGACCCTTACCTTCACTCTGACTCTGATCTTGACTTTGAGCTGGAACCCTCTCTCACCCTGAACCTGAATTGGACCCAACTGTCACAGTAATCTGGACCCTAACTTTCAAAATGAGTCATAATTTGACATTCACTCTGACCATTTACTAAAACTGACCCTGACAGTAGCCCTAAAGCACTGATTATGACCCTGACCCTGCTCCCCCTGATTCTTATCTTCACACTAACCTTGACCTTTGGGGTGACCTTGACCCTCATCCCCACCCTGACCCTGCACCTAACCTCAGTAGTATTCTGACACTAACCCTCTGTCAGTATGTGGGTTTCCCACCAACCATATCTTTGCAGACAAACTGTGAGATGGCCTATGGGTTGGGATTCCATTGACCTCACAAAGTCTCATTATAACCAGTGTAAGAGGTTTCTGTGACACTGACATGACCTTTGTTCCCAGAATATGCCACATGAAGAGCCACATGAGAGCCTGGGAGTCCAGAAAATTTAAATGCGTGATTATGGCTCGAGCTAAAGCCACTCAGGGGGATCATGCCGGAGGCCATCTCAGATCTCGGTCTGGCTCTGTCACCAATTTCCAGTACAATTTAGGTGAGTCACTTAATCTGAGCTTCAGGCTCATCATTTCTAAAATTAGGAAATGTTTTTAGATTCATTTATTCATTCAAGAACTATGTAATGAACTCCTATTAAGTGCTAGGCAGTCTCCAAGACTGATTCTATCTCAGGAATTCTAACTCCCACCCTCCCCACTCACACTGCTTTCCCCCATTTGACACAATGGCTGTTCCATGGGAATTCCCTAGGGCAACATTGGACTAGCAAGTATATTCAGGGTGTGCCCTCACGCCATTTGATGTGGCTGAGGGGCCATGAGTATCCGAACCGAAACCCAAGGTTTTGGCTTATTTGCCTTGTGCTGTCTTGCTTGCACGAAAACAGCAGTGCCTGGATCAGACCTTCAGTGCAACAGCTGCAGGATGAGGACCTAGTGAGGACCTTGCCCAGGACACTAGCCCCATGACACCGTGAGGGTGTTCCTAGTCCCCAGTTAAGTCATGCAATGCAACAAGTGATTATACATCAGGGTGGATGATGCAAAGTACAGTGCAGTGAGAACATGACAAAAACGTTTAAATGACAGAATAGTATGTAGGTAAACATACTATATACTTTGTAAGTGAAGGGAAAAACAACGGGGTCAGAAAGAGGAATGGGAGTTCCCAGAAGCGGGCTGGAGTAGTCAGGGCGTGGGGGGTGTCTCATGGAGGAAGTGACCAGGAGACCTGTCACTGGTTACAACAATGCAGCATCAGGGTTTGAGCTCTGCCCGACCCACGACCCCCAGGGGCATTGGGGGCATTCTAGCTCCAGAGGACCTACAGGCTGCAAATCAGCCTGAGCCTAGCCTCTGTGGTATGTCTTCTTTGCTCCCGGGTGTGGCTCTTTCTCTGCCTCTTGGGGCTGTTGATTCTCATTTTGTTTTCCTCTGAGCTGCACTCTTTTGTGTGGGTTCAGTACTGTTAGTTGACACAAATTCCTTGTGAAAATAAGTGGACTGTAAATCATACTTGTTTCCTAATTAGATCTGAACATATTCAATAGTCACAGCCTTTTCCCAGGCCCTTGGGTCTTCATCTGCTCGCCAACTCCGAGATTTTTTAAAACATCTTATATTTTTAATGGTTTCAAAGAATTAGTTTGTTTTTTAAAAAGTTCAGCAAAGTCACACTTTTAATAATCTATAGAATGATCTGTGAACATTGAATGAGCAAGGTTTTACAGGATGAAGGAAGAATTGGCTTTGTGGCCGGGTTTGCCCTACTCTTTACTCACCGTTGCCCCCGTGTGGCCGCTCTCCACATAGCACGTGGCAGAATATGTTCCAATCTGTCAAATTCGAGGGAGAAGAAGATGGAATAGGTTGGTCCCTGGATCCCCTAGCTTCTAAAAACCACCATATAATTTATAAGCCATATTCTAAATCGAGTATATCTTAACTAGATATTAGGGTTAGGTTCAGGGTCAAGGTGCATACATTAATTATGGACAGCTTTTTGTATGTCAGTCATACCTCCATAAAGTGTTTTTAAGAATATAGTCACCCAAAGCACTGAGCACCTTTCCTGTCACAGTAAATATGTAACGAAACGTATTTATTGTTTAACCTTAGCTGAGGACCGGGAGCTGGTCCTACAGGTACTTGGCAGGTAACATCTGTGGCCAGCTGCCCATCTCTTCCCCCGACACCCACACCCAGCTCAGCACATCCTCTGCTCTGCTCAAGAGCAGCCTAGAGAGACCAGGTCCAGGTGTGGCTCCCTCCTGTCAGGCATGGCTTCCTTCCGACAGGTAGAGAAGGTGGCCAGCTCACAGACACATGACATCTTCTTTTGGTTACTTGCTATCTTCCTCCCCTTTTTGTCACTCTGGTCCTCAAACTCCCACTCCTGTGGGAACCTGGGTTTGCAGATTTCTGTTGACATTTCAAAGTGTGCAGATCTGTGTTGACTTTGTTCCCTGTCCTTGGGTCAGATATAAAGGCAGGAAAAGTCATCAGACTGCGAAAGCAACAAAAATAAATCTCAAGTGTGCTCTGTGTGCCGTACCTCAGACTTTAAAGAAATGGCAAACTACATACCTCATGTTATACTCATCCAGCTTTAGGGAGTCAGAAAAGCATGCAAAATAAAATTGTATGGAAAGAAATCTCTTTTGTAGCGACCCCCCCCTCCCGCCCTGTCATTTCCTGTCTGGCCAATGGCCAGTCACACTGACACGTGTAGCCACGCAAGGACACAACTGTGATCAACCTCCTGGAGCATTCCTGGTCCCCCTGCCCCTGCTCTGGCCAACCCTGCACACCCCAGTCCTCCTGAGCGTCCTCTGTAGTGGCACTTGTCACTCCATGTTGTCATTTGTTGTCTCTCGTTCTGTCCTTTCTGCTACGAGTAGATCTCTCTCACAGCTGCCTGGCTGGATGACAGGTAAGTAATTGGTTTCGGGATCTTTTGTCCTGGAACCATAGGCATCTCTGTCCCTCTATGTGCCCCCAGCTGCGGTGGAGCATAGGGCCCAGGACAAGGGATTTGAGAATCTTCCCAGACGAAGTTTGTTCTATGAAGGTGGATTCCTTCTGATGTCATTAGGTAACCACATAACGTGGCCGTCACTGTGAGACAGAAAGCACGCTACTGTATTGTGTTCTACTCGCATACCGTGGCTAACAAAGAGTCAACACACACTCACACTCACACGTTCACACTTACACCTCCGTTTCTGAGCATCAGTACCATGTAAACTGCAGTGAATCACACTGGGCTGCAGACATGTAGATGTGCCATTAAAGGTATAAATAGAGGAGGATGGATATGCAGTTCTGGCTAAAACAATGGAAGTCCTTGCCTGTGGGGGTAAAGAAATTAGATTTTACCCAGAAGGTGCTACGTTCTAGTCAAAGGAGTGACATGATAATATTACCTTTTAGAACAGGGATCGGCACAGACTCTTCTGTAAAGTCTTCTGTAAAGATTTTCTGTTAGGCGTTGCAATCCACATGGTCTCTCTGACGATGATTCCACTCTTGCATTGTGGCTTGAAAGCAGCCACAGACCGTCCATAGCTCATGTTCCAGCCACACTTAATTTACAGAATACAGGGGGAGGTCACATTGGCCCATGGGTGGTAGTTTCCCACAGCCCAGATCTGCAACCTGATGGATGGTGGGGGAGAGGGCTCTTATTCTGAAATGGCAACGTGGGCGTACACTGGGATCTATCCTGCCTGACCCGGCCCCTAAACTTGAAAGGAAAGATGATAGCGAGACTGACCAAGAGTTAAGGCCTAGGAACTCCCCCGCATTTATCTGAATGCCTCGAGCTTCCCACGAGATGTTTGTCAGTGGTTGAAGTACACGTAGGTATTGTTTGGCTGAGTATGTCCCCATTGCCTGGCGGGTACATCTTGCAGATTATATACCACGCAGACGGTCATCTTGTTCAGGCCAAGACCGTGAGCACATTTATGGTTCTTGTGAGTCAGTGGAGGACCTAGCATGCGTGGGCTTCAGGACGAATTCGATTCAGCCCTCAGCAATGTTATCGAGCCCCTGGCTTCCTGGGCCCTCTGTGGGGCTGGCACTGGCCTCGCCTAGGCCACTTCTGCAGTCCTGATGGAAAAGCCCCCGGCCTGGGTGGTCCACCCCATGCTTTGCTCTGCAGGCCGAGACCCGAGTTTCCTGCCACCTCACTGGCTGGGACCAGGTCACATGCCTATGGATGAGCCAGTCCCTGGAGCCAGGGAGTGGGGCCGTGGAGACTGGGAGAGGTTGTTAGGTCCTCTGTTGTAACGACTTTTCTAATTGCTGTGGTGGCAACGTCTTCTGTGATGCATCTGTTGATAAAACGAGTGTTGATTTCTGGTAGTGAGTGGGTCCAAGGTGCTGGCTTAGTACCTAGCACCTCAGTCCCGGCACCTCAGTTCTACTCTACTATTCTGCAGACACAATGGCTGAGAATGAGCAAAGCTGATGGAAACTGGTCTGGAATGCACAAGGTAAGGGTGTGTGTGTGCGGGGGGTATGGGGATTGGGGATAATAGCTCTGGCCAACCTGTATCTCCAATTTACCTAGGTTCAAGAAGGAGAGAGGAATCCGTGGTGTTTCACTGTCAGTAATTTTGCAGATGAAGAATATGCCTTTTGTATGGAGTATGACAAGACTTGTTCAAAGTATTTTCCAGTTGGTACAGAAGTTGGGGAGAGCGGCGGCACCCTCTATCTGCTAGGATAGGCGCGAGAGGCTGAGTGCTCTCAAGAAGGTGTCCAGCTTTCGCAGGGCTCACTGTGAGCCTGCACACAGGACCGACAAGGACAGTTAAAGGTTTTGTTTTAAGGGTGGCGTATTGGAAGAATGTGGCGCACCTTGTAATCCTGGGAAGAAGACAGATCTGGAGTCCGCTGTGGAGTGACTTCGTGAGAGTGGTGGTGATCTGCAGCATCTGGCTAACGAGATGTCTGTCTTTTATTAAGTTATGGATGTAGTTTCTGTGCCTTTGTCCTCACGGCTGGGATTTCCAAGGAGTGGGATTTTTTTACATCACTGTAACAGTTGGTCCCCCGGGGGTGGGCAAGTCCTGTTCGGCTGTTGAGAAGTGTGTCTCTAGCGGTTGGAGTGTGTATTACAAGTCTATAGGTAAATCGTGGGGTGGTTACAGTGGTTGGCAGGCTATTATTATTGACGATTTTTATGGGTGGATTCCATAGGATGAGATGTTAGATCTTAAGGATAGGGGTCCTCATTAAGTGCCCATAAAGAGTGCTTTTTCTGAGTTTAATAGTAGATATATTTTTATTAGTTCTAATAGCCCTCCTTGTTCTTGGAATTCCAATGAGCAGTGCATTACAATGTTGTCTGCATTGTATCCGTGTGTTGATGAGGATTTGGGGAGAGTGGAAAATGTTGGCAATGCCCTCCACATATTGTCCACTGGAACATCCAAATAATAAAATTTTATTTCTGACAACAAAATAGGAAGTATCCTCCTGTGAGTCTTAGTTTAAACCAGGGGAGGGGGCCCTCTTTTGGTACTGGTAATGAGTACCATAGTCCTTCCTAGGGAACATTATCAGATTCTGTTGGGAACTTGGTCTTTGTTGTTGTGGAAGAATCAGGAGTCGACAAATTATTTGTCTCCTTTTTCATTTTCTATGGACATTTCCACAATATTTGGTTTCACACCTCTACCACTGTGAAATCATCCCAAATTTGGCACCAGCTCACCCTTCTATGCAGAGGGCATGTTTGAACCAAGAAAAAACAAAACAAAACAAATAGCATCTGGGTGACTGGGAAACTCTAGGGCCAGAATGCTGTTGGTAGGCAGTTACTGTGACCCTAAATTCTGAACAAGCTCCTGACACCCAGACTAAATAGATTTCAGATTTAGAAACTTCAGATAGAAATTTTGTGTCCATGAGGACAACTGAAGAACATGTGTAATCCCTAAACCTAACGCTAACCCCTAACTTTAACCCGAAAACCTAACGTGACTCTAAACACCAAACTGGAACCCTGAATCCCAAACCTGAAATTGAACCGCACACCTGAACTATGAACCAAGACCTGAATCCAAGCCATGAACCACGAACCCAAACCCTGAACCCGAACTCTGAGTCATGAGCCCTGAACCCAAACCCCAAATTTGACCTTGAACTTTATCCCCTAAGCCCTAAGTCTTAAACCCTAAATCATAAGCCTAAAGCCCTAAACTCTAACTCTAACCAGTACCCTCACCCTCACCCAAAACCCTCACCCTCACCCTGATCCTAAACCCAAACCCTGACCTAGAACTCTGAGCCAAACCTGAACCCAGACCCAAACCCTTAACCACACTTTGTTTATGCATTCGCCACTGATGGACATTTGCATGGTTTCTACCTTTTGATTATTGTGAACATTGTTTTCAGGTTGCGGGCTAGGGTTAGGGTCCTGGGTTAGGGTCAGGACCAGGCTTGAGATGAAGTTTGGGTCAGAGTCATGTTCAGTCAGGGCCAGGGCCATGTTCAGTGGCACTGTTTGGGTCAGGGACAGTTGTCCTTCCATATTGTTTCCAATTAATTGTTCCTTAGCTATTTTTGGAGAAGTCTGGGGGATATTGGGCTCCATTCAGCTTGAATTTTCAGAACTTAATGGCTTTAGCAGGACCCCGGGAGCGAGCAGGTGCTTCCACTGACCGCTGAGCTCACCTTGTCCTGCACTGCGTCCCCCGCCTGCAGAGGGCGCCCGACCCCGGCTCCCGCCCGGAGCCCGGCCTGCGCAGCCGCTGGGACAGGAGCCGGACCTCGGAACCTGACGTCCGCGCTGACAGGAGCCGGGCCTCCTCTGGACTCGCTGTGGAAGCTTCTAGAGGACACGGGGCGGTGTCCACGCTGACAGGAGCCGGGCCTCCTCAGGACCCGCGGTGGGAGGAGCAGGTGAGGAGAAGCCGTCGGAGCGGGCCTGCTGAGGGGGTCCGCGCTCACGGGACCCCGCGGAGGAAGGGCGGGCGCACAGACCGGGACGTTTCCGTGGCTTCGTGGGCGGTGCTGCGCGCGGGGCTGTCGGGCCTCCGCTCTCGGGCCTCGGACCTGCCCCGGCGGCCCACGCGCACGTGTTTATGCGCGCCCGGATTCGGTTCCGGGGGCTCCTCCGCAGTCTGCGGTCGGGGGCGGCCTCCCGCCACGGTGCTCGTGCTCCCCCGGCCTCGGCCCTGCGGGGTCCTCCCCGCGTCCACACCCGCTTTGGGGCTGTGGTTCGGTGTCTGTGAAGACCCGGCTAGAAGTTGGGCAGCGATGGCGCGGCCTGTGTAGACGGCTTTGGGCAGAGTAGACATTTCCACAGTGTCGGTTCTTCCGTGAGCTCAGAGTGTCTCCCCGTCTCCGTGTGTCTCCCTCGATGCCTGTCATCAGAGTCTCACGGGTGTGTGTGTGTATGTGTGTGTGTGTGTGTGTGTGTGTGTGTGTCAGAGAACAGGCCTGTCACCTGGTCAGTATTTCAGGAGAAGGTGGGGGAGAGTAGATATTTTCACAGTGTCCGCTCTTCCGTGAGCACAGGGTGTCTTCCCGTCTCCGTGTGTCTCCCTCGATGCCGGTCATCAGGGTGTCAGAGAACAGGTCCGTCACCTCCTTGGTGAAATGGATTCCAGGGTATAGTGTTCTTTCTGATGCAGGTGGAAATGCATTGTTCTCTGTACTTCTGATAGTTTGTTATGAGCACATAAATATGCAATTGATTTTTGTATGTTGGTTTCGTTTCTTGCAAATTTATCGAATTTATTAGTTCTGTTAATCTTAAACTAAAACTGCCAGTTATTTTACTAGCAAAATGGGTTTATTTGGGAATAGCAGAGACTTGCAATCGGGGACAAACAAGCTACGGCCACATCACAGGCAAGTGCAAGAAAGAAAAGAGAGAGGGCGCCTGGGGGGCTCAGTCCGTTGGGCGACTGCCTTCGGCTCAGGTCGTGATCCTGGAGGCCCAGGATCGAGTCCCACATCGGGCTCCCTGCTCGGCGGGGGGTCTGCTTCTCCCTCTGACCCTCCTCCCTCTCGTGCTCTCTGTCTCTCATTCTCTCTCTCAAATAAATAAATAAAATGTTAAAAAAAAAAAAAAGAAAGGAGAGAAACATTATTTCTTGGGAAGGTGGGGGAAATTGGGAGGGTTGTTTTGAAGGAAAGTCCACTGGAGAAAAGCAGGGCTTCAGGTGATGGAGGGTTGTCACCTGCTGAGCTGCAGGGGTGGTGGGTTTCTTGGAGGAGGTGAAACCTGCATCTTCCCCTCTGCGGCCTGTGACTGGTGAGTCTCTCCTGTGGAGGGTTCTAATGTTGGGCCTGTAACTGACAGTTGTTCCTGTAACCGACCCTGAGTGGCAGGCTCCCCCCTCCAGCCTCCCCTTCTGGCGTCCCCAGTCCACTTTCCTGAGGCTTCCCTTCATGCATTTTCACAGTTCTAACCAGTTTTTGGTGGAGCACTGTGGAAAATTGGAATTCCAGATTCTACTGCTTCTACTGCCCCCAAGACACAGGGGCCACCGACCTAATCCTCCCACGAGTGTCTTGCTACCATGTGGCCTCCTACAAGGGCGAGTGGCTGCTCCACGGTGGGTGAACTGGATCTGGGAGGGCTTGGCCTCCATCCTGGAGTTTGATGTCGTCTCTGCTTCTGTGACCTGGTGCTGACATGGTTGTTTGGAAGAGTAGTTGACTCTGTAGAGATTTCAAAGTGTGGTAAACCTGTCACAGCAGCACAAATACACTTGATCTCCACACTCAGACCCCCCAGCTGTCGTCTCCTTACTACATTTACCACTTCACACGGGTGATTCAGTGCGTTTTACCCCAAACAGGGACACTCTCCTGCAGAAGCACCACGTAACCCTAAATGAGGAAATCATCTCGGTTTCCACATTATAACCCAGACCACAGACCCACTTCAGCTGTCGCCACCTGCCCCACAGTCTGAAATGTCTTTCTCCATTCGGATTCAGTTTTCTTTTTCTGGAGCTGCTCCCGAGACCTGCTATTTGCACAACCCTGATGGATTGAAGGAGTACAGATGGCTCTAATCTGAGTGGTATTTTCTGTCTGGCTTCTGTCACTTGGGCTGTTTTCAGTGTCCATCCATGTTGTGACATGCATCAGTCCCTCATTCATTTTTTCACTGTGACTAAACATAAATAACATTTACCACCTAAAACATTTTAGGTACACAGTTCTCTGGCCTTAGCTGAGTTCCCATGGTTGTACATCATTCTCCAGAACTTTTTCATTCTCCCCGAGGGAGACTCTGTATGCATTAAACACCCAACTCCCCATGATTTCTCTGGAGAAGGGTCTATCCAAGTCCTTTGTCCATTTTAAAAATTGGGTTGTCTTTTTGTTGAGGAGTTGTAAAAGCTCTTTATATATTCTGAACAACAGACTCTTACTAGATACATAAGGTACAGATATTTCCTTCCTTCTGGGGGCTGTCTTTTCACATTCACGTTAGTAACTTCTTCTTTTTTTTTTAAGATTTTATTTATTTATTTGAGAGAGAGAGAATGAGAGACAGAGAGCATGAGAAGGAAGAGGGCAGAGGGAGAAGCAGACCCCCCGCTGAGCAGGGAGCCCGATGTGGGGCTCGATCCCGTGACTCCAGGATCATGACCTGAGCCGAAGGCAGTCGCTTAACCAACTGAGCCACCCAGGCGCCCCTAGGTTAGTAACTTCTGATGTACCAAGATTTAAAATTTTTTTTTAACATTTGTTTTAATAGCGAGAGAGAGAGTGTGCGAGCGGTCGGGGGCAGAGGGAGAGGGAAAGAGACTCTCAAGCAGGCCCTACACTCAGCGTGGAGCCTGACATGGGGCTTGATCTCATGACCCTGAGATCATGATCTGAACCAAAATTAAGAGTCAGATGCTTAACTTACTGAGCCACCTGGACGCCCTGAAAATATTTTTAATTTTGAGGATATGATTTTATCTATTCTTTCTTTCTTTTCTTATGCTTTGGTGTCAGATCTAAAAACATTGCTAAATCCAAGGTTATGAAGATTTAGCCCCATTTATTTCTCGTAATTTTACCTCTTCCATTTAAGCCTTTACTGATTTTGAGCTAATGTTTCTATGTGGTATGAGGTAAGGGTCCACTTTCATTCCTCTGCACATGGATAACCAGTTGTCTCCCAATGTAATGTTGTCGACCCTTGTCAAAATTCAGTGGACCATAGATGAAGGGGTTTATTTCGGCTCTCAGTTCAATCCCACTGATCTGTATGCATACCTTGTTTTAAAAAAATTATTTTATTTATTGAAAAAAATTTTAATTTAAACTCAATTAACATACAATGCATTCTTTGTTTCAGGGTGTATGCATACCTTTACGAGAATAGCACAACGTTTGACTTATTCTTGGCTTTGTTAATACAAAGATTTGAACTTTGGAAGTATGACCTTTCACCTTTGAACTTCTTTTTCAAGATTGTTCTGGCTATCTTGTGGTCCTTTGAAATTCCATATGACTGTTAGGATTAGCTTGTGCAATTCTTCCCAAAGGCCTTTGTGAATTTCCTTTGGAACACATTGAATTTCCACATCGCATTGTGTACTATTGCCATCTTATCAATAGTATGTCTTTTCATCACCGTGGGGTGTCCTCAGAGTTATTCAAGTTTCCCTTTCTTTCAGCAATGTTTTGTAACTTCCGGTGGACAGGACTTGCACCTTGATTATATCTATCCGTAAGTATTTGGTCAATGTTGATGTTCCCTAAAATGCAATTGTTTTCTTGAATTCCTTTTTGGATGATTCATTGCTAGTGTATACAAATAAGAGAGATTTTTGTGTATTGATATTTTGCTCTGTAACTTTGTTGAATTAGGTAACTGGTGGTAATGATTTTTTGTTGATTCTTTTAAGAAGCTCTCTGTATAAGATGATGTCATCTCTGGTCTCCAAATAGATCTAGTTCTACTGTTTCCTTTCACATATGGATGCCTTATTTCTTGCCTTATTGTTTTGGGTAGAACTTTCAGTACAATACTGGGCAATGAGTGAAAGCCAGAATGATGGACTTGTTTGTGAGTTCAGAGTAGAGCTGTTAGTCCTCAAAATTGAGCATGATGTTTGATTAGGGTTAGGGTTAGGGGTTAGGGTTAAGGGTTAGAGGTTAGGATTAGGGTCTCCCTGTCCTCTGCTGTATAGAGACCATTCTCCTCCGGTAACCAGATTGATCGTTTCAGAACATAACCTTTGAGCCTCTCTGCGATCTGCTCCCCACCTGTCTGTCCTCTCCAGCCTCACCTCTCCCACCGCAGCCCCCCTCTGTGGGCCACCCAGCTGTGTGGTTGTCCCACATGTGCCTTGGGCCTGACTCCAATCCTTTACATTCTCTGTGCCCTCTGCCAGGAGCACTCTTCTCTCCCCTTGCATCATGTCTGGCTTGTTCTCCCATTGGCTGGGCCTCTACTTGCCCCCTGGTGACCTGACTCATGTCTGCTGGGTGTGTGTGCTCGTCCCCTATTTAAATGTAGTACCTGCCTTCCCTGTGTGAGCGATTTACTAACCTGCGAGGTATGGGGGCAGGCACAGGGAAGTAGTCTTAGTGCCTGTGTAAAAAAGTCAGTCTCAGGGCGCCTGGGTGGCTCAGTCCTTAAGCGTCTGCCTTCGGCTCAGGTCGTGATCCCAGGGGCCTGGGATCAAGTCCCATGTCAGGCTCCCTGCTCAACGGGGAGCCTGCTTCTCCCTCTCCCACTCTCCCTCCTTGTGTTCCCTCTCTGTCTCTTTCTCTGTCAAATAAAGTCTTTAAAAAAATCAGTCTCAGAGGGGCTCACAACCCTTGCTGACAATGGGGGAGCTGCTGTCCCCATAGTGAGGGGCAGGTAGTCCCCTCAAAGGGGGACCAGCCATGTGAGGAAGTTGGACAAGACTTCCAACTTCTTGGAGTCGGGGAGATGTAGACCTGGAACCAGAAGCTACACCCTTGGATTCAAGGCTGGGGACTAAGCAAGCCCCCTTTTTCCAGGGGTCAT
This sequence comes from Mirounga angustirostris, assembly GCF_029215605.1. Taxonomy (NCBI): domain Eukaryota; kingdom Metazoa; phylum Chordata; class Mammalia; order Carnivora; family Phocidae; genus Mirounga; species Mirounga angustirostris. Next base: position 203,077,278 of record NW_026991710.1, read on the forward strand.
CTTTCCCCTTCCCTGCCCATGGGCTGAACCTGATTCCTGATCTGGGGAGTTCGAGGGTGACCCCTCCTAGGAATACCAGTGGTTTACTGATGGACCTTGTCAGCCAGAGGCCCAGTAGCCTTCAAGGGAGGACCCTATAGGGGGTGGAGACAGCTCTGTTGGGGACCAGCGACAGCCCACTCAAAGTAAAGTGGGGCAGCTGGCCGGCTCTGCTGATTCTACCCAGTCTGTAGGACATAGAAACACGGGCTGTGCCCAAAGGTGCTCAACTCATGGCAGGTGGGGACAGAACCTGCAGGGGTTCAGCCAGGGGAGGGCACCTGCAGGGTTTGCCTGGGAGCTCAGGACAGGGGGGTGTTCCTGGCTCCAGCATGCTGAGAGTGGGGCTGCATGGGTTTCCAGCCTCCTAAGCCTCAGGCTCCCCTGTGTAAGATGGGGTGCTGATGGCCCCTATCTCTGGGAGCAGAAGGTAGGGAGGCCCTGCCGGTGGACTTGCTCAGGACAGGCCAGGGTGGCTTTTGCTTAAAGCAGCCCAGGGCCTGTCCCCATGAAGAAGGTGCACACGTCCATGACCCCCAGCTCTGGGGTCCTGCTGCCAGCCTCTGGCAGTGACCCTCTTCCTGCCCTGTCCCCTGCCCCTGTGGATACGGGGTCTTCCTGGAGCTGTTCCTGCAGAATCACTTCATGGTGGACACAGGGTCATCTACTATGTCTTCACCGACCAGCTGGTTGCTGTGTCCCGTGTGCCCCTCCAGGAGCACCGAAGGGTGGTGGTTCTTGAGGTCCGTGGCGCCCCACGCTGGCAGGTTGTGTCCATGCAGCACATGGCGATGATGAGCCGCTTCTGTGAGGAGCCCTTCCTCCATGAGGTGGATGACATGGTGTGCGGGGATGTGGACATGAAGTTCTGTGACCACATGGGCATGGAGATCCTGTCCCCCCTCTTTGGCACCCTGCACCCCGGTTTCTACTGGGTGGCCCGTGAAGACTTAAGCTATGAGCGCTGGTCCCAGTCCCAGGCCCACATCCCCAAGGACCAGGGTGACTTCTACTACATGGGGGCCTTTTTTGGGGGGTTGTGGCGGAGGTTCACCGTCTGACCTCAGCCTGTCACCAGGTGATGGTGGTCAACTGGGCCAATGGGATCGAGGCCATGTGGTACGATAAGAGCCACCTGAACAGGTACCTGCTGGACCACAAGCCCACCAAGGTGCTGTCCCTGGAGGACCTGCGGGACCCACAGCTATTGGGCTGGCCCTGTAGGACCTGTGTGCAGCTGCTGGGCTGGCCCCGGGTCATGAAGAAGCTGAGATTTGGGCCGTGCCCAGTATCACCAGGACACCTGGAACTCATGAGGGGCTGTCCCAGTCTCTAGCAGGGGGTGCTGACTTCAGCGGAGCCATCAGAGCAGGTTCCTATTTCTGTCCCCTCGAGGGACACTGTGGAGCCTGCACTGGCGTGTCCAGCGCCCCAGCCGCACCTGCTCACAGGAGGCCTGCCTGGGGATACAACGTCCTCTCTTTGCGTTCACTACATTTTCTTCACTTCTGGGTCATTTGCAGCTGTGAATGGCTCCAGTTTTATGTCAGATGTTTTTCTGTGTCAATGCTGAGCAACCATTTTTAAAAAGAACAATTGAGGGAAAAGGTTTTCTCCCTGGTTCTAAACAGACACCGCCTGGTGGGGCTGGGAGCAGCCCTGTAGCAGCCGTGGAGCCAGAACGGGTCCTGGCTGGGTCTTCCCTCCCAGTCCTTGCACCTTGCCATGGCCATGGGGCTTCATGGTCAGGAGTGCACCGAGCCACCTCTCAGAACCCCGGTGCCCTCACCGCCAGAGGCCTTGGCCGTGACCGCTAGCTCAGCCTCCAGGAGCATGGCGCCCGCTGGGTTATTTCCATTTCCTGCCGTGGATTTATTTTTTATTTATTAATTTTATTTAATTTTTTAAGTGTAAATTCATTAGCCAACATATAGTACATCAGTAGATTTTGATGTAGTGTTCAGTGATTCATTAGTTGCCTATAACACCCAGTTCTCATCACAACATGTGCCCTCCTTAATACCCGTCACCCAGTTACCCCATCCCCCCACCCTCCTCCCTTCTGTAACCCTCAGTTTGTTTACCGGAGTCCAGAGTCTCTCATGGTTTGTCTCCCTCTCTGATTTCTTCCTGTTCAGTTTTCCCTCCCTTCCCCTGTAGTCCTCTGTGCTATTCCTGACATTCCACATAAGAGCGAAACTATATAATTGTCTTTCTCTGATTTATTTATTTCACTTAGCATAATCCCCTCCCGTTCCATCTATGTCAATGTAAATGGTAGGTATTCATCCTTTCTGACAGCTGAGGAATATTCCATTGTACATATATACCACGTCTTCTTTATCCATTCGTCTGTTGAAGGGCATCTCGGCTCCTTCCACAGTTTGGCTATTGTGGACATTGCTGCTATGAACATTGGGGGGCAGGTGCCCCTTCTTTTCACTACATCTGTATCTTTGGGGTAAATACCCAGTAGTGCAATTGCTGGTGGTAGGGTAGTTCTATTTGTAACGTCTTGAAGAAACTCCATACTGTTTTTCAGAGTGGCTGTACCAGCTTGCATTCCCACCAACAGTGTAAGAGGGTTCCCCTTTCTCCACATCCTCACCAACATTTGTTGTTTCCTGCCTTGTTGATTTTTGCCATTCTGAGTGGTGTAAGGTGATATCTCAATGTGGTTTTAATTTCTTTTTCCCTGATGGCTAGTGATGTGGAGCATTTTTTCATGTGTCTGTTAGCCATTTGTATGTCTTTGGAGAAGTGTCTGTTCATGTGTTCTGCCCATTTCTTGATTGGATTATTTGTTTTTTGGGTGTTGAGTTTGAGAAGTTTTTTATAGATCTTGGATGCCAGCCCTTTATCTGTAATGTCATTTGCAAATATCTTCTCCCATTCCATGGCTTGCCTTTTAGTTTTGTTGACTGTTTCCTTTGCTGTGCAGAAGATTTTTATCTTGATGAAGTCCCAAAGATTCATTTTTGCTTTTGTTACCCTTGCCTTTGGAGACGTGTCTAGCAAGAAGTTGCTGTGGCTGAGGTCGAAGAGGTTGCTCCCTGTGTTCTCTTCTAGGATTTTGATGGATTCCTGTGTCACATTGAGATCTTTCATCCAATTTGAGTTTACCTTTGTATATGGTGTAAGAGAATGGTCCAGTTTCATTCTTCTGCATGTGGCTGTCTAATTTTCCCAGCACCATTTATTGAAGAGACTCGTTTTTCCATTGGGTATTCTTTCCTGCTTTGTGGAAGATTAGTTGACCATAGAGTTGAGGGTCCATTTCTGGGGTCTCTATTCTGTTCCATTGATCTATGTGTCTGTTTTGTGCCAGTACCATACTGTCTTGATGATGACAGCTTTGTAATACAGCTTGAGGTCACCTGCTTTTGTTTTATTTTTATTATTTTAGTGAATTTTAAATTAACGTATAATGTATTATTTGTTTCAGGGGTACAGGTCTTTGATTCATCAGTCTTATACAATTCACAGTGCTCACCATAGCACATACCCTCCCCAGTGTCCATCACCCAGTCACCCCATGCCTCCCAACCCCCTCTATTCCAGCAACCCTCAGTTTGTTTCCTGAGATTAAGAGTCTCTTATGGTTTGTCTCTCTCTCTGGTTTGATCTTGTTTCATTTTTCCCTCCCTTCGCCTATGATCCTCTGTCTTGTTCCTCAAATTCCTCATATCACTGAGATCATAGGATAATTGTCTTTCTCTGAGTGACTTATTTTGTTTAACATAATACACTGTAGTTCCATCCACGTCATTGCAAATGGCAAGATTTCATTTTTTTGATAGGTGCATAATATTCTCTGTATATATATATACACACACCACATCTTCTTTATCCGTTCATCTGTTGATGGACATTTAGACTCTTTCCATAGTTTGGCTATTGTGGACATTGCTGCTATAAACATTGGGGTGCACGTGCTCCTTCGGATCCCTACATTTCTATCTTTGGGGTAAATACCCAGTAGTGCAATTGCTCGGTCATAAGGTAGCTCTTTTTTCAACTTTTTGAGGAACCTCCCTAGTGTTTTCCAGAGTGTCATCTGCCTTCGTTTTAAATGGCTATTCATGCTGGTGTTTGTGAAATGTGGGCACTCACTCAGTCTGGATGCATGTGCTGTTGGGATTCCTCAGTGCCCACAGATGGTTTGTGCACTCTCTCTGGACCATCTGCCTGCACTCTGTCTTAGCAAGCATTTAGTGATACCACTATGAGCTTAGACACCCAACAAGGCGCAGAGCATGAGGGCGAGAACTAAGATACAGGATCCCTGCTCTTGGGCCTTCCTGGGACTTTCGATGGACCCGTCCTCCTGACTCACTACTTTCCTATTGTGTAATAGACATACAACTGATACCATTAAGCACGTTTCAGGGTACAATTCAGTGGCAATAAGTATAATCACTCTTCTGCACCTGCCGCCTCCATCCACTGTCACAACTTTGTCATCCTCCCAAACTGAACCTCTACCCAGGAGACACTAACCCCCCATTTCCCCTCCCCAGCCCCGGCACCCAGCAGCTCCTTCCACCTCTATGAATCGGAGTGCTCTCTGTCCCTCACAAGTGGGGTCCTCCCGTATTGGTCCTTTAGGGACTGGCTTATTTCACATAGCCCAATGGCCTCAAGGTCTGTCCCTGTGAGCCTGGACCTGACCCACTTTCCCCCCAAAGGAGTGTCTCAGCCCTCTCCTGTCTAAGCCAAGCCTCCTCAGTCCCTTTCTGCTCCCCTCACCTTCCTCCTCCGCCTGAAGATGATCCCAGCCAATCTGCAGCTTTGAAGACCTATTCAGTCCAGATGCCAGGCACATACCCCGGGGACCTCGGGCCTCACCTACCCCATCTGTCCACGTCAGGTCCCTGCCCACCCCCCACTAGCTGGCCACCTGCTCATCCCACAGGTGTCCCCATCTCAGGAGAGGGAAACACCAAGTCCAGACCCTTGGAGTCCTCTGTGACTTTTTGCTTTCTACCAACTCTCCCAGTAGTGAAGTGGCTATGTACTGAAGTGGACATTCATTGTCCAAAACATTAAAGGCATATGTGAGTCTCTGCTGCCTAGGCAATGGATAACAGTTGGGGCAGATAGAAACCGAACAGAATCACTGGAAGAAAGGCTGAGGAATGAGGAGCTTTAGGGAAGAAGGGCCTGGAAGCTCTGACTGCCCGTACCTGACCTTCAGATGCCCCTTAGTGACTCCTGTGCCTCTGGTGTCTTCCTGGAACCCTGACCTGGCTGTTTTCAGACAGCTCATCCAGCGGTACCCTCAGTTTCTGGGAGGGGGATGTGCTGGAATCTGCAGTGTGTCCTACTGCCCCACCGGGATCACTTTCTGAAGGCACATTGTCTGGGACCCAAGACTGTGGGTCTGTGGCCTGGAGGGATTCTGAGCAGAGCTGGTGGGATGGGAAGGCTGCAAGGCACAGAGGTAGGTTTCCAGAAAGCCAGCTGGGGTCCCCGGCATCCTACTGTTTTTGATTCAGAGTCCTGAGATCTTTAAAATACCAGCAACGTTACAGCATGGGGCAGAAAAGCAAATTTCCCTGTGCACCCAACACCACCTAAACTATTGGCCATTTCTTGTCACTTGAGCTGAGTAGAAAGGATTGGGAGTCAGGACTTGGTGGGGGGGCCCTGGACCAGACTTTGTATTTGGGGGACAAAGGCCATCCAGAGAAGCTTGTGCTGAGCCTAAGGAGAGGGTCTGTGTGGAGACCGCAGCTGCAGGCACTGCTGTCCAATGATGCCCCCTCAGCCTGACCCAGTGCACCTGCTGCTGGGGGAGCACCTGCCCCCTCCTCTCTGCCTGAGGGCTCTCACCTGCACCAGCTGCCTCCTCTCCTGCCAGCCACTGCCAGCCTGCAGCCTGGGAGGGTGGATACCCCGAGTTTCTCCAGCTGCTGGGGGAGCACCTGTCCCCTCCTCTCTGCCTGAGGGCTCTCTCCTGCACCAGGTGCCTCCTCTCCTGGCAGCCACTGGCAGCCTACAGGCTCGGAGGGTGGATAGCTGGACGACCTCCAGCCCTGGGGACAGAGCCAGTGAGGGTGGGATGTGGTCTCCCAGTAGGCCTGAGCGCCAGGTCCCCACGGTGCTCACTCTCCTCCTGCAGGCTCACTGTGCCATGTCTTCCCTCAGGCTTCCTAGGCTCAAGTCCTCCTCTGCTCGCTGACCATCCTTGGCCCAGGCTCCACACGTTTGGACTGGGAGCAGGTCATCTGGACCTTCTGGACTCTCACTTCCGTGCCCGTGACACGGACACAGGTTGGCCTCACAGAATGCTTGGAGGAGACCCAGTGCAGGAAGATGCAGAGCTGCAAGGGAGATGCCAAGTGACTCCAGAGGGAGCGCACAGGCTTTGCACAATGCACCGGGCTCACAGGAACCCCATGGGATGCGGGCGCCAGGCCACGGGGCACAGGAAGTCCTGGTGGGGGTGGCCCTGGCGGGGAGGCCAGAGAAGTGTCCCAGAAGGGGCAGGAGATAAGGAAGACGACAAGACAGAGCTTCCCAAGGAGGTCAATGGAAGGATCAGAGGATTGCAGAGACCCTTGGGACAACTTGGAAGCCCTGGAGATGTTAGCTGAAATGCTGTCATTGGGTCAGAAAAGTTAGTCACAACCTCCCAGTCGACACTGGGTAATTTACTTTGTTTGTTCTAAGAATCAGTGTGTACCTGCCATTAGAACTCACACTTCAGGAAGTCTAGGATATACTCACTCTTCATCACTTTTCAGGACTCGATTTTTCTAGAGGAAGTGCTAAGCATGGGTCTCTCCATTCTTTGTGCAAATGGCCTCTGTTTTCAGGAGCAGATTCTTGGTGCTCATAGCACTCCTAGCCGTGACGACTGACCCCTCTCACCTCCCACAGTGGACGTGACCATGTGGGTTGGGGGGTGCTCACTGATGAAGCCCCAGTGCTCAGTACACAGCAGGGACCCCCGGTCCTCTGCTGAATGAGGGAGGAAGGGGGGAAGGAGGGAGGGAGTGAGAGGGAGGGAGGATGGGAGAAAGGGAGGGAGAGAGAGGGAGGGAGGGAGGGAAGGAAACCACAGAAGTTGGGTCCATCCATCAGGAGCCCTTATTTGGGGTGAGGTCCGAGGGCACCACAGCCCCGGCCCTGGATGGTGGCTTAGGTCCTCCCAGTGCTGACCTTCCTTCTCCTTGGCCCTCTGTCATCCTGGATCCTCTCCACCTCCTCCTCCTCCTCCAATTCTGAATGTTCCCAGGAACAGGGTGGCAGGAGGGGTCTCAGGAGGGGCTTCCCGGATCCTGTGCCCCGAATGACAATGTGACAGTGGCTACAGGACATTCTATCATGAGGACTGGGACTGTGGATCCCATCCATTTCCTTGGGCATTAGCGTTGTTCCATTCCCTGCTCTCTCCACCACTGCTGTGATAAACACTCCTGAAAACACATCTGTGAAAAACCGAGCCGGAGTTTCCAGGGGTTGGTCAGAGGCCAAGCATGCCAGGTGCACCTGTGGCCTGGGATGGGTGCTGCTCACTGTTCTCCCAGACAGGAGTGCCTGTCACCCTTCTCTCCAGGGTACCTGCAGGGGATCTCCGCTTCCTCACGTTCTCCCCAGACCAGACACCTGCCAGTCTGAGGGTGACCAGTGCTGCCTCCATAGGGTTTCCTTTGCCAGAGTCCTTCCCCGGGAGCTCCCTCATCTCTGACTCTGCACGTGCCTGTCCTCCCCCCTTGGACTTGCATGCGTTTGGTGTCTGTCCTTGTGGAACCCAGTGACTTGGTGTGTTGTTTGGACAAGAGGCATCGGAAACCTTTCTCTGGCCTTGGGTTGTGAGCAATGCTTTTGCCCTTTGTGGTGTGTCTTCCAGCTTTCTGCATTTCCCTGGTTTCTGTGTGGGTCACAGGAGTAACCAGCCGTTTCCTTTCTGGGGTCAGGCTGTGGTGTCCCAGCAGGAACAGGGGTCTCGGCCCCAAGATTGTGCCCATAATTCCTAAAGCGGCCTCTCTGATTACATCTGATCTGTAATCCATCAGGCATTTTAATATCGAATAAGGGAAATTTTATGACAAATAAACACAGACGAAAACAAGTCCCCTTTGAAAATAGGTGGGCAGACACAAAGGCACCTATTGCGTGATTCCACTTACAGAAACATCCAGAACAGGGAAAGGAACAGGGAGAGAAAGCAGCTTAGGGGTTTCCATGGTCTCGCTGGGGGAGAAATGGGCAGGGGGGCTACTGGTTCGGGGACTCCTTTGGGACACGAGATATTCCACAGCAATGTTCTGGGGTGTGGTGGCACAGCGTTGGGAATGTACTTATGCTCAACACATGTTCAGTTGAAAACAAGTAATTTTATTTAAAACAAATAATAAACAGTATACAGAACATGAAAATGAACAATATGAACCAGAACAATATGAACCAGAGAGAAAGAATATAGGGGGAGGGGATGAAACAATCTGGCGGGGCGTCGGGGTCCGGCGATGGAACTAAGGGCAATTGTACAAGGAGCTCTCCCCGCAGGCTGTGGGCTCTGGATGTGGCTCTGGGAGCCCTGCAGGAGCAGGAGTAGGGGCAGGGATTAGGATAGGGGTAGGGCCAGGGGCAGGGCCAGGTGTAAGAGCAGGGCCAGGGGCAGGGCCAGTTGTAAGAGCAGGGCTAGGGGCAGGGGCAAGGGGAGGGACAGGATCAGCAGTCATGGCAGGTGCAGGATCCAGGGCAGGACCTGGGTAAGGAGCAGGAACAGGAGCTCCGGCAGGCGCAGGGGCAGGGTCAGCAGCAGAAGAAGGAGCAGGAACAGGAGCTCAGGCAGGGGCAGGGGAAGGGGCAGCAGGTCTGGCAGGGGAAGGGGCAGGAGTAGGGGCAGGGACAAGAACAGTAGCCCAGGAAGGGGCAGGGGAAGGTGCAGCGGGTCTGGCAGGGAAAGGGGCAGATACAGGAGCAGGAAAAGGAGCAGGAACAGGAGCTCAGGCAGGGGCACTGGAAGGGGCAGCAGGTCTGGCAGGGGTAGGGTTATGAGCAGGAGCAGGGTCAGGGACAAGAACAGGAGCCCAGGAAGGGTCAGGGGGAGGGGCAGCAGAGTCTGGCAGGGGCAGGGAGAGGAGCAGGAGAAGGAGCAGGAACCGGAGCTCAGGCAGGGGAAGGGGCAGTGGCTCTGGCAGGGGCAGGGGAAGGGGTAGGAGAAGGATCAGGAGCTGGGTTGGAGCAGTGGCAGGTGCAGGATCCAGGGCAGGAGCTGGGTCAGGTGCAGGAACAGTAGCAGGAGCTGGGTCAGGGGCAGGTGCCAGTTCTTCCTGGTCCACGTCAGGCTGTCCGTGGGTGGGTGCCGGGTCACCTGCCGGCTCCTGGTCTCCTCCTGAAGTCGCTGCAGGTAACACCCCTCCCTCCAGAGCTGCCGATAGAGTTGGAACCAGCTCTAGCTCCTCAGGTGGTGGAGCAGCTGTGAGAGGAGAAAAGCTCAGCCCGAGCCTGCTCTCCGTGGAGACAGAACCCAGCCCAGGGCCTCCCAGAGAAGCCGCAGCCAGGAAGGAGCCCTCCCCGGGACGTCTCCCCGACCGCAGTCCACCCGCTGGGCACTCTGCGCCCAGTCGTTGCTCCAGGCCCCACACCAGCCTCTGGGGGCTCGTCCCTGTGGGGCCAGCACCGACCCATCCCCACACACCACAAACACCCAGCCCCAGCCTTCTCACCCTCGGGCTCGGTCTCCGTGGGCTCCGGCTCCTGGACCACTGTCCGGTGACCAACCACCTGGGACAGTGGTCTGGGGGGTGTTGGAGGTCTTGCCCGGCAATCCCCAGCACTTGTTTTTGGGGATGCCTGTGGGGTCAACCCCTCCGTCAGGGAGGAGGGCATGTCCGCCAGCCGCCTTGGGAGGTCATCCGTGGCCTTCTGCAAAGACAGGGACGGGTAGCCGGCTGGAGGCATCACAGCCCTGCCTGGCCATCCTCACTGTCCTCCTGCCCAGTCCCCCTGCTGCTCCCAGATCAGACACAGACCTGTGAGTGCACAGCCCTGCACCCGGGATGCAGTGACCCATCCCTGCAGGGCTATCGGGATAAACCCTGGGTAGAAGGGGCAGCGCCCGCACGCCCCATCCCACCCAGCCAGCCTTGCCCTTGAACATGATCTGCCCACTGGGAATCTGACCGCTCATCAGCCTGATCCTGCTCAGGGTGGCCCCACCCCGCATGACCCCTCTTTACACACCACACGGACGCACGCACACCCACAGACACACACGCACGCACACGCACACTCACACACAGACACACACACACGGAGGGGGGCCTGGGGCTGCACAGGTCAGATCAGAGCGTGTGGGGCTGGGTGGCAGGCTCTGGGCCTCCTGGTGTCACCTTTCTGTCCTTCCGGCCAAATGGCCAGAGGCGGTGGGGAGCCCTGATCGGACATCCCCAGCGGGGGACAGCGTTTGCAGGGCGCTCTTTCTTCAGCCTACAGCGTCCAGATTTGGGGAAGCAGCACCTGAACATGCTTCTTGTTGGAGGGTCTCCAAAGAAATGAGCTGGGCAGGGGGCTGTCTCTGGAATGTGGGTGCCTTGTTACCTGGGTTCCAAATTCTGTTGGACTCTGTTGTCAGGGAAGTGAGGTCACCACTGCCTGGAGTCCCCTTGCCCAACTTCCTCCTCACACAAGACCCCCACCCCCAAGGGCCCCCTCCCCCAGCTGCACAATGCTCCCCCTCCCCCCATGCCCCATCCAGACAGTGACTCCCTCACAGACCTCCCACAGACTTCCCAAGCCCTGGGTGCAGCCGGTGTCCCCGCTGTGAGGACACAGAGCTGGCTTCAGACTGGGCTCCTGTGCGTGCCCAGGGCTGTGACCCTGGACAGACCCTCTGCCTTTCAGGGCCTCCCCAGGCTCCCCATCTGCACAGTGGGGTGTTCTGGCTTCTACTCCTAGGGACGCCATCAGTGTTAGGACCTCTACAGACATTCCGGACCTGCTATCACAGGAGGCTGGGGGCACACTTAGCAATGCAAGGATGAGCCAGGTGCTGGGCGGGACATGGAGCACAGCTCAGAGGGCCCTGGGTCTGCTCTGGGGTCTGGGCAAAGCCACCCCCTTCTTGCCTGTTCCCAGCCCCTGTGGGAAGGTTGTAATGAACTGATTCTGACCTTGTCCTCTCACAACACAGACTTCCAGGGGCTTCTATTAGGGTTAGGCTCAGGTCCCAGGGACTCATCTGTGCCCATGTGCTGAGCAGTCCCCACAGTGGCTCCCAGCATCCCCAAATCCTGGTCACAGATCCCTATGGAATCCCCTCCCCTCCAGGTTGCATGGCCTGTCAGGAAGAGAATGGGGCGAAATGCTGGGATGTCATTTCCAAGCTGATAGAGGAAAGTCTGTGACTTCTTCTGGTTCCCTCTGTCGTGTGTTCATTCTCCGTCTCCTTATCTGTTTCTGTCTCTGTCTCTGTGTCTCTCACAGGAGCAGGATCTGTGGACTCCAGGGGTAATGTGAGAAACCTCAGAAGCCTCTCTTGTCCGTGTTTCCCTCTTCTGTCCCGGTGCTCCATTCCTTCCTAAGGCCTTGTCACCCGGACCAGAGCAGTGAATCTGGAACCTCTTCCAAATGGAGACCCGGAGGCTGAAACAAGGAAGGTCTTGGCCTTGGTCCCCAGACTAGTGGTCGGTGCTCTGCCACGTTCTGCATACCCAGGTCCTCAGCCCCCCAAGCCCCCAGTCTGTCCCCTGCTCAGAACGACCTCGAGGGAGTACAAAGCATTTTCCCAGGACTGGGAGCACAGGGGGTCGGGGATGGAGATCCAAGGCCAACAGGCTCTTCCACGAGCCTGTGCGACCCTAGGGACACTGCATCTCTACAGCCCAAGTGACAGAAGAGTAAGCTGAGGCCTTTGTGCTGTAGCCCCTCTGGACTTGGGGGTGGGTATCTCTTCCTGCTTCCAAGTGCCCAGGCTGGTGATGGACACCGGAACCCAGACCCTGTCCTCTCCCAGTGCCCTGGCAACCCTTCTGGGCCCCTTGGGGACCCGTGACCCTCAGCCTGGCCTGTCTCCCCTCCCCATGCTATGGATCTGGTTCCTTGCCAGGAGTCCTGATGCCCTGCCCCATGGCCCAGCTGTCTCCAACCTCTTCATTCTTTCTCCCTTGTGACCCGTCCCGCTCCCAGGGTGTCCTCCCCTTCTGAGCCCCAACTGGGCAGTCAGAGTGGTGTGTGTGTGTGTGGGGGGGGTGTGCAGGTGCACGTGCCTCTACGTGCCTGGGGATGCCAAGGTCATGTCCCCACATGGGACGGGCTCGTAGCTCTTCCCGAGGATCTGAGGGGCTCTCACCCCCAAAGCAAACCTCATGGGAGGGTTGGGACTGGCCTAGGACTGGAGAGCAGCTCCTTGGACTCTGCACCCCTCAGTTGTCCTGGGCCAGTCCCTGCCTCTCTTGACCCAGGTTCCCAACTGTCCCTGAGGGTCGGACATGGAAAGGCTTGAACGTGGCTGCTCCTCCAGGGGTAGGTGGGGGACAGGTGCACCAGGCACGCAGGCCTCCCCACCGAGAGGGCCAGCCAGGTGTGTCATGGCCAGGTGTGCACAGACGACCTGCCCACAGCTCCTGGACCATGACCCAGCCCTGCGGCATATGTGCACGAGACCCATGGCTCCGCACCTGACCGGTCCCCCGCGTTCCCTCACCACCTCGGAGACAAGGGCTCTTCTTCGTCCTAGGGCCCGTCATCCTTCGGACAACGAGAGCAGAGGGATCCGTATGTAGAGGAGGCCGGCAGGGCGTCCCACGGAACGTCGTGTGCCCATCTCTGCTTTGTCGTCTAGGCTTAGTGGCGTACCCCCACCTGGAAAGAGGCCCGCGGGGCAGGGACATTTGTCTGCCCTGTTCCCTGAATTATGGAAAATGTCTAGAAGGAGCTTCCTGTCCATGTGTGGAGTCGATGAAGCCCAGCAAGCACCTTTCAGATGTCTGAGTGGCTCTGGGGACCCTCTGCCAGCCCCCAGGTATCCCTGCTCTGGCTCCACCCAGGATGGGAGCCCCAGATGGAATCTGAAACCTCCTCACAGCCAGGAATGTGGCTTTGCCCGGGACACAGGACACCGAGGCTTGGGGCAGAGAGCTCCTTCACGGTGGAGAAGAACTGCCTCAGCTCCATGCCACCCTTCCCGTGGGCCGGCGACAGGGTCAGGGAGCGGTACCAACAGGCCCGACAGCAACCCCGTGTGTGGGGCCTGGCCTCGTGGCACGCAGGGTCCCCAGGAGACACCTGAGGTTCGGAGAGGGGACGTGCCAGGCCCGAGACACACAGCCCGCAGGTGAGGGGGAGCCTCCGGGCGGGACGGGGGGCCCTGCTCACCTTGGTGAGCAGCAGGTGTGGGAAGGGCTGGGGAGGCGTTCCTCTGGGAGGTGCTCCAGGAGAGGGGCCACAGGAGAGGGCCTGGCCCGGCTCCACCAGCTTCCTCAGGCTGTCAGCACGGACCGCCCACAGCCTCTTGCTCGCCCCCTGCGGCAGGGCCCACTCAGGTTCACGGTGGGGCTGATCTGTGGATAAAGGAGGGACAATTCACAACACACAAACTGCAAAACTATTCCTGTCCGTGTCCCGAAGTGCAACAGAATATCCAAATTGGTTCGGATCATCTTCCACGTATGTGAATGGTGATTTTGTACCTGGCCAAGGCTGGGGCTGGACCGGGTGTGTGTGTCTGTGTGTGAAGGACCAGGTGTGTGTGTGTGTGTTTGAAGGACTGTGTGTGTGTGTGTGTTTGGCGTGTGTGTCTGTGTGTGTGTGTCTGTGAAGGGAGCAGTCCAGACTCCTTGGGTTGAGATCATGGCCACGTAAGGGGCACAGCCGTCGTGGCACCCCGGGTCGTCAGTGTCCCGGATGGCGTCGGGGCAGGAGACCCTCCCGGCCCTCTCCGAGCCCGGTCCTGGAGCGCCCTCGTCCCCACACTCCCCGTGAGCCCGCATCAGCCCTTACCGACTGCCTGGTGCACAGGCCCCACGCTGGGGACCCGTCGAGTGAGGCTCCTGTTGACCAGCTTGTCCCCAATTTCTTCCATGGGGCTCTGCGAAGACAGTGAGCGGCGCCCGGCCCGGAGGCATCACAGCCCTGCCCGGCCGTCCTCACCGTCCTCCTGCCCAGCCCCACTGCTGCCCCCAGATCAGACACAGCCCCGTGCGGGCACAGCCCTGCGCCCGGGGTGCAGTGACATGTATCGACAGGGCTCCGGATCAACCCTGGGGAGAAGGAGGCCGCCCCAGCACAGCCCGTCCCACCTAGCCAGCCTTGACCCGGGGTGTCAAAATGATCCACTCACCAGGCATCTGGCCCCTCCTCACCCTGCTCCTGCTCAGGGTGGGCTACCCTGCCTGAGACCTCTGCACACACACACACACACACACAGAGGGGCGCTGGGCTGCACGGTCGAATCACAGTGGTGTCTGGCTGGCCTATCTGGCTCTGGGCCTCCCTGTGTTCCCTTTGGACCCCTCCAGGCAAATGGCCACAGGTGTCAGGGGTGGGACCTGACCCCAGGTCTGCAGTGTAGGCAATGGCTCTCACTGTCGGCTTTGTTGAGACCACATCCTGGGGACATCGGGATACAGCAGGATTGCAGCATCTCCAGCCAAGTGAACTGAGTAGGAAGGGGGCTGTCTCTAGAATGTGGGTGCCTGTGACAGCCCTTGGGCATCTTGGGGACGCCCTGGCCATCAGCCTGGCATGTCTCCCCCGAGCCCCATGCTACGGCCCCGGGCATGTTCCCAGGAGACAATGCCCACAGCCCACGGCCCAGCTGCCTCCAACCTCCTCCTTCTTTCCCCCTTGTCTCCTCCAGGGTCCACGCCCCCTTGGACGCCCCTGGGGAGTTTGTGTGTGTGTGTGTTTGTGTGCGTGCGCGCGCGCACGCACAGAGCCTTGGGTGTACGTGTACCCACGCGAGGGTGACCAGGGGAAAGGGCCCCACATGGAATTGTGGGCAGGGGTCCCCCGGATCTTAGGGGCCCTCGTTCCCAAAGGAAACTCCCTGCGAGGTGAAGCTTGGCCTCGGAAGCTGGACCCCTCCCTGTTCCTCTAGCCTCTGCTCAGCTGGTGGGTCCCAGGCCAGTCCATGCCTCTCCTGCCCTCAGTTTGTCGACTGTCCCATGAGGGCTTGGAGGAGGAACTTCATTAGCGTGGCTCGGCGTGGCCAGTCGGCTCCCACCTTTTGGGTGGACGTGGCGCAGGTGCACTCCGGTTGGGCGGGGCCCTCGCACCAACGGTGCGTCGGAGGCAGGTGGATCCTGCACAGGCGCACACGGCCCAGCAGACGGCGCCTGCGCGGGACCCCACCTGCCAGCAGGCCTGCGCACCCCCGAGGGGCTGGCTGTGGCCTTGGTCCTCCGTGTCCCGATCTCCACTGCCTGCTCAGTGACCCTCACGTCCTCTTAGGCCGGGGGCGAGCCCCAGTCCCGCCAGGCAGGGCCGCTGGACTGAGTGGACATGGAGACCTGGGGACTAGAGAGAAATGAAATATACCCCCACTGCTGTCCTGGTCCCCACGTTCCACTTCAGTGTTCATCTCAGTGCATGGCGGGGGTGTCAGGGGAGGGTGATGCGGACACGTGTGGCAGGGAGGAGGTCAGGCCGCCTTTTCCTCCTCTACATCCCCTCCCCCTGTCTTCCTGGCAGCAGCCCCTCTCCCCCAAATCCAGCACTCAAGCACCTTCATCTCCCTGCTTTACACCCCAACCCATCCTCCCGAGGTGGGAGTCACTGACCCCATCTCCAAAGTAGAAAACTGAGGTCCCAGGAGTTCCCACAGGAGCTTGCCAGTCACAGGGCTGTGACAGGGCCCTGCTGTGGGTTTGAACCCAGCTCAATCTGACCCAAAGCCTGAGCTTACAGAGGAGCCGGAGGAAGGAGCCTTTGAGCCCAGGCTTGGAGGTGTGGCCATCCTGGATGGGGGTCATAGGGAGGGACAGCAGGGTTTCTGAGGGGCAAATTCTTGCCAGGCTCCCTGGATGACGAAGGCCCTACAGAGGCTGGAGTGGGCTGAGGGGTGTACACTGGAGAGCATGTCTAGACCAGATCACGCAGGGCTCTCTGGATATTGGGCAAGGAGTCAGGGGACACTGCGGGTTCGGGGGTTCAGGGGACACAATCTGGGCAGTCTTACCAGAGCCACAGCATCGTAGATTTAGAAGGAGCTTGGTGGGCATGTTATTGTCCCCACCCAAGCATGGGGATCACCAAGCAAGCACCAGCTGGAGGTGAGGAGGCTGCCGCAGTTTCCTCCTGTGTAGAGTGGGGGCCGTGGTGGTCGTCTGCGTCCTTCCAGGCCTGGGCATGCTGCCTGGAAGTTCCAGAGGTGGCTTCGTCAGAGTAGCTAGCTGTTCCACTGAGGTCAGTACTCAGAGACATCTGAGTCAGGAGACCAAAGGGACGCCCCACGTGCCCAGTTCAGCAGGATGCTCTTGGACATGGTGCCGATATTCATGTCCAGGCTGATGGGGTTGAGGCAGCAGCGCCCACCTGCTGCATGGAGAGCGGCAGCGAGGAGCCGTGGTTGCAGACCCCGAGACACGGCGCTCGTGTGAGTCCGAGGCTGCCACAGATGTGATGGAGGCTGAGGAGGGGGAGGTGCTGACAGAGGCTGAGATGATGCCTGAGGTCTCCAGCGACGACTGGGAGGTCAACTCCGGAACTTGAGGAACAGCAAGGCCAGCAGAAACACCAGACTGTGTAAGGCAACCCCGGTCAGCATCTAGCCCAGAAGCTTCTAGAGACTGAGCCTTCTTGGCCCCTTGTGGCTGTGGAGTGGGGACCCAGGCTCCAGGAAGGGATGTCTGTTAGGGAGAAAGGGTGGGACAGTCACCTCCTTTTCCTGGCCATCAGGGATCCTGGGACAAAACCCACACGAATGTCGTCCACATCTCCATTGGGCTGGAGGAGCATGCAGAGTGGGTAGGCGATGTCCCTGCTGCGCAGGTAGGGGCTGCATCTGAGCTGGTCCCAGGACTTGGAGTGAGCGCCCCTTTTGGTCTTGGGTGTTGTGTTGGGGGTTCGGTGGCAGAATTGAAGGGCTGACTTTGCATTGATCCGACACCCTGGGTGAATGGGTGCTCTAGGGTGTCCATGGACACAGGTGGCTGTGACCCACACATGGGAAGGTGTGAAGGAAGCACACAGAAGACAGTGCCCTGAGCTGTGCAGGTTTTCTGCTCATGGGCAGTGCTCCTTGGCAAAATTCAGCTAGTCTGCTTGTTCCTAGAGCACAGAAGGCCCCTCAGGTCGTGAGTGGTTCATGGGAAGTCAGGTCAGTCTGTTGCTGGGCATCATGCCTGGCAGGAGGAGAGCTTCAGCCTGAAATGACGGTCTGGGGGTGACGTGGAATGCCAGGTGAGGTAGAAATTGCCCAGGTAGCCTGATCCACTCCAGTCTGTATTGCTTCTCTACCCAACAACCCAGACCTAGACAATGGCCCTCTGGCTGGCTGGCATCTGGAACAGTTCGAAGCTTCCTCTGGTTCAGTCGAAGGAGAAGATCAAAGTTAGTAGAGCAAAGGAAACTAGGAAGATTAGGGCAGAGATACATGGAAGAGAAGAGCACGTGAGAAAAATCAGTGAAAACAACAGTTCTTTCTTTTGCAGATTTACCAAAATTGACAAAGAGACAAAAATGGAACCACTTTATACCAACCAATTGGCTCCCTGAGATGAAGCAGATCATTCTGAGAAGCACACAAACTACCAAAGTGACTCCAGAAGAAATGGAAACCCTGAGCAGACCTATAATAAGTAAATAGACTGAAGCAGTCATGAGAACTTCCCAAGAATGAAAAGTCCAGAACCTGATGCTTTCCCTGGTGATTTGTCCCACACGTTTAAAGAACACATGATACCAATCCTTCTGAAAGTCTGAAAAAAGTACAAGAGGAGAGACCACTTCCCACGTCATCCTAGAATGCCAGCATTGTCCCGATTCCAAAGAATGACAGAGACCTTACAAGAAAAGACAGTTGTAGGCCAAAATCCATTATGAAGAGCGAGGCAAAAATCCTCAACAGAATTCTAGCAGACAGAATCTAGCAGCACATTGACAGGACTCTACATCATGACCAAGTGTGATTTACACCGGGAATGCAAAGGCTGGTCAACGTAGCTAATCAGTGTCCTAGACCACATCCAGAAGAAACATGATCATGTCAATTGTTGTAGGATAAGCTTTGACAAAATCCAAACCTTTCATAACAAGTATTTTCAATAAAATAGAAATAGAAGATTCAATTGTGATAAAGGAGAGGAGCCTGGGTGGCTCAGTGGGTTGAGTGTCTAACTCTTGGTTTGCGCTCAGGTCATGATCTCAAGAGTCTTCAGATTGAGCTCCAGGGAGGGCTCTGCACTCAGTCGGGAGTCTGCTTGGAGATTCTCTCCCTCTGCCCCTCCCCACTCTTGGGCTTGCATGCTCTCAAATAAATACATAAATAAATACATAAATAATTCTTTAAAAATTATGATAAAGGATATTTATGAAAAATAACTCATATGTATATCATTCTCTGTGGTGAAAGACTGAGAGTTTTCTCCTTAAAATCCCCAAAAAGTGAAGGATGCCCATGTCCACCACTTCATTTCAATATTGTCATGGGAGTTTGGTCAGAGAAATTATATAAGATAAGTTACTAAAAGCTCACAAATGGAAAGGAAGAAGAAAAAGTTTATTTATATACGACATGATCTTCTATGCAAATAATCCTAAGAATTTGAAAAACTCTGTACGATATTATAATATTTCCCGAAAAGTATGAGCAGAGAAGACCAACACATGTGGATCAATGGAATACTGCTGAGAATCAAGGAATACATACATGTACAGTCAGTTGTTTTCGAACACAGAGACCAAGATCATTCAATGAGGCAAAAACAGTGTCTCCAACAAACGGTGTTGAGAAACCGGATATCCACATACAAAGGAGTGAAGTCAGAGCATTCCCTTCCACCCTATAAAAAATGAACTCCACATGGATCCAATGATGAACTTTAAGAGCGAAAATTCTTAACACTCAGAAGGAAACTAAGAGCACCTAGGGGCAGATCTTCCTTCCCTTGGATTTGGCAATATGGTGTCTCTTGTATGGCACCTGAAGCCCAAGCAACAACAGAGAAAACAGAGACACTGGACTTCAACGTTGCTAAAAACTTTTGTGAACGAAAGGGTCATCTCAAGAGAATGTAAAGAAACCCAAAGAATGGTAGGAAATATTTGCAAATCTCATACGAGTCTGGCATCTAGAATGTGTACAAACCTCCTCCAACTTAAGAACCTAAACAACCCCACTGAAAATAATATTTTCTCCAAAGAAAAATAATTTCTCCAAAGAAGATAGTCAGACGACCCAGTGAGCACATGGGGCGATTTTCCTCATGAGATCGTAGGAAATGCAAGCCAACACCACAGTGACATGCCTTCCCCCACCCAGGAGGAGGGGCTCTAGTGAATAAGCAGAAATAACAAGGGTCGGAGAGGATCTGGGGAAACAGAACCCTCCTCCATTGCTGGGGGAGATGTAATATGGCGGAGCCACTGTGGCAAAGGGTGTGGCACGTCATCCACACGTTGAGCATACTGTTCTCATTTGGCCGAACTCCACTCATTATCTAAACAGAAGAATGGAATACAGGCCCTCTAACAACAGCCTGCACGTAAGTGTTCGTAGCAGCACTCTGGACAATAACCGAAAGATGAAAACAACCCACAGGTGCACCCACACTTGAATGGACAAACACAACGTGGTCTGTTCATACAATGGGATTCATTCAGCCACGCCAGGAATGAAGTACTGATACACGCTATCACGTGGGTGAACTTCGAAAACATCCTACTCAGTGGAAGAAACTAGACCCCAAATACCACATACGGTATGATCCCACGTGTATGAAAAATTCGTCCCAGGTAAATGACAGGTGCCAGATCAGTGGTTGCCTGGGAGCAGGGGGATGGGGAATGGCCAGTGACTGCCTGCTCAGAGGGTGCGGGGTTTCCCTCCAGGGCATTAAATGTTCTGGGACTAGATAGGGTGATGGTGCCAGCACGGGAAATGGAGTTAATAACAGTGGTTTGCACACTTTGAAATGTTTAAAAAGATAAAGTTTATTTTATCTTAAGCTACAAATATACCTGGACACATGAAAAGAAACCAAAGCCAAAAGAGAAGAAAAGGAATGCGTTCGCTGGTGAGGACAGGTGGACTCTGGTGCTGGAACTGGCCCTGGTTGGAGCTCATCAGCTGCTCCGGGAGGTGGGGCCGGAGCTGGCTGTAGCTGGTGCTGGATTGGGTCTTGCTCCCACTGGCCCTAGCTCTGCAGCGGGAGCCAGCGCTGGCTCCAGTTCGGAGGTGCCACCGGAGCTGACTGTGGAGCCGGTCCAGCTCAGAGTCTTGCCTTGGCTCTAGCTCTGCAGTCGGTGATGGAGCCGTAGGTCCAGGGGCTTCCTCCCACTGGGGCGCACGTGGCTCCAGCTCCCGAGCTCCTGGCGAAGGCCCCGCAGCAGGACATGGAAATGCCTCGGGCTCTGCAGCGGGCTTTGGGTCTGTAGCTGCTTCTGCAGCCGCGTCGACTCTGCAGCGGTGCCCGGCCCCGGGGCGGAGGCCAGTTCTCCGTCTCGAGATGGTGCCGAAGCAGCAGGAGGAGAGAAGATCACCACCCTGCCAGGGTGATCACCCTGTGCTGATCCCCACAGCCCGTCCCTGTGCCTTGTCAGAGGAAACCGGCCTCCCCCAGCAGCGCTGAGCTGCCTCGAGACCTGGCTCTCGTTCTCGGGCTGCCTCTGACTCTGCCAGTGGTGCCGGATCGGGTGGGAGGAATGGTGTGGAGGTGGCTCTGCTCTGGAATTCACCCCGGAGCTGCTTTTGCCTCCGGAGGGGGACCGCGGGTCGGAGCTGGAGGGGCTCTAGTGTGCGGGCCCCTGGCTCAGGCTCTCGAGCTGCTTCCACGGCTGCCTCGAGTCAGCGCCGGGGTACGTTCTGGTGCATCAGATGGTTCGAGATCTTAGCTGCCCCACGGCTCGTGCAAGGTCTCGTGCTCGAGGTGCTCTAGCTCTGTATTGCCCACTTGCTGACCGTGGGTGAGATGCTGACCCACCGGTTAGGCTGTGAGCTCCGAGGGCAGGGAGGGGGTCTGGGGGTCCCCTCTGCGTTCCAGCGAACAGACACAGGTGTGGGTGATGCCCGCGTGGAAGAAAGCATGAACACAAGAGTCTGTGGCCCAGACCTCTCATCTGTAACAACATCCGCCGCATCACGGTGCTGCTGGGGGAATCCCACCGACTCACTAAACTTTGAAGTGCTACCACCTCCCAGGCACTGTTCTGGTGGTTGGGGACCCAGCGGTGAGGAAGTAAGGTCCCTGCTCGCGTGGGGCTGGCCGGAGCAGAGGTCCAACGAGGACTTCAGGTCCCCGGCAAGTGTCTCTGCTCAGCTGGGGGCAGCTGCCGGGAGCAGCGGGTCAGGCCCTTGTCCCCGTCTGGCAGCTCAGGACCGACCCACGTGGGGCGCGTGGTGAAGGGGATGCAGGATCCTTGGTCTGAATCCCCCCGTAGCCATTACCCCCATGTAGCCGGTCCCGTCACCGTCCCGAGTTTTGTCATCCATGAAGTGGGCAGGGGAGGAAAGCCGTTCGTGGGTTCAAGAGCCCTATCCAAGTGCGGAACCGGGTCTGGATCATCTCTGGAGGGGGATTCAGCTCCAGTACCTGCCCCAGAGCTCGAGCCGGGTCCTCCACCGATGCGTGCCGCAGCTCCCGAGACTGGGGCAGCTGCAGCTTCGGCTCTCACGCCAGCTCTGGGATCAGAGCCCGTTTTGGAGCTTGAGCAGCTCCAGCACCAGCTGGGGAACTCGCCAGCCAAGGGCCAGCACCTTCACCGTCACACCCTCGCCATCGTGCACGAGGTCAGGAGAGGGGCTGGGGGCGGGAGGGTCCCTGCTGGGCAGGTCACCCCGGGTACCTTGGTCACTCCACTCAGACCCTCCCCACCCCTCCCACAGGTCACAGCCCCAGGGATCCCCACCCCTGCTTCCCAAACAGGGCTCAAGGTGGACAAGCAGACCTGGGATGTTGGAAGTTGAGGCTTGTACCTTCAACACTGGATACGTGTTGACCCAGAAACTCCACTTTATGGATTCTGTTGCAAATAGAGGTTGATGGACACGGTGTTCCCTTCAACAGGGTGGGAGTGAGCTGCCCACGCTAGGTGATGGGTGCACCTCTGGCCTGGGATGGGTGCTGCTCACTGTTCTCCCAGACAGGGGTGCCCGTCACCCTTCTCTCCCAGGGACCTCCGTTTCCTCACGTTCTCGCCAGGGCTGCTGGTCCCCAGACCAGACACCTGCCAGTCTGAGGGTGACCAGTGCTGCCTCCATAGGGTTTCCTTTGCCAGAGTCTTTCCCCGGGAGCTCCTGCATCTCTGACTGCCCCCATGCCTGTCCCCCTCCCCTTGGACTTGCCTGCATTTCGTCTCTGTCCCTGTGGAACCCAGTGACTTGGAGCATGGTTTGGACCAGAGGCATGGGAAACCTTTCTGTGGCCTTGGGTTGTGAGCAATGCTTTGGCCCTTTGGGGTGTGTCTTCCAGCTTTCTGCATTTCCCTGGTTTCTCTGTGGGTCACAGGAGGAACCAGCCCTTTCCTGTCTGGGGTCAGGCTGAGGTGTCCCAGCAGGAACAGGGGTCTCCGCCCCAAGATTGTGTCCAGATTTACCAAAAGGGACTCTGGTTACATCTCATCTGTTATCCATCGAAGATTTCAACATCCAATAAGGGAAATTCTATGTTAAGTCAACCCAGAAAAGAAGGAGTCCTCTTTGAAAATAGGGGGGCAGACACAAAGGCCCATCCTGTGTGATTCCACGTACAGGAAACATCCAGAACAGATAAAGGAACAGAGAGAGAAAGCAGCTTAGGGGTTTCCAGGGAGGCCTTCTGGTTCGGGGACTCCTTTGGGGAAGCAGATATTCCACAGCCATGTTCTGTGGTGTGGTGGCCCAGCGTTGGGAATGTACTTGATGCTCAGGACTTGTTCAACTGAAAACAATTAATTTTATTTAAAATAAATAATAAACAGCATATAGGACATGGAAAGAGAATAGAACAGTTAATACGAACCAGAGAGAAAGAACATAGGGGGAGGGGATGAAACAATCTGGCGGGGCATCTGGGTCAGGTGATGGAGCTAAGGGTAATGGTACAAGGAGCTCTCCCCGTGAGGATTTGGGCTCTGGATGTGGTTCTGGGAGCCCTGCAGGAGCAGGAGGAGGGGCAGGGCCAGATGCAAGAGCAGGGCCAGGGGCAGGATCCACGGTAAGAACTGGGTCAGGGGCAAGTACAGGAGCACAGGCAGGGCCAGGGGAAGGGGCAGTGGCCCTGGAAAGCAGGGGAAGGGGCATCGGCTCTGGCAGGGGCAGGGGCAGGAACAGGGACACCGGCAGGGGAAGGGGCATTGGCTCTGGCAGGGGCAGGAACAGGGACGCAGGCAGGGGAAGGGGCATCGCCTCTGGCAGGGGCCAGAACAGGGACAGTGGCAGGGAAGGGGCATCGGCTGTGGCAGGGGCAGGGGCAGGGGCAGGAACAGGGACACAGGCAGGGGAAGGGGCATCGGCTCTGGCAGGGGTAGGGGCAGGGATGCAGGCAGGGGAAGGGGCATCGGCTCTGGCAGGGGCAGGAACAGGGACACTGGCAGGGGAAGGGGCATCCGCTCTGGCAGGGGCAGGGGCAGGAACAGGGACGCAGGCAGGGGAAGGGTCATTGGCTCTGGCAGGGATGTGGGCAGGAACAGGGACGCAGGCAGGGGAATGGGCATCAGATCTGGCAGGGGCAGGGGCAGGAACAGGGACACTGGCAGGGGAAGGGGCATCAGCTCTGGCAGGGGCAGTGGCAGGAACAGGGACGCAGGCAGGGGAAGGGGCATCGGCTCTGGCAGGGGCAGGAACAGGGACACTGGCAGGGGAAGGGGCATCAGCTCTGGCAGGGGCAGGGGCAGGAACAGGGACGCAGGCAGGGGAAGGGGCATCGGCTCTGGCAGGGGCAGGAACAGGGACACCGGCAGGGGAAGGGGCATCGGCTCTGGCAGGGGCAGGAACAGGGACACTGGCAGGGGAAGGGACATCGGCTCTGGCAGGGGCAGGGGCAGGAACTGGGACGCAGGCAGGGGAAGGGGCATCGGCTCTGGCAGGGGCAGGAACAGGGATACTGGCAGGGGAAGGGGCATCAGCTCTGGCAGGGGCAGGGGCAGGAACAGGGACACAGGCAGGGGAACGGGTATCAGCTCTGGCAGGGGCAGGGGCAGGAACAGGGACGCAGGCAGGCGAAGGGGCATCGGTTCCTGCAGGGCCCGGATCAGGGACATAAGCAGATGAAGGGACAGGTGCAGGGGCAGGGGGTGGGTCAGGGGCAGGAATGGGCGCACATGAAGGGGCAGGGAAACGGGTAGGGAAAGGGGAAGGAGCTGGGTCAGAGGCAAGAATAGGAGCAGAGGGAGGCGCTGGGGAAGGGACAGTTGCAGGGGCAGAAGCCGAGTCAAGGGCAAGAACAGGAATACAGGCAGGGGCAGGAGAAGGGGCAAGATCCAGGGCAGGAGCTGGGTCGGGGGCAGGAGCAGGGCTACAGTTCGGGGCAGGCGCAGGGGCGGCGGCTCTGGCAGGCATAGGGGCAGGCACAGGGGCAGGCTCTCCGGAGGCAGGTTCTCCAGCAGGCCCTTCCTGGACCCCGTCAGGCTCTCCGTGGGCGGGTGCTGGGTCACCTGTCGGCTCCTGGTCTCCTGCTGAAGTCGCAGCCACCACCCCTCCGTCCAGAGCTGCCAATGGAGGTGGAACCGGCTCTAGCTCCTCAGGTGGTGGAGCAGCTGTGAGAGGAGAAAAGCTCAGCCCGAGCCTGCTCTCCGTGGAGACAGAACCCAGCCCAGAGCCTCCCAGAGAAGCCGCAGCCAGGAAGGAGCCCTCCCTGGGGTGTCTCCCCGACTGCAGTCCACCCGCTGGATGCTCTGCGCCCAGTTTTTGCTCCAGGCCCCACACCAGGCTCTGGGGGCTCCTCCCTGTGGGGCCAGCCCCCACCCTTCCGCACACACCCACGGGCACCCAGCCCCGGGCTTCTCAGCCTCAGGCTCGGCCTCCGTGGGCTCCGGCTCCTGGAGCACAATGCAGTCAATGACCACCAGGGACAGTGGTCTGGGTGGTGTCGGAGGCCTCTCCCCGCCATCCCCAGCACCTGCTCCAGGGGAGTCCTGTGGGGTCACGCTCCAGATCCCGGACATGGAGTCGGTGTCCGCCAGCCTCGTGCCGATCTCATCGGAGGTCTGCAAAGACAGGGACGGGTAGCCGGCCCGGAGGCATCCCAGTCCTGCCCGGCCAACCTCCCTGTCCCCTGCCCAGTCGCCCTGCTGCTCCCAGATCAGACACACACCTGTGGGTGCACAGCCCTGCACGCGGGACAATGACCGATCCCTGCAGGGCGATCGAGAGAAACCCTGGGCAGAAGCTCACAGCCCCCCACAGCCCGTCCCACCCAGCCAGCCTTGACCTTGAACATGACCTGCCCACGGGTTATCTGACCCCTCATCAGCCTGCTCTTGAATGGCGTTGGCCCACCCCACATGACCCCTCTTCACACACACACAGACACACACACACGGAGGGGAGGGGACCTGGGGCGGCACAGGTGGATTAGACCCTGTGGGGCTGGGTGGCCGGCACTGGGCCTCCTCGTGTCACCTTTCGGGCCTTCCGGCCAAACGGCCAGAGGCTGTGGGGAGCCCTGATCGGACATCCCCAGCGGGGGCCAGCGTTTGCAGGGCGGGCTTTCTTCAGCCTGCAGCATCCAGACTTAGGGAGGCAACAAGCCCACATGTTCATGGTTGGATGATCTCCAACGAAATGAGCTGGGCAAGGGGCTGTCTCTGGAATGTGGGTGCCTTGTTACCTGGGTTCCAAATTCTGTTGGACTCTGTTGTCAGGGAAGTGAGGTCACCACTGCCTGGGGTCCCCTTACCCAACTTCCTCCTCACACAAGACCCCCGCCCCCGAGGGTCCCCTCCCCCGGCTGTTCAATGCTCCCCCTCCCACCATGCCCCATCCATACAGTGACTCCCTCACAGACCCCCCACAGCCTTCCCAAGGCCTGGGAGCAGCCGGTGTTCCCGCTGTGAGGACACAGAGCTGGCTTCAGACTGGGATCCTGTGCATGCCCAGGGCTGTGACCCTGGACAGACCCTGTGCCTCTCAGGGCCTCCCCAGGCTCCCCATCTGCACAGTGGGGTGTTCTGGCTTCTACTCCTAGGGATGCCATCAGGGGTAGGACCTCTATATACATTCCGGACCCTGTCCTCTCCCAGTGCCCTGGCAACCCTTCGGGGCCCCTTGGGGACCCCTGACCCTCAGCCTGGCCTGTCTCCCCTCCCCATGCTATGGATCTGGGTCCTTGCCAGGAGTCCTGATGCCCTGGCCCATGGCCCAGGTGTGTGCAACCTGTTTCTTCTTTCCCTCTTGTCAACCACCTCGCTCCCAGGGTGTCCTCCCCTTCTGAACCCCAGCTGGGCAGTCAGAGTGGTGTGTGTGTGGGTGTGGGTGTGTGTGTGGGGGTGGGTGTGCAGGTGCACATGCGTCTACGTGCCTGAGGATGCCAAGGTCATGTGCCCACATGGGACGGGGTGGGTAGCTATTCCCGTGGATCTGAGGGGCTGTCACCCCCAAAGCAAACCTCATGGGAGGGTTGGGACAGGCCTAGGACTGGAGAGCAGCTCCTTGGGCTCTGCACCCCTCAGTTGTCCTGGGCCAGTCCCTGCCTCTCTTGACCCAGGTTCCCAACTGTCCCTGAGGGTCGGACATGGAAAGGCTTGAACGTGGCTGCTCCTCCAGGGGTAGGTGGGGGACAGGTGCACCAGGCACGCAGGCCTCCCCACCGAGAGGGCCAGCCAGGTGTGTCATGGCCAGGTGTGCACAGACGACCTGCCCACAGCTCCTGGACCATGACCCAGCCCTGCGGCATATGTGCACGAGACCCATGGCTCCGCACCTGACCGGTCCCCCGCGTTCCCTCACCACCTCGGAGACAAGGGCTCTTCTTCGTCCTAGGGCCCGTCATCCTTCGGACAATGAGAGCAGAGGGATCTGTATGTAGAGGAGGCCGGCAGGGTGTCCCACGGCACGTCGTGTGCCCATCTCTGCTTTGTCGTCTAGGCTTAGCGGCGTACCCCCACCTAGAAAGAGGCCCGCGGGGCAGGGACATTTGTGTGCCCTGTTCCCTGAATTATGGAAAATGTCTAGAAGGGGCTTCCTGTCCATTTGTGGAGTCGATGAAGCCCAGCCAGCACCTTTCAGATGTCTGAGTGGCTCTGGGGCCCCTCTGCCAGCCCCCAGGTATCCCTGCTCTGGCTCCACCCAGGATGGGAGCCCCAGATGGAATCTGAAACCTCCTCACAGCCAGGAATGCGGCTTTGCCCCGGACACAGGACAGCGAGGCTTGGGGCCGAGAGCTCCTTCACGGTGGAGAGGAACTGCCTCAGCCCCAGGCCACCCTCCCCGTGGGCCGGCCAAAGGGTCGGGGAGCGGTCCCAACAGGCCCGACGGCAACCCCATGTGTGGGGCCTGGCCTCGTGGCACGCAGGGTCCCCAGGAGACACCTGAGGTTCGGAGAGGGGACGTGCCAGGCCCGAGACACACAGCCCGCAGGTGAGGGGGAGCCTCCGGGCGGGACGGGGGGCCCTGCTCACCTTTGTGAGCAGCAGGTGTGGGAAGGGCTGGGGAGGCGTTCCTCTGGGAGGTGCTCCGGGACAGGGGCCACAGGAGAGGGCCTGGCCCGGCTCCACCAGCTTCCTCAGGCTGTCAGCAAGGACCGCCCACAGCCTCTGGCTCACCTCCAGCGGCAGGGCCCACTCAGGTTCACGGTGGGGCTGATCTTTGGATAAAGGAGGGACAATTCCCAACACAGAAACTGCAAAACTATTCCTGTCCGTGTCCTGAAGTGCAACAGAATATCCAAATTGGTTCGGATCATCTTCCACGTATGAGAAGGGTGATTTTGTACCTGGCCAAGGCTGGGGCTGGACCGGGTGTGTGTGTCTGTGTGTGAAGGACCAGGTGTGTGTGTGTGTGTTTGAAGGACTGGGTGTGTGTGTGTATTTGGCGTGTGTGTCTGTGTGTGTGTGTGTGTCTGTGAAGGGAGCAGCCCAGACCCCTTGGGTTGAGATCATGGCCACGTAAGGGGCACAGCCGTCGTGGCACCCCGGGTCGTCAGTGTCCCGGATGGCGTCGGGGCAGGAGACCCTCCCGGCCCTCCCTGAGCCCGGTCCTGGAGGGCCCTCGTCCCCACACTCCCCCTGAGCCCGCACCAGCCCTTACCGACTGCCTGGTGCACAGGCCCCACGCTGGGGAGCTGTAGAGTGAGGCTCCTGTTTACCAGCTTGTCCCCCATTTCTTCCATGGGGCTCTGCGAAGACAGTGAGCGGCGCCCGGCCCGGAGGCATCACAGCCCTGCCAGGCCGTCCTCACCGTCCTCCTGCCCAGCCCCACTGCTGCCCCCAGATCAGACACAGCCCCGTGCGGGCACAGCCCTGCGCCCGGGGTGCAGTGACATGTATCGACAGGGCTCCGGATCAACCCTGGGGAGAAGGAGGCCGCCCCAGCACACCCCGTCCCACCTAGCCAGCCTTGACCCGGGGTGTCAAAATGATCCACCCACCAGGCATCTGGCCCCTCCTCACCCTGCTCCTGCTCAGGGTGGGCTACCCTGCCTGAGACCTCTGCACACACACACACACGCACAGAGGGGCGCTGGGCTGCACGGTCGGATCACAGCGGTGTCTGGCTGGCCTGGCTGGCTCTGGGCCTCCCTGTGTTCCCTTTGGGCCCCTCCAGGCAAATGGCCACAGGTGTCAGGGGTGGGACCTGACCCCAGGTCTGCAGTGTAGGCAACAGCTCTCACTGTCGGCTTTGCTGAGACCACATCCTGGGGACATCGGGATACAGCAGGATTGCAGCATCTCCAGCCAAGTGAACTGAGTAGGAAGGGGGCTGTCTCTAGAATGTGGGTGCCTGTGACAGCCCTTGGGCATCTTGGGGACGCCCTGGCCATCAGCCTGGCATGTCTCCCCCGAGCCCCATGCTTCGGCCCCGGGCATGTTCCCAGGAGACAATGCCCACAGCCCACGGCCCAGCTGCCTCCAACCTCCTCCTTCTTTCCCCCTTGTCCCCCGCAGGGTCCACGCCCACTTGGACGCCCCTGGGGAGTTTGTGTGTGTGTGTGTGTGAGTGTGTGTGCGTGCGCGCGCGCGCGCACGCAGAGAGCCTTGTGCGTACGTGTGCCCGTGCGAGGATGACCAGAGGAAAGGGCCCCACATGGGAGTGTGGGCAGTGGTCCCCCGGATCTTAGGGGCCCTCGTTCCCAAAGGAAACCCCCTGCGAGGTGAAGCTTGGCCTCGGATGCTGGAACCCTCTCTGTTCCTCTAGCCTCTGCTCAGCTGGTGGGTCCCAGGCCAGTCCCCGCGTCTCCTGCTCTCAGTTTGCCGACTGTCCCATGAGGGCTTGGAGGAGGAACTTCTTTAGCGTGGCTCGGCGTGGCCGGTCGGCTCCCACCTTTTGGGTGGACGTGGCGCAGGTGCACTCTGGGTGGGCGGGGCCCTCCCACCAACGGTGGGTCGGAGGCAGGTGGATCCTGCGCAGGCGCACACGGCCCAGCAGACGGCGCCTCCGCGGGACCCCACCTGCCAACAGGCCTGCGCAACCCCGAGGGGCTGGCTGTGGCCTTGGTCCTCTGTGTCCCAATCTCCACTGCCTGCTCAGTGACCCTCACGTCCTCTTAGGCCGGGGGCCAGCCCCAGTCCCGCCAGGCAGGGCCGCTGGACTGAGTGGACATGGAGACCTGGGGACTAGAGAGAAATGAAATCTACCCCCGCTGCCATCCTGGCCCCCACGTTCCACTTCAGTGTTCGTCTCAGTGCATGGCGGGGGGGTCAGGGGAGGGTGATGGGGACACGTGTGGCAGGGAGGAAGTCAGGCCGCCTTTTCCTCCTCTACATCCCCTCCCCCTGTCTTCCTGGCAGCAGCCCCTCTCCCCAAAATCCGGCACTCAAACACCTTCATCTCCCTGCTTTAAACCCCAACCCATCCTCCCGAGGTGGGAGTCACTGATCCCATCTCCAAAGTAGAAAACTGAGGTCCCAGGAGTTCCCACAGGAGCTTGCCAGTCACAGGGCTGTGACATGGCCCTGCTGTGGGTTTGAACCCAGCTCAATCTGACCTAAAGCCTGAGCTTACAGAGGAGCCGGTGGAAGGAGCCTTAGAGCCCAGCCTTGGAGGTGAGGCCATCCTGGATGGGGGTCATAGGGAGGGACGGCATGTGTTCTGAGGGGCAAATTCCTGCCGGGCTCCCTGGATGACGAAGTCCCTACAGAGGCTGGAGTGGGCTGAGGGGTGCAAACTGGGGAGCATGTCTAGACCAGATCATGCAGGGCTCTCTGGATATTGGGCAAGGAGTCAGGGGACACTGCGGGTTGGGGGGTTCAGGGGACACAATCCGGGCAGTCTTACCAGAGCCACAGCATCGTAGATTTAGAAGGAGCTTGGTGGGCATGTTATTGTCCCCACCCAAGCATGGATCACCAAGCAAGCACCAGCCGGAGGTGAGGAGGCTGCCGCAGTTTCCTCCTGTGTACAGTGGGGGCCGTGGTCGTCGTCTGCGTCCTTCCAGGCCTGGGCATTCTGCCTGGAAGGTCCAGAGGTGGCTTCGTCAGAGTAGCTAGCTGTTCCACTGAGGTCAGTACTCAGAGACGTCTGAGTCAGGAGACCAAAGGGACGCCCCATGTGCCCAGTTCAGCAGGATGCTCTTGGACATGGTGCCGATCTTCATGTCCAGGCTGATGGGGTTGAGGCAGCAGCGCCCACCTGCTGCATGGAGAGCGGCAGCGAGGAGCTGTGGTTGCAGACCCCGAGACACGGCGCTCGTGTGAGTCCGAGGCTGCCACAGATGTGATGGAGGCTGAGGAGGGGGAGGTGCTGACAGAGGCTGAGATGATGCCTGAGGTCTCCAGCGACGACTGGGAGGTCAACTCCGGAACTTGAGGAACGGCAAGGCCAGCAGAAACACCAGACTGTGTAAGGCAACCCCGGTCAGCATCTAGCCCAGAAGCTTCTAGAGACTGAGTCTTCTTGGCCCCTTGTGGCTGTGGAGTGGGGACTCAGGCTCCAGGAAGGGATGTCTGTCAGGGAGAAAGGGTGGGACAGTCACCTCCTTTTCCTGGCCATCAGGGATCCTGGGACAAAATCCACACGAATGTCGTCCATATCTACATCGGGCTGGAGGAGCATGCAGAGCGGGTAGGCGATGTCCCTGCTGCGCAGGTAGGGGCTGCATCTGACCTGGTCCCAGGACTTGGAGTGAGCACTCCTTTTGGTCTTGTGTGTTGTGTTGGGGGTGCGGTGGCAGAATTGAAGGGCTGACTTTGCATTGATCCGACACCCTGGGTGAATGGTTGCTGTAGGTGTCCATGGGCACAGGTGGCTGTGACCCACACATGGGAAGGTGTGAAGGAAGCACACAGAAGACAGTGCCCTGAGCTATGCAGGTTTTCTGCTCATGGGCAGTGCTCCTTGGCAAAATTCAGCTAGTCTGTTTGTTCCTAGAGCACAGAAGGCCCCTCAGGTCGTGAGTGGTTCATGGGAAGTCTGGTCAGTCTGTTGCTGGGCATCATGCCTGGCAGGAGGAGAGCTTCAGCCTGAAATGACGGTCTGGGGGTGACCTGGAATGCCAGGTGAGGTAGAAATTACCCATGTGGCCTGATCCACTCCAGTCTGTATTGCTTCTCTACCCAACAACCCAGACCTAGACAATGGCCCTCTGGCTGGCTGGCATCTGGAACAGTTCGAAGGTTCCTCTGGTTCAGTCGAAGGAGAAGATCAAAATTAGTAGAGCAAAGGAAACTAGGAAGATTAGGGCAGAGATACATGGAAGAGAAGAGCACGTGAGAAAAATCAGTGAAAACAACAGTTCTTTCTTTTGCAGATTTACCAAAATTGACAAAGAGACAAAAATGGAACCACTTTATACCAACCAATTGGCTCCCTGGGATGAAGCAGATCATTCTGAGAAGCACACAAACTACCAAAGTGACTCCAGAAGAAATGGAAACCCTGAGCAGACCTATAATAAGTAAATAGACTGAAGCAGTCATGAGAACTTCCCAAGAATGAAAAGTCCAGAACCTGATGCTTTCCCTGGTGATTTGTCCCACACGTTTAAAGAAGACAGAATACCAATCCTTCTGAAAGTCTGAAAAAAGTACAAGAGGAGGGAACACTTCCCACGTCACCCTAGAATGCCAGCATTGTCCCGATTCCAAAGACTGACAGAGACCTTACAAGAAAAGACAGTTGTAGGCCAAAATCCATTATGAAGAGCGAGGCAAAAATCCTCAACAGAATTCTAGCAGACAGAATCTAGCAGCACATTGACAGGACTCTACATCATGACCAAGTGTGATTTACACCGGGAATGCAAAGGCTGTTCAATGTAGCTAATCAGTGTCCTAGACCACATCCAGAAGAAACACGATCATGTCAATTGTTGTAGGATAAGCTTTGACAAAATCCAAACCTTTTCATAACAAGTGTTCTCAATAAAATAGAAATAGAAGGTTAAATTGTGATAAAGGATAGGTGCCTGGGTGGCTCAGTGGGTTGAGTGTCCGACTCTTGGTTTGGGCTCAGGTCATGATCTCAAGAGTCTTCAGATTGAGCTCCAGGGAGGGCTCTGCACTCAGTCGGGAGTCTGCTTGGAGATTCTCTCCCTCTGCCCCTCCCCGCTCTTGGGTTTGCATGCTCTCAAATAAATAAATAAATAAATAAATAAATAAATAAATAAATATTTCTTTAAAAATTATGATAAAGGATATTTATGAAAAATAACTCATATGTATATCATTCTCTGTGGTGAAAGACTGAGAGTTTTCTCCTTAAAATCCCCAAAAGGTCAAGGATACCCATGTCCACCACTTCATTTCAATATTGTCATGGAAGTTTGGTCAGAGAAATTATACAAGATTAGTTACTAAAAGCTAACAAATGGAAAGGAAGAAGAAAATGTTTACTTATATAGGACATGATCTTCTATGCAAATAATCCTAAGAATTGGAAAAACTCTGTACAAGATTATAATATTTCCCGAAAGGTATGAGCAGAGAAGACCAACACATATGGATCAATGGGATACTGCTGAGAATCAAGGAATACATACATGTACAGTCAGTTGTTTTTGAACAAGGAGACCAAGATCATTCAATGAGGCAAAAACAGTGTCTCCAACAAACGGTGTTGAGAAACCGGATATCCACATACGAAGGAGTGAAGTCAGAGCATTCCCTTCCACCCTATAAAAAATGAACTCCACATGGATCCAAGAATGAAGAGCGAAAATTCTTAACACTCAGAAGGAAACTAAGAGCACCTAGGGGCAGATCTTCCTTCCCTTGGATTTGGCAATATGGTGTCTCTTGTATGGCACCCGAAGCCCAAGCAGCAACAGAGAAAACAGAGACACTGGACTACAACGTTGCTAAAAACTTTTGTGAACGAAAGGGTAATCTCAAGAGAATGTAAAGAAACCCAAAGAATGGTAGGAAATATTTGCAAATCTCATACGAGTCTTGCATCTAGAATGTGTACAAAACTCCTCCAACTTAAGAACCTAAACAACCCCACTGAAAATAATAGACATTTCTCCAAAGAAGATAGTCAGACGACCCAGTGAGCACATGGGGCGATTTTCATCATGAGATCGTAGGAAATGCAAGCCAACACCACAGTGACTTGCCTTCCCCCACCCAGCAGGAGGGGCTCTAGTGAATAAGCAGAAATAACAAGGGTCGGAGAGGATCTGGGGAAACAGAACCCTCCTCCATTGCTGGGGGAGATGTAATATGGCTGATCCACTGTGGCAAAGGGTGTGGCACGTCGTCCACACGTTGAGCATACTGTTCTCATTTAGCCGAACTCCACTCATTATCTAAACAGAAGAATGGAATACAGGCCCTCTAACAACAGCCTGCACGTAAGTGTTCGTAGCAGCACTCTGGACAATAACCGAAAGATGAAAACAACCCACAGGTGCACCCACACTTGAATGGACAAACACAACGTGGTATGTTCATACAATGGGATCCATTCAGCCACGCCAGGAATGAAGTAGTGATACACGCTATCACGTGGGTGAACTTCGAAAACATCCTACTCAGTGGAAGAAACTAGACCCCAAATACCACATACGGTATGATCCCACGTGTATGAAAAATTCGTCCCAGGTAAATGACAGGTGCCAGATCAGTGGTTGCCTGGGAGCAGGGGGATGGGGAATGGCCAGTGACTGCCTGCTCAGAGGGTGCGGGGTTTCTCTCCAGGGCATTAAATGTTCTGGGACTAGATAGGGTGATGGAGCCAGCACGGGAAATGGAGTTGATAACAGTGGTTTGCACACTTTGACATGTTTAAAAAGATAAAGTTTATTTTATCTTAAGCTACAAATATACCTGGAGACATGAAAAGAAACCAAAGCCAAAAGAGAAGAAAAGGAATGTGTTCGCTGGTGAGGACAGGCCGACTCTGGTGCTGGAACTGGCCCTGGTTGGAGCTCATCAGCTGCTCCGGGAGGTGGGCCCGGAGCTGGCTGTAGCTGGTGCTGGATTGGGTCTCGCTCCCACTGGCCCGAGCTCTGCAGGGGGAGCCAGCGCTGGCTCCAGGTCGGAGGTGCCGCCGGAGCTGACTGTGGAGCCGGTCCAGCTCGGA
Organism: Mirounga angustirostris; assembly: GCF_029215605.1. Classification (NCBI taxonomy): domain Eukaryota; kingdom Metazoa; phylum Chordata; class Mammalia; order Carnivora; family Phocidae; genus Mirounga; species Mirounga angustirostris. The sequence continues at coordinate 203,112,088 of NW_026991710.1, forward strand.
GTCTTGCCTTGGCTCTAGCTCTGCAGTCGGCGATGGAGCCGAAGGTCCAGGGGCTTCCTCCCACTGGGGCACACGTGGCTCCAGCTCCCGAGCTCCTGGCGAAGGCCCCGCAGCAGGACATGGAAATACCTGGAGCTCTGCAGCGGGCTTTGGGTCTGTAGCTGCTTCTGCAGCCGCGTCGACTCTGCAGCGGTGACCGGCCCCGGGGCAGCGGCCAGTTCTCCGTCTCGAGATGGTGCCGAAGCAGCAGGAGGAGAGAAGATCATCACCCTGCCAGGGGGATCACCCTGTGCTGATCCCCACAGCCCGTCCCTGTGCCTTGTCAGAGGAAACCGACCTTCCCCAGCAGCGCTGAGCTGCCTGGAGAACTGGGTCTCGTTCTCGGGCTGCCTCGCACTCTGCCAGTGGTGCCGGATCGGGTGGGAGAACTGGTGTGGAGGTGGCTCTGCTCTGGAATTCACCCCGGAGCTGCTTTTGCCTCCAGAGGGGGACCACGGGTCGGAGCTGGAGGGGCTCTAGTGTGCGGGCCCCTGGCTCAGGCTCTCGAGCTGCTTCCATGGCTGGCTCGAGTCAGCGCCGGGGCACGTTCTGGTGCATCAGATGGTTCGAGATCTTAGCTGCCCCACGGCTCGTGCAAGGTCTCGTGCTCGAGGTGCTCTAGCTCTGTATCGCCCACTTGCTGACCGTGGGTGAGATGCTGACCCACCGGTTAGGCTGGGAGCTCCGAGGGCAGGGAGGGTGTCTGGGGGTCCCCTCTGCGTTCCAGCGAACAGACACAGGTGTGGGTGATGCCCGCGTGGAAGAAAGCATGAACGCAAGAGTCTGTGGCCCAGACCTCTCATCTGTTACAACATCCACCGCATCACGGTGCTGCTGGGGGAATCCCACCGACTCACTAAACTTTGAAGTGCTACCACTTCCCAGGCACTGTTCTGGTGGTTGGGGACCCAGCGGTGAGGAAGTAAGGTCCCTGCTCGCGTGGGGCTGGCCGGAGCAGAGGTCCAACGAGGACTTCAGGTCCCCGGCAAGTGTCTCTGCTCAGCTGGGGGCAGCTGCCGGGAGCAGCGGGTCAGGCCCTTGTCCCCGTCTGGCAGCTCAGGACCGACCCGCGTGGGGCGCGTGGTGAAGGGGATGCAGGATCCTTGGTCTGAATCCCCCCGTAGCCATTACCCCCATGTAGCCGGTCCCGTCACCGTCCCGAGTTTTGTCATCCATGAAGTGGGCAGGGGAGGAAAGCCGTTCGTGGGTTCAAGAGCCCTATCCAAGTGCGGAACCGGGTCTGGATCATCTCTGGAGGGGGATTCAGCTCCAGCACCTGCCCCAGAGCTCGAGCCAGGTCCTCCACCGATGCGTGCCGCAGCTCCCGAGACTGGGGCAGCTGCAGCTTCGGCTCTCACGCCAGCTCTGGGATCAGAGCCCGTTTTGGAGCTTGAGCAGCTCCAGCACCAGCTGGGGAACTCGCCAGCCAAGGGCCAGCACCTTCACCGTCACACCCTCGCCATCGTGCACGAGGTCAGGAGAGGGGCTGGGGGCGGGAGGGTCCCTGCTGGGCAGGTCACCCCGGGTACCTTGGTCACTCCACTCACAGCTCCCCCTCCCCACCCCTCCCACAGGTCACAGCCCCAGGGATCCCCACCCCTGCTTCCCAAACAAGGCTCAAGGTGGACAAGCAGACCTGGGATGTTGGAAGTTGAGGCTTGTACCTTCAACACGGTATACGTGTTGACCCAGAAACTCCACTTTATGGATTCTGTTGCAAATAGAGGTTGATGGACACGGTGTTCCCTTCAACAGGGTGGGAGTGAGCTGCCCACGCTAGGTGATGGGTGCACCTGTGGCCGGGGATGGGTGCTGCTTACTGTTCTCCCAGACAGGGGTGCCCGTCACCCTTCTCTCCCAGGGACCTCCATTTCCTCACGTTGTCGCCAGGGCTGCTGGTCCCCAGACCAGACACCTGCCAGTCTGAGGGTGACCAGTGCTGCCTCCATGGGGTTTCCTTTGCCAGAGTCCTTCCCCGGCAGCTCCTGCATCTCTGACTGCCCCCATGCCTGTCCCCCTCCCCTTGGACTTGCATGCATTTCGTCTCTGTCCCTGTGGAACCCAGTGACTTGGAGCATGGTTTGGACCAGAGGCATGGGAAACCTTTCTGTGGCCTTGGGTTGTGAGCAATGCTTTGGCCCTTTGGGGTGTGTCTTCCAGCTTTCTGCATTTCCCTGGTTTCTCTGTGGGTCACAGGAGGAACCAGCCCTTTCCTGTCTGGGGTCAGGCTGAGGTGTCCCATCAGGAACAGGGGTCTCCACCCCGAGATTGTGTCCATATTTACCAAAGGGGGCTCTATGGTTACATCTCATCTGTAATCCATCAGGGATTTCAACATCCAATAAGGGAAATTCTATGTCAAGTCAACCCAGAAAAGAAGGAGTCCCCTTTGAAAATAGGGGGGCAGACACAAAGGCCCATTCTGTGTGATTCCACGTACAGGAAACCACCAGAACAGGTAAGGGAACAGAGAGAGGAAGCAGCTTAGGGGTTTCCAGGGAGGCCTTCTGGTTCGGGGACTCCTTTGGGGAAGCAGATATTCCACAGTCATGTTCTGTGGTGTGCTGGCCCAGCGTTGGGAATGTACTTGATGCTCAGGACTTGTTCAACTGAAAACAATTCATTTTATTTAAAATAAATAATAAACAGCATATAGGACATGGAAAGAGAATAGAACAGTTAATACAAACCAGAGAGAAAGAACATAGGGGGAGGGGATGAAACAATCTGGCAGGGCATCGGGGTCGGGTGATGGGGCTAAGGGTAATGGTACAAGGAGATCTCCCTGTGAGGATGTGGGCTCTGGATGTGGTTCTGGAAGCCATGCAGGAGCAGGAGGAGGGGCAGGGCCAGATGCAAGAGTAGGGCCAGATGCAAGAGCAGGGCCAGGGGCAGGATCCACAGTAAGAGCTGGGTCAGGGGCAAGTAGAGGAGCACAGGCAGGGCCAGGGGAAGGGGCAGCGGCCCTGGAAAGCAGGGGAAGGGGCATCGGCTCTGGCAGGGGCAGGGGCAGGAACAGGGACACCGGCACGGGAAGGGGCATTGGCTCTGGCAGGGGCAGGAACAGGGACACAGGCAGGGGAAGGGGCATCAGCTCTGGCAGGGGCAGGGGCAGGAACAGGGACACTGGCAGGGGAAGGGGCATCGGCTCTGGCAGGGGCAGGGCCTGGAACAGGGACACAGGCAGGGGAACGGGCATCAGCTCTGGCAGGGGCAGGGGCAGGAACAGGGACGCAGGTAGGCGAAGGGCCATCGGCTCTGGCAGGGGCTGGAACAGGGACACAGGCAGAGGAAGGGACAGGTGCAGGGGCAGGGGGTGGGTCAGGGGCAGGAATGGGCGCATACGCAGGGGCAGGGAAACAGGTAGGGAAAGGGGAAGGAGCAGGGTCAGAGGTAAGGATAGGAGCACAGGGAGGGGCTGGGGAAGGGACAGTTGCAGGGGCAGAAGCCGAGTCAAGGGCAAGAACAGGAATACAGGTAGGGGCAGGGGAAGGGGCAGGAGTCAGGGCAGGAGCTGGGTCCGGGGCAAGAACAGGAACACAGGTAGGGAAAGGGGCAGGTGCAGGGGCAGGAGGTGGGTCAGGGACAGGAACAGGACCACAGGCAGGGGCAGGGGCAGAACCCGGGTCAGGGGCAAGAATAGGAGCACAGGCAGGGGCAAGGGAAGGGACAGGATCCAGGGCAGGAGCTGGGTCAGGGACAAGAACAGGAACACAGGTAGGGGAGGGGGCAGGTGCAGGGGCAGGAGGTGGGTCAGGAACAGGAACAGGACCACAGGCAGGGGCAGGGGCAGAACCCGGGTCAGGGGCAAGAATAGGAGCACAGGCAGGGGCAAGGGAAGGGGCAGGATCCAGGGCAGGAGCTGGGTCAGGGTCAGGATCCGGATCAGGGGCAAGAAGAGGTGCACAGGTAAGGGAAGGGGCTGGTGCAGGGTCAGGAGCTGGGTCAGGGGCAAGAACAGGTGCACAGGCAGGTGCTGGGGAAGGGGCAGGTGCAGGGGCAGGAGGTGGGTCAGGAGAAGGGACATTGGCTCTAGCAGGGGCAGGGGCAGGGGCAGGAGTTGGGGCAGGGGCCGGAACAGCAGCACAAGCCGGGGGAGGGGAGGGGGCAGGTGCAAGGGGAGGGGCAGTGTCTGCCGCACTGGCACGTACAGGACCCGGGGCAGTATCTGGGTCAGGGGCAAGAACCGGGCCACAGGCAGGGGTAGGGATGGGTCAGGATCCAGGGCAGGAGCTGGGTCGGGGGCAGGAGCAGGGCCACAGTTCGGGGCAGGCACAGGGGCAGGCTCTCCGGAGGCAGGTTGTCCAGCAGGCCCTTCCTGGCCCCCGTCAGGCTCTCCGTGGGCGGGTGCTGGGTCACCTGCTGGCTCCTGGTCTCCTGCTGAAGTTGCAGCCACCACCCCTCCTTCCAGAGCTGCCGATGGAGTTGGAACCGGCTCTAGCTCCTCAGGTGCTGGAGCAGCTGTGAGAGGAGAAAAGCTCACCCCGAGCCTGCTCTCCGTGGAGACAGAACCCAGCCCAGGGCCTCCCAGAGAAGCCGCAGCCAGGAAGGAGCCCTCCCCGGGGCGTCTCCCCAACCGCAGTCCACCCGCTGGGCGCTCTGAGCCCAGTCGTTGCTCCAGGCCCCACACCAGGCTCTGGGGGCTCCTCCCTGTGGGGCCAGCCCCCACCCTTCTGCACACACCCACGGGCACCCAGCCCCGGGCTTCTCAGCCTCAGGCTCGGGCTCCGTGGGCTCCGGCTCCTGGAGCACAATGCAGTCAATGACCACCAGGGACAGTGGTCTGGGTGGTGTCGGAGGCCTCTCCCTGCAATCCCCAGCACCTGCTCCAGGGGAGTCCTGTGGGGTCACGCTCCGGATCCCGGACATGGAGTGGGTGTCCGCCAGCCTCGTGCCGATCTCATCGGAGGTCTGCAAAGACAGGGACGGGTAGCCGGCCCGGAGGCATTCCAGTCCTGCCGGGCCAACCTCCCTGTCCCCTGCCCAGTCGCCCTGCTGCTCCCAGATCAGACACACACCTGTGGGTGCACAGCCCTGCACGCGGGACAATGACCCAACCCTGCAGGGCGATCGAGAGAAACCCTGGGCAGAAGCTCACAGCCCCCCACACCCCGTCCCACCCAGCCAGCCTGTACCTTGAACATGACCTGCCCACGAGTTATCTGACCCCTTATCAGCCTGCTCTTGAATGGCGTTGGCCCACCCCACATGACCCCTCTTCACACACACACACACACACACACACACACACACACACGGAGGGGAGGGGACCTGGGGCTGCACAGGTGGATTAGACCCTGTGGGGCTGGGTGGCCGGCTCTGGGCCTCCTGGTGTCACCTTTCGGGCCTTCCGGCCAATCGGCCAGAGGCGGTGGGGAGCCCTGATCAGACATCCCCAGCGGGGGCCAGCGTTTGCAGGGCGGGCTTTCTTCAGCCTGCAGCATCCAGACTTAGGGAGGCAACAAGCCCACATGTTCATGGTTGGATGATCTCCAACGAAATGAACTGGGCAGGGGGCTGTCTCTGGAATGTGTGTGCCTTGTTACCTGGGTTCCAAATTCTTTTGGACTCTGTTGTCAGGGAAGTGAGGTCACCACTGCCTGGGGTCCCCTTACCCAACTTCCTCCTCACACAAGACCCCCGCCCCCGAGGGCCCCCTCCCCCGGCTGCTCAATGCTCCCCCTCCCCCCATGCCCCATCCATACAGTGACTCCCTCACAGCCCCCCCACAGCCTTCCCAAGGCCTGGGTGCAGCCGGTGTCCCCGCTGTGAGGACACAGAGCTGGCTTCAGACTGGGCTCCAGTGCCTGGATCAGGCCTTCAGTGCAACAGCTGCAGGATGAGCCGGCTTAGTGAGGACCTTGCCCAGGACACTAGCCCCATGACACTGTGAGGGTATTCCCAGTCCCCAGTTAAGTCGTGTAGTGCAACAAGTGATTATACATCAGGGTGGATGATGCAAAGTACAGTGCAGTGAGAACATGACAAAAACGTTTAAATGACAGAATAGTATGTAGGTAAACATACTATATACTATGTAAGTGAAAGGAAAAGTAAACAACGGGGTCAGAAAGAGGAATGGGAGTTTCGAGAAGCAGGCTGGGGTAGTCAGGGGGTGGGGGGTGGCTCATGGAGGAAGTGACCAAGGAGTCCCGTCACCAGTTACAACAGTGCAGCAGCAGGGTTTGAGCTCTGCTTGACCCACGACCCCCAGGGGCATTGGGGGCATTCTAGCTCCAGAGGATCTACAGGCTGCAAATCAGCCTGAGCCTAGCATCCGTGGTATGTCTTCTTTGCTCCCGGGTGTGGCTCTTTCTCTGCCTCTTGAGGCTGTTGAATCTCCTTTTATTTTCCTCTGAAGTGCACTATTTTGTGTCGGTTCAGTACTGTTAGTTGACACAAATTCTTTGTGAAAATAAGTGGAGTATAAATCATACTTGTTTCCTAATTAGATCTGAACATATTCAATAATAACAGCTTTTCCCCAGGCCCCTGGGTCTTCATCTGCTCACCAACGCTGAGATTTTTAAAAACATTATATTTTTAACAGTTTCAAAGAATTAGTTTGGTTTTTAAAAAATTCCAGAAAGTCACACTTTTAATACTCTATAGAATGATCTGTAAACATTGAATGAGCAAGGTTTTACAGGATGAGGGAAGAATTGGCTTTGTGGCCGGGTTTGCCCTAATGTTTACTCCCTGTTGCCCCCGTGTGGCCACTCTCCAGATAGCATGTGGCTGAATGTGTTCCAACCTGTCAAATTCAAGGGAGAATAAGATAGAAGAAGGTTGGTCCTTGGATCCCCTAGCTCCTAATAATCATGAAATAATTTATGAGCTATATTCTAAATCAGAGTATATGTTAACTTGATATTAGGGTTAGGTTCAGGGTCAAGTTGCATACAGTAATTATGTACAGCTTTTTGTAGGTCAGTCATACGTCCATAAACTGTTTTTAAAAAATAAAACGGGAGAGAATATAATCACTCAAAGCACTGAGCACCTTTCCTGTCACAGTAAATATGTAACTAAACATAATTATTGCTTAACCTTAGCTGAGGACCGGGAGCTGGTCCTACAGGTACTTGGCAGGTAACATCTGTGGCCAGCTGCCCATCTCTTCCCCCGACACCCACACCCAGCTCAGCACATCCTCTGCTCTGCTCAAGAGCAGTCTAGAGAGACCAGGTCCAGGTGTGGCTCCCTCCTGTCAGGCATGGCTTCCTTCCGACAGGTAGAGAAGGTGGCCAGCTCACAGACACATGACATCTTCTTTTGGTTACTTGCTATCTGCGTCACCTTTTTGTCACCTGGTCATTAACATTTAGCTCCTGTGAGAACCTGAGTTTGCAGGTTTCTGTTCACATTTCAAAGTGTGCAGATATGTGTTGACTTTGTTCGCTGTCCCTGGGGAGGATATACAGGGTTAGGGTATGGGTTAGGGTACGGGTACAGGTTAGGGTACGGGTTAGGGTATGGGTTAGGGAATGGGTTAGGGTTAGGGTACGGGTACGGGTATGGGTTAGGGTACAGGTCAGGGAACGGGTTAGGGTTAGGGTACGGGTTAGGGTTAGGGTACAGGTTAGGGTATGGGTTAGGGTTAGGGTACTGGTTAGGGTCAGGGTTAGGGTACAGGTTAGGGTTAGGGTACGGGTACAGGTTAGGGTACAGGTTAGGGTACGGCTTGGTTAGGGTATGGGTTAGGATTAGGGTACGGGTTAGGGTTAGGGTTAGGGTACGGGTTAGGGAACGGGTTAGGGTTAGGGTACGGGTATGGGTATGGGTTAGGGTACGGATCAGGGAACGGGTTAGGGTTAGGGTACGGGTTAGGGTTAGGGTACGGGTTAGGGTTAGGGAACGGGTTAGGGTTAGGGTACGGGTTAGGGTCAGGATTAGGGTACGGGTTAGGGTTAGGGTACGGGTATGGTTACGGGTTAGGGTACGGGTTAGGGTACGGCTTGGTTAGGTTACGGGTTAGGATTAGGGTACGGGTTAGGGTACGGGTTAGGGTAAGGGTTAGGGTATGGATTAGGGATAGGGTTAGGGTACGGGTACGGGTTAGGGTACGGGTTAGGGTTAGCGTTAGGGTACGGTTTAGGGTACGGGTTAGGGTAGGGCGAGGGTTAGGGTTAGGGTACGGGTTAGGGTACGGGTTAGGGTTAGGGTTAGGGGTAAGGGGTTAGTGGTTAGGGTTAGGGTTAGGGTTAGGGTTAGGGTACAGGTTAGGGTACAGTTTAGGGTAGGGTTAGGGTAAGGGTTAGGGTTCGGGTTAGTGTAGGGGTTAGGGTTAGGGGTTAGGGGTTAGGGGTTAGGGTTAGGTTTAGGGTTAGGGTTAGGGTTAGGGTTAGGGTTAGGGTCTCCCTGTCCTCTGCTGTATAGAGACAATTCTCCTCCGGTAACCAGATTGATCATTTCAGAACATAACCTTTGAGCCTCTCTGCGATCCGGTCCCCACCTGTCTGTCCTCTCCAGCCTCACCTCTCCCACTGCAGCCCCCCTCTGTGGGCCACCAAGCTGTGTGGTTGTCCCACATGTGCCTTGGGCCTGACTCCAATCCTTTACATTCTCTGTGCCCTCTGCCAGGAGCACTCTTCTCTCCCCTTGCATCATGTCTGGCTTGTTCCCCCATTGGCTGGGCCTCTACTTGCCCCCTGGTGACCTGACTCATGTCTGCTGGGTGTTTGTGCTCGTCCCATATTTAAATGTACTATCCTCCTTCCCTGTGTGAGCGATTTACTAACCTGCAAGGTATGGGGTAGGCACAGGGAAGTAGTCTTAGTGCCTGTGTAAAAAAGCCAGTCTCAGGGCGCCTGGGTGGCTCAGTCCTTAAGCGTCTGCCTTCGGCTCAGGTCGTGATCCCAGGGGCCTGGGATTAAGTCCCATGTCAGGCTCCCTGCCCTGCGGGGAGCCTGCTTCTCCCTCTCCCCCTCCCCCTCCTTGTGTTCCCTCTCTAGCTGTCTCTTTCTCTGTCAAATAAATAAAATCTTAAAAAAATTCAGTCTCAGAGGGGCTCACCACACTTGCTGACAATGGGGGAGCTGCTGTCCCCACAGTGAGGGGCAGGTAGTCCCCTCAAAGGGGGACCAGCCATGTGAGGCAGTTGGACAAGACTTCCAATGTTTTGGGGCCAGGGAGATGTAGACCTGGAACCAGAAGCTCACACCCTTGGATTCAAGGCTGGGGCCTAAGCAAGCCCCCTTTTTCCAGGGGTCATCTTTCCCCTTCCCTGCCCATGGGCTGAACCTGATTCCTGATCTGGGGAGTTCGAGGGTGACCCCTCCTAGGAATACCAGTGGTTTATTGATGGACCTTGTTAGCCAGAGGCCCAGTAGCCTTCGAGGGAGGACCCTATATGGGGTGGAGACAGCTCTGTTGGGGACCAGCGACAGCTCACTCAAAGTAAAGTGGGGCAGGTGGCTGGCCCTGCTGATTCTACCCAGTCTGTAGGACATAGAAACACGGGCTGTGCCCAAAGGTGCTCAACTCATGGCAGGTGGGGACAGAACCTGCAGGGGGGCAGCTAGGGGAGGGCACCTGCAGGGTTTGCCCAGGAGCTCAGCACAGGGGGAGTGTTCCTGGCTCCAGCATGCTGACTGTGCGGCTGCATGGGTTTCCAGCCTCCCAAGCCTCAGGCTCCCCTTTGTAAGATGGGGCACTGATGGCCCCCATCTCTGGGAGCAGAAGGTAGGGAGGCCCTGCCGGCAGATTCACTCAGGACAGGTCAGGAGGTGGCTGTTGCTTAAAGCAGCCCAGGGCCTGTCCCCATGAAGAAGGTGCACACGTCCATGACCCCCAGCTCTGGGGTCCTGCTGCCAGCCTCTGGCAGTGACCCTCTTCCTGCCCTGTCCCCTGCCCCTGTGGATACGGGGTCTTCCTGGAGCTGTTCCTGCAGAATCACTTCATGGTGGACACAGGGTCATCTACTATGTCTTCACCGACCAGCTGGTTGCTGTGTCCCGTGTGCCCCTCCAGGAGCACTGAAGGGTGGTGGTTCTTGAGGTCCGCGGTGCCCCACACTGGCAGGATGTGTCCATGCAGCACATGGCGATCATGAGCTGCTTCTATGAGGAGTGCTTCCTCTATGAGGTGGATGACATGGTGTGCGGGGATGTGGACATGAAGTTCTGTGACCACATGGGCATGGAGATCCTGTCCCCCCTCTTTGGCACCCTGCACCCCGGTTTCTACTGGGTGGCCCATGAGGACTTAAGCTATGAGCGCTGGTCCCAGTCCCAGGCCCACATCCCCAAGGACCAGGGTGACTTCTACTACATGGGGGCCTTTTTTGGGGGGTTGTGGCAGAGGTTCACCGACTGACCTCAGCCTGTCACCAGGTGATGGTGGTCAACTGGGCCAGTGGGATCGAGGCCATGTGGTACGATAAGAGCCACCTGAACAGGTACCTGCTGGACCACAAGCCCACCAAGGTGCTGTCCCTGGAGGACCTGCGGGACCCACAGCTATTGGGCTGGCCCTGGAGGACCTGTGTGCAGCTGCTGGGCTGGCCCTGGGTCATGTAGAAGCTGAGATTTGGGCCATGCCCAAGAATCACCAGGACACCCGGAACTCATGAGGGGCTGTCCCCGTCTCCAGCAGGGGGTGTTGACTTCAGCGGAGCCATCAGAGCAGGTTCCTACTTCTGTCCCCTCGAGGGACACTGTGGAGTCCAGTACTGTCTGCACGGGCACGTCCAGTGCCCCAGCCGCACCTGCTCACAGGAGGCCTGCCTGGGGATACAGCGTCCTCTCTTTGCGTTCACTACATTTTCTTCACTTCTGGGTCATTTGCAGCTGTGAACGGCTCCAGTTTTATGTCAGATGTTTTTCTGTGTCAATGCTGAGCAACCATTTTTAAAAAGAACAATTGAGGGAAAAGGTTTTCTCCCTGGTTCTAAACAGACACCGCCTGGTGGGGCTGGGACAGCCCTGTAGCAGCCATGGAGCCAGAACGGGCCCTGGCTGGGTCTTCCCTCCCAGTCCTTGCACCTTGCCATGGCCATGGGGCTTCAGGGTCAGGGTTGCACCGAGCCGCCTCTCAGAACCCCGGTGCCCTCACCGCCAGAGGCCTTGGCCGTGACCGCTAGCTCAGCCTCCAGGAGCATGGCGCCCTCTGGGTTATTTCCATTTCCTGCCGTGAATTTATTTTTTATTCATTAATTTTATTTAATTTTTTAAATTTAAAGTCATTAGCCAACATATAGTACATCAGTAGATTTTGATGTAGTGTTCAGTGATTCATTAGTTGCCTATAACACCCAGTTCTCATCACAACACGTGCCCTCCTTAATACCCGTCACCCAGTTACCCCATCCCCCCACCCTCCTCCCTTCTGTAACCCTCAGTTTGTTTACCGGAGTCCAGAGTCTCTCATGGTTTGTCTCCCTCTCTGATTTCTTCCTGTTCAGTTTTCCCTCCCTTCCCCTGTAGTCCTCTGTGCTATTCCTGACATTCCACATAGGAGTGAAACTATATGATAATTGTCTTTCTCTGATTTATTTATTTCACTTAGCATAATCCCCTCCCGTTCCATCTATGTCAATGTAAATGGTAGGTATTCATCCTTTCTGACAGCTGAGGAATATTCCATTGTACATATATACCACATCTTCTTTATCCATTCGTCTGTTGAAGGGCATCTCGGCTCCTTCCACAGTTTGGCTATTGTGGACATTGCGGCTATGAACATTGGGGGGCAGGTGCTCTTCTTTTCATTACATCTGTATCTTTGGGGTAAATACCCAGTAGTGCAATTGCTGGGTGATAGGGTAGTTCTGTTTGTAACGTCTTGAAGAACCTCCATACTATTTTTCAGAGTGGCTGTACCAGCTTGCATTCCCACCAACAGTGTAAGAGGGTTCCCTTTTCTCCACATCCTCACCAACATTTGTTGTTTCCTGCCTTGTTGATTTTTGCCATTCTAAGTGGTGTAAGGTGGTATCTCAATGTGGTTTTAATTTCTTTTTCTCTGATGGCTAGTGATGTGGAGCATTTTTTCATGTGTCTGTTAGCCATTTGTATGTCTTTGGAGAAGTGTCTGTTCATGTGTTCTGCCCGTTTCTTGATTGGATTATTTGTTTTTTGGGTGTTGAGTTTGAGAAGTTCTTTATAGATCTTGGATGCCAGCCCTTTATCTGTAATGTCATCTGCAAATATCTTCTCCCATTCCATGGCTTGCCTCTTAGTTTTGTTGACTGTTTCGTTTGATGTGCAGAAGCTTTTTATCTTGATGAAGTCCCAAAGGTTCATTTTTGCTTTTGTTACCCTTGCCTTTGGAGACGTGTCTAGCAAGAAGTTGCTGTGGCTGAGGTCGAAGAGGTTGCTGCCTGTGTTCTCTTCTAGGATTTTGATGGATTCCTGTGTCACATTGAGGTCTTTCATCCAATTTGAGTTTACCTTTGTATATGGTGTGAGAGAATGGTCCAGTTTCATTCTTCTGCATGTGGCTGTCTAATTTTCCCAACACCATTTATTGAAGAGACTGTCTTTTTTCCATTGGGTATTCTTTCCTGCTTTGTGGAAGATTAGTTGACCATAGAGTTGAGGGTCCATTTCTGGGGTCTCTATTCTGTTCCATTGATCTGTGTGTCTGTTTTGTGCCAGTACCATACTGTCTTGATGATCACAGCTTTGTAATACAGCTTGAGGTCACCTGCTTTTGTTTTATTTTTATTATTTTAGTGAATTTTAAATTAATGTATAATATATTATTTGTTTCAGGGGTACAGGTCTTTGATTCATCGGTCTTATACAATTCGCAGTGCTCACCATAGCACATAACCTCCCCAGTGTCCATCACCCATTCACCCCACGCCTCCCAACCCCCTCCACTCCAGCAACCCTCAGTTTGTTTCCTGAGATTAAGAGTCTCTTATGGTATGTGCTCTGGTAAGCGCTGTGAATTGTGCAAGACTGTTGAATCTCAGATCTCTACCTCTGAAACAAATAATGCAATATAAGTTAAGAAAAAAAAAGAAGAAGAAGAAGGTAGCAGGAAGGGAAGAATGAAGCAGGGGAAATCGGAGGGGTAGACGAACCATGAGAGACAATGGACTCTGAAAAACAAACTGAGGATTCTAGAGGGGAGGGGGGTGGGAGGATGGGTTGGCCTGGTGGTGGGTATTGAGGAGGGCACGTTCTGCATGGAGCACTGGGTGTTGTGCACAAACAATGAATCATGGAACATTTCATCTAAAACTAATGATGTAATGTATGGGGATTAACATAAGAATAAAAAAAAAGAGTCTCTTATGGTTTGTCTCTCTCTCTGGTTTCGTCTTGTTTCATTTTTCCCTCCCTTTGCCTATGATCTTCTGTCTTGTTCCTCAAATTCCTCATATCACTGATATCATAGGATAATTGTCTTTCTCTGAGTGACTTATTTTGTTTAACATAATACACTGTAGTTCCATCCACGTCGTTGCAAATGGCAAGATTTCATTTTTTTTGATAGGTGTATAATATTCTCTGTATATATATATATACACACACCATATCTTCTTTATCCATTCATCTGTTGATGGACATTTAGACTCTTTCCATAGTTTGGCTATTGTGGACATTGCTGCTATAAACATTGGGGTGCACGTGCTCCTTCGGATCCCTACATTTCTATCTTTGGGGTAAATACCCAGTAGTGCAATTGCTCGGTCATAAGGTAGCTCTTTTTTCAACTTTTTGAGGAACCTCCCTAGTGTTTTCCATAGTGGCGTCTGCCTTCGTTTTTAATGGCTATTTATGCTGGTGTTTGTGAAATGTGGGCACTCACTCAGTCTGGATGCATGTGCCGTTGGGATTCCTCAGTGCCCACAGATGGTTTGTGCACTCTCTCTGGACCATCTGCCTACACTGTGTCTTAGCAAGCATTTAGTGATGCCACTGTGAGCTCAGGCACCCAACAAGGCGCAGAGCATGAGAGCAAGAACTAAGATACAGGATCCCTGCTCTTGGGCCTTCCTGGGACTTTCGATGGACCCGTCCTCCTGACTCACTACTCTCCTATTGTGTAATAGACATACAACTGATACCATTAAGCACGTTTCAGGGTACAATTCAGTGGCAATATGTATATTCACTCTTCTGCATCTGCTGCCTCCATCCACTGCCACAACTTTGTCATCCTCCCAAACTGAACCTCTACCCAGGAGACACTAACCCCCCATTTCCCCTCCCCAGCCCCGGCACCCAGCAGCTCCTTCCACCTCTATGAATCGGAGTGCTCTCTGTCCCTCACAAGTGGGGTCCTCCCGTATTGGTCCTTTAGGGACTGGCTTATTTCACATAGCCCAGTGGCCTCAAGGTCTGTCCCTGTGAGTCTGGACCTGACCCACTTTCCCCCCAAAGGAGTGTCTCAGCCCTCTCCTGTCTAAGCCAAGCCTCCTCAGTCCCTTTCTGCTCCCCTCACCTTCCTCCTCCACCTGAAGATGATCCCAGCCAATCTGCAGCTTTGAAGACCTATTCAGTCCAGATGCCAGGCACATACCCCGGGGACCTCGGGCCTCACCTACCCCATCTGTCCATGTAAGGTCCCTGCCCACCCTCCACCAGCTGGCCACCTGCTCATCCCACAGGTGTCCCCATCTCAGGAGAGGGAAACACCAAGTCCAGACCCTTGGAGTCCTCTGTGACTTTTTGCTTTCTACCAACTCTCCCAGTAGTGAAGTGGCTATGTACTGAAGTGGACATTCATTGTCCAAAACATTTAAAGGCATATGTGAGTCTCTGCTGCGTAGGCAATGGATAACAGTTGGGGCAGATAGAAACCGAACAGAATCACTGGAAGAAAGGCTGAGGAATGAGGAGCTTTAGGGAAGAAGGGCCTGGAAGCTCTGACTGCCCGTACCTGACCTTCAGATGCCCCTCTGTGACTCCTGTGCCTCTGGTGTCTTCCTGGAACCCTGACCTGGCTGTTTTCAGACAGCTCATCCACCGGTACCCTCAGTTTCTGGGAGGGGTATTTGCTGGAATCTGCAGTGTGTCCTACTGCCCCACCGGGATCACTTTTTGAAGGCACATTGTCTAGGACCCAAGACTGTGGGTCTGTGGCCTGGAGGGATTCTGAGCAGCGCTGGTGGGACGGGAGGGCTGCAAGGCACAGAGGTAGGTTTCCAGAAAGCCATCTGGGGTCCCCGGCATCCTACTGTTTTTGAATCAAAGCCCTGAGATCTTTAAAATGCCAGCAACGTTACAGCATGGGTCAGAAAAGCAAATTTCCCTGTGCACCCAACACCACCTGAACTATTGGCCATTTCTTGTCACTTGAGCTGAGTACAAAGGATTGGGAGTCAGGACTTGGTGGGGGTACCCAGGACCAGACATTGTATTGGGGGGACAAAGGCCATCCAGAGAAGCTTGTGCTGAGCCTAAGGAGAGGGTCTGTGTGGAGACCCCAGCTGCAGGCACTGCTGTCCAATGATGCCCCCTCAGCCCGACCCAGTGCACCTGCTGCTGGGGGAGCACCTGCCCCCTCCTCTCTGCCTGAGGGCTCTCTCCTGCACCAGCTGCCTCCTCTCCTGCCAGCCACTGCCAGCCTGCAGCCTGGGAGAGTGGCTACCCCGAGTTCCTCCAGCTGCTGGGGGAGCGCCTGCCCCCTCCTCTCTGCCTGAGGGCTCTCTCCTGCACCAGGTGCCTCCTCTCCTGCCAGCCACTGCCAGCCTGCAGCCTGGGAGTGTGGATACCCCGAGTTCCTCCAGCTGCTGGGGGAGCACCTGTCCCCTCCTCTCTGTCTGAAGGCTCTCTCCTGCACCAGGTGCCTCCTCTCCTGGCAGCCACTGGCAGCCTACAGGCTGGGAGGGTGGATAGCTGGACGACCTCCAGCCCTGGGGACAGAGCCAGTGAGGGTGGGATGTGGTCTCCCAGTAGGCCTGAGCGCCAGGTCCCCACGGTGTTCACTCTCCTCCTGCAGGCTCACTGTGCCATGTCCTCCCTCAGGCTTCCTAGGCTCAAGTCCTCCTCTGCTCGCTGACCATCCTTGGCCCAGGTTCCACACGTTGGGACTGGGAGCAGGTCATCTGGACCTTCTGGACTCTCACTTCCATGCCCGTGACACGGACACAGGTTGGCCTCACAGAATGCTTGGAGGAGACCCAGTGCAGGAAGATGCAGGCAGCTGCAAGGGAGATGCCAAGTGACCCCAGAGGGAGCGCACAGGCTTTGCACAATGCACCGGGCTCACAGGACCCCCATGGGATGCGGGCGCCAGGCCACGGGGCACAGGAAGTCCTGGTGGGGGTGGCCCTGGCGGGGATGCCAGAGAAGGGTCCCAGAAGGGGCAGGAGACAAGGAAGACGACAAGACAGAGCTTCCCAAGGAGGTCAATGGAAGGATCAGAGGATCGCAGAGACCCTTGGGACAACTTGGAAGCCCTGGAGATGTTAGCTGAAATGCTGTCATTGGGTCAGAAAAGTTAGTCACAACACCCCAGTCGACATTGGGTAATTTACTTTGTTGGTTCTAAGAATCAGTGCATACCTGCCATTAGAACTCACATTGCAGGAAGTCTAGGACATACTCACTCTTCATCACTTTTCAGGACTCGATTTTTCTAGAGGAAGTGCTAAGCATGGGTCTCTCCATTCTTTGTGTAACTGGCCTCTGTTTTCAGGAGCAGATTCTTGGTGCTCATCACCACTCCTAGCCGTGAGGACTGACCCCTGTCACCTCCCACAGTGGACGTGACCATGTGGGTTGGGGGGTGCTCACTGATGAAGCCCCATTGTTCAGTACACAGCAGGGACCCCCGGTCCTCTGCTGAATGAGGAAGGAAGGGGGGAAGGAGGGAGGGAGTGAGAGGGAGGGAGGATGGGAGAAAGGGAGGGAGAGAGAGGGAGGGAGGGAGGGAAACCACAGAAGTTGGGTCCATCCATCAGGAGCCCTTATTTGGGGTGAGGTCCGAGGGCACCACAGCCCCGGCCCTGGATGGTGGCTCAGGTCCTCCCAGTGCTGACCTTCCTTCTCCTTGGCCCTCTGTCATCCTGGATCCTCTCCACCTCCTCCTCCTCCAATTCTGAATGTTCCCAGGTACAGGGTGGCAGGAGGGGTCTCAGGAGGGGCTTCCCGGATCCTGTGCCCCGAATGACAATGTGACAGTGGCTACAGGACATTCTATCCTGAGGACTGGGACTGTGGATCCCATCCATCTGCTTGGACATTAGCGTTGTTCCTTTCCCTGCTCTCTCCACCACTGCTGTGATAAACACTCCTGAAAACACATCTGTGAAAAACCGAGCCAGAGTTTCCAGGGGTTGGTCAGAGGCCAAGCATGCCAGGTGCTCCTGTGGCCTGGGATGGGTGCTGCTCACTGCTCTCCCAGACAGGGGTGCCTGTCACCCTTCTCTCCAGGGTACCTGCAGGGGATCTCCGCTTCCTCACGTTCTCCCCAGACCAGACACCTGCCAGTCTGAGGGTGACCAGTGCTGCCTCCATAGGGTTTCCTTTGCCAGAGTCCTTCCCCGGGAGCTCCCTCATCTCTGACTCTGCACGTGCCTGTCCTCCCCCCTTGGACTTGCATGCGTTTGGTGTCTGTCCTTGTGGAACCCAGTGACTTGGTGTGTTGTTTGGACAAGAGGCATCGGAAACCTTTCTCTGGCCTTGGGTTGTGAGCAATGCTTTTGCCCTTTGTGGTGTGTCTTCCAGCTTTCTGCATTTCCCTGGTTTCTGTGTGGGCCACAGGAGCCAGCCCTGTCCTGTCTGGGGTCAGGCTGTGGTGTCCCAGCAGGAACAGGGGTCTCGGCCCATAATTCCTAAAGCAGCCTCTCTGATTACATCTGATCTGTAATCCATCAGGCATTTTAATATCGAATAAGGGAAATTTTATGACAAACACAGATGAAAACAAGTCCCCTTTGAAAATAGGTGGGCAGACACAAAGGCACCTATTGCGTGATTCCACTTACAGAAACATCCAGAACAGGGAAAGGAACAGGGAGAGAAAGCAGCTTAGGGGTTTCCAGGGTCTGGGCTGGTGGAGAAATGGGCAGGGGGGCTTCTGGTTCGGGGACTCCTTTGGGACACGAGATATTCCGCAGCAATGTTCTGGGGTGTGGTGGCACAGCGTTGGGAATGTACTTATGCTCATCACATGTTCAGTTGAAAACAAGTAATTTTATTTAAAACAAATAATAAACAGTATACAGACAATGAAAAGATAAAATAACAATATGAACCAGAGAGAAAGAACATAGGGGGAGGGGATGAAACAATCTGGCGGGGCGTCGGGGTCCGGCGATGGACCTAAGGGTAATTGTACAAGGAGCTCTCCCCGCAGGGCTGTGGGCTCTGGATGTGCCTCTGGGAGCCCTGCGGGAGCAGGAGTAGGGGCAGGGGTTGGGATAGGGGCAGGGCCTGGGGCAGGGCCAGGTGTAAGAGCAGGGCTAGTGGCAGGGCCAGGTGTAAGAGCAGGGCCAGGGGCAGGGGCAAGGGGAGGGATGGGGTCAGCAGTAGTGGCAGATGCAGGATCCAGGGCAGGACCTGGGTAAGGAGCAGGAACAGGAGCTCCGGTAGGCGCAGGGGCAGGGGCAGCAGCAGGAGAAGGAGCAGGAACAGGAGCTCAGGCAGGGGCAGGGGAAGGGGCAGCAGGTCTGGCAGGGGTAGGGTTATGAGCAGGAGCAGGGTCAGGGACAAGAACAGGAGCCCAGGAAGGGTCAGGGGAAGGGGCAGCGGAGTCTGGCAGGGGCAGGGAGAGGAGCAGGAGAAGGAGCAGGAACCGGAGCTCAGGCAGGGGAAGGGGCAGTGGCTCTGGCAGGGGCAGGGGAAGGGGTAGGAGGAGGATCAGGAGCTGGGTTGGAGCAGTGGCAGGTGCAGGATCCAGGGCAAGAGCTGGGTCAGGTGCAGGAACAGTAGCAGGAGCTGGGTCAGGGGCAGGTGCCAGTTCTTCCTGGTCCACGTCAGGCTGTCCGTGGGTGGGTGCCGGGTCACCTGCCGGCTCCTGGTCTCCTCCTGAGGTCGCTGCAGGCACCACCCCTCCGTCCAGAGCTGCCGATGGAGTTGGAGCCGGCTCTAGCTCCTGAGGTGGTGGAGCAGCTGTGAGAGGAGAAAAGCTCACCCCGTGCCTGCTCTCCGTGGGCCTTTGCGGAGACAGAACCCAGCCCAGGGCCTCCCAGAGAAGCCGCAGCCAGGAAGGAGCCCTCCCTGGGGTGTCTCCCCGACTGCAGTCCACCCGCTGGATGCTCTGCGCCCAGTCTTTGCTCCAGGCCCCACTCCAGCCTCTGGAGACTCGTCCCTGTGGGGCCAGCACCGACCAATCCCCACACACCACAAACACCCAGCCCCAGCCTTCTCACCCTCGGGCTTGGTCTCCGTGGGCTCCGGCTCCTGGACCACTGTCTGGTGACCAACCACCTGGGACAGTGGTCTGGGGGGTGTTGGAGGTCTTGCCCGGCAATCCCCAGCACTTGTTTTTGGGGATGCCTGTGGGGTCAACCCCTCCGTCAGGGAGGAGCGCATGTCCGCCAGCCGCCTCGGGAGGTCATCCGTGGCCTTCTGCAAAGACAGGGACGGGTAGCCGGCGGGAGGCATCACAGCCCTGCCCGGCCATCCTCACTGTCCTCCTGCCCAGTCCCCCTGCTGCTCCCAGATCAGACACAGACCTGTGAGTGCACAGCCCTGCACCCGGGATGCAGTGACCCATCCCTGCAGGGCTATCGGGATAAACCCTGGGTAGAAGGGGCAGCGCCCGCACACCCCATCCCACACAGCCACCTTTGACCTTGAACATGACCTGCCCACTGGGAATCTGACCCCTCATCAGCCTGCTCCTGCTCAGGGTGGCCCCACCCCGCATGACCCCTCTTTACACACCACACGCACACACACACACAGACACACACGCACGCACACGCACACTCACACACAGACACGCACAGACACACACACATGGAGGGGGCCTGGGGCTGCACAGGCAGATCAGAGCGTGTGGGGCTGGGTGGCAGGCTCTGGGCCTCCTGGTGTCACCTTTCTGTCCTTCCGGCCAAATGGCCGGAGGTGGTGGGGAGCCCTGATTCGACATCCCCAGCGGGGGACAGCATTTGCAGGGCGCTCTTTCTTCAGCCTGCAGCGTCCAGATTTGGGGAAGCAGCACCCGAACATGCTTTTTGTTGGAGGGTCTTCAAAGAAATGAGCTGGGCAGGGGGCTGTCTCTGGAATGTGGGTGCCTGGCTACCGGGGTTCCAAATTCTGTTGGGCTCTGTTGTCAGGGAAGTGAGGTCACCACTGCCTGGGGTCCCCTTACCCAACTTCCTCCTCACACAAGACCCCCGCCCCCGAGGGCCCCCTCCCCCAGCTGCTCAATGCCCCCCCTCCCCCCATGCCCCATCCATACAGTGCCACCCACACAGCCCACCCACAGCCCCCGGGAGGCCTGGGTGCATCAGGTGTCCCGGCTGTGAGGACACAGAGCTGGGTTCAGACCGGGCTCCTGCGCGTGCCCAGGGCTGTGACCCAGGACAGACCCCGTGGCTCTCAGGGCCTCCCCAGTCTGCCCATCTGCCCATTGGGGTATTCTGGCTTCTACTTCTAGGGACGCCATCAGGGCTAGGACCTCTACACATGTTCCGTACCTGCTCTCACAGGAGGCTGGGGCACACTTGGGATTGCAAGGATGAGCCAGGGGCTGGGCGGGACATGGAGCACAGCTCAGAGGGGCCTGGGTCTGCTCTGGGGTCCGGGCAAAGCCACGCCCCTCCTGACTGTGTCCCAGCCCCCGTGGGAAGGTTGTAATGAACTGATTCTGACCTTGTCCTCTCACAACAGACTTCCAGGGGCTTCTATTAGGGTTAGGCTCAGGTCCCAGGGACTCATCTGTGCCCATGTGCTGAGCAGTCCCCACGGTGGCTCCCAGCATCCCCGAATCCTGGTCACAGATCCCTATGGAATCCCCTCCCCTCCAGGGTGGATGGCCTCTCAGGAAGAGAATGGGGCAAGATGCTGGGATGTCATTTCCAAGCTGATGGAGGAAAGTCTGTGACTTCTTCTGGTTCCCTCTGTCCTGCGTTCATTCTCTATCTCCTTCTATGTCCCTGTCTCTGTCTCTGTGTCTCTCACAGGAGCAGGATCTGTAGGCTCCTGGGCGATGTGAGAAACCTCAGAAGCCTCCCTTGTCCCTGTTTCCCTCTCCTGTCCTGGTGCTCTGTTCCTACCTAAGGCCTCCTCAGCCCGACCAGAGCAGTGATACTGGAACCTCTTCCAAATGGAGACCCGGAGGCTGCCACAAGGAGGGTCTTGGCCTTGGTCCCCAGACTAGTGGTCAGTGCTCTGCCACGTTCTGCGTACCCAGGTCCTCAGCCCCCCAAGCCCCCAGTCTGTCCCCTGCTCCGAAGGACCTCGAGGGAGTACAAAGCATTTTCCCAGGACTGGGAGCACAGGGGGTCGGGGATGGAGATCCAAGGCCAACAGGCTCTCCCACAAGCCTGTGGGACCCTAGGGACCCTGCATCTCTACAGCCCAAGTGACAGAAGAGTAAGCTGAGGCCTTTGTGCTGTAGCCCCTCTGGACTTGGGGGTGGGTATCTCTTCCTGCTTCCAAGTGCCCAGGCTGGTGATGGACACCGGAACCCAGACCCTGTCCTCTCCCAGTGCCCTGGAAACCCCCCTGGGCCCCTTGGGGACCCATGACCCTCAGCCTGGCCTGTCTCCCCTCCCCATGCTATGGATCTGGGTCCTTGCCAGGAGTCCTGATGCCCTGCCCCATGGCCCAGCTGTCTCCAACCTCTTCATTCTTTCTCCCTTGTGACCCGCCTTGCTCCCAGGGTGTCCTCCCCTTCTGACCCCCAGCTGGGCAGTCAGAGTGGTGTGTGTGGGGGGGGGGGGTGGGGGGGGTGTGCAGGTGCACATGCCTCTACGTGACTGGGGATGCCCAAGGTCATGTCCCCACATGGGACGGGGTGGGTACCTATTCCTGAGGATCTGAGGGGCTCTCGCCCCCAAAGCAAACCTCATGGGAGGGTTGGGACTGGAGAGCAGCTCCTTGGACTCTGCACCCCTCAGTTGTCCTGGGCCAGTCCCTGCCTCTCTTGACCCAGGTTCCCAACTGTCCCTGAGGGTCGGTCATGGAAAGGCTTGAACGTGGCTGCTCCTCCAGGGGTAGGTGGGAGACAGGTGCACCAGGCACGCAGGCCTCCCCACCGAGAGGGCCAGCCAGGTGTGTCATGGCCAGGTGTGCACAGATGACCTGCCCACAGCTCTTGTACCATGACCCAGCCCTGCGGCGGCTGTGCGCAAGACCCATGGCTCCGCACCTGACCGGTCCCCCACGTTCTCTCACCACCGCCAACTGCTCTGTGGCCCTGAAGTCCACTGAGCCCCGCAACCACACCCATCCTGGGCAGCAGGCCTTAGGGTGCAAGGCCAGGTGGGGTGGACATTTGCAGATGCAAAAGTCACTGAATACCTCCCACCCAGCTGGCCTGGAATGCAGATACCCTCTCAGGGTCCAGCTAAGTGCAGGGCTGGGCCAGAGGACCTGGAGGCATCCGTGGAGGGCAACTCAGGGCAGGGGAAGATCAGTCCGCCCCTTCCCCTTCTCCTCTCCTCCTTCTGCCTTGTCTTCCTGGCAGGACCCGGCACAGAGGTCCAGCCTGTCCCTGGCTGCAGGCCTGGCTGGAGTCAGAGGGGCGGGAAGGAGGCCGGGGAGGAGGGGCCCCCCAGCAGGATGCCCGAGTGTGAAGGTGGTCATTACTGTAATCAGGGACCCCATGGGCATTCAGGGATTTCAGCCCCAAGACCCGGCCCCTGCCCCATCCTTCACCCTCCACAAGGCCCCGCATCCTCCCCAGCCCAGTCCCTGTCTGCAGCCAGTCCTCCCTCCAGTCCCAGGAAATCCAGTTGTTCTGGGGGCTGCAAACTCATTACAAGGTGGAGCAGAGCCAGCTCAATGGGGCTTGATTCCGGGTCCTGCAGCCCCACAGTGAGGAGAGGTGAGGCCAGGCAGGAGCGGGGAGAGGGCAGAGTGGACTCTCCCTGGGGGCCATGGCTCCCTGGTCAGCGCAGACCCTGTTGTGTGCTGGCCCCTAGGGCACCCATATTTCAGCTCCCGGGCAGGCTCTGGGAGGGAGACCAGAGTGTGGCTCCTATTAGCTCAGATGTGTCACTCTGTCCTGTATTTACAGCCTGTCTCCCGAGCTGGAGTCCCCCTCCTAGTCGGCCAGCAACACCTTCAGGGCCAAGAACAGGCCATCATGAAGCTCAGGGGCCAGTGTGTGGCTGGGCAGGCAGGGGAGGGCTTGCTTTCAGCTCAGGGAGTCTCTGGCTGGGCTAGCAGGGGCTGTGGAGGGCTGGCCTTCCAGCTTCTCTGCTGACCAGCCCTGGGACTGGAACCATGTACCTCCCCTCTCTGGGCCTCACTCTCCTCCTCTGTGCAATGGGGCAATGCTGAATGATTGCTCCCATGGCAGGAACATGTGGGGTGCTGGGCACAGAACCTGGATTGCAGAGTGCAGTGGGGGATGGTGAGCCGTGTCGGCAGTGAGCACCCCTCCCCCCAAAAGCAATCCAGCCCTTCCATGCAGCCCCCAGGCCCCTGGCTGGGAGCCCAGGAGCAGTGGCCGACCACACTCCAGACACCAAGCCCCTGTGTGTGGCTCTTCTCAGGAATGGGGATGTGGTGGGGACCCCGTGACACGGCGCCAGCCTCTATCTCTGACGGAAGGAGAACAAAGACTTTCCCTGGGGTCCCCTAAGGCCACGTAAGAAGGGAGGAGGCTGCCCCTAAATGGTACATTGAAATTCTGCTTCTGTTAGAACCTGAGTGTTGGGGTTTGGTTCTTTCACTTGCTGGGCTGACGAGACACACACGCTCTCCATGACTCCTCCTCAGATGAAGAGCTCTTGCAAGTCCTGGGCGTCCTGGACCTGGGGAGGGGAGAGGGGCCAGTCCCCTCCCTGGCTCCTGAAGGAGACCTGTCCTCCCAAAGACAGGATGGTTTCGGGTCATGATCCTGGGCCAGGGCTGGAGACAGCCCCTCACTGCTCCTGACTCTGGGGCTCAGGGGGCCTTTCTCAGGCACAGCAACGCCCACTGAAAGTGGGGGCTTCAGAAAGAACACACTCCTGGACCCGGTCCTGCTCCAGGACGGTGGCTGCCTTCCCCAGCTCCGGAGGAAGAGGGACATCCTCTGCTTCTTTGGGCGTGGTCCTCTGACCTACGAGCAAGCACTGAAAAGTTTCTAGTCTGCCTCTGGAAGTGCACCAGCCAGTCACTGTCCACACACGAAGACGGACAACTTGCTAAGGAAGCGCGGGAGGTGATCCTGTGCAAATGGTCTGCGGGTCGGTGGGGCTGGCTGCTTCAGGCACCCTTTCTCTGGATAGGAATCCTCCTGGAGTCTCGTCTCCGCTCTCGGAGCTCCCTTCCTGCTGGTTTTAGGACCAAGGGAGAGACTGTGGTGTGGCTTGGAAGGCTCCACCCCAGCCTCCTTCCTTCCGCACACATCACTGCTCCCCAGGAAGCAGGGGCTGTTGCTCCCACATGCCCTGCGCAAGGCTGGTTTAAGGCACTCATTCCCTCCAAGGCCCAGCCGCTCTGGCTCCATCACATACATCGTGGCCACAGCTGCCTGGCTGGGTGAGGAGTCCAGGAGAGCTCTCCTTTCCCAGGATCAGGGTTCATATTCCTGGCCAGAGAAAGAAGTCCCATCTGTCCTCTGCTAGAGAAGGTGAATTCCTGGACGGGTGGCCCTCAGGTGCCTGAGGACATGGGGGTCCCCCACAGGCCCCTGGAGAGAAGAGTGACGGGCACCCCTGTCTGGGAGAACAGTGAGCAGCACCCATACCAGGCCACACATACACCCATCACCAGGCAGTGCTTGGCCTCAGACTCACCCCCGGAAACTCTGGCCCGGTTTTTCACAGATGTGTTTTCAGGAGTGTTCAGCACAGCAGTGGTGGAGAGAGCAGGGAATGGAACAGCAGTAATGCCCAAGGAGATGGATGGTGGCTCAGTCCGTTAAGCCGCTGACTCTTGATTTGGGCTCAGGATGTGATCTCATGGTGTGGGATGGAGCCCCATGTAGGGTCTGTGTTCAGGGCAGCGTGGGCTCACGATTCTCTTTTCCACCTCCTGCCTCTCCTACCACTCCCGTGCCACACTCTCTCTCTCTAAAATAAATTAATAAAATCTTTATAAAAATGGAATCCTACAGAATGTACTTTTAAATGTTGTAAAAAATCTGTCATATGATCTCACTGATGTGAGGAATTCTTAATCTCAGGAAAGCAACTGAGGGTTGCTGGAGTGGTGGGGGGTGGGAGGGATGGGGCGGCTGCGTGATAGACATTGGGGAGGGTATGTGCTATGGCGAGCACTGTGACTTGTGTAAGATTGTTGAATCACAGACCTGTACCTCTGAAGCAAATAATACATTATATGTTAAGACAAAAGAAGATAGTAGGCAGGGAAAAATGATGTAATGTATGGTGATTAACATAATAAAAAAGGGAAAAAAGTTGTAAAAATCATAACATTGATTTTGCCATTTTAACATTTTCAGTATAAAGTCCAGTAGTGTTAAGTATATTTATAGTGCTGTGATACATATCTTGAGAACATTTCATTTGCAAATCTGAAATTCTGTACCCATTATTTGTTTTTCATGTAGAAAGCATATTTATTTACTTATTTAATTATGCTCAATTAGCCAACATATAGTACATCTTTATTTTTTGATGTATTGTTAAATGACTCATTATTTGCATATAACACCCAGTGCTCGTCACAACATGTGACCTTCTTAATACCTATCACCCAGATACCCCATCCCCCCACCCTCCTCCCTTCTGTAACCCTCAGTTAGGTTCCCGGAGTCCAGAGTCTCTCATGGTTTGTCTCCCTCTCTGATTTCTTCCCATTCAGTTTTCCTTCCCTTCCACTACGGTTCTCCATGCTATTCCTTATGTTCCACATATGAGTGAAACCATATGGTAACGGTCTTTCTCTGCTTGACTTATTTCACTTAGCATCATCCCCTCCAGTTCCATCCACGTCAGTGCAAATTGTAGGTATTTGTCCTATCTGATGGCTGAGTAATCCCTTGTATATATGGACGACATCTTTATCCATTCATCTGTTGAAGGGCATCTGAGCTCCTTCCCCAGTTTGGCTATTGCAGACATTGTTGCTATGAACATTGGGGTTCAGGTGCCCCTTCTTTTCACTACGTCTGTGTCTTTGGGGTAAATACCTGGTAGTGCAATTGTCAGGTAGTAGGGTAGTTCTATTTTTAACATCTTGAGGAACCTCCATACTGTTCCAGAGTGGCTGTAAAAGCTTGCATTCCCACCAACAGTGTAAAGAGGGTTCCCCTTTCTCCACATCCTCAGAACATCTGTCATTTCCTGACTTGTTCATTTTAGCCATTCTGACCGGTGTGAGGTGGTATCTCATTGTGGTTTTGATTTGAATTTCCCTGATGGTTAGTGATGTTAAACGTTAGTCATTTGTATGTCTTTTTTGGAGAAATGTCTGTTCATGTCTTCTGCCCATTTCTTGATTGGATTATTAGTATTAGTATTATTACTATTTTGGGTGTTGAGTGTGAGAAATTCTGTATAGATCCTGGATACCAGCCCTTTATCTGTAATATCATTTGCAAATATCTTCTCCCATTCCATGGGTTGCCTCCTAGTTTTGTTGACTGTTTCCTTTGCTGTGCAGAAGCTTTTTATCTTGATGAAGTCCCAAAAGTTCATTTTTGCTTTTGTTTCCCTTGCCTTCAGAGACGTGTCTTGAAAGAAGTTGCTGTGGCCGATGTTGAAGAGGTTACTGCCTCTGTTCTCCCCTAGGATTTTGATGGACTCCTGTCTCACATTGCGGTCTTTCAGTCATTTTGAGTTTATCTTTGTGTATGATGTTAGAGAATGGTCGAGTTTCAATCTTCTGCATGTGGCTGTCCAATTTTCCCAGCACTCATCCTGTCTTTATTGTGCCTTGGCAGATGATATTGCTACTTAAACTGACAGCACATTACTTAATCTTGAGTTAGCGCGCTGTGACGGCTCTCTCCCCTGGCTCAGCACGCCTCTCCCTCTAGCCGCCCTGTGGGAGCAGCCTTGCTTGCACCTGTCCCGCTGCGGTCACTGAACCCCCTGGACCTCTGGCAGATGACGTGCTGGGGGCTGCGAGCCCCTGAAGAAGTCCGAGTGGACTCCCAGGCCCGGGCGTGGTCTCTGTCCTCAGCACACCTCAGCACAGTGCTGCCGAAGGGTGGTCACAGACAGGCCTGCAGGAAGTGGAGGGGTCCTGTCGCTTCGTCCAGAACGTCTGTGTGTGTGTGTGTGTGTGTGTGTGTTGCCAGCCTTGTTCTGGCCGTGCGCAGAGCTGGAGAACACAGCCCCGATCAGGGTGCTTTGGGGGGACACTTGAATGTGGAGGGTAACGCTGAATTGCTGATGTCCCCCGTATCCCAGTTCTGGGGAGCCTCTGTTTCCTGACCTGGTCCTCCAGCAACCTTGTAGGAAGAAAGTCCTGACTCCCGGGCTGGCCGGCCCCGCCCCCCCGCCCCCCCTTGTGCCCCGCAGGCAGGCGGCACAGGCCTAGGGTGTCCTGGTGGTGCCTCTGTTGCAGGCAGTGCTGTAGATGCTGGACGGTGGCTTCTAGCCCCAAGCTCAGCTGCCTTTGGCACGTGGCGGGCAGCTCAGCGGCGCTGTCCTGTGGCCTTCGGTGCCGGCCCTGGGGGCAAGGGCTGGGCAGGTGCAGGCCCAGGGCCCCACGCCCCCCAAGCCGCTGGCTGGGTCTCTCCTCCTGATTCCTGGCTTGGCCCCTCTGGCTTTGGACGCTTGATTTTGGTGACCCGCTGGCTCTGGCCTCTGTCACTTTCTGAGCCCGGCCCCGAGGGAACTCTGCGGAATTGGACCTGGTCAGTGAAAAGTCTGGCAGTGGCTGGAGCACGCTGTTCTCCCGGCACCTTCCTCAGTAGGGCGCGAGAGCACGTGCAGGAGCCACCTGTCCTTGGGGTTGTGCCATCAGTGTGGGCTGACCTCGGTGAATGTCCTTCAGAAGACTCTTCTCGGATTTCGTTTTTAGATGAGACTGTGTCAGGGAGCAGCGGGCCCTGGGGGTGGAGAAGCCAGCAAGAGCGAATGCCTGCTCCCAGTTGGCCCCCGGCCCATCACTGGGTGTAAATTCAAGGGAACTGGTGCTGAACTCGAACCCCTTAAAGGGTCATGTTGTTGACTTTGAAAACACTTGCTTAGAAAAGGTGATAGGAAAGCCCTGCTTGGTCGTGTCTCTTGGTGATGTCTCTTGCGAGCCTGAGCACAGAAGCTTGGACATCGCTCGAGCATGCTGTGAACAAGAGCGGGCGTCAGATGCAGCTTAGAAGCCCCACAGCACGCGTCCCGCCATGTTGGGAACGGGGTCCTGTTTCCTCATGGCTTGCTCTCAGCGACGTCTCCTCTGTGGAGAGCTCATTATGATGGCAGTCAAATGGGCCCTCAGAGGTCCCATCCTAATGTGCTTGCGGTCATGCGTGTGGCGGGGGCGGGATCTAAGGTGGGGCGCACTGTCGCTCAGGTCTTCACAGACCTTGTTAGGAATGGGGCTGAGGGTCCGTGAGACGGGAGCTGCCAGAGGGAGGCCGTGGGGACCCTGGGGCCCCACGGGACCATCTCAGGTGGTTCGGGCAGGGAGTTCTGGACGGTGTTGAGTGACTCGGACTCAGACCTGTGGTAGTTGTGACTTCAAACAGAAGCAAAGTCAGATGAAGTGATTTAAGGCAAAAGATACAGGATAAATCAGTCAGTGATGAGAAAAAAAACAAAGAGAAAGCAGCCCTCAGCCTGCCAACGGCATGTGTAGTTTCTGCTCTGGGCCTAGTCCTGCCAGTCAGCTTCGCAGCCCGACCCATGGTCGTCCCGGTGCAGCCTCGAGTGGGCGGGTTAGATTTAGGTCTGGGCCCCTGTCCTATTCCAGCCCCTGGAAGGGAGCAGGGACTGAAGCTGGAAGGGGGTGGCCAGGGGCACGAGTGAACCTTGGGGCCCTCAGGAGGGTCTGTTGGGATGCTTGCTGCCCTGCGGTTCCTGCTGGCCCCCTCCGCCCCAGGCCCCTTTGCCTGGCTACCCTGCACGTGACACCCTCCTCAGTGGGCAGGCAGCTCAGGACTTTGTTCTCCTTCATGTGCTGAATTTATGAGCTCCCGGTGTCACCAGACATTCTCCCTACATGGAAATCTTTTCTACATTATTGCAATTAATGGCAAGTTTTTCCTCCAGGGAGTCTAGACAAGGCTGAACTGTCTGTCACCCCGTAAAAGGTAGGCTTCCGCCTGCCCCCTCAGATAGATCTCTGCTGCCGTGTGTGCTGGGTGCGGCGTCTGGCCGTGCCGCTCAGCCGAATCGGGCGCGTGGGACTGGGGTGCCTGCCGGGGCAGGTGTGCAGGCCTGGGGCCTGCAGATGCTTTGGTTGGGGGTGGGGCCCCCCGTGGCTTCCTGGTGTGTCGCTGGCGTGGCAGGACAGTCTGACAGGATGAAGAGAGGCCAGTTACTTACCTTCTCTTCCCCCTTTCCTGCCAAAGAAACCTAAATCCTGGTGTTTTATTTCTTATTTTCTAAATTAATGGCTGTTGTTAGAGGGAAATAATATGCGGGGAGATGTGAGGGGCTCTGGGGGCAGCTCTGTAATGACAGGGAGAGCTGAGTGCTCACCCAGAACAGATGTCAGGGGAAAGGGCCTGTGTGCCGCAGAGTGACTGCATGAGTGGTTCAGCTGGCGTGGACGTGGGTGCGCACCCAGCATTGCGGGGTGGCTGGGTGTCGCTGTCAGGAGTCGGGGCGGGCCGGGGGGCGTGCGTTCCCCGAGGAGGATGCTCGGACGCTTCTCCTGTGGAGAACGGAGCTGATGGGTGGACGTGGGTGCTTTGCCTTGTGCTCACGTGGCACACTCTCCCCATGCCCGGGCCTTGGCTTGTGGCTTGGAGATAGGAGAGTCTTCTGATGATGAACATGAACCCCCCGCATACGGGACCGGTCATCCTGCGAAGCGTGATGGCTCTGACTCAGCCCAGGGGCTTCCCGAGCCCTGCGTTGTCCCCTTGCCTCCTGGCCGCGTCCCCCTCTGTGCTCTACTCCTCCTGCCTCCCAAAGAACTCCGCGTCAGCCTTCACCGCGCTGTTTGCCTGTCGCCTCCTCTTCAAGTGTCCCTGGGCCATGTGCTCTCCCACCGCCTCCCCTCAGTGCAGCTGAGTCCCCCTGCCCTCCAGTCCATTTCGCCTCTCCAACAGGTTGGGCGCCCCTGACGTCCCCACTGCCTGGCATCTGAAGAGCTGGGTCTGGAGCACCACTTGATGGAGAAACAGAACGGAACTGCCGGTCCGGCTCCCAGGTGTTGTCTGAGGTCTCGCCGGAATGGGAAGGTCCAGGTGCTCACCAATGGCACAGACCTTGGAGAGCAGAGGCAAGAGGGGGCTCAAAACGAAGGGTGGAGGACCCGGATCATTCACACCTCCATCCAGCAAAGAGTTCCACGGTTTTCCTCTGGGCCCGTTACGTGCCAGGCCTGAGAGCACGGAGTGAGGGGGATGCAGGAGGACCCTTCCTCAGGGGGCTTAACGTGGGAGTGGTTGGAGCTGCGGCCTCGGAAGAGGGGCTGCTCGCCCGGCTGGGGCAGTACAGGAAGTTGGCTCTCAGGAGGTGGCTCTGGAACTCTGACCTAATGCTGCAGATCAGGGGTGCCCGGGCGTTGCAGGGGGAAAGAACACGTGCAGGTGCCTTGAGGTGGGGACAGAAGTTACTGGTTTGGTGAGAGAGGACCCAGCGGAGGTGACAAGGTGGGGAAGGGAGTGGTAGGCCAGGCACCTTGGAGTCGGGGCCAGGGGTTTGCATTTACCCTCTGGCGACCACGGTGTGACCTGATGTGTACCGGGAGCTCTGCTGCCTCTCTGGGGGGTGTGCGGTCCGGGGTGTTAGCAGGGGGACCAGACACGAGATGACAGTCACCAGCTGGTGGCAGTGGAGTTGAGAGCAGGGGTTGGAGCTGGCTGTTTTGGAGGCTGCTGCGGGGGTGAAGACGTGAGGGAGCCCCCGCTGTCCGTGGCCTCGAGGCTGGACCTCCGGTGTGATGACCCGCAGACATGTGTCTCTTTTGTGGCAGGGCCAGGATTTGCGTCCGTTGTCACAAACCTCCACGGCAGGCCGTGCTCTTCAGCATTTTAGCCTGCCTGTCTTGTTAAAAGCCATTTTTGGGGTGCCTGGGTGGCTCGGTTAAGCGTCTGCTTCAGCTCAGGTCATGATCCTGGGGTCCTGGGATGGAGCCCTGCATCGGGCTCTCTGCTTAGCGGGGAGTCTGCCTCTCCCTCTGCCCCTCCCCCTTCTTGTGCGTGCTCTCTCTCTCAAATAAATAAATACAATCTTTTAAAAAAAAAGAACCATTTTTGTTTTTGCTTGAACTACTTATCTCTTTATTTACATGTTACTGGGATTAAAGCCTTAATAGTATAATTTTCAGGTTATCAAGAGAGATCAAGTAGAGTTAAGTATAAATAATTTGAACTACCTGACTGATAGCTTTTCTTTAATTAATTTGAAATCTGAATTCTGGAAGTTTTCCCAAAGTAGTACAGATACAGGGCACTCTGCAAGCTGTGAGCGTGAGGGCCGGCCCCTGCTTCTGGAAGCCCTGCACGGGGGCCCAGGTGAAGGGGGCAGTAGGCGATTGCTAGGTTGTTGGCTCCCTTACAGAAGGCTTTGGAAGCACGTGAGCGGTCTGTTTGAGACTGAGAAGGCTCAGCTGCCTCCTCCTGCCTCCTTGCTCAGCCGTGTTCACCAGACGCGTTTGCCCCTGAGTGCTTTCCTCAGTTTCCCCAGGTAATGTCCTGTGGAGCCTAGTCCATCTCAGGACAGCTTGCTCTGGCCTCTCTGCGAGGGAAGCTTTGGGACCTGGCCAGCAGGTCTCCCCCGCTGCTTTCTTAGACCTTCTGTGGTCTCTGGGCCCAGGAATCGCGAGCAGGCCACTCCAGTTGCCTGCCCAGGTGCTGGTTGCACTGAGAACACTCATGTCCTCTCCACATTCCCTGCCGTGTGGAGCCGGCTCAGTCATCTGCACCAGCTTTTCTTCTGTGCCAGGGTTGCCAAGCGAAAATCTGCATTCCTGCTTGTGAGTGGGGTTAGGGTGTGTGTGTGTGTGTGTGTGTGAGAGAGAGAGAGAGAGAGAGAGTGAGCGATAGCCAAGTGCTCTGAAAGTCTGGGGCTTAGTGACAGGGTTGGGAGGGGTCCATTGCTGACATGACCACTCCCCCAGGATAGTGAGATTGCAAAGCAGGAAAGGAGATTTCGGTGCCCTGAGCTCTGGCTTTTCCTCCAGTGCACACGCACGTGCCCCACACACCTGCCCGCACACAGGTACCACACATCTGTGTGCACACACACCTCACACCTGTGCACACATTTCACGTGTCTGTGTACATGCATGTGTACACACCAGGCCCCTCTGATGACCAGGTCCCTGCTAGGCCTCGGACAGGTGGAAACCAAGTTTAGATGTAATTTGCTCAGCAGGAGCTCATTGACTTGCTGTTTCTTTCTTACCACATAGTTATAATTTTTTGGTGGTCTCTCATTTTTGATTTGCATATGAAAGCATATGTACTAATGCAGATCGGTGGTGGCATTTTGTAGGCCTCACAAGACCCCCGTTTAGTCAGATACCAGCGTGGACTCCTGGCTCTGCTGCTCTGGGTGAATTGCTTACCCTGTGGCTGCCTGAGCTTTCTCATCTGTATGAGTTACCTGTTCCTGTGTAACGACATCACCACAAACCTAGCACTTCAAACAACACACACTTACTCCTATTTGTTGTCCCGCAGTTTCGGTGGGTCAGGAGTCTGGGCATGTCTTAGCTCAGTATCTCCCCAAGTGGCAATCAGGTGTGGTCTGGGCTGCAGACGCATCTGAGGCTTGACTGGGGAAGGGCTGCTTCCAGGCCCACGTGGTTGCTGGCAGGATTCGGTTGCTGGTAGGCTGTGGAGCTGTGGCCCGGGTTCCTTGCTGCTTCTCAGCTGCCCTCAGGTCCTGGGCACACGGCCCTTTCCTTATGCAGCTCACAGTGTGGGAGCCTGTGTCCTTGAAGTCAGCAGGGAGAGCGTCTCCCAGCAGGACGGTTGTCGTCCTCTGTGACATAATCTTGCACATCCCATCCCCTGTGCAAAGCAGGGTGCAGGGCTGTTCACACTCAAGGGGAAGGGGCCACACAAGAGCGCGTACACCAGGAGGTGGGGGGAGGCACAGAGCCATCCGGGGTCTGTCCGCCACCTCGTCTGAAAGGGGTAGTAATCATACCTGCCTCCACGTGTAGAGGAGGATGAGCTAGTGAAGGTGGTCAGGACAGTAGCATTTAATCGATGTTAGCAACTACGTGATCACACTAGCGTTGTCATTCCTGGGGTTAGGTTGCCTACTGATGCCCACGTACTGCACCGTGGCATTCAGGGCTGTCCCCAGTGACGCCTTCCTGTCCTCAAGGCACTCCTCCATCTCTCCTTTGCTCTCAGTGGCCTCCGGAATGCAGTGTGTACCACTGTGGAGCCTTTCCACCCACGTGGTGGGGGGCTGACGCTGTCCTTTGTTCCCAGCCCTCCTCAGGCCTGGTTGTCGTGTGGCGACCACAGAGGCCCTTGCTCCCTGCCTTGGGTCACCTGGAGGGTGCCGCAGACAGTGCCCTGCACCATGTGGTTCTCTGTTGTGGTGACCTGCTCGGGTGCCCAGCCCGGGAGCTTCTTTCAGAGTAGGCTGACCCCATCTCTGGGTGCCCCGCTGCCATGTCTTGAGGGTAGCCCTGTAGAGGGGACAAGGGCCATGCGAAGAATGGCCGAAGGAGTGGCCTGATCCCATCCTGGGTGCTCTTGGGGGCATCGAGCATCGCCTTGTGCAGGGGATGAAGGCCGTGCTGGGAATTGAAGGAGCCACACTCCACCAGGGAGGCATGGGCCAGAGCGGGTACTTTTCACCTCGCTTGGCCCCATTGTCTTACCTGTGGGTCTCCGGTTGGGGGCCTGCCTGACCTGACAGTGGGGATGCACCTCTGCTATTCAGGCTCCGCTGTTCCTGGCCATGTCGTGACTGAGTGTGCATGCACGGGAATTCCCCATCTTCCTGGTTGTCTTTGCTAGAACTTTCCAGTGTGGGGTAGAAACCGGCCAGTGAGCTGAACATATACTTCAGGGTCTTATTCATGAGGAGATGCTTAGCTGACTTTCACGGCTCTACACTGCTCTGTGGTGAACTGTCACAAGTTTGTCCTGCTGGGCACTGCCCCGCTTGTCCTCGTGCAGTCTGGTCCTGCCCATTCTCTGTCCCTGGTGTGGTCTCAGCGCTGACTGTGCCCTCGCTTGCTCAGCCTGTCCCTACCCTGTCCACGGCGAGGAAAGGGTTGGGACGCTGTCCCGGGCTTTCCTTGTGCCTAGGTGGCCGGGCAGGGCCGTGACTGCTGCGTGGCTGCCCGGAGGCGGGGTGGTGGTGGCTAGGGTCTGCGAGAGGGGTCCTCCCCTGCATGGGCCCTGCGTGCCCGTCTGTCCACCGTGCCACTGCAGTGACGGGTCGAGTGCTGCTTCCAGTGTCACCAGGGTGAGGGCGCCCAGTGTGGCAGCACGGTGTCAGCCACATCGTGTTTGCACAAGAGAAATGGCAAATGATGCCATGTATTGAGTGGTTTTGGTCTTTTGCTCTTGTTTGAATATTCTTGCTAGTTCTTGCTAGAAAGCGGTTGTAAAATGAGACACAGGTATGAACGTATGTGCATGAACGCACGACTCGTTCAGCAGCAGGTCCTTAGCAGCTGCCCTGTTGGGACAGGCTCTGTGCCCAGGTGCCCCGGCTTATGTGCTGGCTACTTTCTTTGTTGGGAGCAAGCACAGTGGATGGGGGCCTGGATTCTAGGGCTGGTGGTGCCCCTTGTTGCCCGTGGGCCCTGGGTTAAGAGACTTCCCCATCTAGGCCCCAGGGCCCCTGCTGTAGAGCTGTGTTGGTGCTGATTTGGGGACGCAGACCACAAGCTCGGTGATATTTGGGAGTGAGGGCAGTGCAGAAAGGGGTTGACCTCCTCGGGTACAAGCGCAGTTAGCCCTACAGGCTTGACTTCTTTGGAAATGCGGCAATTCACGCGCTGTTTGGGCATTTGCTCATTGAGCCTGCCCCGTGTGCCTTCTTACCATGAGGCCTGGGTCAGCAGTGAGGGTCTTGCAAGGAGAGAGAGGAGGCTAAGCTACTCCTGTGTCCATGGCCTGGGTGATGGAACGGCTGGTGGGAATGTATGTGATGGGAAGATGCTGGAGCAGGTGCTCTTGGGTGATGATAACTGTGCACTGATTAAACAAACCAAGCGCATGGATACAGAGAACAGATTGGTGGCTGGGAGAGGTGGGGGTGGTTGTGGGTGCAATGGGCGGGGGTGTCAATGTAAAGTAAGTCAGGGATGTAATGGACGGTGTGCTAACTGTTTAATAATACTGTGTTGCATGTCTCCAAGTTGCTAAGAGATGTTCAAAGTCCTCATCACGAGAGAAGAAATTTGTAACTGTATGGTGATGGGTGTTAATTAGACTTACATATATTACAAAAGATCATTTTGTAATATATACCAATGTTGAGTCACTCTTCAAATATTGTACACCTGAAACTAATATAATGTCATATGTCACTTCTGCCTCATTTAAAACAGTCTGTTTACCATATGAGGGAAATTCAGAGCATCTTTCCATGTACCCCCTCCCCTGACCACAGCCCCCATCCCCCCACCATTCTTCCTTCCTTCTCTCCATTCACCCATCCATCCTTGGGTGCACCTGCCCGCCCGCCTGCCCGGCCCTCTGCTCTCCCGTCCCTCCCCACGGAGGGAGCACTCACCCAGAGGCCAGGTGCTGCTGTACCACCTGACCACGTCCTGGGCAGCCGGGTGCAGTCTCTGCCCGCGGGGCTTGGGGCGGGGGCGGACAGTGTCTCCTATGGGAGCCAGCTCGTGTGGCAGGGATGAGCCCGGGGCTCCGTGAGACACTGCAATTGCTTTTAAGTCAGTAAGAAATTAAGATCATGGGGATTTTATAAAAAATTAAGTAGCAATTAATACTTTGTTTACATTTTTACTTTTAATGTTAGAGACAGTGAAAAATGTTGCTTGTATATATGTATTTTGAGGGAAAGAATGCATACATTTTAAAGTTTCTGATGTGTTTACTTTTGCTTCACCACCTGTTCAATTTTCTTGCAGATTTTTGAAAGGATATTGTTTATATGGGCGATACGTCACCCTGCCAGTGGATATGTTCAGGGGGTTAATGACCTTGTCACTCCTTTCTTTGTAGTCTTCATGTGCGAACACATAGGTAAGACCATATCATGATGTTTTTTTCCCTGCAGACATTAAACGTGAACTTTGGTGGCCTTGCCAAGTTACTATGCATCATTGCACCAATGTTGAGATGTGCCATTAAGTTAAATGTTGTAATGACAACTGAAAATAGAGAGTATAGTTTCCTCATTGACGCCAGCTTTAAAAAAAGTCTGTAAATCCATGTGTTTAACTACTGAAGAAGACATTAAGATGCAGTTTTTACTCTCACTGTCTTCTTTTTAATCATACACGAGGAGCATGGTTTTGTTCTGATGGCTGGCTTTCACGGGGTGGATTTGAATGGGTCGGGTCAAGGTGATAGAACGTTAGTCGAATGTTCTGCTGACAAGCTAAAACCTGAGCTTTGATTGCATTCTGCAGCACGTTGTCTCCTTTCTACCTTTGAAGTTAGTAGCGGTTCATTTTATGGGAATGTTAATTACATGCAAAGTAATTGGTTTAACGGAGATTTAGGTTGGGCAGTGCGGTTTCTCTTTGAGTGCTGTGTATTTTTTTCTCCATTTATGTTATAGCAGTCAACTGTAATATAACTGTACCTGTTATGAACATATGTTAAGCCTTAGAAAAATTCTGAAAATATAAATGTGGGATCTACTTTTTAATTTATCTGTGGATAAAAAATAAATAACCAAAGGAGGGATTTGCCATTTGCGTGCAGTATTTTTATTAAAAACCAATTTTAATTTGTCTTCACGTGAACCTTCCCGACTTGATATTTGTTTGTTTTTATGAGATTGTGTCTTTAGCCGCTTCAGCTTCTCATCATGGTTGTGATCCGAGGGAGGAGGTTTGGCTGGGACAGATTACTCTCTGAGGACGAGAACATGCTCGTTCAGTGCGTTTTATTGCAACCTCTCACACTTTGTTTGCATTGCTGATTTCATAGGAGGGCTTTCATTGCTAAGCAACTAATGAGGACCACCACGGCTCCGTCTCTAATCGGCTCTCACGTAGGGGAGAAGCCTGCTCCGAGAGCGCTTGCCTTTCTGCTTCTTCCTCCGGCCTTGACAGATAATGAAAATGTTCTTAATGGTCCTAGCACAGTAGGGCCTGTCAGTAGACTTCAGGGTTGTTAATTGAAAGAAGAAGTTCAGCTGAGATGTGATTAGAGAATCGATATTTCATGTTAAATAGACCATTTAATTAATGTGGTAAGTAAGTTTGTCTCAACTACTTTACCACCAACTCATGCCGTAAGACCCAAGCCATCCTTAACTGGGTTTGCCTGAATCGTCAGCGAGACGGACTGTGGTGGTCATTGTCTAGAAGAGAGAAGAACCAGAGGAGCTAGGATTTGTGCTCTGTCCTGCCTTCCTGTGACACCCCCCTGCACACACGTGTGCACATGCACCAGGACGCGTACGTGCATCGAGTGGATGTACGGGGTGGTTTGGGGACATTTGTATGAAACGCACCATTTATTTCTGGCAGTTGGCTGTGTCTTTAAGTGGACATGTTTTACCTTTTGGTCCTGGCTTTCAGGTATGGTTGGTGGGTGTGAGTTCTTTCACCTCTTGCCATCCGCACTTGGGAGTGTTCGTGTGTCGGTCCTGGTCCACCTCTCCTTACTTTAGAAAGCCTCAGGTCTGTTGAAGTGTCCTGGAGCCCAACCCGCCAGCCTCCTGTGCGGTAGTGTCATTCACGAAGACCTTCATGGGCGGGCGCCGGGGTGCTGGTCTTGGGCAGAGCACCAGCGTGTGGAGACCGCGTCAGTTCAAGTCAGCCTGTGTCGAGAGGGCATCTCCTGGTCCTCGGCAGGGTGGTAGGGACACAGGCAAGCAAAGCGAGTATGGTTCCTGCCCCGTTGAGCTTGTGGTTACAGCAGGAAGACAGGTTTTAAACCAGTAATGAAGAAGTTTAATGAAAACAGACATTCGTGTTATCTTGAGGTGCATGGGGTGCAGGAAAGCAAACCCAGGCCTAGGGCTCAGACGACTCTGTGGCGCTCCAGCTGTGCCTTGTGGGATGAGCAGCGGCGTCATGTGGAGGGAGCGTGGGAGTGCAGTGGACGGGCTGGAAGACCTGCTGTGATGCTGGGCCTGGTGACGAGGGAGGGCGGTCCCCATAGGATGAGTCCCTGCGGCAGCTCTGGGACAAGTCTGCTGGGTGCGGGGAAGCCCGGGGGCTGTGCAGAAGCTCACGGGCATGGGGCACGCGTGCTGCCAGCCACTAGGCTGAAGGTGTTCTGGTTGGCTGGGTTTTTAAGTGGGTAAACCTTAGATGCTTTGCTTATTGAAGATCTTGCAAATACAGTTTTTTCTTTCTGAGGGTGAAACCTGGTCATAGGATTGTGTGGTTTGGATCCCTGAGTGTCCTGCAGGACTTTGGGGTCTGCATTCTGTTCCCACATGACCGTTCAGATGCTCGTGGTGCCCAATGGCACAGGGGTCAGCCCGCGTGCGCCCTCCCTCCCAAAAGATGCCCATGACTCTGTCCTCAGGGCACGCGTGTGTTGTTTTGGTTTTCCTTTCTTCTAAGCTGAACTCTGGGAAACAGTCCCCATTAATTGAGGGGAGAAGAATCCCCTCCTGGTGTGAGATCCCACAGGCGCCCTCAGGCTGCGGTGGGCAGAGCTGCTGGGCCTGATCGGGAGCCGGGCTTTGCCCGTGGAGGGTTTGTTGCGGGTCCCCGGCTCCAGGCCTGCCGTGCTCCTGCTGGTTCACGAGGGAGGAGGGGAATCCGGCATCAGCTCCAACGACTGTGATGTCCCAGGCAGGGGCAGCCACTTCTGAGCAGCAGGGGTCCTGACTTTGCAGGTCCTGCCACATAGCGGCCTTTTAATGCCATGTTTTGTGACTTGAAAAAGACGGAGATGGGAAGTGAACAGTGGCTGACGTATCTGGGGTTGACAAACAGGGTCTGATTCGGAGGACTTTGGCTCATCAAGTAGATTGACTGCTTCCTTTGCAGAGGGTTGGTTCATCTTCATGGGGAGGCTGGCCAGGATGATGAGTGGTGGAAGCAACTTGCAGGGCATGAAGAAATGGTCAGAGAACACGGGGAAGCCAGGAACAAGGGGAGAACAGGAGTAGCCTGGAAATGGAGCATCATGAAGCTGGTCCAGTGGCCCTGACGGTCTCCCAGCGCTGTTAACACAGCGCTGGGATGGGTCAGAGTCGTGTGCCACTGGCTCAGGTCTCCTCGCGGAGCACCTCACACTGCTGGGGAAAGGCCATTTGGTCCCACTTTCAAAGGTCACAGCGTCCCCCAGTGCAGGTTTAGCACATGCACATCTATGCTCACAGGCACACGCGTGTGTGCACGCACAGCACATGCCAGCCACCACTTGCCTACGTAAACGTGGCACAGATCCTTGACTGCCCTCTGAATGGGCCCACAGTCTTGGGTGGGCTCTGGAGGCTGTCATCCTCAGGAGGCGTGGGGGAGGAGGTCAGGAGACTTCCTGTGATCTCAGAGGTGGGGTGGCAGTGTGCAGAGCCCGTCCAGGCGTGGAGGCTGGTAAGTACAGTCATTTAGGGCACACTGAAGCCTGGGGAGTCCCCATGAGTGGAGTTCTATAACAGGAGTAGATGACATGCTCAGAAAATTCCGCCGTGGAAGAGTGCCCGATGCCGGGAAGGTTTGGGAATTTAAGGGGCTGAAGCCTTAGGGATAAGAAGCTTTAGGTGCATAGACGCTAGGTTTGCCGATGTGTGAATGTGCCCGTTCTCAATCCGAGCCACGCCTTGGTGCATCCTTGACCCAGAGGCCAGGCAGAGTGTGCAGGACTGCCTAGCCAGCACACCTGGTAGATATGTCACCTTCCTCTCGAAACAGGTATGTGACAGGTGCTTGAATTTTACCTTTTGGAAGTTAGAGGAAGCAGCAACGTAGCTGCTACTTTGGACTTAGTTCAGGCCCCTGAGGAAGGCAGGTCTAGAACAAGGTTGAGAGAGGACCCGCGCTGTCCCAGCAAAAACAAGGACCGTGTGCACAGAGAGACATCGTGGACCTCACCAGAGGCAGGTGAAGGCAGGGCCCGGCACTGGAGAGAAAGCCTGGCCGGCGAGGTGGTGAAGGGGTTGACGTAGAGGGGAAGGAGGCTGATGGGAGCGGAGGGTGAGGAGAAAGAGAAGTCTGTCATGTTCCTAGGGTCCAAGGTGGATGTGGTGCCATTGTCCTGGACAGGCAGCTGGTTTAGGAGGTGAGATGACCATTCTGGGTTCGGACACGTTGATCTGGAGCTGGGGGAGAGGTTTGCACTGGGGGTTGCGATGAGAATTGTAGCCCTGGGGGTGGCAGCTGAGAGGCGTGGCTCTGAATGTGCTTATCCAGAGTCCTGCAGTCACCAATGTGTTAGGGGTCTACGGGGACCTGACAGTGGAGGTTTATGGCTCGCTCCTACATTGGCGTCTGGATGTCAGCAGTCCAGGCCTGTGCTGCTGCTGGGGGTGAGTCATCGGGCCCCGTGGTAACGTTCAGCGCTGGAGCCTGGCCGCCGGAGTTCAGACCCAGGCTCTGCCCCTTACCAGCTGTGCATGGCCTTTGTCGACGTGGGAATCGGAGGGCATGGCACCATTGCCTTGGTTGCCGTGAGGCCCGCGGGAGTTACTGTGTGAAGAGCTTCGAGCCCGTGTGTGAGCGGCTGCTGGGTGCGTCTTCTGCACGTTCAAGGTCCGTCCAGGTAGCAGGTGTTGGCACTTCAGTCCTTCTTGTGGTCAGATGACCTCTGGTTACATGGATACAGCACGTTCTAGTCATCCACATATCTCCTGATGGACGTTTGGGTTCTGTCTACTTTTTGGTTATTATCAATGCTGCAGCAGTGACCCCGTGTGCGAGGCGTGGCACGCACGTGCTTTCATCTTTGGGCATCTGTGGACCCAGCGGTCACATGGCAGCTGCCGTTGGACGTTCCCGCCGCAGCGTGGGAGGGTTCCCGTGGGCCCACATCTTGCCAACACTTGCTACCGCTTGGTATTTTTCAAATGAGGTGGAAGTTACAGGTGTCCCTTCTGACCTCTGGGTCCCATGACTTGGTTTCACCCCGTCCCTGCGTCGCCGTGTTGTTTCCCTTCTCTCCTCTCAGCCCCGTTGATTTCAGCTCCTTGAAGCAGGATGGCGTCTCACGTGTGAGTGTGCTTGGCACAGACTGGAAGCTCAGCGGGCCCGTACTGAGCCAGATCCCTGCGGGGTTTTTGTGTGTGTCGTGCAGTTAGAAAACATGCTTTTCAGTGTGTGAGTAGAAGTGCCTGCTCAGTATAGCGAAGCTGGGAAGCTGAGGCAGCGTGGTGGGGAGCCAGAGTCCTTGACTTTGACAGCCGTACCATTGACAAGGGGAGCCTGGGTTTATGTCTCTTTGCAGCCATGCAGGGAGCGCTGGGGAAGGAGCTCCCCTCTCTCCATCCCTGCACTCACGCTTTCCACCCAAGGGGTGGCTGCTTGGCTGGGGGGAGTCTCGCATCTGCCCGGGCCCCATTTCTGTGCCTCGGGTGGAGTCACGGTGTTACCTGTTCCAGTGCCTTCCCGTGGTGAGCCCTCCTCTGGCCTCCTGCTGCCCACGGCCAGGCCTCCAAGTGCCTGGGCCTCTTCTCTGGGCTGTTGGCTGGGAAGCCAACTTGGCCCTGGTTTCTTCCTTCCTAGGCTCAGGTCCGCAGGTGGGTCCCAGCATCTAGATCTGCACGGGGGTAGGGAGGGCTCATCTAGCCTTGAGCCTGAGCTGCATTTCTCCACCTGTCCTCTGTGTCAGGCCCCTGTCAGTTGCTCATTACTAATCACTCTGGTTCCTGTCCTGTGTGTGTCCCGGCAGGCAGGTGCAGGATGGGGCCAGGCCCACGTCAGCCCTCCAGGGTACCAGCTGTTTGGGTATAGTTCCTCTGTCTTTTCTTTGTGCGTTGTAATTACTTAGTCGAGGGCATATTGTGTATAAAATTCTGTTTTGTGCTCTTTTCCCATTTAACCTTATAACAAGCTTTCCCCTGTATCATTAAGAAATCTTTGTAAAGATGATTTCTACCTCCTGCACATAATATTCCATTGAGATAATATAGCATATTTCATGAAACCCTTCTACTGTTGTTGGATT
Organism: Mirounga angustirostris; assembly: GCF_029215605.1. Lineage (NCBI taxonomy): Eukaryota > Metazoa > Chordata > Mammalia > Carnivora > Phocidae > Mirounga > Mirounga angustirostris. The sequence continues at coordinate 203,154,472 of NW_026991710.1, forward strand.
TTTTTTTTTTAGGCTTTTTCCCTCCAGGCATGTTGTAATTTTAAAGTAAAGACTGTATTTTTCAAGTGGCAACTGTCATATTCCTTTTAACAGTGTTAAATTTGATTTAGAATTAAGAACCATTCCCTCACCTTGCATTGCACAATTTAAGCAGAGAATTATATTTTAGTTTTAAACATTTTCAGCAGGGTGAAAAACAGAGCAGCATCCCCCAGCCCCTATCATCTGTGCTATTAAATTTAGAAACAGTTCTGGTGGGGCACTTTGGACGGACACCTCAGGATGACTGTGTGTGGGTTGGGCCTGTGGGAAGAATGGTTGGGATGGCAAGGGGTGTTTGTCCATTGGTTCTCATTATCAGCCTGTGTTAAGCTCCAATCTACTTGATTCTGTGTGTCATTTTTTCTTAAAGGAAATTACTTTTGACAGCAAATATGGAAAGGAACTGGAATAAACAATGTACTCACTTAAGAAAATTACGAATACTTTTATGTTCCTGTATGTAAGTCAGAATCTCAAAAGTACAGGTTGTTTTTCAGTACGTTAGTTTTGCCCAGAGAAGATGGTCAGCACACATTTGCACTTGGCACAAACTGGGGTTTGTGGGGCTGTAATTAATGTCCGATTGACGCAGGAAGTCAGCCCCCACAACCAGTCAGGCCGCGTGGGGGAAATCATGCGGGAGATTTGCGATTCACCAACGGTGAGTGGGTGTGGTCATTCTTTCGCCTGTCTCTAGTCTTGGAGTATAAATTGGGCTCTGGTCACAGTGGGGAAAGAAGAGCTGCTGCCAATGATGAATTCGTTTCAGAAATTGTCGCCCTCACTTCCCTTGTTTGCACTGAAGTCTTGTCTCATTGCGCTTTGTTTTCTCCACGGGTCACGTGAACCAGAGCGGCTGCTGGGTGCGTCTTCTGCATGGCTTCCGTGTGTGTTCGTCATGGCTTCGTTGTTCCCAGAGAGCATGAGAACAGGGAGTTTCCTGTGGATGTTCTGGTTCCTATGGGGACCGAGGGGGGCAGAGGGCCCTGGGAATCGGGGCATCAGAGCCAGAGCCGGGAGGGCTGCTGGTTTTGCAGCCCCAGCAGTGACAGTGAGGTGCCACGTCCTTGCAGGGCCTGTGACTCATACGGAGTCATATTTTCTATTTACAAACATGTTGATAATCCAAGTAATGGCCTTCTTGTTAAAAGTTAGAAAACTCCGTGACAGTATGGGTCCATGGCCCAGAAGCTGTGTCACTTGCATGTTTTGTTAATTTCTTCTGGCCTTCGTGTCAATGTGCTTTTTTTTACAGGGTAGCAATTATGTTATGCAAGCACATTTTAATACTGCTTTTTTTTTTTTAAATATCTAAGCATTTTCTGAAGTCCTAAAACATTTTTTGAAATGCCTTTTTAATAAGTAGTGACATGCAACTTTCAATGATGGGTGAAAAACTGGACAGAAGGTCAGCAAGCAACTAGAAAGAAGACTAGCAACTGAACGGCAGCTGAGCTAACTCGTCTCCGGAGCACTGCACCCAGCAGCAGCGGGACACACACCCTTCCCAAGTGCATGTGGAACAGTCTCCAGACCACGTGCCAGGCCATAAAGTGAGCCTCGGCACATTTGAAAGGATGGGAGTCATACAAAGAGTGCTCTCTGACCTCAAGGACATTTAGTTAGGTATCAGTTATAGCAGGAAATGTGAAGAAATTGACAAATGTGTAGAGATAAGCAGTGAGTCAGAGAAGAAATCATAAGGAAGATTAAGAAGTAACTTTGAGATGAATGGAAAAGAAAACACAACATACCAAAACTTAGGGGATACATCTATGTCAGACTCCAAGAGAATCTGTGGTCTTCAATGACGGTGTAGAAAGAACATCAAATCATTAACTTAACTCTTCGGTTTTTAGAAACCACAAAAGGAAGAGTATACTGAAGCCAAAACAAATAGCAGGAGGGAAATAAAGACTATAATAGAAATAAATGAAATAGAGAATAGAAAAACAATAGGGAAAACCAACAGAACCAAAGCCGGTTCTTCAGAAATATCAACAAAGTAGACAAACCATAGCCTAGATTAACCTGGAAGAAGAGAAGACTCCCATCACTAAAATCATGAGTGGGTTTAGAAATAAACAGCATTAAGGGAACACTATGAACAGCTCTCTAAATCAGGTAATGTAGATGTAATGGGGATATTCCTAGAAAGACACAGATTACCCAAACTGACTATGACGGTAATTTTGTACCAACTTGATGAGGCAGTGGTGCCCCTTGTTTGGTTAAACACCAGCATGGACACTGCTGTGATGGTACACTTTAGGGGTGATTAACGTTTAAATCAGTAGTCTTTGACTAAAGCAAATTATCTTGCTTGATGTGGGTTGGCCTCATCCAGTCAGTCGAAGGGCTAAGAGCAAAGACTGAAATTTCCTGAAGAAGAAGAAATTCTTCTTAAGGCACAGAATGTGTCTGAATTTCTAGCCCACTGGTCTGTCCTGCAAATGTCAGACTTGCCAGTCCCCGTAATTATGTGAGCCTATTCCGTAAAATAAGTCTGTTTCTCTCTCTGTCTCAATGTGTGTGTGACCATGTTTATTGGTATTAGTATATAAGAGCAATATATATGAGGCTGAATTACTAATTTAAAAAAACTACAAAGAGAAGTCTAAGACCAGATGACTTCAGTGGTGAATTCCACCAAATATTTAATAAAGAATTAATACCACCCTTTCACAAACTTCCAAAAATAGAAGAGAAGGAACACTTTTCAGTTCATCCCATAAGGCTCATATTTTCCTGTTATCAGAATGAGACAAAGACATCACAAGGAAAGAAAACCACAGACCAATATCCCTTATAGAGATGGATGTAACAATCCTCAATAAAACATTGACAAACAGAATGTACCAATATAGTAAAAGGATTATGCATCATGACAAATGGGATTTATCCCAGGAATGCAAGGTTGGTCCAACATATAAAAATCAATCAGTGCAATACACCTGTTAACAGAGTAAGGGACAAAACCCACATAATGACCTCAACTGAGACAGAAAAAGCATTTGACAAAATTTTGCACCTTTTCATGATAAAAACACTCACCAAATTAGGAATAGAAGAATTTCCTGGTAAAGAGCATCCATGAAAAACCCACAATTAACACCATAGTCATTGGGAAAGACTGAAAGCTCTCCCCTTAAGATCAGGGGCAGGACAAGGGTATCTACATTCTCTACTCTTCAACATTGTACAGGTTCTATTCAGTGCAGTTAAGCAAGAAATTGAAGCAAGAGGCATCCAGAATGGAAATGAAGAGGTAAAAGTTGTCTCTCTTTGCAGATGAAAGATCTTGTATATAGGAAATCCAAAGGAACCCACTAAAAAACTATGAAAGCTGCTAAATGAGTTCAGGAAGATTATAGGATACAAGATCGAGATATAAAAAGCAGTTATAGGGGCACCTGGGTGGCTCAGTTGGTTAAGTGTCTGACTCTTGGCTCAGGTCATGATCTCAGGGTCCCGAGTGTGAGCCCGCTTTGGGCTCTGCGCTCAGTGCAGAGTCTGCTTCTCCCTCTCCCTGTGCTCCTCTCCCCTGCTCATGCCCCCCCAATAAATAAAATCTTAAAAAAATCAGTTATATGCCTATACACTTGCAACGTGAAATCCAAAAATGAAAATATGAAAACAATTTCATTTACATTAATATCAAATTGAATAAAAGTAGGTGTTAATTTAGTGAAAAGGTATAAGATTTATATTTTGAAAACTGTAAAACATTGTTGAAAGATACTAAAGATTTCAGTAAATGGATCCCACGTTCGTGGATTGGAACACTTTATAGTGTTAAGATGGTGGCCCTCCCCAAATTGATGTAAAGATTCATTGCAACCCTGTCAAAGCCATAGTGACTTTTTAGCATAGAATGACAAGTTTATCTTTAAATTCATATGGAAATTTAAGGGACCCAGAATAGTCAAAACAATCTTGAACAAGGACCAAGTTGTAGGACTCAAACTTCCTGATATCAGAACTTACTACAAAACTACAACAATCAAGCGAATGTCATTCTGGCATATGGACAGACATGTAGGTTAATGGAAAAGAATTGAGAGTCTAGAAATAAATCTTCATGTTTATGGTCAGTTGATTTTTGACAAGGATGTCAAGACAATTAAATTGGGAAAATGGTGTTTTTGAACAAATGGTGCTGGGACAACTAAGTCTCAACTTGCAAAAAAAAAAAAAAAAGAAAAGAAAAAAAGAACGTCCCTGGGTCTCTCCATACACAAAAATAAAATGAATCATAGACCTCAGTGGAAGAGCTAATGCTATGAGAAGACATAGGAGTAGATCTTCACGACCTTGGGCTAGGCCATGTCTTCTTAGGTATGACACCAAAAGTGAAGGTGACAAAAGAGGAATGTAGGTAGTTTGGATGGATAACATCAAAATTAAAACTTTTGTTCTGTAAGCAATAGTCTCAAAGGAAGTGAAAAGACATCTTCAGAATGGGAGAAAATGTTAGCAAATCGTGTATCTGATAAGAGACTTAAATCCATAATAACATAAGGAGCTCTTCTAACTCAGTAAGAAGACAAGCTAATTAAAACATGAGCAAAGTGTTTGGACAGAAATTTCTCCAGAGAAGATGTATAAATGGCCAGTAAGCACATGAAGAAACCACAGCGAGGTTCACCATTTCATACCCACCACGGTAGCTAGAATCAAAAAGGGGAACAGTGGCAAATGTTAGCAAGGGTGCGGAGGAATTCGAAGTCTCTTGTGTTTTTGAGGGGAACATGAGACTGGTGTGGCCACTCCGGCAGACAATCTGGCATTTCTCGAGAGTTGGACACAGTTACTGTGTGAGCATTCGTGGGAGCATCGTTCATTAAAGCCAACCCAGATGTTCATCAGCTGATGCACACGGTAGTGAAGGGTGGTACACCCAGACGGTGTGACGTCACGGAGCAAGAGAAGAGAGTGAGGCGCTGACGCGCTGTATCACACAGGTGGGCCTGAGGACCACACACGACGTGAGCCGTGCCAGACAGCGTCCACACGGTGCCGGATTCCACTGATATGAAATATCTGCAGCAGGCAAATGTGTAGAGACAGAACGTAGATTAGCGGTCTCTTGTGTCTTAGGGACAGAATGGGGGTCATGGGCATTGACTTTTAATGGGCACATGGTGGAAAACGTCCTAAAATTAGATGTGCTGGTGGTTGCACAATTTAGCGAATAGACTATAAACCACTTTAAGTGGTTGTGTTATGTGGCATGTGGGTTGATTCTCAGTAAAGCTCTTTAAAAAGAAAGTAGAGGCCATCTTAGTCCAGCAGGGCGTCAACGACAAAACAGCAGAGTGGGTAGCTTCTACCAACAGAAACTTACCTCTCAGAGTGGTGGAGGCTTCTCCCCTGCTTGTGAGCCGACATCCTCTCTCCTCGCCGTGTGCCCCCGTGGTGAAGGAGCAAGGGAGCTTTGTGGGGCCCTTGTAAAACACTGACCCCACTCATGGGGGCTCCTTCCTAAGGACCTCTCCCTAACGCCATCATCTCTGGGGGTCAGGATTCAGTGTGTGGATTTTAGGGGGATGGAGACATTCAGACCATCGAGGGCCCTCATTCCAGTGACAGGAGATAGCATAGCCTGGCGGTTTTTTGTTGATGAACATCTGTGTGGTTTCTGCTTTTTCACTGTTACAGTATCTGTAAATAAATTCTTGATCGCATTTTGGATTATTTCCTTGTCACGCATTCTTAGAAGAGGTGTTTCTGCATCATGCTTGTGAGTATTTCTAAGTCTTGATGACATTTGTGGGGTATTTACCGGGAAGATGCTTGAGGGCCTACACCTGCCAGCCACGTAAGAGATTGCCATCTCACTCTGGCTTTAATTACGAATGGGTCCTTGGTATGCTGCCTGGAGACAGGACCAGCGTCTGTGTCTGTGTGCTTACCCATGCGCTGCATTCGTTGGTAGATACTTTAGTATTTACGTGTGAGCCTGTTCGACACAGGCTAGAGCTCAAAGATGTTAAGTGACTTGGTGAATTAATTGGAGAGCCAGGAGTAAGTAATACACTCTGCAGTATTGACATTTGAGTTTTCAGCCTGCAAGAATCTTATTCAGCTGGCCTAATTAGGAACTCAGGAAAGACCAGGGTGTGTGTGTGTGCGTGCATGTGCGCGTGCATGCAGGTGTGTGTAGTAGAACAGCAATGGGGTGGGAAGCCGGGGACTGCAGTGCTCAAGCTTGTATGTGCCCATGTTGCAGAAGCACAATGTTTGACCAACAGCCTCTTCCAGGTGACTTCATTCTCAAGAAGGTTTGCTCCTGGGTCCGTGAAGCATGCGCATGCCCACAGGTCCTCCCTCCGGAGGGACAGCCGGCCCCGCACGCTGCACACGGACCCTGTTTCCTGGGCCTGGGTCAGGAATCCCCGTGAGCATTAAAGCCTTGCAGGGCAGCGTAGGCTCACAGAAGGCTCTGCCACTTACATTTGAAGAACCTCATCCTTCCTCCCATAGACGGTAGCTCTCCTTGCCTTTTTATATTCTGCTCTGTTGGAGTCGGAGACTCACAGAATAGTTCTTAGGTGACACGCATCAATGACTGTCCTCTTTGCCTTCCAGTGTCCCGACGTGTTTCCAAGGTGATCATGAAAGTCCCAAGGCCACTTTCAGACCAAGTTATTACCAGTTTCATACCAGTTTCCCAAGTCATTCACACACAGGTTCTTGCACACAGGTCCTTCCAGTACTGTGTGTCACATGAGCCGTTGGCGAGGTGTGACAGCTTCTCGGGCTGGGGCACTGGCCTGGGTCCCGTGCAGCTGCGGATGGCGAACAGTGCTGGTGAGACGGCCCTGCACGGTGTGCCCGCGGGGGGCCGGCCGTGGAGGGGACACTCTGTGCGTGCGACAGACCAGCTCATGGGCGGGTATGGTCACCAGTGCCCTGACGCAGTTCGATTTGGAGGTGTGCTTTTCCCTCTTCGTGGCTCTGGCATGTCCTACGATTTTATTTTACCCATAGAAATTTCACTGGGAGTTTTTTTTAATTGATGGCATTCAGTTACGAGATCCTTACGATATCTTCAGTGATCTGTTGTTTTCTCTGTATTTCCAATTCTGTGCTGCAACTTGGGGGAAAAAATCCCTGCTTACAGATTGATTAATTGTGAAGGAATACTTTATTCTGGTCTTCGGAGGTTTCTTTCTGATCACATACACAACCGTGTGTGAGCTTGGAGGCGCGTGTGCTCTGCCAGCCAGAGTGAGGCTTGATTCACGGAGAGAAGTGCGCCATAGCGAGTTCACTGCATCGGACGACAGCACGCTCAGAGCCATCACCCAGGCCGTCCCTGAGGACCCACGTCACCGCGGGGCCCAGGAGGCTCTGCGCGGTGACGGGGCTGCCCGAGGCCAGCCATCGGGTGCCCCGCGTCACCACGGCCACCACCCCGCACTCGTGCTTTCCAGCAGCGTGCTCCTGTTGGAGCAGAGCGGGAGGTGGGCCGGTGCGGACTGCAGTGTGGCGTCGTGTTCTGACCGCCCGTTTCTCCGCACCGATGATCCTGAGTGGTGCTGGCCCTCAGGCTCAGGGGTCCATGGCACGGATGCTTGTGCGAGGGGTGGCCGGCTCCACTCGCTCTCCCTCAGTGTGTGGGTGGGTGGTGGGAGCGAGGGGGACGGCATGCTGAGATGGGGTGCATATCTGCTCACGACCATTCCTTTGAGGGCGGGCAGTCTCACTTTCCAAGCTATGTGGCCGTGGTTTTACTGTAATTTTATTTTCCCCTTTGTGTTCGGTGTTGTTTTGAGAGGGAACACTGGGAGATGGGTGGCTTGGCAGCTGCCGTTGTCCTTTGTTACTTGCATTTCCTCCCTCCTGACTGATGTTCTGTGGAAGGCCCGCCAACCACCTGTTCCTGCCTTGGAGCTGTTAGCATCCAGCGCCAGGCCTAGCATGTGCCGCTCTTTCCAGGACCAGTTTCTAAAGAAACTAGAGTCAGGCATGATTATAGTCATGGTGTCCCTCTGAGCGGCGAACAAAGGTGCAGGGGAGGAGAGTTATTTCCTGGATGTCAGGTGGGCGTGCCCGCCAGGGGGCACGGGAGGCTCAGGCTGGGGATGGCGTGCCCAGGACGGCACCGCAGGTGTGTCCTGTCCTGCTGGGCGGGGTCCACTGGGCACTGTGTGCCTTCCCCTCTGGGCGTCCTGCACGGCCTCCCTGGCTGGGAGCGCTCAGGAGTTAGGAGTCCTCCAGAAATAACTCCGATATGCAAGCAGTGCGAGCACTCCCTGCCTTGGGCCCCTATCCCCAAGCCCCCCACCCCCGGGCTCGGGGCGGCTTTTAGGTCCCCCTTTGATGACCTCCATCACCAAGCAAGGTCTGCGGACAGGCAGAGACAAGCAGAGCGTGAGGCAGGCTTGAGGTAATTATGGATCTTTCTGTTGGATTTGGACAAGGGCTGTCAGGTAGCCGCTCAGGCTCTGTGATGGATCCCTGAATAAAGAACAAAAATGTGAGGAGGGGCCTTGCTCACAGAGCTCTCGCGTGTGTGGACACACCAGGCCTGTGGAGCAGAAAGTGAGTCCTGGCACTTACTGACCTGACCCGAGAATGTCTAACCTGCTCTGCTCCTCAGTAATTAGGCTCGACTGAGGGACTGTTCAGAGTTTTGTCAATGGGGCGCCTGGGTGGCTCAGTCCGTTAAGCGTCTGCCTTCGGCTCAGGTCATGATCCCAGGGTCCTGAGATAGAGCCCCGCATTGGGCTCCCTGCTCAGTGGGGAGCCTGCTTCTCCCTCTGCCTGCTGCTTCCCCTGCTGTGCTCTCTTTGCTCGTGCTCTCTGTCTCTCTCAAATGAATAAATAAAAAATCTTAAAAAAATAAAGTTTTGTCAAATTCTGTTAAGAGTGTTATTCTCAGGATTCATATTTACACCTCACAAATATAACCTTGGGTTTTTTGGGGGAGGGGGCAAAGTAGGGTTCTCTCGCGGACCCATGATCGGGCCTGAGGCTACAGACATGTTCTTTAGTTTTGAAGAAGGCTGTTAACCTTCTGTAGACCCTCAGGGTCCAATTCAGTACTTTCGTTTTTGAGTTTACTGTTTGAACATTTCAAACTTTGTAAGATTTGATATTTGATGACTTTTATTCTGTTCTTCAAAGCTCAGGGAGAAAATCTACTTACTTTTGAAAAGTAGAGTAAAATCCATTCTTGTCTTGCAGCAACTATATTGTCCATTGGACCTTTTTATAAATCGAAGATACAGTGTCAGATCTTAATGATCTTAATTTTTTTTTTCTGTATCTTAAAATACTTTGCTGGTTTTTCATCCTAGAAATTGTGTTATCATTACTCATTGATTATCCTTAACTCTGGTAAAACTAAGACTCAAATAGGAAGAGGGTGGAAGAATAAGAGATGGAGTCATCCAGAAGAATCATGTCGTAGTGAAATAAACCATCCCTTTTATGTGATCCTTCACGTTTCTTATTGTGTTTCCCAGACAATTGCATTGTCTTTCAACAACGTGTGAAAGAAGTCTGCAGGCATTTTTGTAGTCTTTTTTTTTTTTTTAAGATTATATTTATTTATTTGAGAGAGAGAGCGCGCACAAGCAGGGGGCAGCAGGCAGAGGGAGAAGCAGACTCCCCGTGGAGCAGGGAGCCCGATGCGGGGCTCAGTCCCAGGACCCTGGGATCATGACCTGAGCGGAAGGCAGACAGACGCTTAACCGACTGCGGGTGCCCCTGCAGTCTTTTGTTTTTTAAGCTTTTATTTTTTTTTATTTTTATTTTTTTAAAATATTTTATTTATTTATTTGACAGAGAGAGACACAGTGAGAGAGGGAACACAAGCAAGGGGAGCGGGAGAGGGAGAAGCAGGCTTCCCGTGGAGCAGGGAGCCCAATGCGGGGCTCGATCCCAGGACCCTGGGATCATGACCTGAGCCGAAGGCAGACGCTTAATGACTGAGCCACCCAGGCACCCCCATTTGGCATTTTTTATATTCCACCCATAATGATGAAGAGGAGAATGGCAGAGGAAGACCCTTGCCCACTGTTGGGTGCATTGGAAGTTGGGTGCAGAGAGGTAGAGAGCAGCCGTCTAGACGTCCTGTCGATGTTCAGTGGACAGCATCTCAGGTGCAAATATCAGTGAGTGAACCGTGGAATTCTCAGGACATGAAGGAAAGCTGCTTTCTCGTCCAGTTCATCATTCAACAGGAAGGACCTCATCACATAATATTTTGTGGCAATTATGAGGACTGTCTTCTCTTGCCAAAAAGATCTGTATTCTTTTATTTTCCATGACTGACGTTTGTGGGTCAAACTTGGATACAGGTGACAAATGCTGAAAGCAGGTGTGTGCTCAAGAGGTGACTGGAAGATGTGAAGAGGAAGTTGTATAAATGGAGAAAAGCACTGGCTCATCATTTTAACTGGTGTCCATAAATCAAAAAGTGAAAATTCTTTGTGTTTCCATAGCAGAGAAGATCACTATCTTCTCTTCAACAAAATTGTAGCCCACAACAGACTCAAAAGTATTGAATTTTGGGAGCGCCTGGGTGGCTCAGTCGGTTGGGTGACTGACTCTTGGTTTTGGCTCAAGTCGTGATCTTGGCATCACGGGATCAAGCCCAGTGTCGGGCTCCGAGCTTGGTGCAGAGTCTGCTTGGTACTTTCTCCCTCTCCCTCTATTCCTCCCCCTGCTCTCTCTCCAATAAATAAATACATCTTTTAAAAAAAAGTATTGAATTTTGAAAACAATAAGGCGAACTACAAGTAATAATCAACCGAAACCTTTTGGAGATGAATTTAAAATCTAGGAATTTGATTGAATTTGAAAAAAGCAAGTGCAAGAACCAGAAGTCATGACAAGTGAGGATGCATCAGAGAAGACTTTGAAACCTGGAATCATGATTGCATTTTGACAGTGTTGGTAGAGCGAGAACCACAGTCCTAACAAGCGACACACTACAGGAGTCCGTAAGTTGTCACCAGCGTTTACAATACGGGTGTGATCCGGCCTCAGTCATGACACTGTGAGCAATGATTTGTTTGCAAGGGCTGTTGTCTATTTCGAGCCTTTTGTATCTTCAAAACTAGGAAAATATGGGGGGAAAGTCAACTATGTTTAAAATCATGTTAAAATTTCTAACAAAGTTGTCTTTTACCTTCCCTCTTTTCTTAATTCTGTAAATTATTTATAAAATGGCTTAAAAATACATAAACATAAAGTGTGTATGGGATTCAGATGACAAATGATGGTCATTTTCCCTGATATGCTGTGGGTTCTTGCAGTGTCTAGTCCGTAGTCTGCAGGTGGTCCCCTGGGGTGTCTGAGAGCCTTCTGGAAATGTGGGTGTGGAGTCACTGCAGGTCAGTGTCAGATGGACTCGGGGTGGGGGGGGCACGCCTGCACTGCCTCTCTCGTGGCCTGGCTCCGGAAGGCTGTGATGACCCGTGGTTCTTGTGTCTCAGTGAATGGCAGAGAGGGCTTCTGTCACCTTTCTGAACTCGGGGCAGCGCTGGGGACCCCAGCGGCTTTGGAGCGCCTGGGTGGGTGTTGTTGGCCGTGGGGGGGCAGAGCTGGGCTTTGCAGATGCGCCCCTTGCTCTGTGGGGTTGGGGCCTGTGTGTGCTCTGCAGGTGGCCAGCTGATAATTCAAATTTAAAAATTGGTGTTGTGGTAAGTTAACTTGCAAAACCTGGACCTGGATGGTCGGCCTTTATCCTTCTTCTTCCCACGCCCTGCAAGAAAAACGAGGCCTTGGGATTGTTTCGGCAGGAATGCCTACTCTTGGTGTGTCGGGCACTGTGCCCAATGTTCTATGTGTATTTGGTCTGAAAAGGATGCCATATTCCAGCCGGGAGAACCAGGCTCATTCACTGGAGAGACCTGGTCAAGGTCATGGGGCCTTGCAGCAGGTTGGACTCCAGGCCTGGGAGAATGAGTAGTGCCAGGGTTCTTTTGTGCTTTCCTTTTTCACTGGGGAAGGCAGGCTGCTCTGTATGCTGTCCGTGTTAACTATCAGCAATAGAGCCGTCTCTGTTTTGTTTTAACTTTGTTCTGAGGTGTTTTTCTCCTCATTCTTTATAAAGACGTCTTATGGACTTCTGAGGGCCCTATGCATCCCCGTCACAATTGGTTTCCTCGAGGAGTTTCAGGGACTCTCTCGTGGGTAATTAGAAGTGGTCACTCCGCTCACACTCTTGCAGCTGCTTAGCTGTGCTGTTAATGTGCGTCTGCGTTTTTGCTTCAATAATAAGAATTGAATAGTGTTCAAGAAGGATTCAAACCGCATTAATATTTAAGAGCCTTTTTGGATCCAGAAAGCGCCCAGGGAAACCCTTCTGGGTATAATGTATACAGCACATGTCAATTAGGAAGAAGGATGGGGCGCGCTCAGCTCCCCGTCCGCAGAGGCTTCCTGCGAGCTGGTCTCCGGGAGGCGCTGCTCCTCCCGCGCTCGGCCGCCAGACTCCCAGAGGCGTCCACCCTGACAAGTCACGCTTCCTCTTCCTTTGTGGTTCTAAATAGATCTGTGTCCCGAGCAGAAAGGAAAATCAATTTAATTACTTATGAAACTTTTCCTTAAGGGCGACTGAATTATGAGGAAGAAATGAAGTATCTGTCATCGCTAAGTTTATTTCAGGGCTGAACACAGGAGAAATTCATTTTGCTACGAAGACTAGGTGTTCATTGGTTGGTGAAAATAGACACAGGGTGCACACAGAGGCACGCTCATCCAGAACCGTGGGCTGGAGAGGCTTTGTGCCTCTGGGAGCATGGGGTAGGCAAGCACGAGTTCTAACGCCTGCAGGAAGATGGGGTTGAACACAAGCCAGAGGACTTCTGGAAGCAGGTGTCAGAGCAGAGGAATTATGAAGGAGGACAGAGCTAATTGCATTTAATGTAATTACAAGGAGAGAGATGTACTCTGGGGGGAGCTGCCTGCCTCACTTCTGGCAAGGGCTGGCCTCCCGGCCTCCCCGCCTCCCCCATCCTTGTGTGACTGATGAGCCCCGTGGCCTGCTCATTGGAGCTGGTGGTGGTGGGCGTCCTGCCATCGGCCCCATAGCCGTGAGCTGGGGGCAGAAGCTGCTTTGTGATTTTTCTCTACATGACACAACTTTGCAGTGTATCTCCTTGAGCAGAAATCGGCTCAGAGAACAAAGTTGTCTTATAGCTGAGGCCTGAAGTGGTCGTGTGTCACGGATGGCAGAGTGAAACAGTGGAGTGGGCCACTGCATGGCAGGACCGGGGTAGGACTGTGATTGAAAAGGGGACAGGAAATCAGCTCTCCCTGTCCCTTGCTGGGATAGTCTGTCTGATCAAGCGATTGATCGATCAGTCTGCCCCCCTCCTTACCTACCTGAGCACCTGCCTCTCTTTTAAGGTAGATAATTCAATGGCTTTTAGTGAATTCACAGAGTTGTGTGACCATGACCACCAGTTCCAACACATTTCCACCTCTTAGAAAAAAACCCTTGTGCCCATCTGTGCTCACTCCCCAGCCCTCCTCCCCACACCCCCTGGCAATTCCTAGTCTACTTTCTGTCTCTGTGGATTTGCCTCTTCTGGAACTTTCATACAATATCTGGATTCGTGTGGTATGTGGCCTTTTGTGACGGACTTCTTCCACTCAGCATAATGTCCTTGTGATTCTTCCACGTTGTAGCGTGCGTGTCTGGATGCCATTGCTTTCAAGGCTGAGGATCTCATTCTATGGTTGGACCACATTTTGTCTGTCCATTCATCGGCTGATGGACATTTGGATTGTGTTCACGTTTTGGCTGTTGTGAGTGATGCCGCCGTGAGTGTGGGTGGACACGTGTGTTTGTTTCTCTTGGGCGTACACCTCAGAGCGCAGGTGCTGGGTCACGTGGAGGCCCATTGTTTACCTGTTGGAGGAGCTGCGGGACTGGTTTCCACAGGGGCTGTAGCATCTCATGCTCCCCCCCAGCAGCGTGGGAGGGCTCTGGTCTCCCTCATCCTCACCCACACGTGGTAGCCGCTGTCTTTCTGTTACCGCCGTGCTCGTGGGCACGCAGCCATAGCCTGTGGCTTTGGTTTGTATTTCCCTGATGACTGGTGCTGCCAGGCACCTTTTCATGTGCTATTTGATGCTGATTGGATTCACTTAAAAATCTTTTAAAATTTGAATTCCTTCGCTAGTATTAAAGTCTACATGCTCCATGTTTTATTTGTGTTTAATAAACCTTTTCATTCAGTGCTTTTTAACCTTACAACTTGAAGGAATTGGTCCCAGGTTTTGTAAAGTTAAGGTACTTCCTTTTTCATCATTATTTTTTTTTTATAAAAGGAAAACGTATCCTCGGATGGATGCAAAAATTTGATTTATTTTCTAGATCCTTCAAACTGAAAGTAGGGGTTGATTTTAGGACAGAGGTTTATGTCTGTGTGGAGGCGATTATCTCTGTCACCTCGTGCCTAAGAGAGGCCACAGGATGGCCTGGGGGTGGGGGGGAGAAGCCACTTGTCCAGCTTCACATTTCTGGCAGCCAAGCCTCCTCAGAGTCTGTGGGCTGGCCATGACTTCAGCTTTTAAAGTGCTGGTCTCCTGGCGGTTTCAGTCCATTCCATAGACTTCCGTAAAAGCCCTTGTGGCAGTCGGTGTTGGAACACCGAGACGTGTGGGCCGCGGGCTCTGCTCGTAGGTGGTTACATTCCAGGATGGAGGCGTGGTGTTTATGGTGTTCAGTTCAGCAGTTCTTGGGAGGAGCTGGAGAAACAGGTGGTGCAGATGATGATCATGGCGGTGGCCGTGGTGGCCGTGGTGGCTGTGGCAGTGGCCGTGGTGGCCGTGGTGGTGGCTCACCTTTACTTGGTGCTTACTTTGTATGCCGGGAACTGTTTTCTTTTTAACGATTTCTTTAGAGAGAGCGAGTGGGAGGAGAGAGAGAGAGAGAATCTCCAGCAGACTCCATGCTCAGCACAGAGCCTGATACTGGGCTCGATCCCAGGACCCTGAGACCTTGACCTGAGCCGAAATCGAGTTGGACGCTTAACTGACTGAGCCACCCAGGCGCCCCTTGCCAGGAACTCGTAAAGAGCATTCCTTGTTACTGTATCACTGCTCCTTGAAGTCGATGCTGTTATCCCCGTTTTTCACATCAGCAAAGGGAGGCACACGCAGATTCAGCTGATCAAGGTCTCCAGCCGCTGCTGGGCAGAGTTATCGTCTGCACCTGTCTCCGCGTACTGAAGGCATATCTCTCTGAGGTCAGGACTCCAGGCTGGGTCTGTAGCTGCTTCTGTAGCCACGTCGACTCTGCAGTGGTGACCGGCCCCGGGGCAGCGGCCAGTTCTCCGTCTCGAGATGGTGCCGAAGCAGCAGGAGGAGAGAAGATCAGCACCCAGCCAGGGTGATCACCCTGTGCTGATCCCCACAGCCCGTCCCTGTGCCTTGTCAGAGGAAACCGGCCTCCCCCAGCAGCGCTGAGCTTCCTCGAGACCTGGCTCTTGTTCTCGGGCTGCCTCTGACTCTGCCAGTGGTGCCGGATCGGGAGGGAGAACTGGTGTGGAGGTGGCTCTGCTCTGGAATTCACCCCGGAGCTGCTTTTGCCTCTGGAGGGGGACCGCGGGTCGGAGCTGGAGGTGCTCTAGTGTGCGGGGCCCTGGCTCAGGCTCTCGAGCTGCTTCCACGGCTGGCTCGAGTCAGCGCCGGGGCACGTTCTGGTGCGTCAGATGGTTCGAGATCTTAGCTGCTCCACGGCTCATGCAAGGTCTCGTGCTCGAGGTGCTCTAGCTCTGTATCGCCCACTTGCTGACCATGGGTGAGATGCTGACCCACCGGTTAGGCTGGGAACTCCGAGGGCAGGGAGGGTGTCTGGAGGTCCCCTCTATGTTCCAGCGAACAGACACAGGTGTGGGTGATGCACGAGTGGAAGAAAGCGTGAACACAAGAGTCTGTGGCCCAGACCTCTCATCTGTAACAACATCCACCGCATCACGGTGCTGCTGGGGGAATCCCACCGATTCACTACACTTTGAAGTGCTACCACCTCCCAGGCACTGTTCTGGGGGTTGGGGACCCAGCGGTGACGAAGTACGTTCCCTGCTCGCGTGGGGTTGGCCAGAGCAGAGGTCAAACGAGGACTTCAGGTCTCCGGCAAGTGTCTCTGCTCAGCTGGGGGCAGCTGCCGGGAGCAGCGGGTCAGGCCCTTGTCCCCATCTGGCAGCTCAGGACCGACCCGCGTGGGGCGAGTGGTGAAGGGGATGCAGGATCCTTGGTCTGAATCCCCCCGTAGCCATTACCCCCATGTAGCCAGTCCCGTCACCGTCCCGAGTTTTGTCATCCATGAAGTGGGCAGGGAAGGAAAGCCGTTCGTGGGTTCGAGAGCCATATCCAAGTGTGGAACCGGGTCTGGATCATCTCTGGAGGGGGATTCAGCTCCAGTACCTGCCCCAGAGCTCGAGCCGGGTCCTCCACCGATGTGTGCCGCAGCTCCCGAGACTGGGGCAGCTGCAGCTTCGGCTCTCGCGCCAGCTCTGGGATCAGAGCCCGGTTTCGAGCTTGAGCAGCTCCAGCACCAGCTAGGGAACTCGCCAGCCAAGGGCCAGCACCTTCACCGTCACACCCTCGCCATCGTTCACGAGGTCAGGAGAGGGGCTGGGGGCAGGAGGGCCCCTGCTGGGCAGGTCACCCCGGGTACCTTGGTCACTCCACTCAGAGCTCCCACTCCCCACCCCTCCCACAGGTCACAGACTCAGGGGTCCCCACCCCTGCTTCCCAAACAAGGCTCAAGGTGGACAAGCGGACCTGGGATGTTGGAAGTTGAGGCTTGTACCTTCAACACTGTATACGTGTTGACCCAGAAACTCCACTTTATGGATTCTGTTGCAAAGAGAGGTTGATGGACACGGTGTTCCCTTCAACATGGAGGGAGTGAGCTGCCCACGCTAGGGGATGGGTGCACCTGTGGCCTGGGATGGGTGCTGCTCACTGTTCTCCCAGACAGGGGTGCCCGTCACCCTTCTCTCCCAGGGACCTCCGTTTCCTCACATTCTCGCCAGGGCTGCTGGTCCCCAGACAAGACACCTGCCAGTCTGAGGGTGACCAGGGCTGCCTCCATAGGGTTTCCTTTGCCAGAGTCCTTCCCCGGGAGCTCCTGCATCTCTGACTCCCACTAGCCTGTCCCCCTCCCCTTGGACTTGCCTGCATTTCGTCTCTGTCCCTGTGGAACCCAGTGACTTGGAGCATGGTTTGGACCAGAGGCATGGGAAACCTTTGTGTGGCCTTGGGTTGTGAGCAATGCTTTGGCCCTTTGGGGTGTGTCTTCCAGCTTTCTGCATTTCCCTGGTTTCTCTGTGGGTCACAGGAGGAACCAGCCCTTTCCTGTCTGGGGTCAGGCTGAGGTGTCCCAGCAGGAACAGGGGTCTCCGCCCCGAGATTGTGTCCATATTTACCAAAGGGGGCTCTATGGTTCCATCTCATCTGTAATCCATCGGGGATTTCAACATCCAATAAGGGAAATTCTATGTCAAGTCAACACAGAAAAGAAGGAGTCCCCTTTGAAAAGAGGGGGGCAGACAAAAAGGCCCATCCTGTGTGATTCCACGTACATGAAACATCCAGAAAAGGTAAAGGAACAGAGAGATGAAGCAGCTTAGGGGTTTCCAGGGAGGCCTTGTGGTTCAGGGACTCCTTTGGGGAAGCAGATATTCCACAGCCATGTTCTGTTGTGTGGTGGCCCAGCGTTGAGAATGTACTTGATGCTCAGGACTTGTTCAACTGAAAACAATTCAGTTTATTTAAAATAAATAATAAACAGCATATAGGACATGGAAAGAGAATAGAACAGTTAATACGAACCAGAGAGAAAGAACATAGGGGGAGGGGATGAAACAATCTGGCGGGGCATCGGGGTCGGGTGATGGAGCTAAGGGGAATGGTACAAGGAGTTCTCCCCATGAGGATGTGGGCTCTGGATGTGGTTCTGGGAGCCCAGCAGGAGCAGGAGGAGGGGCATGGCCAGTTGCAAGAGCAGGGCCAGATGCAAGAGCAGGGCCAGGGGCAGGATGCACAGTAAGAGCTGGGTCAGGGGCAAGTAGAGGAGCACAGGCAGGGCCAGGGGAAGGGGCAGCGGCCCTGGAAAGCAGGGGAAGGGGCATCGGCTCTGGCAGGGGCAGGGGCAGGAACAGGGACCCTGGCAGGGGAAGGGGAATTGGCTCTGGCAGGGGGAGCAATAGGGACACAGGCAGGGGAAGTGGCATCAGCTCTGGCAGGGGCAGGGGCAGGAACAGGGACACTGGCAGGGGAAGGGGCATCAGCTCTGGCAGGGGCAGGGGCAGGAACTGGGACGCAGGCAGGGGAAGGGGCATCGGATCTGGAACGGGCAGGAACAGGGACACTGGCAGGGGAAAGGTCATCGGCTCTGGCAGGGCCAGGGGCAGGAACAGGGACGCAGGCAGGGGAGTGGGCATCAGCTCTGGCAGGGGCAGGAACAGGGACGCAGGCAGGGGAAGGGGCATTGGCAGGAAGAGGGACACATGCAGGGGAAGGGGCATCGGCTCTGGCAGGGGCAGGGGCAGGGACAGGGACGCAGGCAGGGGAACGGGCATCAGCTGTGACAGGGGCCGGAACAGGGACACAGGCAGAGGAAGGGACAGGTGCAGGGGCAGGGGGTGGGTCAGGGGCAGGAATGGACGCACACGCAGGGACAGGGAAACGGGTAGGGAAAAGGGAAGGAGCTGGGTCAGAGGCAAGGATAGGAGCAAAGGGAGGGGCTGGGAAAGGGACAGTTGCAGGGGCAGAAGCCGAGTCAAGGGCAAGGACAGGAATACAGGCAGGGGCAGGAGAAGGGGCAGGATCCAGGTCAGGAGCTGGGTTCAGGGCAAGAACAGGAACACAGGTGGGGAAGGGACAGGTGCAGGGGCAGGAGGTGTGTCAGGAGAAGGGACATTGGCTCTAGCAGGGGCAGGGGCAGGGGAAGGGGCAGGAGTTGGGGCAGGGGCCGGAACAGGAGCACAAGCCGGGGGAGGGGAGGGGGCAGGTGCAAGGGGAGGGACAGGGTCTGCTGCATTGGCACGTACAGGAACCGGGGCAGTATCTGGGTCAGGGGCAAGAACCGGGGCACTGGCAGGGGTAGGGATGGGTCAGGATCCAGGGCAGGAGCTGGGTCGGGGGCAGCAGCAGGGCCACAGTTCGGGGCAGGCACAGGGGCGGCGGCCCTGGCAGGCACAGGGGCAGGCTCTCCAGAGGCAGGTTGTCCAGCAGGCCCTTCCTGGCCCCCGTCAGGCTCTCCGTGGGCGGGTGCTGGGTCACCTGCCGGCTCCTGGTCTCCTACTGAAGTCGCAGCCACCACCCCTCCGTCCAGAGCTGCCGATGGAGTTGGAACCGGCTCTAGCTCCTCAGGTGCTGGAGCAGCTGTGAGAGGAGAAAAGCTCAGCCCGAGCCTGCTCTCCGTGGAGACAGAACCCAGCCCAGGGCCTCCCAGAGAAGCCGCAGCCAGGAAGAAGCCCTCCCCGGGGCGTCTCCCTGACCGCAGTCCACCCGCTGGGCGCTCTGAGCCCAGTCGTTGCTCCAGGCCCCACACCAGGCTCTGGGGGCTCCTCCCTGTGGGGCCAGCCCCCACCCTTCCGCACACACCCACGGGCACCCAGCCCCGGGCTTCTCAGCCTCAGGCTCGGGCTCCGTGGGCTGCGGCTCCTGGAGCACAATGCAGTCAATGACCACCAGAGACAGTGGTCTGGGTGGTGTCGGAGGTCTCTCCCGGCAATCCCCAGCACCTGCCACAGGGGAGTCCTGTGGGGTCACGCTCCGGATCCCTGACATGGAGTGGGTGTCCGCCAGCCTCGTGCCGATCTCATCGGAGGTCTGCAAAGACAGGGACGGGTCGCCGGCCCGGAGGCACCCCAGTCCTGCCCGGCCAACCTCCCTGTCCCCTGCCCAGTCGCCCTGCTGCTCCCAGATCAGACACACACCTGTGGGTGCACAGCCCTGCACGCGGGACAATGACCCATCTGTGCAGGGCGATCGAGAGAAACCCTGGGCAGAAGCTCACAGCCCCCCATACCCCGTCCCACCCAGCCAGCCTTGACCTTAAACATGACCTGCCCAGGGGTTATTTGACCCCTCATCAGCCTGCTCTTGAATGGCGTGGCCCACCCCACATGACCCCTCTTCACACACACACACACACACACACACACACGGAGGGGAGGAGACCTGGGGCTGCACAGGTGGATTAGACCCTGTGGGGCTGGGTGGCCGGCTCTGGGCCTCCTCGTGTCACCTTTCGGGCCTTCGGCCAAACGGCCAGAGGCAGTGGGGAGCCCTGATCGGCCATCCCCAGCGGGGGCCAGCGTTTGCAGGGCGGGTTTTCTTCAGCCTGCAGCATCCAGACTTAGGGAGGCAACAAGCCCACATGTTCATGGTTGGATGATCTCCAGCGAAATGAGCTGGGCAGGGGGCTGTCTCTGGAATGTGGGTGCCTTGTTACGTGGGTTCCAAATTCTGTTGGACTCTGTTGTCAGAGAAGTGAGGTCACCACTGCCTGGGGTCCCCTTACCCAACTTCCTCCTCACACAAGACCCCCGCCCCCGAGGGCCTCCTCCCCCGGCTGCTCAATGCTCCCCCTGCCCCCATGCCCCATCCATACAGTGACTCCCTCACAGCCCCCCCACAGCCTTCCCAAGGCCTGGAGGCAGCCGGTGTCCCCGCTGTGAGGACACAGAGCTGGCTTCAGACTGGGCTCCTGTGCGTGCCCAGGGCTGTGACCCTGGACAGACCCTGTGCCTCTCAGGGCCTCCGCAAGCTCCCCATCTGCACATTGGGGTGTTCTGGCTTCTACTCCTAGGGACGCCATCAGGGGTAGGACCTCTACATACATTCCGGACCTGCTCTCACAGGAGGCTGGGGCACACTTGGCAATGCAAGGAGCAGCCCGGGGCTGGGCGGGACATGGAGCACAGCTCAGAGGGGCCTGGGTCTGCTCTGGGGTCGGGGCAAAGCCACCCCCTTCTTGCCTGTTCCAAGCCCCTGTGGGAAGGTTGCAATGAATGGATTCCGACCTTGCCCCCTGGTGACGCACACTTCCACGGGCTCCCATTAGGTTTAGGCTCAGGCCCCGGGGCCTCGTCGGCGCCCATGTGCTGGGCAATCCCCACAGTGGTTCCCGGGCATTCCCGCATCCTGCTCACACATCCCTGTGGAATCCCCTCCCCTCCGGGGTGGATGGCCTGTGTGACCGCGCTCTCAGGAAGAGAATGGGGCCAAATGCTGGGATGTCATTTCCAAGCTGATGGAGGAACGTCTGTGACTTCTTCTGGTTCCGTCTGTCGTGTGTTCATTCTCTGTCTCCTTCTCCGTTTCTGTCTCTGTCTCTGTGTCTGTCACAGGAGCAGGATCTGTGGACTCCAGGGGTGATGTGAGAAACCTCAGAAGCCTCCCATGTCCGTGTTTCCTTCTTCTGTCCCGGTGCTCCATTCCTTCCTAAGGCCTTGTCACCCGGACCAGAGCAGTGAATCTGGAACCTCTTCCAAATGGAGACCCAGAGGCTGCAACAAGGAGGGTCTTGGCCTTGGTCCCGAGACTAGTGGTCAGTGCTCTGCCACGTTCTCCGTACCCAGGCCCTCAGCCCCCCAAGCCCCCAGTCTGTCCTCTGCTCAGAAGGACCTCAAGGGAGTACAAAGCATTTTCCCAGGACTGGGAGCACAGTGGGTCAGGGATGGAGATCCAAGGCCAACAGGCTCTCCCACAAGCCTGTGGGACCCTAGGGACACTGCATCTCTACAGCCCAAGTGACAGAAGAGTAAGTTGAGGCCTTTGTGCTGGAGCCCCTCTGGACTTGGGGGTGGGTATCTCTTCCTGCTTCCCAGTGCCCAGGCTGGTGATGGACACCGGAACCCAGACGCTGTCCTCTCCCAGTGCCCTTGCAACACCCCTGGTCCCATTGGGGACCCTTGACCCTCAGGCTGGCCTGTCTCCCCTCCCCATGCTATGGATCTGGGTCCTTGCCAGGAGTCCTGATGCCCTGCCCCATGGCCCAGCTGTCTGCAACCTGTTTTTTCTTTTTCCCCTGTCACCCACCTCGCTCCCAGGGTGTCCTACCCTTCTGACCCCCAGCTGGGCAGTCAGAGTGGTGTGTGTGTGGGTGTGGGTGTGTGTGGGGGGGTGGGTGTGCAGGTGCATGTGCCTCTACGTGCCTGGGGATGCCAAGGTCATCTCCCCACATGGGACGGGGTGGGTAGCTCTTTCCAAAGATCTGAGGGGCTCTCACCCCCAAAGCAAACCTCATGGGAGGGTTGGGACTGGCCTAGGACTGGAGAGCAGCTCCTTGGACTCTGCACCCCTCAGTTGTCCTGGGCCAGTCCCTGCCTCTCTTGACCCAGGTTCCCAACTGTCCCTGAGGGTCGGACATGGAAAGGCTTGAACGTGGCTGCTCCTCCAGGGGTAGGTGGGGGACAGGTGCACCAGGCACGCAGGCCTCCCCACCGAGAGGGCCAGCCAGGTGTGTCATGGCCAGGTGTGCACAGACGACCTGCCCACAGCTCCTGTACCATGACCCAGCCCTGCGGCATATGTGCACGAGACCCATGGCTCCGCACCTGACCGGTTCCCCGCGTTCCCTCACCACCTCGGAGACAAGGGCTCTTCTTCGTCCTAGGGCCCGTCATCCTTCAGACAATGAGAGCAGAGGGATCCGTATGTAGAGGAGGCCGGCAGGGCGTCCCACGGCACGTCGTGTGCCCATCTCTGCTTTGTCGTCTAGGCTGAGCGGCGCACCCCCACCTAGAAAGAGGCCCACGGGGCAGGCACATTTGTCCGCCCTGTTCCCTGAAGTATGGAAAATGTCTAGAAGGGGCTTCTTGTCCATTTGTGGAGTCGATGAAGCCCAGCCAGCACCTTTCAGATGTCTGAGTGGCTCTGGGGCCCCTCTGCCAGCCCCCAGGGATCCCTGCTCTGGCTCCACCCAGGATGGGAGCCCCAGAGGGAATCTGAAACCTCCTCACAGCCAGGAATACGGCTTTGCCCGGGACACAGGACACCGAGGCTTGGGGCAGAGAGCTCCTTCACGGTGGAGAGGACTGGCCTCAGCCCCAGGCCACCCTCCCCGTGGGCCGGCCACAGGGTCGGGGAGCGGTCCCAACAGGCCCGACGGCAACCCCGTGTGTGGGGCCTGGCCTCGTGGCATGCAGGGTCCCCAGGAGACACCTGAGGTTCGGAGAGGGGACGTGGCAGGCCGAGACACACAGCCCGCAGGTGAGGGGGAGCCTCCGGGCGGGACGGGGGGCCCTGCTCACCTTGGTGAGCAGCAGGTGTGGGAAGGGCTGGGGAGGCGTTCCTCTAGGAGGTGCTCCGGGAGAGGGGCCAAAGGAGAGGGCCTGGCCCGGCTCCACCAGCTTCCTCAGGCTGTCAGCACGGACCGCCCACAGCCTCTGGCCCGCCTCCAGCGGCAGGGCCCACTCAGGTTCACGGTGGGGCTGATCTTTGGATAAAGGAGGGACAATTCACAACACAGAAACTGCAAAACTATTCCTGTCCGTGTCCTGAAGTGCAACAGAATATCCAAATTGGTTCGGATCATCCTCCACGTATGTGAAGGGTGATTTTGTACCTGGCCAAGGCCGGGGCTGGACCGGGTGTGTGTGTCTCTGTGTGAAGGACCAGGTGTGTGTGTGTGTGTGTGTGTGTGTGTGTTTGAAGGACTGTGTGTGTGTGTGTGTTTGGCGTGTGTGTCTGTGTGTGTGTGTCTGTGACGGGAGCAGCCCAGACCCCTTGGTTTGAGATCATGGCCACGTAAGGGGCACAGCCATCGTGGCACCTCGGGTCCTCAGTGTCCTGGATGGCGTCGGGGCAGGAGACTCTCCCGGCCCTCCCCGAGTCCGGTCCTGGAGCGCCCTCGTCCCCACACTCCCCCTGAGCCCGCACCAGGCCTTACCGACAGCCTGGTGCACGGGCCCCACGCTGGGGAGCCATAGAGTGAGGCTCTTGTTGACCAGCTTGTCCCCAATTTCTTCCATGGGGCTGTGCGAAGACAGTGAGCGGCGCCCGGCCCGGAGGCATCACAGCCCTGCCCGGCCGTCCTCACCGTCCTCCTGTCCAGCCCCACTGCTGCCCCCAGATCAGACACAGCCCTGTGCGGGCACAGCCCTGCGCCCGGGGTGCAGTGACATGTATCGACAGGGCTCCGGATCAACCCTGGGGAGAAGGAGGCCGCCCCAGCACAGCCCGTCCCACCCAGCCAGCCTTGACCCGGGGTGTCAACATGATTCACCCACCAGGCATCTGGCCCCTCATCACCCTGCTCCTGCTCAGTGTGGGCTACCCTGCCCGAATCGTCTGAACACACACACACACACACATCCACACAGAGGGGCGCTGGGCTGCACGGTCGGAACACAGCGGTGTCTGGCTGGCCTGGCTGGCCCTGGGCCTCCCTGTGTTCCCTTTGGGCCCCTCCAGGCAAATGGCCAGAGGTGTCAGGGGTGGGACCTGACCCCAGGTCTGCAGTGTAGGCAACGGCTCTCACTGTCGGCTTTGCTAAGACCACATCCTGGGGACATCGGGATACAGCAGGATTGCAGCATCTCCAGCCAAGTGAACTGAGTAGGAAGGGGGCTGTCTCTAGAATATGGGTGCCTGTGACAGCCCATGGGCATCTTGAGGCCGCCCTGGCCATCAGCCTGGCATGTCTCCCCCGAGCCCCATGCTACGGCCCCAGGCATGTTCCCAGGAGACAATGCCCACAGCCCACGGCCCTGCTGCCTCCAACCTCCTCCTTCTTTCCCCCTTGTCCCATCCAGGGTCCATGCCCCCTTGGACGCCCCTGGGGAGTTTGTGTGTGTGTGTGTGTTTGTGTGTGTGTGTGTGCACACACGCAGAGAGCCTTGTGCGTACGTGTGCCCGCGCGAGGATGACCAGAGCAAAGGGCCCCACATGGGAGTGTGGACAGGGGTCCCCCAGATCTTAGGGGCCCTCGTTCCCAAAGGAAACCCCCTGCGAGGTGAAGCTTGGCCTCGGAAGCTGGAACCCTCCCTGTTCCTCTAGCTTCTGCTCAGCTGGTGGGTCCCAGGCCAGTCCCTGCCTCTCCTGCCCTCAGTTTGTCGACTGTCCCATGAGGGCTTGGAGGAGGAACTTCCTTAGCGTGGCTCGGCGTGGCCGGTCGGCTCCCACCTTTTGGGTGGACGTGGCACAGGTGCACTCTGGGTGGGCGGGGCCCTCCCACCAACGGTGGGTCGGAGGCAGGTGGATCCTGCGCAGGCGCACACGGCCCAGCAGACGGCGCCTGTGCGGTACCCCACCTGCCAGCAGGCCTGCACAACCCCGAGGGGCTGGCTGTGGCCTTGGTCCTCCATGTCCCCATCTCCACTGCCTGCTCAGTGACCCTCACGTCCTCTTAGGTCGCGGGCCAGCCCCAGTCCCGCCAGGCAGGGCCGCTGGACTGAGTGGACATGGAGACCTGGGGACTAGAGAGAAATGAAATCTACCCCCGCTGCCGTCCTGGCCCCCACGTTCCACTTCAGTGTACGTCTCAGTGCATGGCGGGGGGGTCAGGGGAGGGTGATGGGGACACGTGTGGCAGGGAGGAGGTCAGGCCGCCTTTGCCTCCTCTACATCCCCTCTCCCTGTCTTCCTGGCAGCAGGCCCTCTCCCCATAATCCGGCACTCAAACACCTTCATCTCCCTGCTTTCAACCCCAACCCATCCTCCTGAGGTGGGAGTCACTGACCCCATCTCCAAAGTAGAAAACGGAGGTCCCAGGAGTTCCCAAAGGAGATTGCAAGTCACAGGGCTGTGACATGGCCCTGCTG
This sequence comes from Mirounga angustirostris, assembly GCF_029215605.1. Taxonomy (NCBI): domain Eukaryota; kingdom Metazoa; phylum Chordata; class Mammalia; order Carnivora; family Phocidae; genus Mirounga; species Mirounga angustirostris. The sequence goes on from NW_026991710.1 coordinate 203,180,268, forward strand.
TGGGTTTGAACCCAGCTCAATCTGACCCAAAGCCTGAGCTTACAGAGGAGCCGGATGAAGGAGCCTTTGAGCCCAGGCTTGGAGGTGAGGCCATCCTGGATGGGGGTCATAGGGAGGGACGGCAGGGGTTCTGAGGGGCAAATTCCTGCCGGGCTCCCTGAGGAACGAAGGCCCTACAGAGGCTGGAGTGGGCTGAGGGGTGCACACTGGGGAGCATGTCTAGACCAGATCACGGAGGGCTCTCTGGATATTGGGCAAGGAGTCAGGGGACACTGCGGTTTGGGGGGTTCAGGGGACACAATCCGGGCAGTCTTTCCAGAGCCACAGCATCGTAGATTTAGAAGGAGCTTGGTGGGCATGTTATTGTCCCCACCCAAGCATGGATCACCAAGCAAGAACCAGGCGGAGGTGAGGAGGCTGCCGCAGTTTCCTCCTGTGTAGAGTGGGGGCCGTGGTGGTCGTCTGCGTCCTTCCAGGCCTGGGCATGCTGCCTGGAAGGTCCAGAGGTGGCTTCTTGTCAGAGTAGCTAGCTGTTCCAGTGAGGTCAGTACTCAGAGACGTCTGAGTCAGGAGACCAAAGGGACGCCCCACGTGCCCAGTTCAGCAGGATGCTCTTCGACATGGTGCCGATCTTCATGTCCAGGCTGATGGGGTTGAGGCAGCAGCGCCCACCTGCTGCATGGAGAGCGGCAGCGAGGAGCCGTGGTTGCAGACCCCGAGACACGGCGCTCGTGTGAGTCCGAGGCTGCCACCGATGTGATGGAGGCTGAGGAGGGGGAGGTGCTGACAGAGGCTGAGATGATGCCTGAGGTCTCCAGCGACGACTGGGAGGTCAACTCCGGAACTTGAGGAACGGCAAGGCCAGCAGAAACACCAGACTGTGTAAGGCAACCCCGGTCAGCATCTAGCCCAGAAGCTTCTAGAGACTGAGTCTGCTTGGCCCCTTGTGGCTGTGGAGTGGGGACCAAGGCTCCAGGAAGGGATGTCTGTCAGGGAGAAAGGGTGGGACAGTCACCTCCTTTTCCTGGTCATCAGGGATCCTGGGACCAAACCCACACTAATGTCGTCCACATCTCCATCGGGCTGGAGGAGCATGCAGAGCGGGTAGGTGATGTCCCTGCTGCGCAGGTAGGGGCTGCATCTGAGCTGGTCCTAGGACTTGGAGTGAGCGCTCCTTTTGGTCTTGGGTGTTGTGTTGGGGGTGTGGTGGCAGAATTGAAGGGCTGACTTTGCATTGATCCGACACCCTGGGTGAATGGGTGCTCTAGGGTGCCATGGGCACAGGTGGCTGTGACCCACACATGGGAAGGTGTGAAGGAAGCACACAGAAGACAGTGCCCTGAACTATGCAGGTTTTCTGCTCATGGGCAGTGCTCCTTGGCAAAATTCAGCTAGTCTGCTTGTTCCTAGAGCACAGAAGGCCCCTAAGGTCGTGAGTGGTTCATGGGAAGTCAGGTCAGTCTGTTGCTGGGCATCATGCCTGGCAGGAGGAGAGCTTCAGCCTGAAATGATGGTCTGGGTGTGACCTGGAATGTCAGGTGAGGTAGAAATTGCCCAGGTAGCCTGATCCACTCCAGTCTGTATTGCTTCTCTACCCAACAAGCCAGACCTAGACAATGGCCCTCTGGCTGGCTGGCATCTGGAACAGTTAGAATGTTCCTCTGGTTCAGTCGAAGGAGAAGATCAAAGTTAGTAGAGCAAAGGAAACTCTGCAGATTAGGGCAGAGATAAATGGAAGAGAATAGCACGTGAGAAAAATCAGTGAAAACAACAATTCTTTCATTTTGCAGATTTAACAAAATTGACATAGAGACAAAAATGGAACCACTTTATACCAACCAATTGGCTCCATGAGATGAAGCAGATCATTCTGAGAAGCACACAAACTACCAAAGTGACTCCAGAAGAAATGGAAACCCTGAGCAGACCTATAATAAGTAAATAGACTGAAGCAGTCATGAGAACTTCCCAAGAATGAAAAGTCCAGAACCTGATGCTTTCCCTGGTGATTTGTCCCACACGTTTAAAGAAGACAGAATACCAATCCTTCTGAAAGTCTGAAAAAAGTACAAGAGGAGGGAACACTTCCCACGTCACCCTACAATGCCAGCATTGTCCCGATTCCAAAGACTGACAAAGACCTTACAAGAAAAGACAGTTGCAGGCCAAAATCCATTATGAAGAGCGAGGCAAAAATCCTCAACAGAATTCTAGCAGACAGAATCTAGCAGCACATTGACAGGACTCTACATCATGACCAAGTGTGATTTACAGTGGGAATGCAAAGGCTGTTCAACGTAGCTAATCAGTGTCCTAGACCACATCCAGAAGAAACATGACCATGTCAATTTTTGTAGGATATGCTTTGACAAAATCCAAAACTTTTCATAACAAGTGTTCTCAATAAAATAGAAATAGAAGGTTAAATTGTGATAAAGGAGGGGTGCCTGTGTGGCTCAGTGGGCTGAGTGTCCGACTCTTGGTTTGTGCTCAGGTCATGATCTCAGGAGTCTTCAGATTGAGGTCCAGGGAGGGCTCTGCCCTTAGTCGGGAGTCTGCTTGGAGATTCTCTCCCTCTGCCCCTCCCCACTCTTGGGCTTGCATGCTCTCAAATAAATGAATAAATATATAATAAATAAATAAATAATTCTTTAAAAATTATGATAAAGGATATTTATGAAAAATAACTCATATGTATAGCGTTCTCTGTGGGGAAAGACAGAGAGTTTTCTCCTTAAAATCCCCAAAAAGTCAAGGATGCCCGTGTCCACCACTTCATTTCAATATTGTCATGGAAGTTTGGTCAGAGAAATTATACAAGATTAGTTACTAAAAGCTCACAAATGGAAAGGAAGAAGAAAAAGTTTACTTATATAGGACATGATCTTCTATGCAAATAATCCTAAGAATTTGAAAAACTCTGTACGAGATTCTAATATTTCCCGAAAGGTATGAGCAGAGAAGACCAACACATATGGATCAATGGGATACTGCTGAGAATCAAGGAATACATACATGTACAGTCAGTTGTTTTCGAACACAGAGACCAAGATCAGTCAATGAGGCAAAAACAGTGTCTCCAACAAACGGTGTTGAGAAACCGGATATCCACATACGAAGGAGTGAAGTCAGAGCATTCCCTTCCACCCTATAAAAAATGAACTCCACATGGATCCAAGAATGAACTTTAAGAGCGAAAATTCTTAACACTCAGAAGGAAACTAGGAGCACCTAGGGGCAGATCTTCCTTCCCTTGGATTTGGCAATATGGTGTCTCTTGTATGGCACCCGAAGCCCAAGCAACAAGAGAGAAAACAGAGACACTGGACTACAACGTTGCTAAAAACTTTTGTGAATGAAAGTGTAATCTCAAGAGAATGTAAAGAAACCCAAAGAATGGTAGGAAATATTTGCAAATCTCATACGAGTCTTTCGTCTAGAATGTGTACAAAACTCCTCCAACTTAAGAACCTAAACAACCCCACTGAAAATAATAGACATTTCTCCAAAGAAGATAGTCAGACGACCCAGTGAGCACACGGGGCGATTTTCATCATGAGATCGTAGGAAATGCAAGCCAACACCACAGTGACATGCCTTCCCCCAACCAGGAGGAGGGGCTCTAGTGAATAAGCAAAAATAACAAGTGTCGGAGAGGATCTGGGGAAACAGAACCCTCCTCCATTGCTGGGGGAGATGTAATATGGCGGAGCCACTGTGGCAAAGGGTGTGGCACGTCGTCCACACGTTGAGCATACTGTTCTCATTTGGCCGAACTCCACTCATTATCTAAACAGAAGAATGGAATACAGGCCCTCTAACAACAGCCTGCACGTAAGTCTTCGTGGCAGCACTCTGGACAATAACCGAAAGATGAAAACAACCCACAGGTGCACCCACACTTGAATGGACAAACACAACGTGGTCTGTTCCTACAATGGGATTCATTCAGCCATGCCAGGAATGAAGTAGTGATACACGCTATCACGTGGGTGAACTTCGAAAACATCCTACTCAGTGGAAGAAACTAGACCCCAAATACCACATACGGTATGATCCCACGTGTATGAAAAATTCGTCCCAGGTAAATGACAGGTGCCAGATCAGTGGTTGCCTGGGAGCAGGGGGATGGGGAATGGCCAGTGACTCCCTGCTCAGAGGGTGCGGGGTTTCTCTCCAGGGCATTAAATGTGCTGGGACTAGATAGGGTGATGGTGCCAGCACGGGAAATGGAGTTGATAACAGTGGTTTGCACACTTTGAAATGTTTAAAAAGATAAAGTTTATTTTATCTTAAGCTACAAATATACCTGGAGACATGAAAAGAAACCAAAGCCAAAAGAGAAGAAAAGGAATGCATTTTCTGGTGAGGACAGGCCGACTCTGGTGCTGGAACTGGCCCTGGTTGGAGCTCATCAGCTGCTCCGGGAAGTGGGGCCAGAGCTGGCTGTAGCTGGTGCTGGATTGGGTCTCGCTCCCACTGGCCCTAGCTTTGCAGGGGGAGCCAGCGCTGGCTCCAGGTCGGAGGTGCCGCCGGAGCTGACTGTGGAGCCGGTCCAGCTCGGAGTCTTGCCTTGGCTCTAGCTCTGCAGTCGGCGATGGAGCCGTAGGTCCAGTGGCTTCCTCCCACTGGGGCGCACGTGGCTCCAGCTCCCGAGCTCCTGGCAAAGGCCCCGCAGCAGGACATGGAAATGCCTCGAGCTCTGCAGCGGGCTTTGGGTCTGTAGCTGCTTCTGCAGCCGCGGCGACTCTGCAGGGGTGACCGGCCCCGGGGCAGAGGCCAGTTCTCCGTCTCGAGAGGGTGCCGAAGCAGCAGGAGGAGAGAAGAGCACCACCCTGCCAGGGGGATCCCCCTGTGCTGATCCCCATAACCCGTCCCTGTGCCTTGTCAGAGGAAACTGGCCTCCCCCAGCAGCGCTGAGCTGCCTCGAGACCTGGCTCTCGTTCTCGGGCTGCCTCTCACTCTGCCAGTGGTGCCGGATCGGGTGGGAGGAATGGTGTGGAGGTGGCTCTGCTCTGGAATTCACCCCGGAGCTGCTTTTGCCTCCGGAGGGGGACCGCGGGTCGGAGCTGGAGGGGCTCTAGTGTGCGGGCCCCTGGCTCAGGCTCTCGAGCTGCTTCCACGGCTGCCTCGAGTCAGCGCCGGGGCACGTTCTGGTGCGTCAGATGGTTCGAGATCTTAGCTGCCCCACGGCTCGTGCAAGGTCTCGTGCTCGACGTGCTCTAGCTCTGTATCGCCCACCTCCTGACCGTGGGTGAGATGCTGACCCACCGGTTAGGCTGGGAGCTCCGAGGGCAGGGAGGATGTCTGGGGGTCCCCTCTGCGTTCCAGCGAACAGACACAGGTGTGGGTGATGCCCGCGTGGAAGGAAGCGTGAACACAAGAGTCTGTGGTCCAGACCTCTCATCTGTAACAACATCCGCCGCATCACGGTGCTGCTGGGGGAATCCCACTGACTCACTAAACTTTGAAGTGCTACCACCTCCCAGGCACTGTTCTGGGGGTTGGGGACCCAGCTGTGAGGAAGCACGGTCCCTGCTCACGTGGGGCTGGCCAGAGCAGAGGTCAAACGAGGAATTCAGGTCCCCGGCAAGTTTCTCTGCTCAGCTGGGGGCAGCGGCCAGGAGCAGCGGGTCAGGCCCTTGTCCCCCTCTGGCAGCTCAGGACCGACCCGCGTGGGGCGCGTGGTGAAGGGGGTGCAGGATCCTTGGTCTGAATCCCCCCGTAGCCATTACGCCCATGGAGCCGGTCCCGTCACCGTCCCGAGTTTTGTCATCCATGAAGTGGGCAGGGGAGGAAAGCCGTTCGTGGGTTCAAGAGCCCTATCCAAGTGCGGAACCGGGTCTGGATCATCTCTGGAGGGGGATTCAGCTCCAGCACCTGCCCCAGAGCTCGAGCCTGGTCCTCCACCGATGCGTGCCGCAGCTCCCGAGACTGGGGCAGCTGCAGCTTCAGCTCTCGCGCCAGCTCTGGGATCAGAGCCCGGTTTGGAGCTTGAGCAGCTCCAGCACCGGCTAGGGAACTCGCCAGCCAAGGGCCAGCACCTTCACCGTCACACCCTCGCCATCGTGCACGAGGTCCGGAGAGGGGCTGGGGGCGGGAGGGTCCCTGCTGGGCAGGTCACCCCAGCGACCTTGGTCACTCCACTCAGAGCGCCCCCTCCCCACCCCTCGCACAGGTCACAGCCCCAGGGATCCCCACCCCTGCTTCCCAAACAAGGCTCAAGATGGACAAGCGGACCTGGGATGTTGGAAATTGAGGCTTGTACCTTCAACACTGGATACGTGTTGACCCAGAAACTCCACTTTATGGATTCTGTTGCAAATAGAGGTTGATGGACACGGTGTTCCCTTCGATACGGTGGGAGTGAGCTGCCCACGCTAGGGGATGGGTGCACCTGTGGCCTGGGATGGGTGCTGCTCACTGTTCTCCCAGACAGGGGTGCCCGTCACCCTTCTCTCCCGGGGACCTCCGTTTCCTCACGTTCTCCGCAGGGCTGCTGGTCCCCAGACCAGACACCTGCCAGGCTGAGGGTGACCAGTGCTGCCTCCATGGGGTTTCCTTTGCCTGAGTCCGTCCCCGGGAGCTCCTGCATCTCTGACTGCCCCCATGCCTGTCCCCCTCCCCTTGGACTTGCCTGCATTTCATCTCTGTCCCTGTGGAACCCAGTGACTTGGAGCATGGTTTGGACCAGAGGCATGGGAAACCTTTGTGTGGCCTTGGGTTGTGAGCAATGCTTTGGCCCTTTGGGGTGTGTCTTCCAGCTTTCTGCATTTCCCTGGTTTCTCTGTGGGTCACAGGAGGAACCAGCCCTTTCCTGTCTGGGGTCAGGCTGAGGTGTCCCATCAGGAACAGGGGTCTCCGCCCCGAGATTGTGTCCATATTTACCAAAGGGGGCTCTATGGTTCCATCTCATCTGTAATCCATCGGGGATTTCAACATCCAATAAGGGAAATTCTATGTCAAGTCAACACAGAAAAGAAGGAGTCCCCTTTGAAAATAGGGGGGCAGACACAAAGGCCCATCCTGTGTGATTCCACGTACAGGAAAAATCCAGAACAGGTAAAGGAACAGAGAGAGGAAGCAGCTTAGGGGTTTCCAGGGAGGCCTTGTGGTTCGGGGACTCCTTTAGGGAAGCAGATATTCCACAGCCATGTTCTGTTGTGTGGTGGCCCAGCGTTGGGAATGTACTTGATGCTCAGGACTTGTTCAACTGAAAACAATGAATTTTATTTAAAATAAATAATAAACAGCATATAGGACATGGAAAGAGAATAGAACAGTTAATACGAACCAGAGAGAAAGAACATAAGGGGAGGGGATGAAACAATCTGGCGGGGCATCGGGGTCGGGTGATGGAGCTAAGGGGAATGGTACAAGGAGCTCTCCCCGTGAGGATGTGGGCTCTGGATGTGGTTCTGGGAGCCCTGCAGGAGCAGGAGGAGGGGCAGGGCCAGAAGCAAGAGCAGGGCCAGACGCAAGAGCAGGTACAGGGGCAGGATCCACGGTAAGAGCTGGGTCAGGGGCAAGTAGAGGAGCACAGGCAGGGCCAGGGGAAGGGGCAGCAGCCCTGGAAAGCAGGGGAAGGGGCATCGGCTCTGGCAGGGGCAGGGGCAAGAACAGGGACACCGGCACGGGAAGGGGCATTGGCTCTGGCAGGGGCAGGAACAGGGACACAGGCAGGGGAAGGGGCATCAGCTCTGGCAGGGGCAGGGGCGGGAACAGGGACACTGGCAGGGGAAGGGGCATTGGCTCTGGCAGGGGCAGGAACAGGGACGCAGGCAGGGGAAGGTGCATCGGCTCTGGCAGGGGCCGGAACAGGGACACAGGCAGAGGAAGGGACAGGTGCAGGGGCAGGGGGGGGGTCAGGGGCAGGAATGGGCACACACGAAGGGGCACGGAAACGGGTAGGGAAAGCGGAAGGAGCTGTGTCAGAGGCAAGGATAGGAGCATAGGGAGGGGCTGGGGAAGGGACAGTTGCAGGGGCAGAATCCGAGTCAAGGGCAAGAACAGGAATACAGGCAGGGGCAGGACAAGGGGCAGGAACCAGGGCAGGAGCTGGGTCCGGGGCAAGAACAGGAACACAGGTAGGGGAAGGGGCAGGTGCAGGGGCAGGATGTGGGTCAGGGACAAGAACAGGACCACAGGCAGGGGCAGGGGCAGAACCCGGGTCAGGGGCAAGAATAGGAGCACAGGTAGGGGCAAGGGAAGGGGCAGGATCCAGGGCAGGAGCTGGGTCAGGGTCAGGATCCGGATCAGGGGCAAGAAGAGGTGCACAGGTAAGGGAAGGGGCTGGTGCAGGGTCAGGAGCTGGGTCAGGGGCAAGGACAGGTGCACAGGCAGGTGCTGGGGAAGGGGCAGATGCAGGGGCAGCAGGTGAGTCAGGAGAAGGGACATTGGCTCTAGCAGGGGCAGGAGCAGGGGAAGGGGCAGGAGATGGGGCAGGGGCCGGAACAGGAGCACAAGCCGGGGGAGGGGAGGGGGCAGGTGCAAGGGGAAGGACAGGGTCTGCCGCACTGGCACGTACAGGACCCGGGGCAGTATCTGCATCAGGGGCAAAAACCGGGGCACTGACAGGGGTAGGGATGGGTCAGGATCCAGGGCAGGAGCTGGGTCGAGGGCAGGAGCAGGGCCACAGTTCGGGGCAGGCACAGGGGCAGGCCCAGGGGCAGGCTCTCCGGAGGCAGGTTCTCCAGCAGGCCCTTCCTGGCCCCCGTCAGGGTCTCCGTGGGCAGGTGCCGGGTCACCTGCTGGCTCCTGGTCTCCTGCTGAAGCCGCAGCCACCACCCCTCCCTCCAGAGCTGCCGATGGAGTTGGAACCGGCTCTACCTCCTCAGGTGCTGGAGCAGCTGTGAGAGGAGAAAAGCTCAGCCCGAGCCTGCTCTCCGTGGAGACAGAACCTAGCCCAGTGCCTCCCAGAGAAGCCACAGCCAGGAAGGAGCCCTCCCCGGGGCGTCTCCCCGACCGCAGTCCACCCGCTGGGCGCTCTGTGCCCAGTCGTTGCTCCAGGCCCCACACCAGGCTCTGGGGGCTCCTCCCTGTGGGGCCAGCCCCCATCCTTCCGCACACACCCACGTGCACCCAGCCCCGGGCTTCTCAGCCTCAGGCTCGGCCTCCGTGGGTTCCGGCTCCTGGAGCACAATGCAGTCAATGACCACCAGGGACAGTGGTCTGGGTGGTGTCGGAGGCCTCTCCCCACAATCCCCAGCACCTGCTCCAGGGGAGTCCTGTCGGGTCACGCTCCGGATCCCGGACATGGAGTGGGTGTCCGCCAGCCTCATGCCGATCTCATCGGAGGTCTGCAAAGACAGGGACGGGTAGCCGGCCCGGAGGCATCCCAGTCCTGCCCGGCCAACCTCCCTGTCCCCTGCCCAGTCGCCCTGCTGCTCCCAGATCAGACACACCTGTGGGTACACAGCACTGCACGCAGGACAATGACCCATCCCTGCAGGGCGATCGAGAGAAACCCTGGGCAGAAGCTCACAGCCCCCCACACCCCGTCCCACCCAGCCAGCCTTGACTTGAACATGACCTGCCCACGGGTTATCTGACCCCTCATCAGCCTGCTCTTGAATGGCGTTGGCCCACCCCACATGACCCCTCTTCACACACACAGACACAGACACACACACACACACACACACGGAGGGGAGGGGACCTGGGGCTGCACAGGTGGATTAGACCCTGTGGGGCTGGGTGGCCGGCTCTGGGCCTCCTGGTGTCACCTTCAGGGCCTTCCGGCCAAACGGCCAGAGGCGGTGGGGAGCCCTGATCGGACATCCCCAGCGGGGGCCAGCGTTTGCAGGGCGGGCTTTCTTCAGCCTGCAGCATCCAGACTTAGGGAGGCAACAAGCCCACATGTTCATGGTTGGATGATCTCCAAGGAAATGAGCTGGGCAGGGGGCTGTCTCTGGAATGTGGGTGCCTTGTTACGTGGGTTCCAAATTCTGTTGGACTCTGTTGTCAGGGAAGTGAGTTCACCACTGCCTGGGGTCCCCTTACCCAACTTCCTCCTCACACAAGACCCCGGCCCCCGAGGGCCCCCTCCCCCGGCTGCTCAATGCTCCCCCCCCATGCCCCATCCATAGAGTGACTCCCTCACAGCCCCCCCACAGCCTTCCCAAGGCCTGGGTGCCGCCGATGTCCCCGCTGTGAGGACACAGAGCTGGCTTCAGAATGGGCTCCTGTGCGTGCCCAGGGCTGTGACCCTGGACAGACCCTGTGCCTCTCAGGGCCTCCCCAGGTTCCCCATCTGCACAGTGGGGTGTTCTGGCTTCTACTCCTAGGGACGCCATCAGGAGTAGGACCTCTACATACATTCCGGACTTGCTATCACAGGAGACTGGGGAACACTTGGCAATGCAAGGAGGAGCCAGGGGCTGGGCGGGACATGGAGCACAGCTCAGAGGGGCCTGGGTCTGCTCTGGGGTCTGGGCAAAGCCACCCCCTTCTTGCCTGTTCCCAGCCCCTGTGGGAAGGTTGCAATGAACGGATTCCGACCTTGTCCCCTGGTGACGCACACTTCCAGGGGCTCCCCTTAGGTTTAGGCTCAGGCCCCGGGGCCTCGTCTGCGCCCATGTGCTGGGCAGTCCCCACAGTGGGTCCCGGGCATTCCCGCATCCTGCTCACACATCCCTGTGGAATCCCCTCCCCTCCGGGGTGGATGGCCTGTATGACCGCGCTCTCAGGAAGAGAATGGGGCCAAATGCTGGGATGTCATTTCCAAGCTGATGGAGGAACGTCTGTGACTTCTTCTGGTTCCCTCTGTCGTGTGTTCATTCTCTGTCTCCTTCTCTGTTTCTGTCTCTGTCTCTGTGTCTCTCACAGGAGCAGGATCTGTGGACTCCAGGGGTGATGTGAGAAACCTCAGAAGCCTCCCTTGTCCGTGTTTCCCTCTTCTGTCCCGGTGCTCCGTTCCTTCCTAAGGCCTTGTCACCCGGACAAGAGCAGTGAATCTGGAACCTCTTTCAAATGGAGACCCAGAGGCTGCCACAAGGAGGGTCTTGGCCTTGGTCCCCAGACTAGTGGTCAGTGCTCTGCCACGTTCTGCGTACCCAGGTCCTCAGCCCCCCAAGCCCCCAGTCTGTCCCCTGATCCGAAGGACCTCGAGGGAGTACAAAGCATTTTCCCAGTTCTGGGAGCACAGTGGGTCCGGGAGGGAGATCGAAGGCCAACAGGCTCTCCCACAAGCCTGTGGGACCCTGGGGCACTGCATCTCTACAGCCCAAGTGACAGAAGGGTAAGCTGAGGCCTTTGTGCTGTAGCCCCTCTGGACTCGGGGGTGGGTATCTCTTCCTGCTTCCAAGTGCCCAGGCTGGTGATGGACACCGGAACCCAGACCCTGTCTTCTCCCAGTGCCCTGGCAACCACCCTGGGCCCCTTGGGGAACCCTGACCCTCAGCCTGGCCTGTCTCCCCTCCCCATGCTATGGATCTGGGTCCTTGCCAGGAGTCCTGATGCCCTGCCCCATGGCCCAGCTGTCTGCAACCTGTTTCTTCTTTCCCCCCTGTCACCCACCTCCCTCCCAGGGTGTCCTGCCCTTCTGACCCCCAGCTGGGCAGTCAGAGTGGTGTGTGTGTTTGTGTGGGTGTGTTTGTGGGGGTGGGTGTGCAGGTGCACGTGCCTCTAAGTGCCTGGGGTTGCCAAGTTCATGTCCCCACATGGGACGGAGTGGGTAGCTCTTCCCGAGGATCTGAGGGGCTCTCACCCCCAAAGCAAACCTCATGGGAGTGTTGGGACTGGCCTAGGACTGGAGAGCAGCTCCTTGGACTCTGCACCCCTCAGTTGTCCTGGGCCAGTCCCTGCCTCTCTTGACCCAGGTTCCCAACTGTCCCTGAGGTTCGGATATGGAAAGGCTTGAACGTGGCTGCTCCTCCAGGGTTAGGTGGGGGACAGGTGCACCAGGCACGCAGGCCTCCCCACCGAGAGGGCCAGCCAGTTGTGTCATGGCCTGGTGTGCACAGACGACCTGCCCACAGCTCCTGTACCATGACCCAGCCCTGCAGCGGGTGTGCACGAGACCCATGGCTCCGCACCTGACCGGTCCCCCGCGTTCCCTCACCACCTCGGAGACAAGGGCTCTTCTTCGTCCTAGGGCCCGTCATCCTTCAGAAAATGGGAGCAGAGGGATCTGTATGTAAAGGAGGCCGGCAGGGCGTCCCACGGCACGTCGTGTGCCCATCTCTGCTTTGTCGTCTAGGCTGAGCGGCGGACCCCCACCTAGAAAGAGGCCCACGGGGCAGGCACATTTGTCCGCCCTGTTTCCTGAAGTATTGAAAATGTCTAGAATGGGCTTCCTGTCCATTTGTGGAGTCGATGAAGCCCAGCCAGCACCTTTCAGATGTCTGAGTGGCTCTGGGGCCCCTCTGCCAGCCCCCAGGGATCCCTGCTCTGGCTCCACCCAGGATGGGAGCCCCAGAGGGAATCTGAAACCTCCTCACAGCCAGGAATGCGGCTTTGCCCGGGACACAGGACACCGAGGCTTGGGGCAGAGAGCTCCTTCACGGTGGAGAGGACCGGCCTCAGCCCCAGGCCACCCTCCCCGTGGGCCGGCCACAGGGTCGGGGAGCGGTCCTAACAGGCCCGACGGCAACCCCGTGTGTGGGGCCTGGCCTCGTGGCACGCAGGGTCCCCAGGAGTCACCTGAGGTTCGGAGAGGGGACGTGCCATCCCCGAGACACACAGCCCGCAGGTGAGGGGGAGCCTCCGGGCGGGACGGGGGGCCCTGCTCACCTTAGTGAGCAGCAGGTGTGGGAAGGGCTGGGGAGGCGTTTCTCTGGGAGGTGCTCCGGGAGAGGGGCCACAGGAGAGGGCCTGGCCCGGCTCCACCAGCTTCCTCAGGCTCTCAGCACGGACCGCCCACAGCCTCTGGCTCGCCCCCAGCGGCAGGGCCCACTCAGGTTCACGGTGGGGCTGATCTTTGGATAAAGGAGGGACAATTCACAACACAGAAACTGCAAAACTATTCCTGTCCGTGTCCTGAAGTGCAACAGAATATACAAATTGGTTCGGATCATCCTCCACGTATGTGAAGGGTGATTTTGTACCTGGCCAAGGCTGGGGCTGGACCGGGTGTGTGTGTCTGTGTGTGAAGGACGAGGTGTGTGTGTGTGTGTGTGTGTGTGTGTTTGAAGGACTGGGTGTGTGTGTGTGTTTGGCGTGTGTGTCTGTGTGTGTGTGTCTGTGACGGGAGCAGCCCAGACCCCTTGGTTTGAGATCATGGCCACGTAAGTGGCACAGCCGTCGTGGCACCTCGGGTCGTCAGTGTCCCGGATGGCGTCAGGGCAGGAGACCCTCCCGGGCATCCCCGAGCCCGGTCCTGGAGCGCCCTCGTCCCCACACTCCCCCTGAGCCTGCACCAGCCCTTACCGACTGCCTGGTGCACGGGCCCCATGCTGGGGACCCGTAGAGCGAGGCTCTTGTTGACCAGCTTGTCCCCAATTTCTTCCATGGGGCTCTGCGAAGACACTGAGCGGCGCCCGGCCCGGAGGCATCACAGCCCTGCCCGGCCGTCCTCACCGTCCTCCTGTCCAGCACCACTGCTGCCCCCAGAGCAGACACAGCCCCGTGCGGGCACAGCCCTGCGCCCGGGGTGCAGTGACATGTATCGACCGGGCTCCGGATCAACCCTGGGGAGAAGGAGGCCGCCCCAGCACAGCCCGTCCCACCCAGCCAGCCTTGACCCGGGGTGTCAACATGATCCGCCCACCAGGCATCTGGCCCCTCATCACCCTGCTCCTGCTCAGGGTGGGCTACCCTGCCCGAGACCTCTGCACACACACACACACACACAAACAGAGGGGCGCTGGGCTGCACGGTCGGATCACAGCGGTGTCTGGCTGGCCTGGCTGGCTCTGGGCCTCCCTGTGTTCCCTTTGGGCCCCTCCAGGCAAATGGCCAGAGCGGTCAGGGGTGGGACCTGACCCCAGGTCTGCAGTGTAGGCAACGGCTCTCACTGTCGGCTTTGCTGAGACCACAATCTGGGGACATCGGGATACAGCAGGATTGCAGCATCTCCAGCCAAGTGAACTGAGTAGGAAGGGGGCTGTCTCTAGAATGTGGGTGCCTGTGACAGCCCATGGGCATCTTGGGGACGCCCTGGCCATCAATCTGGCATGTCTCCCCCGAGCCCCATGCTACAGCCCCGGGCATGTTCCCAGGAGACAATGCCCACAGACCACGGCCCAGCTGCCTCCAACCTCCTCCTTCTTTCCCCTTTGTCCCATCCAGGGTCCATGCCCCCTTGGACGCCCCTGGGGAGTTTGTGTGTGTGTGTGTTTGTGTGTGTGTGAGTGTGTGTGTGTGCGCGCGCACGCAGAGTGCCTTGTGCTTACGTGTGCCTGCGCGAGGATGACCAGAGTAAAGGGCCCCACATGGGAGTGTGGACAGGGGTCCCCCAGATCTTAGGGGCCCTCGTTCCCAAAGGAAACCCCCTGCGAGGTGAAGCTTGGCCTCGGAAGCTGGAACCCTCCCTGTTCCTCTAGCCTCTGCTCAGCTGGTGGGTCCCAGGCCAGTCCCTGCCTCTCCTGCCCTCAGTTTGCCGACTGTCCCATGAGGGCTTGGAGGAGGAACTTCCTTAGCGTGGCTCGGCATGGCCGGTCGGCTACCACCTTTTGGGTGGACGAGGCGCAGGTGCACTCTGGGTGGGCGGGGCCCTCCCACCATCGGTGGGTCGGAGGCAGGTGGATTCTGCGCAGGCGCACACGACCCAGCAGACGGCGCCTGCGCGGGACCCCACCTGCCAGCAGGCCTGCACAACCCCGAGGGGCTGGCTGTGGCCTTGGTCCTCCGTGTCCCGATCTCCACTGCCTGCTCAGTGACCCTCACGTCCTCTTAGGCCGGGGGCTAGCCCCAGTCCCGCCAGGCAGGGCCGCTGGACTGAGTGGACATGGAGACCTGGGGACTAGAGAGAAATGAAATCTACCCCCGCTGCCGTCCTGGCCCCCACGTTCCACTTCAGTGTACGTCTCAGTGCATGGCGGGGGGGTCAGGGGAGGGTGATGGGGACACGTGTGGCAGGGAGGAGGTCAGGCCGCCTTTGCCTCCTCTACATCCCCTCCCCCTGTCTTCCTGGCAGCAGCCCCTCTCCCCAAAATCCGGCACTCAAACACCTTCATCTCCCTGCTTTCAACCCCAACCCATCCTCCTGAGGTGGGAGTCACTGACCCCATCTCCAAAGTAGAAAACGAAGGTCCCAGAAGTACCCACAGGAGCTTGCCAGTCACAGGGCTGTGACATGGCCCTGCTGTGGGTTTGAACCCAGCTCAATCTGACCCAAAGCCTGAGCTTACAGAGGAGCCGGAGGAAGGAGCCTTTGAGCCCAGGCTTGGAGGTGAGGCCATCCTGGATGGGGGTCATAGGGAGGGACGGCAGGGGTTCTGAGGGGCAAATTCCTGCCGGGCTCCCTGGGGCACGAAGGCCCTACAGAGGCTGGAGTGGGCTGAGGGGTGCACACTGGGGAGCATGTCTAGACCAGATCACGCAGGGCTCTCTGGATATTGGGCAAGGAGTCAGGGGACACTGCGTGTTGGGGGGTTCAGGGGACACAATCCGGGCAGTCTTATCAGAGCCACATCATCGTAGATTTAGAAGGAGCTTGGTGGGCATGTTATTGTCCCCACCCTAGCATGGATCACCAAGCAAGCACCAGCCGGAGGTGAGGAGGCTGCCGCAGTTTCCTCCTGTGTAGAGTGGGGGCCGTGGTGGTTGTCTGCGTCCTTCCAGGCCTGGGCATGCTGCCTGGAAGGTCCAGAGGTGGCTTCTTGTCAGAGTAGCTAGCTGTTCCAGTGAGGTCAGTACTCAGAGACGTCTGAGTCAGGAGACCAAAGGGACGCCCCACGTGCCCAGTTCAGCAGGATGCTCTTGGACATGGTGTCGATCTTCATGTCCAGGCTGATGGGGTTGAGGCAGCAGCGCCCACCTGCTGCATGGAGAGCGGCAGCGAGGAGCCGTGGTTGCAGACCCCAAGACACAGCGCTCATGTGAGTCCGAGGCTGCCACCGATGTGATGGAGGCTGAGGAGGGGGAGGTGCTGACAGAGGCTGAGATGATGCCTGAGGTCTCCAGCGACGACTGGGAGGTCAACTCCGGAACTTGAGGAACCGCAAGGCCAGCAGAAACACCAGACTGTGTAAGGCAACCCCGGTCGGCATCTAGCCCAGAAGCTTCTAGAGACTGAGTCTTCTTGGCCCCTTGTGGCTGTGGAGTGGGGACCCAGGCTCCAGGAAGGGATGTCTGTCAGGGAGAAAGGGTGGGACCGTCACTTCCTTTTCCTGGCCATCAGGGATCCTGGGAGCAAACCCACACTAATGTCGTCCACATCTCCATCGGGCTGGAGGAGCATGCAGAGCGGGTAGGCGATGTCCCTGCTGTGCAGGTAGGGGCTGCATCTGAGCTGGTCCCAGGACTTGGAGTGAGCGCTCCTTTTGGTCTTGGGTGTTGTGTTGGGGGTGTGGTGGCAGAATTGAAGGGCTGACTTTGCATTGATCCGACACCCTGGGTGAATGGGTGCTCTAGGGTGTCCATGGGCACAGGTGGCTGTGACCCACACATGGGAAGGTGTGAAGGAATCACACAGAAGACAGTGCCCTGTGCTATGCAGGTTTTCTGCTCATGGGCAGTGCTCCTTGGCAAAATTCAGCTAGTCTGCTTGTTCCTAGAGCACAGAAGGCCCCTAAGTTCGTGAGTGGTTCATGGGAAGTCAGGTCAGTCTGTTCCTGGGCATCATGCCTGGCAGGAGGAGAGCTTCAGCCTGAAATGATGTCTGGGGGTGACCTGGAATGTCAGGTGAGGTAGAAATTGCCCAGGTAGCCTGATCCACTCCAGTCTGTATTGCTTCTCTACCCAACAACCCAGACCTAGACAATGGCCCTCTGGCTGGCTGGCATCTGGAACAGTTAGAATGTTCCTCTGGTTCAGTCGAAGGAGAAGATCAAAGTTAGTAGAGCAAAGGAAACTAAGAACATTAGGGCAGAGATAAATGGAAGAGAAGAGCACGTGAGAAAAATCAGTGAAAACAACAGTTCTTTCTTTTGCAGATTTACCAAAATTGACAAAGAGACAAAAATGGAACCACTTTATACCAACCAACTGGCTCCCTGAGATGAAGCAGATCATTCTGAGAAGCACACAAACTACCAAAGTGACTCCAGAAGAAATGGAAACCCTGAGCAGACCTATAATAAGTAAATAGACTGAAGCAGTCATGAGAACTTCCCAAGAATGAAAAGTCCAGAACCTGATGCTTTCCCTGGTGATTTGTCCCACACGTATAAAGAAGACAGAATACCAATCCTTCTGAAAAGTCTGAAAAAAGTACAAGAGGAGGGAACACTTCCCACGTCACACTAGAATGCCAGCATTGTCCCGATTCCAAAGACTGACAAAGACCTTACAAGAAAAGACAGTTGCAGGCCAAAATCCATTATGAAGAGCGAGGCAAAAATCCTCAACAGAATTCTAGCAGACAGAATCTAGCAGCACATTGACAGGACTCTACATCATGACCAAGTGTGATTTACACCGGGAATGCAAAGGCTGTTCAACGTAGCTAATCAGTGTCCTAGACCACATCCAGAAGTAACATGATCATGTCGATTGTTGTAGGATAAGCTTTGACAAAATCCAAACCTTTTCATAACAACTGTTCTCAATAAAATAGAAATAGAAGGTTAAATTGTGATAAAGGAGAGTTGCCTGGGTGGCTCAGTGGGTTGAGTGTCCAACTCTTGGTTTGGGCTCAGGTCATGATCTCAAGAGTCTTCAGATTGAGGTCCAGGGAGGGCTCTGCACTCAGTCGGGAGTCTGCTTGGGGATTCTCTCCCGCTGCCCCTCCCCACTCTTGGGCTTGCATGCTCTCAAATAAATGAATAAATAAATAAATGAATAAATAAATAAATAAATAAATAAATAAATAATTCTTTAAAAATTATGATAAAGGATATTTATGAAAAATAACTCATATTTATAGCATTCTCTGTGGGGAAAGACTGAGAATTTTCTCCTTAAAATCCCCAAAAAGTCAAGGATGCCCATGTCCACCACTTCATTTCAATATTGTCATGGAAGTTTGGTCAGAGAAATTATACAAGATTAGTTACTAAAAGCTCACAAATGGAAAGGAAGAAGAAAAAGTTTACTTATATAGGACATGATCTTCTATGCAAATAATCCTAAGAATTTGAAAAACTCTGTACGAGATTCTAATATTTCCCGAAAGGTATGAGCAGAGAA